>NC_081437.1:41955188-42555188 GCF_949786415.1 Peromyscus eremicus | reverse complement strand
TATAACAAATTTGAGGCTAGCCAGGGCTACAGGAGACCCTGTCTCAAAAACAAAACCATAAATAACTGAATACTTACGTCAAAAATGGGAGTTTACATTTTAAACTGGGGAAATGGATATTCATGAATTTCAGTGGTTCTAAATGTAGCAAGATCAATCAATAAAATATTGTTTTACTACTTTCAAAATAACCATTGTTTAGTTATAGGTTGCTGTGTGAGAGTAGTGTGTTTTATATATGTGTAAACAAACATATACAACATACATACATACATACATACAGACAGAGACTGGGGGAGATAGACAGAAAGACAGAAATGCTGTAAGTTGAGAGATGTATAACAGTTTTCTGAGTGGTTAAGGGCCTATTCCTCACCCTGGTTCTGGGCTGGGCTCCTAACATCTGCTTTGAGCAGAAATGAAACTCCACAGTAACTTTTCATCTACTAACTGGACATAGTGCTCTTCAACTTTCTCCCTAGTTTTAGGCAAATGCCCCAGCGTGGTTTACCCAGGCTGGCTGTCACCCTCATTCTGAGGACCATCAGGCACGTGCTCCCAACAACACTGTATTTCTGTCCTCTTCACTGCTACATCTGCTGATGCAGAGCCACTAAATGAAGCTCCCCACTCTGTCTCCACACTGCCTTGTTCATTTGTACATTGTTTGCATACATTGTTCACATGCAGCTGGCCACATTATTCACACAAACCCAGCTGGTAAAGCAAAAATATGCCGGGGACCATGTTGATAGCTGTTTATTCCCTGTATCCTTGACTGTTGAAGTATTGAGAGGGATGAAAAGTGGCCTAAAGAGATGGCTCTAGAGAGAGGTATAGCTCTTGGCCCTATAGACCACCACAGCCTTTCTACAGCATCAAAAAAGACCTGTCATACAATATCCTGGGGGCCACACTCTCCTGATGCAGTCCATCTTTGTACTTCATGCTGCTGAAGAAGAATAAAGTGAAGTTGCCAAGTCTGGTAGAAGAAAACATCTGGTAGCCTCGGGTTAAGTGATTGTTATGTTTCTATTCCGACTAGGGCACAATGGTCTTGCAGTGACTGTCAAGGGTCTTCTCTTGCTGGTTGGTACCTTGCCCCCAACTCCATTCCCCCACTGCCTGAAGCCTCCTGAGCCTCTCCAAGTGCTGCCAAGGACTGTGGCACCACCTCTGGCTAGTCAAAACTCATAGGAATTTTTGACACAGGTTGTATGAGGTTTATGAGGTTCTCAGGCAGATCAAACACAACAGCTGGCCAAAGGGTTACTTCCCCTTACAGGGCTCAGCCTCAGTGTCTTGTAGCTGCCTGAATTCCTAGCAAGCATTCTGACTGATTTAGTCTTCTGACCATAAACTAGACAGAAGATAATAGCCTAATTATCTGAGCTCTTTCCTTGTCTCGAAGTGGATCACTAGAGAAACTTGTGCCCAAACACTGCTCTCAGGTTTTTTTGGCTATGACACTTTGAGTAGAGATAGTGTTCCTTTGGGGATGTCTCCTAATCTGTTTAAGGCTTTCCTGGGTTCTGTGCCAATCTTGTTCTGCATCTTGGGAACTTCTACCACAGATGCCATGTGCAGGGAAGGGAATCTTGCTGGCCCAGGGCTGAGGCTACCACAGGTAGTCCAGGACCTTGAGCTACAACGTTTCTGGCCCCATTAATCCTCTACCCTCTGCATTAGATTTGAAAATGCCTGCTTGACACGTTAATTTCCTCTTACTTGTTTAGTAAATCCTTTTCTTACCATAATGTGCCTTTCAGGGGCTAGCTAGGTCCTGTGGCAGAAACATTCTGACAGTTGGAACGTAGACTATTAGGCACTTAAAGACTCTCCCATGGACTCCGAGTGGTCTTTCTTTCATTTTGAGTCACTCATTTAAGAAAGACCCATAAATTCTGGGAAGAAAAGTCCAAGCTGACTGCTTTAGCTGCCTTAGTGCATATGATTGGCTGATGGCTGGGACTCCTGTTTTATTCTCATTTTTTTCTGTGTTTCTAGACGGTTCTCTGGCCGCTGTGATGGGCTGAGCACTGTCCTCAATCTTGTAGGGAGAGATGAGGTTTGGCACTCTGGACAGCAATGTTAGGGACTTAACTAATAGACTTCTCTAGTTTGAACACTAGACTTTCTTCTCACTTATGCATTTACTTTAGTATCCATTTCTGTTTGCAAAACAGTTTATAGACAGAATTCAGTCTGAGAAGCTTGTGCTTCCCAGAAGCCTTGGGGTCCAAATCCAAGTAACCAGTTCTTACTATACTCTCAGGCCAGAGAAGCTCCTGGATGTGACTTTATGTGTGCCCTTTGTTATTTCAGTTTCCTGTGGCTACCAAGAAATTTCTGATAAACTCAGGCCAGAAACTAAAAGTGCTCACACCTTTAGTGTCTGTGGTCAGAAGTCTTGATAAGTGTCAGAGGTCACCACTGAAGAGCCATGGAGTTCTTCATTTCAGGCAAGCTGGAAAGGAGGTACCTCTCTGCATTGTAGGTTGTGGCAGGTCCCCAACATGTACCCTGTCACCAGGACTACAGCTATACTGACCACATCCTGAAGTTGACTCAGCAGCAGAGACCTCCTGAAGTTCCTTATAGGACTCTCTGGCTAGTCTTTATTAAGCCTGCAGAGATACAAAGTTGCTTATAGGATTTCATGGATATTCTTCATTCTACTAAATCTGCAGAGTCAGCTCTAATCTGTTAGACAGTTTCATAAACTGCAACCCCACAGAGAAAAATGTTAGCCATGTCTTTGGGAAAATGTTGAATAAATGATTAAAAAACAATAGTCCTATCTGAAAAATTTAGTGCATATATACAATTTGGCAAAATCTGAAATAACATGCACCAAAATTTTAGCAGCAATTATTTCTAAGCAATGAAATACTGGTTGAATTTAGTTTATCTTAGTGTACTATTATGTAGTTTCTTACTTTTCTATAATAAACAGAAATTGTTTTTACTATAAAATAATGTAAACTATACTAATTGAAACACATTATACTAGTGTTTTATTTTGTTTTTGTTTTTACATTCATACAAAATCTGACTCCTTGCTATGATGTCAGAATTTTCTCATATTTCATCTAGAGGAATAATAGGAATCATTTCTATTTAGGAGAGTTCAGAGCAACCTTATCTTGCAACATTTTCATATTTGAGTTTTATCTTAAGAATGGTATATATTTCTGCCATGTGTAAGAGTTTTAAGTCTGAAGGAACTAAGAATTTAGGGCTGTCAAGTCTGTTTGTTGTTTTCTGGAATTAGTGGTATAACCTGAAATTTTTCACCTAGAAAACAAAAAGCTGAACCTTGGAAGGAAGAATTGTACAGCCTGAGTTGCCACACAGTCTTTGTGAGCACTGGGGTTATTGGTGAAGGGTGTCAGAGTTTTCATTCTGTATTCCATATCTTCGCCCTGTTTAGTTTGCTTTCCTTCCTTCCTTCCTTCCTTCCTTCCTTCCTTCCTTCCTTCCTTCCTTCCTTCATTGCTTCCCCCTTCCCGTTTTCTGGAAGTCTGAACTCACTATGTAGCTGGACAGGACTCCATATTCCAAATGCTGCAATTTTAGTGTGCACCATCATGCCCCATTTTATACAATGCTGAGTATTCTCTAAAATCCGCAGGGCTCCGTGCATTTTAGGCAAGTGCTCAACCAAATGAGCCATATCTCTAGACCTTTCTCCTTGCACTTCTTATTCAAAGGTTATTTCTCCAGTTCCATTGTTTTTTTAACAGCACTCTGTAGAGGATAGAGATAAGTAGAAGCCACTTATGTCACAAAAGAACCTGAAACATGGAGGAAGAAATGGAGACTTGCACCTGTAGCAGATGCAGTTGCCAGAAGAGGAGATAGTGCCAGATCTGCTGAGAGCCAAGACACAAAAGCAGGCATGTCTAGAAAACCAGAAACCCTGAGATAAGACGCAGGTCAAGCACGAGTACTCAGGGAGTGGTAGCACTGGGCCAGAAATCTCTGTGTCATGGTGTCTTCATTTGCATGGCCCAGGACAGGAATGTAATGTGTCTCACACATGCACAAAGCCCCAAGAAGAGGGACAGAACTACGTCACCTGACAGGCACAGGCCAGTGGGTGAGACATCACAGTGGTTGTACAATTCATACAAAGAAAGGACATGGGACTCATGCTTGTTCCTTCTTTCTGTTTTAAAGTAATAGTCTTCCCTCTATGCCAAGTATCTAGAGTTTATGGTTCTGGAAATAATCATGATCTATTCAGTCTGTGTTTTGTCAAGAATGCTGTTCTGTCTTCATGACAATGATTAGAAACTTTGCATTTGATGAAAGGTTTAAAAAGAGTCACTTCTAAATGGAATACATTAAATCTGAATAATATGTAGAAGTGGATATTTGCTCTCAAATGGTGGATGGGATTTGTAATTATAACCTTTTAGGTTTTATGGAATATTGTGCATTTTGTTAAAAGGAGGAAATTGCAATAGCTTTTTGAGGCTTCAATAGTTCCTGGGAGAGGGGCTGAGCAGGTAGGCTGAGCTTCAGTTATACTGACCAATATTCTACTGGAATTGTGGATAAATGCTGAGGTAGAGTGGTCCATGTTATGAGGTGACTGGGAATTTCTTAGCCTAATGAACTGCTTCCACACATTTCCTAATCTAACTCTTCCCAAAGCTGCACTGACCCACTGTTAATTTCCTTGACTTCTGATAGTCGAGGTATGATTGAGGAACATAACTGCTTTGCACACAGAAAATGGAGAATCTTCATAAAAGTGTATTAGAAACACATGGTTCCTGGTTCTCTTCTCTGCCTCTTTGTCATTTGCCTTGCATTCATGTCTACTTTGGGAATATGTGCAGGTTTATTAAGAAATAATTATTTTGTTTTGTTTTAATTTGGCAAAATGTGGACTTCTTACAAAATTCCTTGAAAGACTATTAAGACAAAGAAAAATCCACCAATCTCTTTTGGGTGGTTTTGCTTTGTTCTGTTTGCTTGTTTACTTCTTTCTTGAATATTTTTAAATTATTCTAGGGAAACAATTCCATATAATTTCTTAGAATGCTCATGGTAGCTCCTTTCTGAGATTCATTGAATCTGATAGGAAAAATGTGTTTCTGTTGTCATGTTTGATGGCAAAACTGTCTACAGACATAGTACCTATAGGCTGCCACTGGTCCTGCATGGCTTGGAGAGACTTGGTAACCTCAGCTTCATGGTCAACAGCACCACATTCATGGGAGGTGCTCAGCTATGCATCATCTTCATACTGAGCATCTTGTACTAACTGCTCCAACCTCCGGTTGCCACTAGCTTTTATATGATGAGGATGGCATTATTCACTTTTTAAGAGCTTTGTTGTCTTCCTGCCCCATTTATCAGTGTGAAAGGTAAGAAGTTAACAGTTAAAGATAAGCTATGGAGAATCTAGACACCATCTCTGGATACACACTGTGGTATCTCCAGAACAGCAGACAGGCCACCCCAGGATTAGGCCTATCTTCTCATCTGAGGTCAAGGATACACAGTTGTAGGGCTTGACCTACTCCAGAAGAGCTGCCTGGGGAGTTGACCTCACTGACCTGGTCTGCTGGGCTTAATGTCCGTGCAACAACTTTGCAAACTCCCTTCCCTCCTGAAAATCTCTCTTATCTCAAAACATCTGTTCCAGTTAAAAATAACTGCTCTGGTTCACTGGCAGGAATGTTAATTTGAGCCAATGCGTTAATACAGATATCAACATTGATGGCTGCCAGATGTGAAGGAGCAGCCCCAAGCTGTTTTGTGCTGGGTGATGCTCTTATTGTTCCCAGTCCCACTAACTACTGGGATCACTGGGCAAACATCTTGTAGAGACAGAAAATGGTCACTTTATTAGGTTAAAGAATGTGTTGATCGAAGTGCTTGTGTCAGAGCTCCAGTTGTTTGGAAGAAACTGGGCTTCGGACTGTGTTTCTTATTCCTCATTTTCTCACTGTGGATTTTCTATGAAGAACATTGAAAATGATACAGTTGTATCCTCTCTGGGCATTTACATCCCTGGAAACCAGGCATGCTGAGAACTGCATTCCAGATAAAGCTACAGATACAGTGCCATGGAAAGATCTCCTCAGACTTGGACACAAAGTTCTGCCTGGGTGGTGCACAGTACTTTAGAAGTTCCAGTACCTGGGCAGTTTGGGCCTCGTTTCTGCTCTCTGTGGTATCTGGGGTGATACAAACCATAGCTTGAGTTGACCCTCTTCCAGGACCAGATGGTGGACACTGTCACATAGACTTGCAGAATGGATCTGTAGGACTTTCCTGATGTGAGTATTGTGACATCATATCCATGATTAGCACAGAAAGACACAGATCTTTCAGGCCACACTGGATACAGAGTACCAGTTTTTCTGTCTAGTACTTGAGGGTTTAGCCCACAATTTCTTCTGAGAAAACTCTAGATGCTATCATGCTTCCCTATAACCTAGAGAGGCTGGTGACTGAGCAGATGTAGTGACCCCTCACAATGTGCAGAGAATAGCCCCAGCCTCTGGATGACCCAGCACTAGAGCAAGTCCCTTTCTGGCCTCCAGAACACTGAGGACTTTGTTCATTTTCACTCTCTGCCAGCTCCTCCTGACAACTGTGTGAGAAGCACACCCCCAAGACTTCACCTACAGCACCCACTGTGGCAGGTAGCTACCAGCTGAGGGGTCCTGAAGGACAGGACAAGTTGATCTTCTGGTCTTTTCATTAGCCTTGTGCCCACTAGAGAGCAAGTATGTAGTCCATAGTAGATAAGTCCACCAATTCACATGTGCCCTGCCATGGTCTCACCTTCACCATAGGGACAGCATTGGCTCTCACCCTGGGGAATGTCAGGGAGGTGGCCCCTAAGACAAAAGGTTCACTTCCCTACATTCCACTAGCCAGCATGATGGAGCTGTTGGGACACACTGAATATAACATGTAAGATGTGACAAAGTGAAAGGAAGTCTCAAAAAACAATCTATGAGAAACGATGGAATTATCAAAATTCATCAGATGAAATTAAGAGTCAAATAAAAAGAACAGGCAGTTAAGGGAGTGGGAGGTTCTAGAATACACTCAGAATACAGCACACAGTGTCTCGGTGAAGCCTTAGTTACCACAAGACACCAGAGTGGGGTTTGAATGAGGATAAGAGAGTAAATAAATGAGCAAAGGCACTGAGAAACTTGGAGACTGGTGTAAGACAGCATGCCTGACCCCAGTGTCCATTGCCAGTCAGGAGTCAGAGTGAGCATGAGGTAATCGGCTACAAATAAAAGGAATGTTCCAGAGATACAAATCACACACAGAAAATCTAAAAACTATTTTTAAGTTTCTATTTTACAAAATTCATCATGATAAAGTCAGAAACTTTCAGGTGTGTCCAGTCTTGACACTGTGACATCACTATCATCTACAAAGTTCATCTGGACATCTATGCAGTGGAATTACCAAAACCAAACACAACACAACACCACACACACACACACACACACACACACACACAGAGAGAGAGAGAGAGAGAGAGAGAGAGAGAGAGAGAGAGAGAGAGAGAGAGAGAGAGAGAGAGAGAGAGAAAGAGTTTGAAGTGGGTTTACAATTTTGTGTTGGGGCACATTCATACCTATCCTGGGGTATGTGTAGCCTGTGGACTATAGGTTGGACACAGTTGTGTCTTTAAAGAAATTAACACATAGCTCCCTACAGAGACCAGGATACCTAACCACCTAGCAGGGTGATCCAGACAAACATTCCAGGTCTGATTATCCCAGTACAACTTGGTTACTTGGGTATGTTAGATACTTTGTGTCACTGTAACAAGTTTAAGGAAGAAGGATTCGTTTTGCTCACTGTTTCAAAATGCTCAAGCTATGGTTACTTTTTCCAATGTGTTTGACCAGATACCACGAAAATAGAAGAGTGTGTTGGGAGCAATTATTTCTTGACAGATGAAAGCAAAGTGTGACAGGAAGGAGCTAGGAGTACTATTACCTCAATAACCTGCCCCAGTGACCTACTTCCTTCAGTAGAGCTCTTCAAAAGTTCGCACAGCCTCCAAAGAGAGTGACACCAGCTGGGAACCAAATGTTGCAAACATGAGCCTTTGGGGGGATATTTCATATCCAAACCACAACACTGGAAAAAGGATTAACTTCCAAATTATCTTTATTATGAATGAAATATTGATTCCTAAAGCAAAGAATGAAACACAACTGCACATCACTTTCTTTCAGTTGATTTTAAATATTTGTAAATTCTAACATCAACAAGACTTGTTTTTCTAACGTGGTACCACAGACCCACACTCCTAAAGGCATAATTGTTTTCATAGTAACACTCTGATATTGTTTTTCCCTACTATGTGCATATTTGCTCAGAAACAGAATCAGACAAACACCAACCAATCAAAAAGGAATGGGTGGAAATGATGGTCCTGGGGGCAGATAGAGGCAACTTCTGACCTATTCTGGGCTGCTCAGTGCCCCTCTGAGTCAGCTTCATGGTGACCTGTCTTTGTTAATTTGACCCAAGGATGGCACTGATGAAGCAGTGTTGTTTTTATTATGCCATAAAGCCTGAGTACATGTGGAAAATAGAGTGATGGGTGTGGGCGGACACACAGGAGCCGTCAGCTACACGTGGAAGTTGAGTGGTCAGCCCAGGGAAAGAGAGTTGTGTCTTTCTAGTTGGAGTCATCTCCTTTGGCTCCCATAAACTTGGCCCTGCCTGTGGAAAGGACTGACAGGGCAACTCCACTGTGCTGTGTGGGTTCTTAGACTGTCTCACCCAAAGACTAAAGAGAAGGAACTAGTTAAGGAAAATCCAGATAGTGTCAGGTGTCAGTGGTTAAACTTCAAACTTCAAACAAAAACCAGGATTTTAGAGGGTCTATACCCACCACTGTGCTCCAGAAGCTTCCTACTGGAAAGAAATTGGTGAAGATGTTAAAAAATATATATTTTGATAATATAAAATTAAATTTATTGTTAACACTTGGAAAACAGCACAGTTTAGATAAACAGATTTTTTTTCCATATGACTGAAATGGCATCACCAAACTATATAAGCACAGATCACTGAAAATGCAGTTGGTCTAGGGGCATATGGCAAGAAAGAGACCAGGAGTGATGTGGCCTCAGCTGGCACATAGCAACTATAGTTAAGGCAGGACTGTCTGTTAAACTTGGTTATATTTGTAAAAATATGGTACTTATTTTGGTGTTTAATGAGTTTCTTGATGCTTTTACATTTTAAATTAATTAAATATATATATTTTTTAAATTTCAGTTTCTATTTCTTACACAGCAAATACGATGATGCACAGAGATGAAATTTCTTTGGAGTCTTAATAAATTTTAGAATATAAATTTAAGAGCCATCAGATGGCATGCAGAATGTCAGCTTTCTTGAACACTGGGGGAAATCCCAATAACACTGGTTAACTATTATTTGTCATCATGTTGGAACAAGACAAAACAAAGTAAATCAAAGAATGAGACTTGGGAGGGTAGGGGTAAGACAATCTTTACTGCAGATAATATGATTATGTGGCTAGTCTGCCACAATCAAAATACAAAGTTCAATTAAGTAAAACTCTACAAAATAATTGCATGTTACACAATAATATCCATCCATACAAAAATTAGTTAGGAGAACTGAAACAATTATTTCAGATAGCAGAAAGAAATACCAGTTTTAACAATGCAATGGATGAAACTTGGGAGGAACGGGAGAGAACAGTAAGGGCAAATACGAGCAAGGTCCAATGATACGCAGAAATGAAAATGTTATGATAAAATAAATCGTTTTGCACACCAAGAAAATAAGAAAAACATGTAAAATTATAAAGGAAATAGAAAATCACACCAGCACATTTGGGGGGGGGGGCGCTGAGGAAACTGAGCCTACTGGGAGATTTAACAAGGCAGCCTGGTGGATCTTAAAGAGTGGAGCAATCCAAGTGAGGAACTTTAAGAAATCACCACCATGCCAATGTGTGTGAAACAACAGGCATGAGCATGAAATGCCAGCACAGAGCTCCCACAACACAGAGTGCGGGCAAGGTGAGACTCTCAGCGTCCCCAGTGAGGAGGCATTTCCTGTAGACAGTGCAGTAAGTGGGCTACATATGCCATGAACACTCAGCTGTGGCTTTTTAAAAATTTATTTTCACCTACACATTTTCTAAATGAAGGAAAATCAGCATTTTTACAGTGGTATGAACTGGCAGGAAAAAAAAAATGTGCCAGGAGGAGAGATTGGAGATTTATGTGCACTATTCCCCAGAACCAACAGTGGGAAGAAGGACCTATGGAGGACTGAAAGATTCCACGTGATGATGAATTCCCCCAGATTTCCCCCAGAGTTGGTCTCAACATCACTATCAAAAATCTGAAGTGATGTGTCAGCTGGGCTGGTAACTCAAGGGCTATGGTCGTTGGGGATTTAGCTCAGTGGTAGAGCACTCGCCTAGCAAGCACAAGGCCCTGGGTTCAGTCCTCAGCTCCGGGAAAAAAAAGGGGGGGGGGGCTACGGTCCAGTGAACTCCCAAAATATAAATGCTTCAGGAAAGACAGGATTATTCAACTGAAATTATAAGGAACCCAAAGAAAACAAAAACAGGAACTCTCAAGTGAATATATCTATTCAGCAGTAATAAGAAATTGCTCATTCATCTTAAAAACTTCTATCGTTGTGTAATGATTCAAGCATTTGTTTTTACAGAGGACGGCAAACATTAGTGCTGTTTAGTGCATCTCCCATACTAGACCACAATCAAACTGTAGTTGGTTTGTTTTCTGAAAGTTGGGGATATCCAGAGAGATTCCCAGATACTACGGAGGGCATTCATAGTGCTAAGTTTCTGTGATGTACCTTCTGTGAGTAAACAGACCATGAGGGGGTTCACCCATCCCTCAGTTGATCAGATCAGGAGAGAAAGCTGTCCTTAATCAAGGACATTTGGGCAATAAGGAAATAAAAGGTTGTACCTGGGGACATGTTGCAGGCTCCATGTCTATAAGGAAGACCTTGTGTTATTCTTGAAGTTTCCTGTTGAGGATGTTAAATTATCACTTTAAACTCAGCAATTAAGAGCCTGGAGCCAAATTGCTAAGGTTTCATCTCTGCCTCTCAGCTGTGATGGTTAATAACTATCCTCTGTCACTGTTCCCACCTCCACAGCATATGGTGATGACTCCATTGCAGACCACCATGCAGATTCACTCTGGAACACAGATGTCCATAGCCAAGAAAAAGTAAATCCCATGTGAATGCTCTGGCCAGGAGTATGTGGCATCACATATCCTATATCCATCCATCAGGTCACCTTCTCTCCCTGGCTAAGTGTACACCCAACCAGGTACACTAGACCCCATGTATAAGTTTGAAACACATACACAACAAGCTTATGCCTGCTGATGTGGCGAGGAGATCATGTTCTCCATGAACTGGTACACCCATCCAGGTGCACATACTACACACAGGGGAAAAGAGGATCTCACATACCACAAAGTTCTTAGTTCCACATACAGGTGTCAGCAGAAGGGATGACTCCTATGGAAAGGAACGTGGCCAGAGTAAAGTAGGCAGGAAAGGATGCATCCTTGGTAGATTATTTGTGTCACAAACCTATGGCAACTCATGGCAATGTTTCTTCCCCTGGAGATGAAGTCCTGCTGCCACTAAGAATCTGAAGAATCCAGGAGCATGAACATATTGTCACATAGCCCCTGATATGTCCCTGGGAAGTCTTAAGTCACTGGGGCACTATGAGTTTCCTGTACTTTGAGGATCAACTATGGAAAGAATACATACATTTATATATATATATATATATATATATATATATATATATATATATATATATATATATATATATATCCAAGAAGAGAGGGGAAGCATTACTCTTAAGGAGAAGCAAGTGCTGAGCTTCTGCATGACCCACACACCATGTGGAAATTGAATCTACTTGGAGTATGCCACCAGGACATGTGTCAAGAGCAGACAAGTGGGGTCTTCTTTGATGGGGCACAGTAAACCACCACATGTGATCTAATTTCTCCAATCATTGTGGACCCGATTTCACTATGAGGTCTGTAGCTTTCCTGAATCCACAACCATAAAAACAGCTCTGTAGAGCAGCATTCACCTATCACAAGTTGCTACAGCCCACTTCCCATTCATGGTGTATCACTATAGAAATTAATTCAGTGAAAATGCACAGTATCACCACACACAGGATAAGCATCATAATCTATTTATGGTGTTTTTTTTAAATTTGGGCACTCACAACATAAGTAAACCAATTCCCAGAGCAGCAACCCCAGTCAGTACAACAATACAAATGTTTAGCAGTATTTGCTGTCAGAGTTAAGGAAGATTTTAAAGAGCATTTCATCATCTCAGAATAAAGAATAATGGTGCCTATGAACAAAAACTCAATTTGCTTTGGCTCTACATGAATCTTGCAAAGCTAATTTCCCTTTTTTCATATGAGTGACTCTCATGGTGTCAGCAATAATACTTAACTGTTAATATATGGTGCTAAATAACTTCAAGTAAAACATCGACACTGGGCTTCAGGACTATCAGAAATGTCATTTCCAATTTTAATTTATTTGGATTAGCATTACATAAGGCAGTGGCAACAGCCTGGTCTTTAATGAATTGTTTCGTCTTTCTGGCAGTCTCTGCCCCCACGACTGAGGATGATGCATGGGACTTCATGTGGCTCAGCAGGGCCAAAGGCTGACTCTCCTCAGCTTGCTGACCATCCAGCCACAAGGTCAAGGCATTATTTTCCCTTTGAATCACTAGCTATGACCATGGCAATCAGACCTTAGGGATGCTGAAATCAGTGTTTCATCTAAAACTAAAATAAAATCTGTATCTCTTTCTGCTTTATTCTGTTGTGAATTTTGCCTTTATTAGATCTGTGGTTGCCTGTGTGGCTTTGAGAAAGGTCACTTTCTGTTCCTACCCTTCACTGTCCAAATAAAAAACAATCTAGAAATAAGTTGGAGGGGAAATGCATTGTGATATGTTTACAAGGTTAGGAAATAAGAAAACCTTGGGTTGTATTTCAACCATTAAATAAAAATTGAACATTGGTGGACACACCAGAGACAACCAAGTAGCACTAATTCAGATTTTGTCCTAAAATACCTGCATGAGAATAACTCTGGTGAAGTTAATCATTTTACATTTATGCTTAGTCATAATCAGAACTTAAAGACCTTTGTGTCCAATCTTGACATGATCACTAAGTTCTTGGTAGCACAAAGATCCCTTTATATAGGAAAGAATATTTTAAAGACAATGGAAGTAGAAAAGGAAGGTATCTGGAGCTGTTAAACTGTGTGAGGGTTTCACTGACAATGGCACATCCCAAAGAAAGGCATTACTACTGAGTTTCATGTAAGGAAATCAGCTGAAAGCTCTCAAGGAGAGCTAGGAACAATCTCACGGCCATCTGCATAGATTCTGGGCATCCTGACCTTCCAGAGCATTTCCATCAAAAGAGAGAACAAAACAACAAGAACGAAAACAATTTGAGTGTGTAGCATGGCATCTGACTCACTTCCATCAGGAGTCAGAAATCAGTAACAAACTTTTTTTTTAGATCCCAGTTTCATCTCCCAGCAGAACCCAGGCTCTCTGAGATCCTCAGACCGCTGACTCTTTCCTGGGCTTGAAGGCCTGTGGAGGTGTGTCATAGTCATCAGAGCCACTAGAAAGACTCCTGGGCTAGTGAGCAGTTCTGAGTGTAACTCTGGCCAACCAGTGGGTAACTGTATTGGTACTAGGGAGGGTGGGTTGTATAATGAAGAAGTATAGCAGTGGCTTTGGCAGCTTCTCAAGTCTCTAGGGTTACATCTTGCAAGGCTCTGGTGTTCTTATGAGGACTTGGGATTGGGAACAACTGTGGAGCCCAGATAGCCAGTTTAGCTAGATTTTTTTTTATTACCAATTTCCACAAAGCACTTTAAAAAACAATAGTAAGATTGCTGGTCACTCATTTCCCTATAATGTCATGAGGTGGATCAGTGGCCACATTTCCAAAATAAGCCTGGGGTAGCTTCCTGCAGCTTGAGAAGGACCTATCTGTTGGGCCAGCCATATGTTCAGTAAAGCGTTCCATATCTTTAAGTATGGGATCTGCAGGTGAGCAATGCCTAGTCCTTCTCATCACCCAGCCATGCCCTGAACCACCGTGCACTGGCCCTCCTGACTGCTCCTCCAATCAACCAGGGCCTGGGGCCAGTTCTGAGACTGGGATAGATTTCTACAGAAACCTTTAATAATTAGTTTTATTTGTTTATTTTTCTCATTTCATTTAGTGTCTTTATATATTATCCTTAGAAATTCTAAAGAGCACAACAAATGAAATTATGCAGAGTGCAGAGAACAGGGAAATCGGGTTTCCCAGAAGCCTAGAGAATTAACTGAATTTAGCTATTTACCAGTTAAATGCCGAAGGTCTTGATGATTAGGAAGATGAACAACGTTGTCAAAGGCCCTGGTGACTGTGCTGCAGTAAGAGAATCAGGTTGTGAACCCCACCTGGGCTGGCTGACAATTCCCAGTTCAGTAGCTGTTCAGGGCACATGAAGGATCAGCAGTACCACCAAGGGTTTTGCTACCTACTCTTGCCCTTTCTTGGTCTCTGCCTACAAGTCAGGTCCCCAGGGTGTCAAAGGGAACAAGAGTAACTTGCATGTGCTCTGCCTTCCTCCCATTTCTCTTCACTTTCCTTCTAGAACAGTTCCTGCTTCCTTTGTGACACATGATACACTAAACCCCCAATCAAGCTGTACCCTTCCCCTCTTCCTGGATTTTCCTGGATTCATGCAGACCAGTTCTACATGTAGAGTACCCTGCAGTCCTCACCCTCATCCTGTCTACTTCCCCACATCAAAGCACAGATATCTGTGCAGTGTGGTGTCCTAGAAGGTCTAGTCCTAAAGTCCCACTATTGATTCTTTCTCATCTTACAGTGTAAATAATCATCCAAAAACAGGATTCAGATCGTGTCACTGATCCCCTTAAACATCTCCATCTGACATGGAAGAAAGCAGATGCTCCTTTATGCACGTCCCCAACCCCTGCAGGCTGGATTCTGTACCTGCCACTTCTCTATATTTTGCAGGCTGATTCAGACCAACCAAATTATTCATCCCACAACCAGCACACAGCTTGTGTCCTTAGAGGCCTCTTGACTTTCCTTTGTCCAGATGCTTCTTCCATTTTGAGATCCTCATTCTAGGCATTATCTCATTCAGAGAGACTTCTGTAGCCATTCTGCCCAATGAAAAGGTTCTGGGATGAATATTAACTTTTCACCTGTTTTATCTCTGATAAAACTTTGCTCACAGCCAACGACTACCTTCCTTTACACACTCTTGCTGCCACTTTCCATGTCCTATGATAGCTTTATTCAGAGAAAAAGATGTTGAAGGTCATGGCCACCTCTAAATTCTCAGTGCACACAATGGATGCTTAACCAGAGTGTTAGACAGAAAGTCACAGAATAGGGAGGCAGAACATGATAAAGGGAATACAAAACAGGATTTTCTTCCCCAGGTGTGAGCTCTTACAGAGGCTCAGGCAGGAAGGAATGGCTTGAATCCCCATAACCAGTCTACATGAGGCTGCTCATTATGTATTGTTCATATGCCAGTCAGAAATGAGGTTTATCCCGGGACCTCTGATTTGATTGTGGTACGATTATGTTTTTTTTTTCTTCTCTGACTCTCCTCAGCTGACACTGTTGAGTGAAGAACAGACTTGACCCTTCATTTCTATCAATTGGATCTATAGAAACAGGGTATGCACATTTAAAGATTATTTGCCTCAGTGGTCTGGTTTTACCTAAGTTAAAATGAAAGCTGCTGACTGAGTCTTCATCAGACCTCAGGTGACCTTGAAATCTAGAAACATCTGACAGAAGTAAGGGAAGACCAGTAATCACAATCAGCAGGCTCACAGTAGCAGAGCTATGTGAATATGAGTGGTTTGCATTCCTTATAAATACTCTCCAGAGCTGCAGACCCACAATGCAGTATTCATGTGGTGGTAGTTTGAATGAAAATAGCCCCCATAGGCTTATAGGGAGTGGCACCAGCAGGACTTGTATGGACTTGTTGGAAGAAGCATGTCCCTGGGGGTGGGTTTTGGGGTTTCAGAAGCCCAAGCCAGGCCCAATGTCACACTCTCTTCCTGCTGCCTGAAGATTGAATTAAGATGTAGAGCCTCCACTACCTCTTCAGCACCATGTCTGCCTGCATGCTGCCCTGCTTCCTACCATGATGATAATGGACTAAACCTCTGAACTGTAAGCCAGGTCCAACTAAGTGTTTTCTTTTATAAGAGTTGCCATGGTTATGGTGTCTCTTCACAACAATAAAACCCTAACTAACACCTGTGCATACATGTGCCTGGGTGTGTTTGTATACTGTGCATATAAAATGTGTATATTGCTTTTCAGATTGCCCATATGGATGCATAAAAAGGCTAACGATATGAGATCTGAGCAAGACATGCAAATTTCTGAAACATGTGTCACTAGTCACAGGTTCATGTCTGTGTGACTTGTTCCAAAACCAGCCATGTTTATAGATACAAACAGTAAAAATAGACATTTTCATGTAGATTTAGTTCACAATGACTAGATGCTGGATGAAAACACTGAATTCAATGCTGACCTTGTTTGGGTTTCCACCATCGTGATGTGACCTAGTTCCTGGTGCAGTGATCATCCAATCCCTGAGGGAAGCAGTCAGATGAAGGGCAGAAGGGCATGGGTTTCTCCACAAAACCTCCTTTAGCTTCATGCTGGGGTGTATTTCCTCCAACAGAGGACTTAAATAAGGATGCCAATAAAACATGAGGTGGAATCACAATTCTGCATTCACTACCCACACTTGATTCTGTAGGCAAGAAAACTGGATCTAGGAGAAGTAGCCCCACGAGTAAAGTGCTAAAGAGAACACTGAGATCATGGGCAAGCTCTGAAACTTTCTAATCAAGTACCACTGAAACTGTGCCTAAGTGAATTGTGCTGTAAAAGCCTTACAGCACTAATGGAAATCATCATCTCATATCTGTCATCATGGTGGGCACTGAAACCCATTTTCTCTAAACTTGCAACAATGAAAGGAGTAAATTTTCCCCAGGTAAGGGGCAGAGATAGGCATTGGGTGACTACCACATCCTTGTTGAGCTAGACTGAGTAATTTATACTTCTGTCAGGAGCCATATTAATCACTTCCACATTTACCACAGAGTAGAGTGTTGAGAGGAAAGTTTGCTCAAAGTTCCACTGAGAACCCTGCTCCAGGAACTGGGCAGTGTTGCATGTAGCTTACCAATTGTTTCCAAGAGTCTTGGCTGCTCTGACCCAGTGAGATCTGGCATTACCCATAATCATAGCTTAAGAGAAGACAATTTGTGGCACAATAAAAAAGAGTGAAGATCAAACATCCAGAACTCACATGAAATATAAAGAACAATCAGCAGACAAAGGGTAAGGATGGACAATGAGTGGCGCCTCTTCATCTGTTTTTTACTTACCAGGACATCTGTACTGAACAGAAAAGAGGAACAGGTAACCCCCTTTGAAAGCCCTTCTTCAGAAAACTGAGTGTGTAAACAAGTGTTTCCTACAACGTTAATTATTTCTACAACATGGTTCTGCAAATTCTGATCAATCCAATTAAACACGAAGCAGAATTCTCTCATGTAAGAATCTTTCAAAATCCCTTTCCTGCACTGCACATTCAATAAACATTTGCTGAGTGAATGAACAACTAAAAATATGAGTAACTGCTGTTATTTTAAATCCAATCACTATGATGTAGCCCCACTGCCGCCTCCTCTAAGCCCCTGGTTTCTGGAATCTTCTCAAGAAGAATCTGCTCCTGATTATATTTGGCAGCATACATTTGTTCCTTTGTGAAATTAGAACATAACTCTTCTCACAGGCTTGCTGGGACTCCAGCACTGGGACTCTCATACAGATGGGCCTTGTAATGTGAGAAGAATGGAGTCAGAGGAGTCCTGGCCTCAGGATCACTTCTGCTCAAGAGTCATCAAGACAAGCACACACGCCAGGAGCTGTGTGCAGACCACACACCACAGCTCCCGAGGATTGTGGGCTCCTTAAAGTTCCCAGTGCTGGCTGGAACTGACCAACACTTTTCTCCTAGACCGTTGTAGCTGCTCTAGTGTGACTGAACATTTCAGCAGTGCCTTAACATGGTAGTATATAGCAACTTGTGCACATACTCAAGACATAGAACAGTAATCAAGATGCCCAGCAAGTCCCTGTGACTGACTCTGGAGGTATCAGAAAGTTCCCTCAAATAACTTGTTAATGAGTTTATTGGTTGTTAAAGTGAAAGTTGGATGAATGTGCTAATTTGAAGCTCATATTTATATCATTAAATTGAAGCAATTGATCAGAACAACTTAAATCAACAGAATGTTCTTACTGAGTACAGTGTATTATCACTTAAAATAAAAAAAAATGACTTGTGGTTATTTTCAGTGTTGTGTTTAAATTCTGAGCAGACAGCATCTCTGGGATTAATGCTTTGAGAACTTTCAGGTCTTGCTGACCTCAGTAAGAATCTACTGTCCCCATGTGTATGTTTATAGATGTATTTATGCAGATGCTACTAAGTAAGAAACAGGGTCTGATTGTGTGCTACCAGAACCTCGATATTTTCCCAGAGATTTTCCCCAACAAAAAATGCAGTTGTAACACTCTGCTGCTGTAAGCAATTAGTGCCACAAATGTTTACCTCTCTCCTACGTGCAGAAGCAAGTCAGTGGTGAACAAAATAAACTTCTCCCATTCCTGAAACTTAGTTTCATAAGAGACCAACTCACCAATAATTAAATACAGCACACTTGAGTGTGACTTTAGGAATTAATAATTATTTATTACTTGAAGAGATCTAAGACTAAATATAAAATACAATGATATTTTTCCACAGAATGGAGAAAAATAACTCCAAACTTTATCCAGGACTACAAGACTGAATTGGCAAAGCAGTTTTGAGAAGAAAATATAAAACAGGAGAAATTGCACATCTTGATTTCAAACATGTTACAAAGCATAAATAATCAAAACAGTAAGGTATTACTAGCACTGGGAAATCAGGGAGGGCCCAGAAACAAACCTGTGCATGTATAGTGAACTACTCCTTCGTGCAGACATTGGACACAGGAAGAGTCTATTCAACAAATGATGTTAGAGAAGCTGTTTAGCCACCAGGCAAGAAAGACAAAAAATAAGGTTGTATTTTATGCCAAAGACAAAAATCAACTCAAAATATATTAGACTTAACCATAAAAACCTAGGAAGAAAACATAAAGGAATATTGCTCTTAGAAAAAAATGCCTATGATAAGCAGAATACAGAGAAGAAAAGCAAAAACAAGGAAGTGGGATTATAACAAGAAATTTCTGTACAGTGAACAACATGAAAGGTTAGTTTGTAGAATGCTATAAAATATTTGTATCCCAACAATCTGGTGAAGAGCTAATATCTAAAATAAATAAAGAACTCACAATAAAAAAGCAACCTGATTAAAAATAGGCAAAAGATCTGAAGAAATGTTTTCATTAGGCAAAAGATCTGAAGAGATGTTTTCCAAAGTGGACATACCAATAGCAAAGGTACAAGAAAGATGTTCAATATCACCAATCATCAGAGAAATACAAATGAAAACTAAGACATATCACCTCACTCCAATAAGATGGCTGTCACCAAAAAGAGAAAAATTAATCTGGCAATGATGTGAAGAACCGAGAGCTCATGAACACTATTGGCAGAAATAGGAAGTAGTATAACCATTTTGGAAAACAGGAGAGAAGGTACTCAAAAAATATTTTAAAATGGAAGTTCTGTTTGATCCTATAATCCCACTGCTGCATGTATGTTCAAAAGAGATGAAGTCTGCATCTCAAAGACACTTTTGTTCTATGTGTGTTGCACCGCTATTCATAGTAACCAAGAAACGGGATCACTGAAGTGTCCATCACTCTCAAGCAGATAAAGAAAACGTGATTCTCTCTCTCTCTCTCTCTCTCTCTCTCTCTCTCTCTCTCTCTCTCTCTCTCTCTTTCTCTCTCTCTCTCTGTGTGTGTGTGTGTGTGTGTGTGTGTGTGTGTGCTTAATTGCTGTCTAGCTTGTGAAAATGATGACTCTAGAGGACATTGTGCAAATGAAAAGAGCCAGGCACAGGAAGACACACATCGCATGATTTAACTTATACTGGTAATGGAAGGAGGTGGAATTCATGGGAACGTTCACGGGCTGTTACTGGGTGAGGTGCTGAGCAAAGTGCACAGACTCTTTGGCAGGGATGACCAATTCCAGAGACCAGTGCTCAGCTTGGTAACTGTGTACTTGAGATGTGTCAGGAATGTGACTCTTCTCTGTTCTCCCTACCAAAATGGGAAAAATTATAACTGAAACTGAGTACTTCTTATCAACACATATTCTAAGAGAAGAGTTATACAAAGCAAGTGGCTCTTATTCTCAAGAATTAAATCTATGCATTGTAATTATAAAAAAATACAATAAAATTCCTTCACAGAAAAAGCAACTCACTCTAGACTCAGGTGGAAAAAAGCAATTAATCTGGAAGGAAATACTGTATTACAGCAGCCCTCACTGCCTGGAACTGAAATGCAAATAAGCATTAGACTGCATAACTGTAGATGTAACCAACCGTCTTATTAAATAAGAAACACAGAGCCGATTCAGAGAAGAAAGCCAAGAGGTCAGAACTAAGAGCCTTACCCTTCCTGCTTCAGCTATCCTGCTTCAGCCAAGAGAGCTCTCCGAAAAAAAGGGGCCTACTTCCTGTGTGTATGCCTTTTTATAGTCTAGCTGTTCTGCCTTCTCATTGGTTGTAAACCTAAACACGTGACTGCCTTGTCATTGCCTATATGTACCGCCCTCCAGGTCCTTAAAGGCGTGCGCCACCACCGCCACACACTTGCTATGGCTCTAAAACTCTGATCCCCAGGCAACTTTATTTATTAACATACAATTAAAATCACATTTCAATACAAGTAAAATACCACCACAGCATAACAAACAATTAAAGCTAACAAAAGGGGAAGGAGGGGAAGGAAAAATCTGAAATGAAGAGAAAAATAAAAATTGTTTAAGAATTAATACTGACATTCCTTAAGCTGCTGTAACCCACTGTGTCCAAGACTATCACCCACTGCACAGAGGCACTTGTACTCACAGAACCATGGTGGGACAAGGAGCTCAGCGTGGACTCCTCCATCTCACATGGGCAGCCGTTGGCTTCTGCTACAAAGCCTTGGCTGCCAGCATGCACAGCCTGGCTAGAGCCAGAAGTACCTTGAAATAACTTCCCCAGTGAGGCACCTGTGTTTAAAGGTACTAAAGATTCTCTCATGCCAAATTATATATGAGTAGGAAATATTTTTTTTTAATTTTCAGGAAAATTGAAAAATCTGCTGATTTTCTTCGTTTTATAATTAAAGGAAATAGAAGCATAGTTGGTAGAGTGCTTGCCTAGCCTGTGCATAGTCCTGTGTTTGATTCCTAGTACCACATAAACCAGGCATGACAGAATACACAGACAAGCCCAGCATCTGGGAAGAGGAGGAAGGGGGATCTGAAGTTCAAAGATATCCTCAGCTCCACAGAGATAGCCTGGGATACACCAGAACCTGTCTCAGAGAAAGACACACATGATATCCAAATACAGAATCTCAGTGGGATGTTTTGGAAACACTGTGCTAATCCAAGTATCTGCTACCCTTAAAGGAGGTGCTGAATTTGGGGGAGGTGTAGGGAAAAGGGAGATAGGGTCCTCACCCCGGGGGGTGTCCCAGCTCCTCTGGGTTGTGGCTTTAGTGCACTCTGTGGGTGGTGGTGGGCATGGAAAGCCATGTAGCATCTCTGGAACTGAAGTCACCAGACAGCAAAAGTCAGCGATGAGGATCTGTGGCTGTACACAAGTGCATACATGTACATTTTCTACTTCAAATGGTAAAAAGTTCAAAAGGAACTCTCAAAACTAAGATCTCTACCTTGATTGCATGACTCAGGGCACTTTGTGCTGGGTTTGGTGATTGTTACCTTTGATTGTGAGACAATAAAAGTATGCTTTAAATGAGATCATAAGGTGGGGATGGGGAGAACAGGAAGAAGGGAATGAAGGAGAAGAAGAAGGGAGAGAAAAGGGGAGAACAAAGTAAGAAGCAAATGGGTACGCTGGGTTCTAGTTCATTCTAAAATTATATTGATCTTTTAATCTTTTATTCTCAGACCTTGAATTCTCACGCTGATCTCAAAGTTACATGGATCATTTGCATCGTTTCCACAATCACTTGTGGAACTTTCTACTCATATGTATGGTTTTTGTCTGAAGTCTCGCTGTAACAGGACTGGATATGTTTGCAGCAAACATGAACACAGGTGAGTTTTCATCAGCTTTAATGAGGGAGTCACAAGGCTCCACAGCCTGATGTATTCCCATAGGCAGACTGCCGGAAACTGCCCCACTTACATATTTGAATGGTTCTACTTTGTGTAAAATATGAGGTGGTAAGATACATAAGTTTATCCTTCAGTTAACTTTTATTGCAATCAGAACAAAGTACAAACCAGGCACCCCATTACTTATAATAATTGCAAAGTACTAGAGTTCAGTATTTTTATGACAGACACTTAGAACATTAATTTTGTGTATGTTTGCTTTCATATTACTAATGTTTTAAATCTATTTTCAGTATTGTTACTGACACATGAAATATACTATTGCAGATGAGCTGTGAAGTATTTTTCTTGTTTTTTAGACAGAAATTTGCTATGAAGCCCAGGCAGGCCTCAAACTTGCAATCATCCTGCCTCGGCCTCCCTAGTGCTAGAATTACAGACTTTTACCACTATGCCTCACTGTGCTAAATTGTTTTTACATATAATTTCAGATTTTAACTTACTTTCCAATGACTGTTTCCTTTTACATACAAAATTGTTTTTCTTTAAATTAAAGTGCCTTTAAATCCCACTCTTGAGTGATGTCTTAAATGATAATTTTAGCTGAAAGCAAATATATTTTGCTTTGATAAAGAGAGAATAATACTTCATGTCATAGCATGTCACTACTTCATAAGTATGTTCATATAATATTGTGAAAAGAACTGAAGTATATTTAGCAATAAAGCAGAATAGAATTGTGCTTGCATTAACAGCTGGTGATGGTGGTCAAATCTTACAGCCTCATTGCTTGTTCCCCTCCTAGAGCATGAGTGAGAGTCTGTCTACCTCCTGGATGGTCTGTCTTTTCAAAAGTGAGTCTGAAAAGCCTAGTGTTATGAAAAGAAAAGAAAAGAGAGTGCCCAGGTTCTCTTTCCTAAGAATACAGGCAGCAACCAAGTGGCATATGGGCTGAGCTGGCTTGCATACCTGCAGGCCCTGGAAAGTAATGTGAGGGAATTAATCCCTAATGACCCACACAGGTTTCCCTCCCTCACATGAGGTGTTGCCTGGGTCAAAGGCCTCCACCACATCATCAAAGTCTCATTCTGTGTCCCATTGGTGAGGATTGAGTGAAATGGTGAGAGACATGTGTAGTGGGTGAGACTGACCAAGCTGAAGTCCCTCAGAAAGAGTGCCAAGTCAGGGCAGAAGAGCATGCAGAAAAATCTCAGCATGCAGTGTATTTCGATGCAGGGCAGTCTGAATGTAGGAGGAAAATGCAAGGGAAGACATGTTCCCCGAGGTGCTAAGAAAGACTCATGGAATCCTGGTAGACAAGCGTTTGAAAGCCTGGCTCTATGGACCCCAGGGGACCCTGAAGGAGCATTCCACATTTTTCTAGCCATGAGGCACTGAGGATTACATGAGATTTCACAACTACTCCATTTGTTCCCTCAGAGGCAATCAAACCTTAACAAGGATGAGAAACAAACAAATAAAAACACAGCCCAGAGTGCTGTAGAAAGCCAGCATTGGTGTAAACGCATCTTGGAAGAAGCAGTGAATTTGCCCCAAGAACCTTTAAGTTCAAAGATTTGAGGATATGTGAAGAGAAATCCTCTAGCACCCCCTGTGGTTTTGAGTCTGCACAGCACCTCACTGCTCAGCCCAGAAGAGGAAAATAAGTTTAGATCCAAAGTAATTTACAGAAGGATGGAGAAAGCTGGGATGGGCTGTACAACAAATATCAGGAATCTTGTGGTCTTGTTTGCCCTTGCGTTTATACTGGAAAGTTGATGGCCACGGTAGTATCAAAATATCAGCTAAGTGCGTCACCTAAGTAAGGGTCACTGCAATCTAGAAGAGAAAACCAGCTACTTCTCTTGAGAAAATCTTCACCTGTGGACAATGCTGCCTGTTGTCCCTCCTGGTCAGCCCCTCTTCAAAGGATTCTCCAAAGCAACTGATTTTTTTCTTCATTGTTTGATGGTCAGGAGAGTGAGAATGGAATATGAGGGCTTCAACTTTCTGAGAAGTGCCTAGTCATATTAGGTTGCTACTGCTCATTTAGGGACCCAAGGGGAAGAAGGCCTTGATAAGTAGACATTCCTAGAACACAGAAGGTAGTGGATTTCTTTACTATCTCTGCTTCCCAGATGGACAAAGCTCAGGTAGAGGTGGGCAGACATGTGGTGTGTGGCATAGGGTGTGCTACATGGAAAGATTGTTCACTTGACAAGCCTGCTGGCAGCTCTACCATGGCACTCCCTCCACAGAAATAAGAGAAAATTTCAAGAATAAAATCCACCTTTTGCTCTAAATAAGGAAGTACAGGATAACTAAGGAATGTCTTGGTTTCCAGAACCAGGCATAATTTCTGTCTTGTGAGTAGACCGTAAGTCCAATTAGACAACTGTTTGTTACCACTGACATGTGAGTACCACTGATTGCACATTTATACATGTCTTGCCATGCTGGTCATTGTCATGGTTCATAGGTGTTGCAGCTGGATAGGGTTATTTAAATGCCTCCTTCCCTTGGCAGCTTGCATAGTATTTGCTGTAACTATGAAGTCTAGACCTTAGGAATGAGGCTTGCAGGTCAGATCCAGCTCAAATCATTTGTCTTGTGTCTGAAGTATGTGGTATCTTCATCATAAGAGCCTACCCTCAACCCCTGAGAGGAGGCAATCAAGGGCTACATCTATAATCTATATTATTTGGGGAGTCACTTGAACAACCATGACTAACCATGGAATAGGTTTCTTATGCCTAGTACCGGGGTTTTGCTAGACTATGGTTCTCAAGGGGAGTATTGCCAGCCCAAGTGACTTAAATTTCTTGTGTGTGTGTGTGTGTGTGTGTGTGTGTGTGTGTGTGTGTGTGTGTTATGTACGATCAAACAATCTTGTTACTATTTGTCCCTTTTTCTCCTTCTTGGTCTGTATTGACCTCATTCTCTCCTCTCCATATTTTTCTGTTTTCCACTTTGTATCAGCTGTATCTTGCTGCTCCCTTCTTTATAGCTTCCCAGGACTAGTGAGGCAATGGATATTAGAAAGGAATCTACTACCTCCACTTTGCTAGTTCAACTTAATCCTTCCTGCAGTTGAAATCTCATCCTTCTTCCCACAGAGAAGTGTAGCTAACATCGCTCATCAAGGAAGCCTCTCTTTACACTAAATGGAGACCATCATAGAAAACCACATTTTGGTGCATTGGATCACGGGGAATCCAGCCCCAGTGGATCCATATACATCACAGTTCCTGTATCTATGGCTCAGGGAATATCTCAGAAGGAGGAGTGGAAAGAGTAAGAACCAGAATATCAGGAAGTTGGCTGTGGCACAGTGTCTCCTAGAAACAGCTGCATAAACAAGAGCAATGGCAACATAAATGGAGATGCTAACATGGAAGGGGAAATTTTGTGGAGTCCCACCTCTAACCAAGAACTATGAGCAACTGACCACTGAAAAAAGGAGAATTAGCCTCTTCCAGGAATGAGCCTTTATTAGTTGTCCAATGTAGAGGTCAGACCTAAAACTACATACACATAGACAACAAAAATGGGTTCAGTGTGTTGTATTTATACATTGTGTATATATATGTGTGTGTGTAAAATAATAATAATATAGAAAGAAGCTATAAATTTGAGAGTGAGGAACATAAGAGATTTGGAGGGAAGAAAGAAAAGGGAGAAAGCAATGTAATTCTATTTAAAATAAAAGCATATTAAAAGATTAAAAATAAAGATATGTCTTTGTGGGGACCCCGGCCATGTCCCTCTCTTTGGCAGTTCTAGGCCTCAAAGGGAATAAATAATGAGAAATACATGCTTCAGTTTCATCAATGTGCGTGTCTCAGGTAAGATGGATCCTGAACAAGAGCTGCCAGCAACTCCTCTTCCAGACCTGCTCTTGGCCCTAGAAGCCATGGAAACCACCCCTCTCATATCCTAGCCTCCATGTCTAAATACAGGAATCCATATATAAAAAATTTACAGTTCTGGTAGATTCACATGTTGATTTTTTTCAGAATAAGCAATTATCTTCTTTAACGATCACCATCAGGGTACCCAGCACTACCCAAGCTGATACAGAGCACCAAGTAGCCAAAATACACGAGTTGAAACTTTCTGGACTTGGCCCACATAATGTGGCTAGAAAATGCAGTAGGTTGTAAGGTACACTCACTACAGACAGTGCTCAGACAGGAATAATAGTGCCCAATTTCAAAGGTGCTCTGGTTCTTAAATTCTAATAACTGAAGAGGCTCTGGTCTCCATGCCTTATCAAGGAATACAAAGTGTGGATGGAAGTCCTCACTGGACTAGTCAGGTAGACTGATCATTATTGCAGCCAAAATCTTAGACAGCTCAGCATCATCACATGGAATTTTAGGTCCAGACTTCACCACACCCAGGCTGAGTCTTTAAAAAATATCAGAGTAGCTCTTAGTTCAAAGCTCCTGAGCTTATGTAGCATCATTTAAAGTTATACTTTGGTGCTGGCCACTTTATGTATTAACACATTGTGTTTATATGATAATTCAGAGATTGACATTTTAAGATGTGTCTCCAAAAAATGTCCAAAGAAATGTCACACAGATAGATATACATGGTCCCTTGTGTGCACACCCATATATGTGTACATATACAATACAGGTACACATATGTCTAATATAATCACACCAGCATAGAACATAAATTGACTTGTTCACACATAGCTATACATGTATGTATTTGTATATACTCATGCACATGCATACATACATATACACAAATGTACACACACCAGATTTGAACAGGAATCTACTGGTCCTATGAGAGTCACTTTCACTGTGCCAGGAGCTGTGCTATGTACTGGATACAGAACCAGGACCACTGTGACACAAGCTTGACAAGGTCAATACAACAAAGCAAGAGAGATTGATCAGTAGTATCAGATAGAGATAGGGAACCTATCAGTACACAGAAAACATGGCTACAGAAAGAAATGAATCTTAGAAACTCTGAAAGCAGTATGCAGAGCACTTCTGACAACTGCACACTCAATTCTCTGCAGGCATCTTTGTAAATTTGTCCTGCACAGGGCTGTACTGGCACGCAGCTCAGGCTCTTCAAGTGCACAGAACACTTGGAGAGGCAGACAGAAATAAAACCATCACCACAACCTCACTGAGAACATCTGACAAGAAACCATAACAGAGGTGTGGCAGTAACTCTGTTAGATATGCAAAAACAAGAACAAATCAGGTGTGAGGGCCTCAGGAATTTTTAGGGGAAGCTAAGGACTATACTGGGTCTGATTGAAGTGTAGAGACCTTAGCAGGCAGGTATATAAGCATCATTTTCCCTAATTGCAACATACAGTGGGTGTTTAGCAATGTCCTGGACCATGAGAATGGCTACTATTTATTTTAACAATAAAACAGTCATTTCTTTAAAAGGACTCCATAATTCACCCAGGACTTGCTCTTAATTCATTCTAACGGGATGTCTCTTGTTTCATGAGCTGGAATTTGCATTCCCAGAGATGATGCTGGGAGCCTTGTCCCTGGTACAGTCACTAAGGCCCATATGTAAGAAATGATCATAGTTCCCCAGCAATGCATTCAGCTATGCCAGTTTGACCCTGGGGACATGATGTGCACCTGCAGTATACACCCTGAGGAAGTACCATGTCAAAACCAGTTCTTTTCAGGTACTGTGGAGAGTATTCTTTGCTTGCTCATTCCAATGCCATCCATTTCTGTGAGATCTATGTTCTCAAGCTTTTTATCTGCCTTAACAAAGGAAGAGTCACCCTCAAAGTGGAGACCCATTCAGAAGGATTATAAAGAAAGTTATAGAAAGAGTTCACCTGCCCTGTCTCAAGGCCCTGTGTAGGCCATGCAATGATGTTACTCATCAGAGCAGGTTATCTTGCAGTGGAGAGGGACATGTCTTACTCTAGATGACCCACTGAGGTGAGCACAGAGTGGAGGTTGGTGGATCTCAATTACAAATCCCAGACATGACTGAATGAGACAGTAAGACTCTGATTAGCCTCACTCACAGGATTACAGGCCGAAAGCAGAGAGGGGTCCAGTGTGATATGTGGGTCCTACACCTAGGCTTATCCAAGGGATATCTCCAAAGTGAAGTCCAAATGGATATCTAGACTTCTAGGCTGAAACGATAGTCTGTGAATTCCATCAGCTAATTATCACTGTAAAATAAATGTTCATGGCTGTCATGACTAGAATTAGAGTATGGAAACAACTCAACTTCTACCCTGCCTCTCCCTCTGTAAAGCTGGCCCAGAAGGCTCAGGAGTGGAACTAACACAGTTTACAGAATCCCCTCTTAGGAAAGGAGAATGAAGTTGTGAATCAGAATTATCTCCATGGCTGTGAAGACCCATGTGAATGTGCAGAGTCACAGACTCATTAATTCCAGGATAAGCTTGGTGCCTGTGTGAGCTGAATCACCATCTGACAATTAGTATCTCTTGTCCCAAGCATAGGATTGCTTGATTTAACTGAGGACATTCAAATGTAATCCTGAGTGACCTAAGAAAGGTCTGGATGGGTGGACAGTTTATGAGTGAAAATCGCTGAAAACAAAGGACACCTTGGCCACCAGGACCCAGACAAATGTGATGCATGCTGCATGATACAAACACCAACTTGCAAGTCCTTCAAGTAGCATATTTCCAAACACACCTACTGCCTGTTCCTCAGCTGGCAGGCTTGGACAGGAAGCTCTTCCTTGTGTTCTAGGCTAATATAGTATCCCCTTATGCAGTAGGAAGCACAGAGGATGATCCAGGAGGCGCATTTAAGGGTATATAATCAGAGGATAGACCATGTTTAAAATACAGTGCTAATCTGGGTATATCAACTACACTCCAGAACAGGCCCTATGCTCAGGAGTAGTTAGCTAACAAAAATTGGGCTCCTCTCCTCTCCCTCCCTATCTATCTTTCTCTTTCTTATCTCTGTTTCTTATTCTATCTCTGTCTCTCTCTCTGTACATTTTTTTAAGAGAGGGAAAAACATGATGTTGAGTGCATAGGGAGGTAGAAAAGGATCTGGGAGGTGGTGGGGCAGAGAAAATAATTTTATCAAAATACATTGTATGAAACTGTCAAAAATAAATATTAAAAAAATAAATAAAATATAGTACTACTAAGGATTTAAGGGATAGAAATCTTGGGAGCAAAGCTGTTTGCAGAAACTTAAGGAAGTCACACCTATCCTATTTCTTCAGAGGTCCAAGCCAGTCTTGACCCATAAAAGAGAACACATGGGAAGGCTGCCATGGTTGGGGATTAGAGCTGGGATGCCAATGACAGGGAGGCTTCAGGCAAAGTACAGAGAGGGGCATAACTGAAGCCTCTGAGCATTGAGAGTAGATAGGGGGTATGACTAGAGACTATAATCTGGGGAGAGGCTTCTTGTTTTTGAATTTCAGAACTATGATGGGATCTGGAAGCTGATGTCTGTCTTCAAATGCTCCCAACTCACCTCTATCCCGTATCAGTTCATATAACCCAAAGACTTCCATTCATCATCTTAGAGTTGACTCAGTTTACTAGGACTGTTGAATGTCAACAGCCAAAATGTGTCTCTACCCCAACCACAGGAGGGGCCAGAGGCACTGTGGATTGTACAGTGCTCCTGAGATAAGGCACATCTGTGTTGGCTAGTTTTATTCAACTTGACAAAGGGTAGAGTCATTTGAGGAGAGGAAACCTCAATTAAGAAAAATGCCTCTGTAAGATTTGCCTTGTAGGTGAGTCTGTAGTGCATTTTCTTGATTGCTGATTGGTATGGGAAGCCCTAGCTCACTGTAGGTGGTGCTACCCTTGGCTAGTAGGTATTATAAGAAGGCAGACTGAGCAAGCCATGGGAAATAAGCAGTAAGAAACATTGGAAGCATTCCTCCATGGCCTCTACATCCATTCTTGCCCAGAGGTTCCTGTCCTGACTTCTCACAGTGAAGAAATGTGATGTGGAAACTAAGCTGAAATATATTCTTTCTTCCCCAATGGTTTTTTAATTTTTTTTTTATAGTCACAATGTTTTATCACAAGAAAAGAAATCTTAATTCAGACAACATCTTTTCTGCCCCCTCCATCATTGGATCAGATTTCAGTTTAATTCTGGTGTGGTTTGCAGAAGTGTGACGTGAGTACACACATGTCTCTTCTGGACATGCTATAAAGACAGGACTCCATTATCCATCACCTTCAGTAGCCATCTCCTAGCCAGGACTCAGCCAAATGCCTGGGTATCAGTGTGAGCCTTGTGGGTTGCCCGATCTCTGCCCCATGTTCAGAATTAGAGCCTGATGACTGTTTCTGTTATTTTAGGCAAATTATCAAAAGATGCTGATAGAGTCTATAAGTTTCTGTGACAAAGTTGTTGAAGTGGCTCCGTGCACTTGGCTGTTTGTTTGTTTGTTGTTTTTTTCCCTACCCCACCTTCCCTATAAGTTTCTTACATACTAACTCTTCTATCCTAGAAAGTGCAGACTGGTTCCTTATTTTCTCTTTCTCTTGGCATGCAACTTCAGCAGGATCCTCCCTGAAGATCACACGGGATACCTGATACAATCCCAGAGTCTGGAGGGAGCATCTGATTACATGTCAGATTTCCGAATGAGTGCAGAGTATGTGTTAAATCTATGCACCTGCCAGACTTCAAGACAAACAAAAACTACAGAATGCCAAGTCCCCAATGTTTAAAGATAATTACAACTGTATCTTTTTAAATATAATACTCTGTTCAAATATGACTTTACCAAGAGGAGAAAGAAAGCAATTTCCCTAGCCTCCCAGTGTTTCCATATATAACATGTGTATGGTATATGAATCTTTGGACTAAGGTTTGTGGTGCAAGTTATAGGGCTGTATTTTGATAGAACTTACTGCTGTTTACTCCTTATCCATTCTCTTTGGGTACTGGGACACTGACTTAGTTAGGTTGGGGAGAAAACACAAATAACTGTGCTGCTCTCAGACCTATGGCCTGGAAGTTCCAGCACCTCCCTGATCTGTTTGCTCCTCACCTGCAGCTAGTGTAGAGAATCCTGGCAGGAGGACCTGAAAACTGAGAACTCTTGGGTCAGAAGCACCTGCCATTGTCTCTTGGATGAGCTTTGTTTGGACTGAGCTGGTCAAGCTTTAGGGAGTTGGTGAAGTCATTCACTGCCTGTGAGTCATCTTATCATAAGTTCCTACAACAAGGGAAGTAGGTTGCACAGTGTCATCAACTTTGCAAATAGAAAAAAAATGCTTCTCAGGAAGTGAAGTGGCTTTCTAAGACTAAATCTTGCCAGCATCAATGTGTTGCATATTCATAAGATAATGTGAGCTTTGGTGATGGCTTGACGGACTTCCTATCATAATAGTATCTACATTTTATCCTGAACTTCTCAAAACATTAGGACATTTCTATTCACAGAACAGATTTACATTGCAGGCGTGGGGTGGGGAAGTAATCTAGGCCAGAATCCCTTAGCGCTCTCTTTCTTCCCGAAGAACAGCCTCCATAGGCTCAGCTCTCACATACATAGAAAGTTAGACTTGAAACTCTAAGTGCTCCTCCATATCACCAGTCAATTGATTCCTCATAAATAAAAAACTCAATTAAAATTAAGTGTATAGAATATTTTTCTCTACATGAAATATGTGACCACATGAAATAAAACACTTGCGTGTTTATTCATACAATTGCATAACTAAAATTATGGCATTCTTCTCTGACCTTGATTTGGAAAAAAATCCACACTGAATGGAGGGCCTTCTCAACAATCCTAGCCTCAGAAATAGGCCCATAGATACAGATTCAAGTCTGCTGATGGTGGCCATTCCCATTTCCTGCAACCTCTTGCTGTATCCTAGTACCCTTAATGAATTAAGTGCAACATACCTGCAGACCTTGGGGGAAGCACACACCTTAGTTTCAATCCTGGGCTCTCAAAAACCACAGGATTGTTGGGCAATCAATACCACTGTCATTCCAGATTCCAGAAAATTGGGCCTTGGGCCAAGCAAATTTGTCCTGGGAGAGAAAAGCCACTTTCTCAGCTTTCACACAGGCTTGCGGGAAGACTTGTGGACTAGTAGTGCTCTGGGAAGCTCTGGCTCTGCTGTATCACCTGTGAGCTTCACCTTTCTTTCAACTGTACCTGAATTGAGGAAATCAAAGATGTTCTAGTTCTCTGTGAAAGTTGCTTGGATGCTGCTCCCACCATCCTGGGGAGGTCAGAGAAGCAGCAATATTAGATGTAAATATTACAATCAATACTTCAGTTTTTTATTCTTGTTTGATATAGTATTTTTTTAAAATATTCTAATTAAATACTGTAAGTGGTTAAAGCTATAATAACATGGACTATTATTTATCAAGTAATGTCAGGATGATAGGCTCCAAGTTCATGATTCTTTCATTTTTCAAAGTTTCTGCAACACTTTATGGGAAGAAGGGATTAACTGATTTTTCTAAAAGAGGTAAAATATTTTACCAATATTCAAATAGAAAGTACAAATTCAACAGGCAGAATCTGGTTATCAAATGTAGAGCACATTCTACTTGTACTGTTCCCCAGGGCCATGCAGACACACCACTAGCCTGAACCTTCTGGGTCACCCATGTGCTGATTGAGAACGTCTGCATCAAGAGATAGATTTATCAACTTGGCCTCTGGGCAAAGGCTGTGTATGTCTTAGGCAGGTGATCCATGTTGTGCTCTGTCAGACTGGGACAGGGAGGAGGCTGGGGAAGCTGAGATGAGCAGCAAGGCACATTCATGAACAAAACTAAATCCTCTATTTATTCTGTGCTGCTGATAACTGGGACTATCCATCCTCATATAACATCCCAGACTATCACTTAAGGTATTCTAAGGGGACAGAGTGCCATGGAGGGTGGTGAGGCCAGAATGACCCTGGACAGTGTTAGGAGGCAAAGTCATCTGGATGTCAGGATGATTTTGAGGTTGATGTTTTGAGAAAAGTACAAGGCAGAAGCACCAGCAACAGGGTAAGCATGTTAAACTCTTTGACCTCAGCAAAAGTCCTTGTAGCTGTGTTACCAAATGCAGAGGGGCAGCCTGTTCCTAGAAAGGAGTTATCCTAAGGAGAGCACATCCATGGCTCCTTCACTCAGCCCTTGATTCTCACAAGTATGCCTGCTACCTGCCAGCAGCTCGGAGCCAGCACAGCCCTGCTGCACTGAAAACTTGCTCCACCTTGGGATGCACATGCTCACAGTCATGATGATGGCAGTAAGGCCACTGCTAGTTTCCTGAACTGTACTCTGTGAATGTTCTTGTGCCCTGGGCCCTTGTTGAAACTCAGGGAGGGGGTCCATCTCCACATCAGATGTCAAATGGAAGAAAGCTCAGAACTCTTGTTTATGAAGGGAGGCCAGGAGGGACCAGCTCAGCTGACCCTTTATTTGGAGTTTCATTAGTGGCACTTGGCAACTGAGGGCTCTATAGGATAGCTGTGTCGACTCTAGTGTAGACATGTCCCTGAGCTATGAAGGAAAGAGTTCCCAGACCTGAGCCCTGCACATCTGTGAGTCTCCAGGAACTGGCTTCGGGATGGGCCCAGGATGATTTGCCAATGCGGCTTATTACCGAATCTCGTTCGCTACAAGCCTCCATTATCTGGTTTGTGTGATGCTAAATAATGGGAAACGTATTAAGTATTCAAAATATTCTGTTTACTTGGGTGAATGCAATGAAATCAATAACAGTTGCTACTCAGAAATCTGGGAAAGTGATTTTCTGGAATGGATTCTAAAATATTTTAGCAACTCAGGGGGGTGGGGTATTGTCAGCCTGATTGTCGATAAAGTAAGGGTCAATTACAGAGTGAATGCAGTCTAAATTAATGCCACATGCTGGCATGTTCAGGCCACTCAACACACATCTGTTTCTAAAAGGACTCGACATTGAACCCAGGGTCTGTTTTGCTTTCCAGTGAGGACATGTGGGGGAGACTACAGCCAGAGGAAGCTGGTGGGTATAAAGGTAAATCTGAAGTAACCAAGTCAGTACCAGCTTGATTTCATCACGTGGCTGTGGGAGGCCAGTGGGTCCAGTTCCTGAGGTCAAGTTCCACCTCTGAGACCAGAAAGAGTTCCTGCATTGTACCTTCCTGGCCACTTGTCTCAGTTTAGCACTGTGATATACCCAGCTCTGTGTCCTCCTGCTCATTTCCCTCAGTCCTCAGAAGGCCCAGCCCACTGATTGGTAGAGTCTGAGATGACAAGAAGGAGAGATACAGCTCCTGTAACTACCCTGGTGTCCCTGAAGCTGCCAGGGTACTCAGAATGATGTGTAGCCAGTGCAGTGATTCTTGTGCCTCAGGCTAAAGTACTGGCTGGCAGGAGGTTTCCTGGATCTCAGCTCTTGTCCCTATAGGCTCCTTCCTGTCCGGGGGGCCATAAACCATAGTCCCTACCAGGTGTGATGACTCACACCTTTAATTCCACCGCTCAGGGGCAGAGGCAGGCAGATCTCTGTGAGTTTGAGCCCAGCCTGGTCTACAAAGCAAGTTCCAGGACAGCCAGGGCTACACAGAGAAACTCTGTCTCGAAAAACAAAAAACAAACAAAAAACCATAGTCTCCTTCAAACATAGCTTTGTGATTTTGACTTTGTATCCTCTGTTTTACGAAGCAAACAATCACACATCACCAAATGAATTATTTTTGCTTATAAAAGGTAAATGCACCATCTTATATATCATATTTTATTAAAGAAACTACAACATCCATAGTCACATAACTTTACAGCCCAGGTAGTTAAGGAGAGATACCCTGGCTGTGACTTGTAGGGTATTTCGTCAATGGAAAGAAGGGAATTAAAAAGATGGAAGAAAGGTAGAGGCACAGGGAGGCACACTGAAATTGTATGCTGGAGTCACAGGGTCAGCTGTATATCTCTGTTCTGAACCCTGTAGGGACATCAGAGAATAGACAAACCTGGCTTTGTGGACTTACATGGGACAAGGGACCCAAAGCATCACCACTTGAGGCCCATGCAAGCAGGAAGAAACATGCAATAAGAACCCAAAGAGAATAGGACAGAAGAAGACACAGAGGATCCAAGAGACTCCAGATTGGGTAAGGGAAGGAAAGGCAGAACTGTGCAAGATATCTCCAGAAGATAAATGTTCTCATGGAGCGAAATAAAGAGATATTTCCTCTGTGCAAGACATGGAGGCAGAACAGATGTTGGGATAAAGGAGCAGCTGGAGCTTGACATGAGACAAACCCATGTGGGGAAAAACATTCAATCGCACTGTGGATATGAAAGGCGTGGTTCTTTGGAACTGTATCAGTAGCAGACCCTTGCCTCTCCACTACCTGGGATGAAGCCTTCTTGGTGAGGGTGCCCTAGAACTGCCCTGGAGACCAGGAAGCCCCAGAGTCTCAGGCCCTGAGTCACTGCAGCTTAAAGTCTGGCAAACGGTGACCTCTGTGCTTGCTTGTTGGCTGCAGAGGATGATGCTGAGTGAGTTGTCCAGCTGTGTTCACTTCCTGCTTTCTGGCTTTGGTTTTCATTTTTCTTTTCATTTCCAAACCTAAGAAGATTATTTCTTGAATGTGACAGAAAATGCTTACCCACCAATGTTAATCCCACCAGCACTATATTTCAACTTAGTAATTAATAACCATTTTGATCAACAGGTCACTTCATGATACATATCACATAAAAGGATGAAGGAAGATTAAGTGCACCTCAAACCCAAAACATGTCCCCCCTTGCCAGGAATGAGCAGCAGGCAGAACCATAGACTTCTTATTTTTACCATATTGTCCCAAGAGGATGCATCAACAAGGTATACCTGAAGCTTAATTTTGGGCATGTTTTGTTTTCTGGTGAATGGTAGCACCTGTGCAGGCTCTGCTGCGACTTTGTTTTGCTCACAGTTTGAGACTTTACAGTGGTGAAGCTTATAGCTGGGTAGATTGTTCTACAGAACTGAGTCATCTCCAGTCACTAAACCTTTGGTTTGAGAAGAGACCAGTAAGGATTTTGCAGACAAGTTCTGCACCATGGGGGTCCACAGCTCTTCCTCCAGGAAGGTCTGACATGCTCCTCACCACAGGCTTGGCCAGGGTGTCTGCTAAGTGCATTGCACCCTATTCTTTTCATTTCTCATCTTTGCAAATATTTCACAATTTTAGACTTGACAATGCTCAGCAGATCAGAAGATGGCCCCAGGGAGGCCCAAAGACTGTCTGGTACTCTAATCACCACCTGGTTAGGCCTTTCAGGAAATGTGATTTTCCCCTACATCCACTTTTACTTTTTTGTGAATTCTAGGGGGAAATTCTTCATATACTTTGGCTAGAATTCTTTTTGCCAATTATGTATTACCAGTCTTTTACCTTTCTAAATGCTCTTGAGTAAAATTTTAAAAAAATAATTCATAATTTAAGTGTAGGCAGTCAGCTTTATCCATCTTTCTCTTAATTCTCTGTGAAATTGTTTGGGATCTAGTGGGGAATCTGCCTGCTGATGCTGTTAGAACCTCAGTTTGGGCCCTTGCTTGGAGTTGATATTAATCCAGTATGCAGCTTCTTCAAAGGCCCTTTCCCCTGGGCTGTAGTGACTAGATCCACGTGGGGATGTTTCATTTTTGACATGAAATCTTTCTGTGGACTCTTTTCTATCAGTTCATCTTTGCATCTTTAAAAAACATTTTTGTGATTTTATTCCTAAAAATCTCACACATTTTTACATTGGTTTCCATGAAACTAATATTTTGGCTAATAGATCATAAAACACACTTTTATAAGGCTACCTTTAAAGACTGTTTTTGAAATAAAATAGACAGTGGGCATTGATATTGTAGCCTGCCATCTCCCTCAACTGTCTTATCATGTCATCTATATATGCTTTATTCAGGGGTTTCTGAGTAAAAAATAATACCATCTGTGATTAAAGACAAGTTTCATTTTCTTCCTTTCAAATTTTATCTCTTTTATTTATTTTTCTGACCTGCATACAACAGCATTGCTCATTTTGTATGAACTTTGTACATCCTATTTCTTCTGTTTTTTTTTCCTGAGAATATCCTTATTCAATCTTCTTTACTTTTTGACTTATCTTCATACAACAGCACTGTTCATGTTGTATGAACTTTGTACAATCTATTTCTTTTTTTCCCCTGAGAATATCCTTATCCAACCTTTCTTACAAAGCAATTTTTAATATTTCTCTGCAGCAGAGACTGTGGCCCTGGCTGAGGTTACTGGGACAGCCTTGACTGTCTTCACAGTGAGCAAGTACAGACTGGAGCTCAGACCCTACCCATATCCTCTCCACTGCCATCTCCACCTTCCAATGGTTTTTTTTTTTTTGTTTTAGTTTTATAGTAGGGACTTGAAACAGTGAGGGAACAGCTGTAACCATTAGTTTCAACTCAGGAAGCAGAATGGAATGTAGAAGTCTGTGGATCAGACATCAGGGACTGGACACACAAAGACACCTCCCGAGCTCCCTTCCCTCAGGTGTGAACCTAGTGCACTGGTCCCTAAATAGCAATATGTCCAGATTTTTCCTTTGGGCCAACCTATGGATGTTATTTTATGAAAAGAAAAATTAAAATGCGGTAAAAGTTTAATAAAACACAGTACACTGTTTTCTCACAAGATGAATACACACTAAAATATGCTTTGCACTAGTCTGCAGACTCCCTGACCTCTGAAGAGGTCTGCCTAAGCAGAGGCCAAACTTGTCACTGAGCTTCAGAGAGAGGATATGTTTGCTGTGTAAGTCAGGGAGGTCAGACTCCAATAGACAGACCTGACTGCCCCACCCAAGGTTATAAGGGGGCACTGCTTCATAGAGTCTAAGAACGACTGACAGTTTGGGGCTTCAGTTTTAGAAGGGTGGACAGGCAGCTCTGAGTGGGCAAAGTGACACCACTGGGTAGGTAATGGATTTGATCTTCTAGGGCTTAGGCACAGTGTAGACACATTGATGCACTTGTCCTTTGGGATGTTCATTCTTGGAATTTAGATTCCATGTTGTGAAGGAAGCTGCTCCTGGCCCAGCTCTCCCTTATGATGGTCAGTGCTAACCTCCCTCACCCCATTCTGGGAGTGAGCAGTGGAGAGCCTGGATGCTCTGCTGCCATCAGCTTTGGAGTATTGGGAAAAGCCAAGCTGTTGACGAAACTGCCAGTCCATGAGAAGCTTAGAGCATATTGTTCACACCCACTGAGGCCGGCCGGCCTTGTGTGTTACACAGTAGCAGTGAGGAAGGCCATCTTTGGATGGGAGCCTGTGCTGTCCTGACCAGCCTCAGACAAGTGAGCACAGGGGCTTTCCAGAGATCCGAAAGGGCCAGCTGCAGGAGAATCAACAAAAAACCCAACACAGATTCATTAACTTAGTGACCTCCATAAACTTCAAAGAAATTAACATTAATACTTAAGACTGTTGCTGTTGCTGAACTTTGGCAACACTCCAGAGAATAGATTCTCTCTTGAGCTTGCAGTCTGAACTCTAACTTCCTCTGTCATCATCTCTTAGTAGTTATGGTTACTAAAACAAGAAAGGCAATGTTCACTTTCTTTATATTTATTTGAAGATGAACCTTGAGGAAAATTCAAATCATACATATTTTCCCTTTAGTTTTGGTCATTAATCTGCCATTACAATGAACCCTGAATATCTTTGACATGTGGGACCCCAGGGGAGACTCAGACAACAAACCTGTTTCTCTCATTTGCTGGCTTTCACTTCCTTGTGCTGTTGTTCTCCAGAGCTCCTAGCAGTTTCCCCTAAATCACGACTTAGTTCAAACTTGCACCATACTTTAAAGGAATACCATAGCTGACACCTAGCAACTCCCAGGTGCATCCTGCTCTCTGAAGCACACAAGACTGGACTTCAAGTCTACAGAGATGAGACTCCATTTGTCATTTGCCTTCCTGTTTTAGTTCACATCAGATAATCATGGGACTGAAGGAAAATGACATCTCCAGAAGGTGAGTCATACTTTGCCGTATGAACTTAAACATTAAACTTAGAGGTTAATAAAGAATCCATTGTGCCATACCAAGTTCAGAAGAAATGTTGTGTGAACCAGTGTTCCCTACAGATGTCTGGAGGTCACTTACAGTGGGTAACCTTGTACTTTACTCTACCATCCTCCTTTTCTTATCTCCTCCCTTTCCCTTTCTCTCTCAGTCAAACATAAGCCTTCTCATGACTAAGCTTGTAGTTTGGGCTATCTATTTTTGTTACTTCATCCTTTCCCCCCTGTAGACCCCAACCTTTCCTGTAAGGAAGAAGGATCCCACATTGGTCCATCCTGTAGGTCTTCTCAGCATCTGTTTTACCAGCACAATTGATTCTAGACTGTTCTGTTCAGCCCAAAGCTGAGGTCCAACTGACTCTGGAAAAATGACTTTGATTATAAGAAGGCACCAGGGTGTGGACTGGGTCTTACACACATACAGACAGGAGAAGCTGGGGCTAGAGGACTCCAGTGAGAGTTTGGCTTCTAGCCAGACTCTGGACTGTTAAAATTGAGGAAGAATGAAGGCCTGGCTGAGGCTCAATGGGTAGACCTCAGTCTTTGCCACAGGCACCAAGGTAACAGGGATACTGAACAAAGTAACTCAGACTCTGACAAGGCTAGCAGGATCTGTGCAAAGAGCTCTGGAGATGCAGACCCATAGGTTCTCTCCCCCAGCATGGTAGGGTTGAGCATGGAAACCACTTCTCTTTCTGGGTGTCCCTTTTTAATTTTGTTTTTTTACATTACAGATAATCAAAGTATCTGTTTTGTAGAATTATTGCAAAAAGTTAAGTGGAATATAGATGTAAACATGAATATTGGTTGTGCTAATAACTGAGCTGTTGCCCTCTATTGGCCGCAATCTGTCTTTCTGCCTTCTAGTGCATCTCCCATTTCCTTTGGCCAGCTAGACCTGGAACTTGCTTTCTCTGCCTCTTCTGCTCTTGCTCTCCCCGCTTCCCTTCTTGCTGCTGTCACCTTCCATTGCATCCACACGGTGGCCTCAGTAATTGGCTTCCAAGAGTAGGTCCTTCTGCAAGGCTTTCTCTTTGCTCCAGCCCAAGTTCCTTGTTCCCCAGGCCACATCACTTCCAGGAATTGACCCAATCCTAAAGTCTAGGAATGGCAGGTGTAAGCATTTGAGGATAAGAATGATCTGTACCTTGCTCTCTGAAGCTGTTCAAATGTGACTGTGAAGAACTAATGCTGAACAGCACCGGTGCTCACTGTTCACTGAAGGCACAATGTGCAGGAAATATGGGACACAAGGACAGAGTTCCTGAGTCCTCAGTGCCATGTTTATTGAAGGACCAGGGATGTTCCCAGTAGCCTGAATATCTGCCTGAAGCTAAAGCTTCCAGGAGTCTTATCTTCCTTCAATGTCCAACTTACATGCTTTGCTCAGAATTCCTGAGGCAGAAGCTCTTTCATGCAAGGCATCATCTTCCTCCTGTACAATGCCAGGACCTCAATGCCAAGCACAGGTGCAGAGCAACCACCTCCACTCATTTCAATGTCATATGAGATCATGTATTAAGAAATGGCATCATCTCTTTCATGTTTACTCTCCTTTCTTCTCTTGATAAAACTATTTTAAGATCACTGTTTGATAATGAAATGGAAAAGTCGATTTGTGTGCTTTGTACTCATTGTGTACACATGCACATCATATTATGCTATGTAATGTACTTGTTAATCTGGTTCAAATGTAAAAAACAAATCACCTTTCTTTGTCCAGTTCCTTTAGCTCTGGAAGATATTCCTCAACCAAAAAGTATTAAGTCATCTTTTGGAATAACGTTTTCTTCAGTAACTAGAACTTGGGCTGCCAAGTGTCTGATGGTAGGTGACATGGAGCTTTGGCGCCCTCTGGAGGTTAAGTGAAAAGTAATAGAGCAGAACCAGAGGCTCTACTCAGCATTTGACATTTTTATCAGTCTAAGAAATAGGGACCTCTACAGAACAAATGACTTCCAAGTCACCCATCATTGCACACAACTGCAGGCCTATGGAAAACATGCATCCAATTAGAGGACTATCAATTTAAAACAAGGGAGAATCAGTTAAATCTGAGAGTCACACTTGAAGAAAGACAAGATCCCGTCAAGGCATTTATTTGGCCTGCTTAAAAAGTAAAACAATTCTGTGCACTAAATGTCTTGACATATCCTTGGATAAAATTTTACGTTATCAGAACACATTGCCTGAAATTTTTATTGACTTTGTAATTATCATATCTGAAACGTATGGAGAAGATCTAAAAGTAAATGACTAGCCTGAGTGACTAGTTCTTTGCAAATACAGTTCTTTGCAAATGAGTCCACAAGAAAGAAAATCATGGCTTCAGTAATCAAGTTCATGGATTCTAGATATGAACTTGCCACTGAAATGCTGTGTTCTGGAGCTGGTCCTGGAAAGTATAGTGTTGTTCATCCATGGATCCCATGAAATATTTCAAGCAGATGCTTGAGTATGACCATGACCCTACACCCAAGACAGTTGAGAGGATGCCACACAGGTTTCCTCAATCCCTCTACATTTTCCCGTCTGGGACTGTGATGAAGAGGACACCTTCAGCCTTCAGGGACCAGAGGCTCAGCCCTCAGATCTACTCAGTGGCTCAAGTATACAACTATGCATTTTATAGAACTTTAACACAGATCAAATTCAAAGACAGAGCAGACAAATGCATTTACATCTGTTGTTGATCTCAACATGAAATTAGCAGCATATTTGTAAAGACTATATTGCAATATGAAGTGTATGTGTGATCAGGCTATAAAGAGAAAGGCAATGTTAAACAAACTTCACTGATAATCAAGAAAATATAATAAACAGTGGGATTTTACCTGTCAATCACAAAACATTTCTGTTGTGACTAAGTGGAGACTGATCTCAGGACATATGTATAATTGATGCCCGGATATCCTTTTGAATTCTAACTTAACAATACTTCAGTAACAACAACTGCCATAAAAAGTTGTTTTGTAAGCAATTTTGACAAACAGGAATTTATCCCCAACCAATAACAGAAAGGTAAGGCAGTTCTTGAAGGTGACAAGTATCTGTATCATTTATATTGGCAATCAGTACATAACTGCAACTTCACACCAGAAAATGGCCAAGTAGGGTTGGTTTGGTCACTATGAAGTATTTGACAATCAGGTTATATAACAGAAGTATTATAATGATGAAGTGACTGAAAAGCTACATGACAGAAGATAAGCTTCCAGAGAAAGATGATGGTGACCACAGCCACCTGTCCTGGATGTTTCAAAAACACAGCACAGGTGAGCTTGGGTGAAGAGTGGAAATAGCAAGCAAAAATTCCAAGCAGATGGGGCAGTATGAAGTCAAGAGCACTAGATATCCTGAGGCAGAGACTTGGAGATTACTCCACATGAAATGAACAGATACATACACAGATCAGCTGCCTCCATTCACAGAAGGCACCATAACTCATTTCTGTTGCTAAAGACATATAAGCAATGTTGCCTGGTTTCCTAAAACAGGAGGTCCAAACCCATCACAGGAGCCACAACTTAGCAGAGGTAACGCAGAGGGTCAGCTGAAGGCCACAGAAGGAGACACAGCCCACAAGCAAGATGCAGGAGCCAGTGATTCAAACGTGCCTGACAGAGAGTATCAAGGAAACAAAGCCTATAGGCATAGATTCCCTTTGGTCTTATGTCCTGGTTGGTATTTTGTCAGCTTGACACAAGCTAGTTATCTGGGAAGAAGGAACCTCAACTGAGAAAATGTTCCCTACCAGATTGGCCTGTGGGGCAAGCCTCTGGGACATTTTCTTGATTGATGATAGATGTGGGAGGACCCAGTCCACTGCAAGCAGTGCCATCCCTGGGAAGGTTGTCCTGATTTGTATAAGAAACAAGGTTGAGCAAGCTGGAAGGAACAAGCCAGTGAGCAGCACTCCTCCTGGGCTTCTGCTTTAGTGTCTGACTCTAGGTTCCTGATTTCCTGCCTTGACTTTCTTCAGTGTAGGACTGTGATATGGAAGAGTAAGATGAAATAAACACTTTCTCCCCCATGCTGCTTTTGGTTATGGTGTTTTATCACATCAATAGAACCCAAACTAAGACATTCTGCTTTTCTAGAACCCCATTTACATGAAGTTAGCACTAGTTTTAGAAACAAAAAGAAATTATTAAAAACAGAAAATCAATATATTGACAGCAACTGGAATCAATATACACAGAGCTGTTGTGCTGTGGAATGTTGTTCTATATGCTGTGAATGTGTGTTGCTCTGATTGGTTGATAAATAAAATGCTGATTGGCCAGTAGCCAGGCAGGAAGTATAGGTGGGATAAGCAGACAGGGAGAATTCTGGGAAGAGGAAGGCTGAGTCAGGAGTCGCCAGCCAGACATAGAGGAAGCAAGATGACAAGGCAGAACTGAGAAAGGGTATCAAGCCATGTGGCTAAACATAGATAAGAATTATGGGTTAATTTAAGCGTAAGAGTTAGTCAGTAATAAGCCTGAGCTAATGGCCAAGCAGTTATAATTAATATAGGCCTCTGTGTGTTTACTTGGGGGATGTGAGTGGGAGGGATTTGTCCTGACTGCCAGCCAGCTGGGACACAGGAAAACTTCCAACTACACTGCTGTTTTACTTGCAGCTTACAGGAACCTCTGAAATACAACACAGGCAGGTGGCATACTGCAGGTGGATAAAGTGTGAGCTCTCAAGTCAGTGGCCATGCTAGACACCAGTTTTACAGAGGCCTCTTCACCTATGAGAGAGAACGCACCTGTCTGCCTGCAACTTGGAGCTCAGCTCCTGGTACATTTTATATATTTCTAAATGGATACTATATAAAAAAAAAATGAGCTAGAAAATTTCCAAAATTGGTAACTTGAGAACTAATTATACAAGACAAATACAGACAAACCTAGATATATCACAATGAAACTACAGATCACGAAAAAGGGGAAAAAATCTGTAGAGGAATAAGGCAGCAACAGTCAGCTGGACAAGACAATTCTACTCTACATCTATGGAACAGGCTCCAGCCAAGGCCATATGGCTGAGGCATTGCTTAATCAAGGACTACCAAATCCCTTTCCTCTGAGCAGCAGCATGTCTTACCTTCAGGTCTGGCCCTGGATACCTTTTCTGCTAGTCTCTAGCAGCCTCACTGGTCCCTCCCACCAACCTATGCTCCTCCACATCTGCTTCATGCTTTTGTTGTCCACCAAGAAACACTTGATCTCTTTTTCCAGAACACATAGAACACCACTACCCCATTCATGTCTGCATCAGAAGCAACACCTATCAGTGGTTTTAAGTCCCTGCCAACTACCTCATGACTTTTTTCCTTATCTTTCTCAGCCTGCTCAAGCCAGAACAGCCTGAACACAGGCCCTGCTTTTGTCCTAAACAACCCTGTCATGGGCATCCATGTCAGTCAGGATTGCCAGTCTTTCCAGGTTTCAGGGACTTGGTGTCCCTCAGTTTGGAAATTGGCTTCACATAAGCTGCCTGTACCTTGTCCCAACCCTATATGGTCCCACCATTTTCTCCCTTCAGGAACTGCTTAAAACACAATATACTGCTAAGAGACTCCTGCACCACTTGCTCTCTCCAGAGCACTTCCAGTACTCAACTTGGCTTCCATGTGCTTGGATTCCTGCAACTTTGCACAGAAAATGTTCAAGGGGAAAACTACATCTATGATGAACATGAATGGCTACTTCTAAAAATTATCATTCCTGAAAAAGTATAGCAATGACTTGCATAGTGATTTCATTGTATTGGATATTTTAAGTCATCTAAAGATTAAACTATATGGGTATGTGTGTGAGTTCTGTGCAGATGTTATACCATTTTAGGTAGAGACTTGGGCACTTGAGGATTTTGGTATATGAAAGGGATTCTGGACTCAGTTCCTTGTGGGTACCAAAGAATGACTGCATAAACTTGACTATCTGAAAACACTGTCTCCAATGACTGATTCATAATATCCACTTTGACAGTCTCTGGCACTTAGATGCTCATTCTTCATCTGCCATATGAATCAGTGGATGTGGGACAGGCACCCCCTGACCACAGCTGACCCCAGTAAATATTCATAAAGGATAGGCTGGTTGGCAGAATGTCACATCACCCAACACTCCACTTAAGGTACCCAGGAGGCTACTCTGTGAGTGTCCTTACCCAAGGAAAGTCATCAGTTTTGGCCCTCAGGAATGAAATCAGTTGTGTGCCAGACTCCAATATTTGCTGAAGAATGTTGAAGCTTTGTTCTGAATCTTAGCAGGCCTATGAACACTTCATGTCCACAGGAATGTGTTGTGAAGAGAGAAGAGGATCACAGTCCCTCGCCACTACATTTCTCATAGGATGTTAATAACAGACCCACATATGGCTTTCTTATTTCCACATCTTCATACTGACTTTCTTCTACTGATGCTGACATCATTGCATTTCCAGCAGCATGAGGACCACAGGCAGAGACCAAGAAACCAGCCCTACAGAAAAACCTGGCTCAAGGTTAGATTCAACACACACACACACACACACACACACACACACGCACACACACCAGGGAAAGCACAATGCATATTATCAAACATATTTTATTGTATAGTAATGCACAGTAATCAACAAACATAAGGTTTAATGGGTAGAATGTGTAAAATGTTTATCACAGGCCTTTGCTTTCCATAACTACTCAGTAAAAGAATGTTTCCTTATGTCTCTCAGATTGCCTGAGAATCTTGCAGTACAGAAGTGTGAACGCAGCACTGGTCAAATCTGTAAAATCCTCAGAGCTGCACTGACAAACCCAATTGCTTGTTCATAATTCTGGCTTACAGGGTTTTCCTTAATATAAGGACAATATTATGACAATTCCTCAAAGTATAATTTTAGCCACCCAGTGTGAGTTTCACAAAATACAAAACATTTGTTTATGTGTTATGTGTGTACCAGTATGCACACATACATGTGTGAAAGCCAGAGGACCACCTCAGGTGTTGCTCCTCAGGAATGCCTACTATGATTTTTTTAAACATCTACTTATTTTGTGTGTGTGTGTGTGTGTGTGTGTGTGTGTGTGTGTGTGTGTGTGTGTAGCTAGAGTTTTCCTGCCTGGCCCACCTCAGGACAAATCTCTGTCACCCGCCAGTCCCACAGCCGCTCAGACCCGACCAAGTAAACACAGAGACTTATATTGGTTACAAACTGTATGGCCGTGGCAGGCTTCTTGCTAACTGTTCTTACAGCTTAAATTAATCCATTTCTATAAATCTATACCTTGCCACGTGGCTTGTGGCTTACTTTACATCTTTCTTGTCCTGATGGCGGCTGGCAGTGTCTCTCTCACCCAGCTTCCTGTTCTCTCAATTCTCCTCTCTGTTAGTCCCGCCTATACTTCCTGCCTGGCCACTGGCCAATCAGTGATTTATTTATTGACCAATCAGCAACACATTTGACATACAGACCATCCCACAGCATGTGTGTGTGTGTGTGTGTGTATGTGTGTGTGTGTGTGTGTGTGTGTGTGTGTGTGTGTACGTATACACATTCAGAGGACATCTTGTAGGAGTTGGTTCTTTCCTTTCAGCAAGTGGGTTTTCCAGGAACTGAACTTGGACTGTACTGCTTGGCAGCAACTACCTCTACTCACTGACCTATCCTGTAAGTTCCCATCTCATTTTTGAGACAGTTTCTCTGGCCTAGAACTAGCCAAGTAGGCTGGCTGGTTAGGGAACTCTAGACATCTGTCTATTTCCTCATCTCCAGTACTGGGATTATAATTTGTGCACAAATTTTAAGTGAGTTAAAACTTAGGTCTTCATACTTAAAAGGAAAGTACTAACTGAGCCATCTCTCCAACCCAAAATATTCCTTTTTTAAAAAAAAGTTAAGCACATGTGCAACCACAACCACATATGCAGACACAAGGCACAAAAGCCTAAAAGTCAATGTCATAGTTATATAAAATCTGAGGTATTAATATCAACACATGGTGAAGTAAACAATACCTTTGTACTATTTTATCGGAGAAAAATAGATTAAGTTGGATGGTTCCAAATACAGGCAGTCCAAACAATGTGTGATTGGTAACAGTGTTGTCTTAAAATGCAGAGAATCCACAAGTGCCCTAGTTCCTCTCTAGTCTCTCCAACACCCATGAAGCTGCCCTGGACAAAGCCAGAACTCAGGCAGCTCAACCCCTCTCTGACTCATTTTGCACAAGCTTTGGACACAAAGGTCAAGGGGAACAGACCTGGTTGGTGAGTTCTAGACCTACTTGACACTCTCCTGCTTCAGATTTATCTAACCAAATATAATTGACCAATTTGTTCTTATTTTCTGTGAAACTAATCAATGCTTTTGTGAATGCCTTTGTAACCATAAAAATGATTGAACAACCTGAACCAGTAATTTTCAGAAACACACAATTAGATATACCCTTAGATGCAATGTCCATGACTTAACAGTGTGATTTTAATTTAAAAACTGACTTACTATACTATGCTATTTCCTTTGGTACTTTTGTTCAATGTAAAAGTGGAATAAATCAAGAAATTGAGAACACAATTCAGGTTAAGTGCTGCAGTGGCTTCATGAAGGAGCCACAAACTCACACCTTAGGATTATCAGATTCACAATTCAGTCAGAAGGCTTTCTACTAAGAGTTCATAAACATTTAAAACTGAGTATCTAGATTTCAGAACATAACTGTAATTTATACTTTTAACCTTTTAAATACTTTTATCTAGATTTTTATTTTAGAACTTGGAAGAATGTTTCATTTAGGAAGGAAAAAATTCCTATTAAATAAAGAAAATAATTCACAAATTATTTCTTTAAACTAAAGCTAAGAGTCTACAGAATTCCCAGTATTAAATACTGTTTCTGAGTCTCCAGTCATTTGCAATTTCTGGAGATTTATTGCTCCAGATTCCATAAACACTAAGGATATCTGACAAAACAGAAGAGAAGCTATATGCCCTTTTCTGTGCTCGACAAACCCCAGCATGTGACACTAAGGAAGAACTGGTCTGCACTTGTCACAGTCTGTGTAGAAACAACTAAGTCATTCACCAAGTATGCAAGTATTTATAATTTTGTACCCAGAAAAAACAAAACCAAACGGTTCATTTGACATACTATTTTCCATGGAGTCTTGACTTTACAGCTCCCATTCTAGATTAGTATTTTTAAACAAAACATTTTCAGTGGCATAGTCCCAACTCGATTCTTTAGAGGCTTAGCTTCATGGGAACTGATATACTGCATTCTTTTCCAAACCTGTCCCACAGTTCCTTCAGCCTGGGTACTGCTGACATTATATACAGAACAATATTCCATGATGGGGCTGTCCTGTGCCCTGTAGTGTCTCTACCTAACAGACACAAGTACCATGCCCAGCATCCTAGTCTCTACCCAACAGGCACAAGTACCATGCCCATCTGTGGTGACAACAGGGTAGAAACAGGAGAGTGAGTAGGTAGTGGTGCCACAGCAGGATGGCGCTGTTTATTATTGTTTCCACACTCAAAATTGAGTGAACTCTAGTTATATAATGAGGTCTACCAGAAAACTGTGAAAAGCTGTGCAAGTTTCTTCCTGTGGCTGAACCAGAAAGCTCCCACCATGCAAATGTGGGTCCACATTCAACATACATCCAGGTGACATCGTTAGCTCTTTTAAGAAACAGCTTTAGTGAAGCCTCCATCTTTGTGGGTGTAAAATATAAGAACCATTTTCCAAACCATGAGTCAGGTGACAGAGGACATCTGGGCCATGTGCAGCTTACAGCTGGAAACAACCAAGTTGTAGGAAAAACAAGGTCCATAGCAACAGCGAGGCATTATTCTTCTTTTCTTCTCCTTTTCCTCTCCTTTCTCTTTGCTTGCAAGCTCTTTAGGTCAGACATCACATTCAAAGTCTTCTGTATCCACATAATCTAAAATCATTTGAAGTCATTATTAAAACTGGAAAGCTTATGACTGAAGAAACCCAGGACATAAAAAATCTGTACCATACATACCACAATGACCATAGCATTGAACAGCAGTGGTGCTGAGAACACAATAGATATGAACATCCCCCGGGAATCAAAATACTGATATTTTGCAAACAATCTGTTTTAGAAACAAACAAACAAAAATAATTATTGGACTTTCAGTCCTGGGAGGTGACAGAAGAACAGCAGTTAAGAGTCTGGGTTCACTGAAGAGTTTGTATCAATTGTATGTAACACAATGACTTAAACTCTCAAAACTGCACAGAAACAGGTCTAATGTTTCTCATAAATTATAGAGTAAGAGCTGCATTCCTGCTACAGCTATTTAAGAAAGTACTATGTCTAGTACTTCCTGCTCCTAGCCATCTCAGTGAAGAACTGCCTTTCTGTGTAAGAGACTTGAAAGCTGCATGATTCCAACTTGCACAAGGGTAAAGAGCCAGGCAGCAGAAGGTAGCGGCTGTCTATGGGGATTTCTTTCTTGGTAATGTGGAAATATGCTAGATAGCTGTTTTCATTGACTCAGTAACACTGACTGCAAAACCTGCTACAAGAGCTATGGGTTACAGATTCACTCTTAAAGAACACCTACCTTATGGAGAGAAGAAGTAGTTCAGATAGAATGCTAGTCTGACTTATCAAAACAAAGCAGGGAACATGGGAATCTATGGGCGGGAAGAGGTCAAGATCAGTCTCTGACCTGGAGAAGGGATCAACACAAATTTGAGGTGACTGTGGGGTTAGCAGGAGGGGCTGCAGCAGAGGCCATGGGCGTCAATACAGTTCTGTGCCTTTCTCTGAGTGATTAGGGACACATTGGAATGTTTGGAGTAATCTGCACTGAGACAGGAGATTCAGTTAAGACAACTTAGGTGCCAGGGTTGGGGCTGGGAAAGCAGGGTGATGACTGTGGAGGCTCTGGCACTGTCCAGGTATAGGGAGGCTGTTTCCAAGAGGAAAGGGGAGAGGGCAGGGGAAAGGTCTCAAGGGCATCACTTACTCCCTAATAATAACATCTAGGACTCCCAACTTTTAAATTCTGAAACTCAAATTACTTTATAAATACTCCTAATATTTTCTCACAGATCATAACTTTATTGGCCAACACCTTAAGAGCTCATGTGGTGCATTTAACAGTTACGCCATTCTTAAAATATCTCACTGTTTTGTAAGCCTCTAAGGTTTCCCTGACCATAAGGAGTTATCCCAAAAGTGGTAGTGGGATTTTTGTTTTAGTTTCAATGAGGAGCTTTTGACTATTCTCTTGACTATTTTTATTAATAAAATAAAATTATTAGTCTTCAGTTAACAACAGCAAAAATATTTAACTGCTTGTTTCTTAAGGCCTAAACCTATATGTACATGATGCTCAATATTTATGTGGCCACAATTCCTGACATCCTCAATTTCCCTGTAAGTTTCATGCTTTCTTTACAAAGTTCCAGATGACAATACTACTGTAGAGGGAAACTCTAAGACATAATCAAGAGCACGAAAAGCTGACTTTACCTCCAATTCATTGCAGCCACTTCATTGATATACTCAGCACAATAGACTAACCCTACTAAGAAAAGATAGAAATTATATTAGAATTTCATCACCAATCACAATCATTATAAAACAAGATAATATATTTTTTTTTTTTTTTTTTTTTTTTTTTTTTTTGGTTTTTCGAGACAGGGTTTCTCTGTGTAGCTTTGCGCCTGTCCTGGAACTCACTTGGTAGCCCAGGCTGGCCTCAAACTCACAGAGATCCGCCTGGCTCTGCCTCCCGAGTGCTGGGATTAAAGGCGTGCGCCACCACCGCCCGGCCTAAGATAATATATTTTTTACATCAGCAACAGAACATCAAAAAATTTGCCAAGAAATGCAATTTCCATTTTAGCTTTGATGTAGTAAGAACTATGAAAGTGTGATGTTATAGAATATGCTCATTTAATGGAAATCAAAAAAAAGATCAACACGTGTAAGATGCCAAGGGTCTTAGTGAAAATCTGATGAAGCTGTTCTGCACTGGCAGGACCACCAAAATCCAGGTGGAAAGCTCAGTGTCAGAGCCTCAGCATTTGTGAAAATGAAGGAAGTAAATCTGATGTTTTTATGTTGTTTGAGATTTTAATGAGCCATAAAGCATATAAGGCATACAGAACAGTGTCTGTAGTTTCTTAAGAATGCCTATGGTTATCCCTCTTTGAAAACTGTTCCACCTTTCAAGGCAGTCCCCTCAAGCCCTCTTGTCTGCTCATACCTGGGTGCCTCTACACTGCCTGCAGAAACTCTTACCAGGCCCCGAAGCATATTCCACTGCACCTCAGTTCAGTTCTCATCAAAATGATCACTACAGCTGGTAACAGCACAACTGTAACACATCTACAGCTATTTACTGAATGTGGGTGTCCCCAAGGAAGTTGAATTAAGCTTAGAAGCCTATTTTGCTCACCAATGTAACCCCAACATTTCTCAGGAAAAGAATTTCAAATGAGGAAGGGACACCATTTCTGTAATGTGAATACTCAGCACTTCACTCATTTTTCTAAGATAGCTACTGGATCATATGTCCTACTTCCCAGTCAACTGATTCAATTAGTCTAAAATCTCCTCCTCCTTCCCCTGTCCACAAAAGTCAAGTATTTATACTTGTAATTACTCAGCCTTGGAACACTTAGCTCCTGTAGACTGTGGTGTCTGGCCTATGATCCAGCTTCCCACCCATCTTCGACCTTATATTTTAGGGGCTCTGCCCACTTGTCTACATTTGGGGCGACCTCACGCCTGGGCCAGCCAGACATTACTGATATTTTCTTACTGACATTTTACTAAGTATCCTTTTGACCTGACTGAGGGACCTAATATATTAATTGTCCACATTTGGCCAAGTACCATGATATTCATTGTGTGTCTGGCTTCTGTGTAATCTTTCTCCATTCTGTAAACCTAATCCCTTCCCACAATTTCTAAAGCCATTATCTTTAAAACCGACTTGAAATAGTATTTTATGTAGAGAATGTCACTTAATCTGTAGTCTAATTTCTAGAGTATGCAGTGTGGGACTAAGCCTAGCAAGAAAACAACTGCATGAAAGACATGCCATCCAGGACTGAACTCAAGCAGGAAATTATCTGTGTAAGAGTCAGCATAACAGAATCAAAATCTTAGTACATCTGACGTTCCACATCCTTCCTGGCCATCCTGAAGCAAAAGGAAGACCCCTTTCAAGTTTAATGTCCAAAGACTACTTCATGATTTCCATACAGATGGAAGGCATTGGGAGCCCTGTGAAAACATAATACAAACAAACCCAGGACAGTATCACAGCAGTCAAGGCACAGGGATAAGGTTTTCTCCTACTCACCTAAGCACAGGAAGTGTCCAATCTGTAGTTTATACCTCTGTGATGAGAAGCATGTGAGAAGTAGGCACAGCAGGTGGAAGGTGACAAGCCCTAGGAGCCATGGCTCTGTCCAGTCAGTCTCCTGTGAGGACACAGTTAGTACACTGTTAGAAACTTGGGGGTGGGGAGTAGGGTGGGGAGAGGATATGTCTGCAAAACTGCTTTGCTGTGAGTAACGGGAATTACTGGTCCCTTCCCCTGAGTTTTGCCTCCCAGACAAGTGGAAGAAAGAAGAACAAGAGAGGGGAAACAACAAGGCTTCAATTGCAAACACATCCACAGATTTCATATAAAGATTTTAAAGTCTGAGCACACAGAATGGAAACCATCGCCCACTTGCCTCTTTTGACTGGTGAATACAATTCTTTTTCAGCTGGGTGAAATCTAAAGGCTTATTATCTAAACTAACAAGCTGAGTAAAGTCAAGTTATTCAAGAGGATGTACTAGGGGCATGTGAAGCTGCCTAAGGGAAGGTCTTCATATCAAGGCCTGGAATGAGAGATATCCTAACATGAAGGTAGGTAGCGCTTCATCAGTTCTCTGGGGCCTTACGGATGATCAGTGTCCATACTCCAGGGCCCAAATCTTTCTGACTGTCCCCACCTGATACTTGGTTCCTAGCCCAGCCTTCTTAGCACTTCCCCACGCCCTTGCCCAAGGGCGCTGCTCCACAAGGCAAGATTAGCTCTGGAGCGTGGAGCCCAAAAGCTCTTCAGGACTGCTTGGAGTCCAGTGCCCTTAATGGGTACCGCCTGTGTCTTCTGTGCCACACCAGAAGGGCAGCACACTGAGAGTCTGCCCAGAGCCTGCTAGAGAAAGCAATGTATGCTGCTGACGCTGCCAAGACCCCACCAGGGTAGGCACACCGGTACTGGGGACCCAGAGGACTGCCTGCGCACCCGGGCTCTGCCGGATCCAGCGGAGCCACGGTGGGCACATCGGTGCTGAGACCAGGGGACTGCCTGCGCACCCGGGCTGCCGGATCCAGCCGAGCCACAGCGCGGCTTCAGGACACAGCCTGCCCGCGCTTGCGCAGTCCACACAAGAACTAGCGAATCCCCACCACGCGCCAGCGCCGTCCAGTCTCCAGAGCCTGTGAGTTACCATGATCACCGCGGGGATGCTGACCGGGAAGGCTCTGACCGAGAACGGCGAGGGCATCACGCCGAGGGATATCAACAAGCCTGGAGAAGTCCGCGGCTTCCGACAGCCAGGGAAGTCGCCTAGTCTCGCGAGATCCACAGGTACGAACCTGGCCTTTAGCTCTTCTCGCGAGAGTTTTGTTTTGTTTTTTTAAAGAGGTCCAACTTTCATTATTACATTAATGGAGTTCTGTAAGAAGTGTAAAAGTGCTTGCCTAGTTCTGTTTCTCCCAAACTCCTGAGGGTGCTTGGTTCCACAGACGCAGCCAGCGGCTGGGTCCAGAGAGTCGACCCTTGCAACACAGTCCGGGAATGAACTGGCAAATTGGTGCACTTTTTAAAACCGAGGATGGACCCAGCTTTCTCCTCACAGACCTGGGGTGAAAACGGCGTCGGCTCCGCAGAAGCGGAATCATCTTGGGCATCTGCACCCCACACCTGGAAAGGACACGGCCACCTCCACACAAACCCGAGATAAATACAGCGTGCTTCTCAGAGACCTGGGGTGGACATGTCAGTCCCACAGAATCGGGATGAGCTCAGCGTCCACATCACGGACCCGGGACAGATGCAACGTCCTCGGTACAGACTGGCTTCCATGCTTCACGTACCCAGATGAATACGGTGCCCTGTCTCTCCCACAGACCCAGGCTGAGTACTGCGTCTGTGCTTCCCACAGAGCCGGAATGACTTACCCCACAGAGTCGTGGTGGACGACATGGCTTGGGCACCCTAAAGACTCAGGATGAATACAGTGTCAGGTCCCACAAACGCTGGATAGACATAGCATATGGGCCTACAATACACATGGTTCTTCCTCAGAGAAGTGGGGTGCCAATGGTGTCTGTGCCACAGACACGAGATAGACACGACTTCGGCCCTACAGGCCAGGAATGGACGTGGTGTCCATGCCTCACAGACCTAGGATGAATATGGCATTTTCTTCAGAGATCTAGGATAGATATTTCACCTTCTGCAGAGACCTGGGGTGTGCACGGCATTTGGACCCTACAGACTTGGGGTGAACAGGTTACTTCCACCCCATAGATGCAGGATTTATCTAGCTCCCCAGACCTGAATGGACATAGAATTCTTGTCTTACATACCTAGAATGGACACTGTCCTCCCTGCATACCTAGGTGAACATGGTGACCCATCCCACAGATCCTGGATGGACACAGATACCTGGTCCCACACACCTAGGCTGAACACAGGATCTGAGCCACAGACCCAACATGGTCGCTGACTAAAGGCATCTCCACACACGTCCCCCGCCCCCTGCATCCCACAAACTAGAGATGGACATTGTGCCCATATGGCATAGTGAAGCATCCCTACCTAGTGCATATGGTATCTGCCCCACAAATCAGCGATGAATACAGACAGTACCCACAGATGTAGGATGGACACAGTAGTCATCTCATCGACCTAAGACTGTGGTGACTCCCGTGCAAGCTTTACAGCAGGCAGGGAAAATATGCTCGGAGTGAGGATGAATGATTGAGGAAGAATGAAACTCAGCTTAGACCGATTTTATTGTAACCAGTGCTGGACCAGGACTTCTAGAGTCTGGCCTAGATCATTTTACTTTTGCCATATTTAACCATAGCACAATCTTGGGGAAAAATATTCAAATAATAATTAACTCAGTTCCAAGTGCACAATTTAAGACATGTTTACACTGAGATTCTTTACAAAGTACATCTGACTTCATTCACAAGAATGAGTACTGTTGACTCAGAGATGGTGGCAGGCCCATGAGCATGGACTGGCAATGGATTGTTTAATGGTTTTAATACTGTTAAGCACACTTATCTCATGCATGAAGTTCTCCTAACTGCCTGTGTAAACAATGAGGACTCAGAAGTGTTAATTCTGTATGTTATGACATCTGCACATGCACCTTGTTATACAATCTGTACTTGCTCTTCACTTAATGGTGTGAAGTGAACAATGATGTCATAGCCCATCTCCACTGGCCTGAACACTGACAGTCATAGCCTATCTCCTTCACTTGGTTGTGGAATGGACTCTGATGCAGTGGTCCAATATCCTTCACCCATTTAGCAACTGCCCACCTGTCTTCCTCCTTTCTCCCAGAGACATTCCCAGGCTGTCACTGTTGCCTCACCTGTCCTTTTCAGACTTGGGCTACTCTCTATTTCTCAGGTACATGTCCTCCCCCATCTTTACTAAGGGAAGAAAGAAAGGGGGGAAAAGAAGTCTCAAGGCCATCTGAGTGTGACTTAAAGTTCTGCTTTAAGGAGCATAGGATGTTTGTACCCTGCCAGGATAAGGGGTCTCCCCATTCAGCTTTACCATCATTTGCTTAAAGTTAATGTGCAGGCTGGAGTTTTCTTGTGGGTCTGAGGGCTAATTATTCCTGATGGTTTTGTGGACTGACTTCAGTGAAGATATGAAACAAGGAGTAACTGCAGTTGCTTTGCCATCATGATGGGGCCCAGCCATGAGATCAATTTGCAATTAAGGAAATAAAAGCAAGTGTTAACATGTGACTGAATTCCTAGGCTAAGGAACCCTGCCATAGGTACACATTGCTAAGCAAAGTAATTGCTTTCTGGAGGACCCAGCCCAAACTCCTCCCAGGCAGCGCATGAGGAGTCTTTTTTCTAGATACCTGAAGTCTGCAGATTTCCTTGTCTGATTGCATCTCTTTTCTGTCCTTGTACTATGCTCCTGCCACAGGCTTCTGTCCCACAGACAATTCTGTATACCACAACTAGATATCTTTTTAATACAGACAAGATTTTTTTAAAAAGTGCTTTGCTTGAACATTTCACAGGTGTCCACTGCTCTTGAGGCCTCTTGACCCTTCTGTGGTCTGGTCCTGCAGAATCTCCAACCATGAAGAGTCCTGCTTTCCTTTCCATGGCCTTTCTTCTTTTCTCAGCACGGTTCAGTTTTGTTCCCTAGCCCTGTGTCTCATGTTGTGGTGTCCTTGCAGTCATCCGGAACTTTGCTGACTTTCTCAGCTGCTCTTGTTTACTTTCTCAGCCTCTTCATTTGTTTTCTTTGTTCCCTGGGCTGCTCTAACAAGGTACCAGCAAGTCTGGTGGAAATTTGGAGGGAAAGAAGGGTCCCTGTTCCTGGAGGTCAGTGTTCCAGGCTGATGAATGGGTCCAGCTCCTGAGGGCCCTGGTACACTCACTCCAAGACATGTTTAGCTTGCAGAGGCCTTCTTTCCTCTGAGTTTCCTCTTTGGGTTTGGACCCAGCCTAACCTCCCATAATCTCATCTATACATAATCCCATCTGTAAGAACTGTAATTAGGCTACATTTTATCCTTATAGGTCCTGGCTAGCACTTCCTCATACCTGTTCAACCCAGAACACGGTTTAATGTCACCAGTGTTTTTACCCATATTGTTTATTTACTTCCTGTTTGCCATGTGCTTATTTTATTGTTTATTAAATTATACACTGCTGTGGAATATTTGTTTAACCAGGCAAAGATGTGTTACATTTGTTTATGCTGCAGAATATTACTTAAACTGCGTAAAAGTGTGTTACTTTTGTTTATGCTGCATTTGTTTAACGATATAAGGATGCGTGTTTAATTATGTAAAGATGTGCAGCATCTGTTTCACTTTGCCTGACTAAGGCATCTGATTGGTCTGATAAAGAGCTGAACGACCAATAGCTAGGCAGAGAAAGGATAGGCAGAGCTGGCAGGGCAGAGAGAATAAATAGGAGAAGTCTAGGCTCAAAAGAGAGGGAAGAAGGCACGAATGAGGGACACATCCAGGGCAAGAAGCTAAGCAGACACAGTGAAGGTAAGATACACAGAAGAAAGAAAGGTATTAAGCCCCGAGGCAAAAGGTAGAATAAGAGAAACAGGTTAATTTAAGTTAAAAGAGCTAGCCAGAAACATATCGAAACTAGGCTGAGCATTCAAACTAATAATAAGTCTCATGTCATGATTTGGGAGCTGGCTGGTGGCCCAAAAAAGCTTGGTACAATACACTTTTTTTTCTTCCTTCCTTCCTTTGTTGGTTTGTTTCCTCCTCCTCCTACTCCTCCTTTCTCTCTCTCTCTCTCTCTCTCTCTCTCTCTCTCTCTCTCTCTCTCTTTCTTTCTCTCTCTCTTTTGCTATGCAAGCCCAGGAGTAAAACCTATCCTAGTCTCCAGTGTACCTTTGGTTCACAGTACACAGCAAACCTGTATACATTCACCAAATAATTGAATGGAATGAATGAATTTGTATGTGGATTAACATGATTTCAAAGCTTTGGGAGAAGATACCACTAAATATTTGTTTCTCTGTTCTTTATGTTTTAGATAAGAACTATTAAGTTCTTTGAAGATTTTTCCTGTTTAATTAAGCTCTCGCTTCTTTATTAACTTTGATAATCAATATTTTCCTGGAAAATGTATGTTTGTCTCACAGTTTCAAATATCTTGGCTGAAACTTTCCATTGCCTTCTGTTTATATTGTTAGATGAGTTTTAGGGTAAACCTGTAGCTCAGGGAGTCCTGATAGTCTATGCTCAGCCACTATCTTGATGTGCCAAGTAAGGAGATAAGTAATGATGAAAAATAGAGATAAGAATTTAATCATTTTAGCCACAATGGGAAGAGGAACATAGAGTTCAGTTTCCCTACATCTGTCTTCAGGACAATCAAAAGTAGGCTTAAGTAAAGGAATAATTATGGTAGATTGGCAAGAAATATTCATAATAAAGCAGTTTTTGTCAAGGACTGAAAGGGTTGATTATTATCTCAGTTCCACCAGGTCGTTAGAAGTCCTTATTGAAGCAAGATAGAAAGGGGGAAATTAAGGAGAATCCAGAAGGGAAAGGAGTCAGTCCTCTTATCCCAAAGTCTGAAGTGTCTCATCCATTGAGACCATGGAAGATGTCTATGTCTCCAGGCTTGTGACTGCACTGTTCAGGAAACATGCATGTCATCATCGTCATCCATGTTATGGTTACCCATGACATGGTCAGAACCCACTTGTCACAGGAAAGCTATCACTATACTTCTACTCAGGGGCCATACTCTGAGCCATATTGGAGGGGTTAAACTCTCCCACTCTCACAACTGAATTTAGATTTCAGTTTTCTGAGAAAGGCAAAACAGGTATGTCTCCCACAAAGGGCCATTTATCCACAATACCCTTCCTTACATTCAGGGACAAGGGAGAGAACAAATGCAAGGCCTAAGTTAGGTCAGCCTCAGAATGTGTCAGGAACAAATCCAGCAGCCCCCTTCTGAGTTATGTCTAGACTGGCCCAAGCTTGTGCAAGTATGTCCAAAAATGATAAGACTAAACCTCAGCCAATTAGAAGTATACTAGTGTAACTGCTGCTTGCTTAACCAACTATGTATGAAATGACCTAACTGTCGCAGAAACATCTCTTAGCTGTGCTTAAAAGGAGCCTGCACATTCCTCTCAGAATCATCACCATTTTGTACAGGTGAACGACCCCGTATATGCTGTAATATTAATAAATGCTCTTTGCTTTTACGTACTATTTGAGTCTGGGGTCTCCTTCAGTGTTTCCTTGGACCGTTACAATGCATAAAAGCTTCTCAAGCGTTGCTTGCTATTTACCCCATGTATTGTGAATCATCCTTGCACCAGAAGCTACTCTAACTTGTTCCTTGCTAGTGCATTACTGGCTAAATCTGCTGTGGTCCACACAGTTCCCATGTAAATTTCATGTTGTTACTAGAGCTGCTCTAAGGCCATTTCAAGCAAGTACTACTGATGGCCTTGCCCTACAAGCTCTTACCTCTGAGCCAAGTGGTATCTTCAGGGCTTGTGAAAAGTTAGATGAAGATCCTGGGATGTAGGTGAGAGCATATTGGGAAGCGTTCATAAGACTAAGAACACTTCTGTGTCTCTTCCAATGATTTGCTACCCAGTGTGCTTAGTTATGAGAATCAAGGATGATACCATGCGTCTCCACTGCAGTCTCAAGAGTTTGTCTTCTACTCACTGGCTTAGGACTCTCTCAGTTTTGTCGTGCAAGTGGGGCTTTGGCATGCTGTCTAGAGATTTCATCTCAGGGATGTCTTGGGAAGTTGTGCTCAGCAGATTCCCGAGGGCTAGGCACTCACTGCCTCTCAGTTTCTCCCTTGGATGACAGTCAGACCCCATAGAAGTGATTCTGACTGATGCCAGAGTATGATACTTCATCTCCACTGAAGAAAGACCCAGTGACAGGCCAGATACCAGTCATCTGCTGGAAATCTGATTCGGGACAGATCCTAGTTCAATTCTTTGTGCTGATACACAGTATTTTGCCCTGACCTACAACCCAATTTTCCTTTAGTTTCAGCTACAAAATTTTAACAATGAAGTATTTGATCACACCGCTCTTTTTATTAAACTTTTCAAAGGAGAAATAAAAGATGCAAATTTAGTGAACACATGACAAGACTGTTCAGGCAAGAGCTCCTGGAAAGACCAGGTGTGGAAGTAACCTGTTCACCCCAAGTCTGTAGGGTCCAAATGCCGTGCACACCCCAGGTCTCTGCAGAAGGTGAAATATCTATCCTAGATCTCCGAAGAAAATGCCATATTCATCCTAGGTCTGTGAGGCATGGACACCACGTCCATTCCTGGCCTGTAGGGCCGAAGTCGTGTCTATCTCGTGTCTGTGGCACAGACACCATTGGCACCCCACTTCTCTGAGGAAGAACCATGTGTATTGTAGGCCCATATGCTATGTCTATCCAGCGTTTGTGGGACCTGACATTGTATTCATCCTGAGTCTTTAAGGTGCCCATGCCATGTCGTGAGTATGATACTTCATCTCCACTGAAGAAGGACCCAGTGACAGGCCAGATACCAGTCATCTGGAAAGACCATCACATTAATATTGTCACCATGTTGCTTTTAGGAGCCCCAAAGATCACCTGTGTCTCCCGCAGGCCCTACCTCTCTGGTCATCTGATCACCAACACTCTTTGGGCTTGGCATCTACCACCAGCATTAGGCCTCATCTTTTGCTGGCACCTGGCCTCCATTTTTTTAGTTGAAACACTCAAAACAGCATTTTCCTTCTGTCTGTTGTTCAGTTGTGCACTTTGCTTCAACAAAGTGGAAGGTGGGCTGGCCTGTGTCCTAGCAACAAGAGGGATACCAAGAATGGAACATAGTTCACCTTAGGAGAAACCGTGAGCCCCGAGTGAGAGGCACAGACCCCTCAGTCTTCTCCTGTGCCCCACTTGTCTCATTTCCTGAGATTGTACATTGCTTGTCTTAGGGGTGATGTTCCAGTAACAGCATTGCCCCTCCTATGCTCTTACTACCCATGTTCTTTTGTTTCACATTTCATCCACTCTTAGTTGTAGCTTTTCAATTTTGCTTACACACACACACACACACACACACACACATACACACACACCCCCTTGGTCAAAACATCTAGAAGTTCAAACTATGATTCTGTCTCTGTATTTGCAATAGTGTGCTTAAGATAACAATTGGTGTTATTCCTGCAAGAGGACCAGACTATTTGATTACTCTTCCCCAAGTCAGACGACTCCTGGTAGAGAATACTCTGGCTTTGCACGCAGGGCTGCCACATACTACTGGGCACTAGGTGGCAGCACCTGTCTTCCAACAAGCCAACATGCAGACTATCGCACCTTTCTACGATTAAGAAAAGTAGACTTTCATATGTTTAATTATTGAAGTGAAAGTTTTTAGTTTGCACCATTAAATGTATTTATTGAGAATTATGGAATAGATAAACACAACATTATTTTACTCTTTTGTCATAGATAAACTTTAGAAAACTAGTCATTTAAAATGTGCTTATGAGAAAAATTGGTTAATTGCAGATACAAGGTTATAGAGGAAAAAAAAATCTAACAAATCTGACTGCATGCTGTCATCTTATATTTACAGTATTTTATTATGCTCCTATCTCAATGCTCATGAAGGAATTCACATAAACACCAAGCAGGACATATCCCACAGTCTTAGTTTATTTATCTCTGTCTTTCTCAATACGTATGAACCTTTCACATGGATTCACCAATCTTTGTCATTTATTTTCACACCCTCAGTACCTCTGACAGTATGGGTAAGACTGGACAAAAAATCAGATATGATAGTTCATTTAGTAATCAGCCCATGGAGAGGCTTTCACTTTTGTTTCTAGGACTATACCTAACTAGGCACACCTCTGTAAAACTGCCTCATATTAACAAATAGGCTCTTCCTTAAGAAGAAGGAAAATGAGAAAGAATAGAAGGAACCACACAGTCACTGCATTTTCTTGGGACAATGGAGTCAATACTGACACAAGGAGGAGATCCTCTTCCTGTCTCATTCCCTACTATCAAGTGCTACTATCACCAGAATTTGCAGAACATATTTGGGAAGCCAGAGCCAGCCATTGCAATCAGGTGTGTTGATCATAACCCTCTGTATTTGAATCTCTCTCTCTCTCTCTCTCTCTCTCTCTCTCTCTCTCTCTCTCTCTCTCTGCTTTGACCCAAAATAGGAAAAAAATGCCTGAATCTATGATTGGAGGTTAGAATGCATCAACATGTTATTGGGTATTTGGTATATTTCAAGTGAGGAAATTGAGGGAAAGCCAGTATGTGGTGACCAGCTCTGTCAATGTTTGTGTGTAAACCCCAGGCCTTTGGTGGCTCCAGGGTGGTGCCCTTGCCAGCCCCAGCCTCCTGCTCTGGATTGCTGAGTGCTCTGTTCTTCACCTCAGGCAATGCCATGCAGGTGGGGGCTTTGGGGAACGAAGGCAATGATGGGTACAGGTGAAACTGTGGTAGTTTTTCTTAGTTTATTTTCACTGTGTGTAATTTTAAGTCACTGAACTATATACTGCTTGAATGAAGATAGTGTCTCTCTAGTTGGTGCCTCTGCCTGTCCCAGAAGAACTTAGTCAAATGTCATTTGAGCACCCACTGAAGCCAGGCAAAGAGGCAAGGGTGGATTGAATAGAGAAGTAGAGTCATGATCATAGAGGCCTGTTGGAGCTAGACTTTGGTCTAGTTTTTACTGAATTCAGACTTTACTGAAGGACGAGGATGTTTTCAGAATCATAGTAGGTGGGGTTTAGCACAAAGTGTGGTTGCCTGGCTCTAGAGTGTGTAGAAGACACAGTAGAAGACAGTATTGGAGAAAACTTCAGCTACAGTACTGTAAACAGAAAATGTCTTCTCCATAGAATCAACCCTGTCCTTAGGAACTCATGTTCTAACATGAGTGGTCAGATAGGCTGGAAGTTGCTGGTCAACTGACTTCACAGAAAGAGGTCATCCAATCTTCCTGGTGGCCAACGTTTTCAGGAGGATTTTTCAGTGGGGGAGGGGAAGTTGAGATCATTGCTACAGGGAGATATGAGAAGTCCTGTCCTTATTGCCAATTTTAGAAGGCAGGGGTCACAGCCGAGTGTGTGGGGCCCTGACTGTTGCAGAGGAAGAAATTCTCCTACTTGCCTCCAGGAGCCAGATTTACCTGCCTAGGTTTCAGTAGCCATGAGGCTTATATGATTTATTTTGGCAGCAACAAGAAACTGGTCAAGGTAGGGGCTCTGTTTGGTCATCTGGTTTATGTGTTAGCTCTCACTGGCAAAAAAGAAAATGATTAGAAAATCAACTTATTTGGAAGAAAGGTTAATATATTGGTCCATGGTCACAAAGACTACTTTACAATTGGCTAGCTCCATTGCTTTAGGCCTTGTTGAGGCTAAACATTATGGTGCGAACACATGGTAGAACAATGCTGCTCACATTATGACAACAGGAAGCAAAAAGATAAAAAGGAAAAGACAAGCTCCTGGTAATATAACTTTCTTCTAACAGACTTTACTTCCTAAAAGTCACACTTCTCAGTTGTTCCAGAGCCTGAATATCAAACCTTCAGTATTCAGCCGATCGACTTGGGTGAGCATTTAAGATCCCAAACACCATAGAAAACCCCTGCTGTTTGTAAAAGCCCCTGAATATATATATATATATATATATATATATATATATATATATATATATATATATATGCCTGCCAGTTCCTGGTCATGTTGGTATAGGTCTCCATCTACCTGATTTCCATCTCTGGCTCAACGTCTACTGATTTCTTTGTACCCATTGTGAAATCAGCTTGGGCTGCTATCATATATTGCCACAGGCATGCGTTTTCCCGGTTCTGGAGGTTTCAAGCCCATAGTTCAGATGCTGGTAGATTTGCTTCCTGTTTCACAGACAAAAGTATTCTGACTGTGAGGTCATTTTGTTCCAGGGCAAAGTGAGGGAAAGAGTTGTTTTATGGCCTTTCTCCTCCTGGAAATGCCCATACATTTCAGTAAGCTCATAGATGGAATTTTACTTGCATGAACAAGTTATTTATCAGCCTGTGCCTTATGGTTGAGGCTAGAAAGGTGTTGGTCTCTATGTGTACAAACAAAATGTAGAGTCATTCTGATTTAGCATTGCACTTTAAAATGGAGCTAACTTTCAGTTTGTAGTATGAAGTCACCCAAGGCAAGGCATAGCCCAATAACCACAATTCCATCTAATATGGAGTCACTAACAGCAGGGTCCAGACTTATCTCTCTGTGCTTATACTGTTTTGGAAGAAACATGTAGTAAGTTCACAGAGGTGACATTTTTACCTACATATTTATATGTAAACAAAAATTTCAACTTCTAATGCCCAGGGCACTTGTCTTTTTCTCTCTGTTAGGTCAAACACAGCTCTCCCACTGGCTACAATCACTAACAGAAGGACCTAAAGTATGTTCTCAGATACTACCATGGCAGCCTGTATTACATTCCTCCCAAGAAATTACATAGGGAGGGCACAATTAACATAGCATAGGGCAAGATCTTTCTCTCATGACCACTTCTTCTGTTACCACAAAAACCACTGCTCCCTCTGACCTTCAGGGTTTTGGCTGTCTCACACCAACTACTTGGTATTTTTTCTAACATTTAAGGGATGGCTGGAGATGACTGGACACTTTCCTGGACTCAGTGATTAGTTTGTCATCCCACTTATTTTTCATAAATGCTATATAACTGAAATATAGTTTTAGAGACACTTGTTAAGTTGCAACAAAATTTTCTCCTCACTTCAAGCAATCAGGACTCATTCTTACTAGATTAATGGTCCTAGAATGTCTTCTTGCATCATGTTCACTAAGACGTAACTGCAATTTTCATGGGGCACAAAAGAGACAAAACCCAAGGATGGATGGTGCAGGTATCTAAGCCACGAAATTGTGAGCAAAATCAGCAGATGATGTTCCCGAGTTTTTAACATGCAGATTTGTGTTTGCAATTCACTGACTGATGGGGCAGTTTTTCTGACAGGAATTGGTATTCAGAAATCTGTGTGCCTATAGAAACATAATTGGCAGAATTGAACCTACGGGTAGTACAATTCTCATTGGTGCATGTATCAGCTCTTAATGTCATCAAGTTTACATGCATGGAGCTTTTTACAGTCGGTCTCTGGCCTGTCTAAAAGTTGTCTCCGATGATCTGGATACCTTTCTTCATTGTTGTGGTTACTTTCATGAAAAGGTACCACAGGCTTAGCTGATGAAACAACAGATACAAATTTGCTTTCTACAGGTCTGGAATTTGGAACTCCTCAGCTAAGGTGTCGCAAGATTGGTTTAATCTGAGGCTTTGCTCCTTGTTTTGCAGATGCTGGAAAAGTCCTTAAAGAAAAAGTCAGCAGCAGTGGTAATATGCAGCCAAGTGCTGTTCACAGCAGCAGGGCATGGGGTTTGCTTGTGTCTTAGAGGCCTACATTCAGGCAGGATGGGATCCTTGACTGTGTCAGAGAAAGCCTCAAGACAGGCAAGGGTCAAGCAAACAGGCAAGGGTCAAGCAAACTTAGTGAGTTTGTGTACTTAGGAAAAGGACAGTATACCATCCGAAGAAATGGATATTGGCCTCTTAATAGAGACAAACCTAGGTGTCTTTAAAATAGCTACATTTATGATTTTGTAGCTCCCTAAGTTACATTGCTCAAATGATGTAATTTAGAACAAGATTTAGAGATTGAGCAAGGTTTAAAATTTAAATTAAATTTACAAGTTAAATATAAATAAATGCTCTTTTATATTTAGTTTACTTATTTCTCTTATCTAAAAGCATTTCCTTTTGTAAAGGAAACTATAAGGTAAATTTATGAGGTGGAGTTTAGGTTTACGGAGGAGTGCTAATAGGCAAAACTCAAGATAAAACTTACTGGATACAAGTAAGCACAGTTCATTTGTTGTTTTTAGTATCCTTGTTTGAGATGTGCTTAGGAAAACACACATCTTTGTTGGCATTTTGGCCTTGTTTGTTATGAATTATTTTTGATTTTCGGTTGGTAGGAAAGGCAAACTAGGTCCCAGGGACTCCTTTTCTTTCCCATTTCCTTTCATTTTCTCTGTCTTTCTATTGTTCTTCATGATGATAGGTTGGGGGGGGGGTCATTGTCATTCAATGTGTTCTTTTTCTGGAGTGTAAATGAGGATGTTTGTTGGTCTAATGTGTTTAATAAGTTCTCACTACCCCTCTTTTTTGATGTGTGTTTAATATACCCATGTGCCCATGTGTTTCCAATGGAATTTGATAAATTCATTATAGAGGACTTTTTACTTTAAAGGGTAGTTATCAATCTGTGCCTCATGGCTGGTGCTGGACAAGTGGTAGTATCTATGTTCACAATGAGATTCAGAATCATCCTGCTTCTGCATTTACTTTCAATATAAAGACAAATGCTGCTTGTAAAATGAAGTTATTCATGGCAACATACAGCCTGAAAGCCACTGCTTCAGATAGAATGGAGTTACTTAGAACAAGGTATAGCCTGATCTCCATATAACATATTAGTATAATTCTGTGTAAGCTACATTGATAGGCTTTCTGTAAGATTGCTCGAACAATTTGACAAAAGGCTTTTAATGTCTTGCATTGTGCTATAGATTCATGGCCTTTGCTTAACAACAGCAACTATTTCTATATTGTTTATCTCTTTTCAGCTTGTAAGACCTGCACTCTATATTTCAGCTCTTTTTTGCATACGGTAGATGCTATGAAGATAACTGTTTTTTTTGATGAGTAGCATTATTTTTTTTAACTACAATATAGTGATTCATCTGCTGCTCTGAACACCACAGCATATTGTATATTATACTTGGAAGAGATTTAAGGACTAGAGCATTATTTTAGAAGCTACATCCAATTCCCATTTCAGCCATGTGACCATGGTTCATACTTTTCTTTGTAATCTTTATATTCTGTTGTTTTGAATCCACTAGTTATTTATAGAGATCTTCCATCCTGGGCTGGATCCATGGGTTATCTAGTAAGTAAACCTTTTACTGAAGATGTAAATGTGTTTACTTTGCTGTCTTTATTTGCTTTCCAACATACCTGGTTCTTGTATCACTTTTACATTCTGTGAAGGAGCCATAGGAAGAAGGTGTAAATCTACCTTAAATAGTTTCCAGTGTGTTAGAGAATATAGGTGAATATTAGCTCTTTAGAAAGAAAGTGGATATTTGTGCCATGGCAGGGAGACAGACCTGGGTCAGATTCTTATCTCTTTCTCTTCTTACATGACACAAATGGCAATTGTACATCCACACTCCATGCAGGTTCCTGTAGCCACAGGCAAACTCCAGTTGAAGAGGCAGCAAGCCAGCCACGAAGTCATTTGGGTTTCATGTGGTGAGACAGACTTATGATGTCTGTCATCATGTAATTTTGGATTTTATTTTTGTGACTGCTAAGATTAACTTGTGAGCAATTTTTCCTTGTTCAAGTTTAGATTAACTGTTAACAATATTAATACTATGTCAATTTATTCATTGAGTTCTATATTAAACCCCAATAAACATTTCAAGACGGGTTTCAGAAAGTCACCAGACCCCTCTGCAATGAGGTCCCACACCACACTGTTCCATCCTGTAGGAAGTCCCTTTTGTCACCTTCAATCAAATCCAAATGTCACCTGAAGAAGGTAAAATGTCTTCCACAGGCTGCCACCCCTCCTTTTCACAATGTGTGATAGAAACCTGGGAAGGAACTCTGCAGATTAGCTCTTCTTTTTCTTGGCATATCCTTTCCTTTCCTACCAAAGGCCAAGTCTCCCCAGATTGTGAACTACTTTTGAAATGAAGTCTCTCTTTTGTCATAAGTTTGTTCCTACTGAATTTTTATTGGCATGTATATTCACCACTGGACACTCACAAGACTGAATAGTGTTATTCTCTGTCATTGGGCTGTAAGAAAGGGGCTGGTTAAAAGGCTCAGAAGGCAAAGTGTTTATCAAACAAGGTAAGAGAAATCAAACTATAACAATCCTCAACTAGTTTTTGCTAGATACCTACACCCTGTGATGTTCTCAGCACCCTCCAAATTGCTTGGTCCACATTCTTCCTTTCTTTCCTCTCCTTTCTTTTTTACTCTACCTTTTATTATTCTTGACAAGACCTCTCCAAGATATTAGTTTCTTTAAAAAATATTACATTTATTATTATTGTGTGTTGGGATGTACATAGGCCAATGAATGAATGTGAGATCAGAGGACATTATTGTGGAATTGGTTCTCTCATTTTATATTTATGTCAGTCTCAGGGATCAAACTAAAATTGTTGGGCTTCTGTGGTTCCACTTTGTGTCAAATTGATGAAATCTAACCAAATGCATGGAAAAAAACACAGCTTTTGTATATGTTATACCTGAGTTACATACATGAAATCCAACTGTAAGCATGAAGAGAACTTGAAGAAGAATACCGAGGCTTTGTATTGGCTCTACTGCTTGTTAGTATGGAGATAATTAGTAAAGCTGAGCAGATGAAGAAATCCCAGGCCAAAGATGGGAAGAGGTGGATCACCTCATTTACCATGCCAAGTAAGTGAGGTGATAAAAAATATTTCTATCTGTTGGTGCCTACTTCTCTCCAAAATGTAAAAGTTTGAAACTTGAGACCAGGCATTTGATACCAGTTACATAATAGATCACAAGAACAATACATCAATATCCTGGACATTTCCAAATTACTAAAGGTGGAAATGATCATTGGTTAGTGATATTCAGAGGAAGGAGGAGACCAGCACTTTGATGCAGGTTCCTGTCTACAGATAGGAAGAGGCTTTGCTTACATGCTGCTCAGCGACTTCCAAGCAAAGTGTGAGTTTAAAGATAGTTGAAAAATATCCCAAGTTCAGAACACTATGTTTCTTTTCCTTTCTTTCTCATTTTTCTTGTTCTTTGAATTTTTAAAACAGGGTCTTGTTCTGTGACTCAGGGTGGCCTTTAATTCACAATATATCTCAACTGCCATAGAACCTGACCACTGCCCTGAATTTGGATAAGTTATGTGCTCCCTCTGATGTTATGGGTACATGATCAGCTCATCATGAGTGAGAACCCCACATAGAAAGGACTCCACAGCATCTGAGCAGGCTGTGGCATGTGTACACAATTATCTGCTTGGTGTGCCCCTGGTTAGGCCCTCTGAGTTCTTTTCTATCTGTGATTGGACTAGCCATATGACTGACAAGCATCCAGCTGCCACTTTGAGGTTTTTTACTTATCATCTGCTGGCACTCTTACATTTCTCTGGTTGGCCCCTTCCCTGGGTTTACTCTAATTGGCAGATTACTTTTTCTAGGAACTTCCCAAGAAAGGTACCTAGATGGCAATTTCAGGGTGACATGGATCTGGAAATGATTTTATGTAGTTCTCATATCTGATTTATATTTTAGATGTCATCAGGATATTTAAACATGCCATAATAGCCCCCTGAACACCAAATCCCTGCATTACTGGAAAGGGTTCCCCTTCTTTTCATAGGATAAGGAAAGTGAGATACAAGCAATTACAACTTCATTGGATCATAGAATTGTGGTACAATGGGACTTGAGTAGAGGTAACAAGTCAGTAGTTGATGGGATGGTAGTATTTACTTCCCAGGACTACTTTTGGTCCTTCAGTCTTTGAACAAGGACCCATTTGGCTGTGAGAGAAGCAGAAGTCCCTGGATTTGGGACTATCAGAAGAAACTGTCATGGTGTATCATATACCCATCTGTTTATGTCACTGTGGTATAGCACTAAGCACTCTGAAAGACAAAGGCACATGTACTGCTTTTTAGAATTAGCCCTTTGAGACACAAGCATAATATATTCCTACTCAGATGATGTTGTTAGGAAAAATTGGATATTCATGGATGCAGGAGGCCAAGAGTTTAAGAGTTTCTTTCTTTTTCATTGGAAGTTCAATGCTGTCTCACATTTTCTCATGAAATAATGTGATGTCATGTTTTATTCATGAACGCTTCATGTACCTTAATCCTTAACACCTACTTGTAAGAACTGGATGGCCCTTCATGTGTACAGTTTAATATAAACTGTGTGAACATCTCTCACAAATGAAGACAAGGTTAGAACCTCAATGCTGAAGGGAGAACACACTGGGCACTCCAACTCTGTGCCCAAGAAGCTGCAACTGGAGAGCCATGGCCTGCCCACGAATGGTACCACCAAGGGACAACAGTCAGAAGCTACCACTTCTGACCCCAAATCTGAAGTGGAACCAACAGACTTTTCCTAATTCTCCATCTGGAAGGGTCTCAGGATATTTGTGTGGAGGAGTGGGTATGGGTATGTGTGTGTGTGAGGGGGTTGGGGAATACCACAGAGAACATGTCAAAAGACAGCCTTTGGGTGTTGGTCTTCACCTTTCCACCTTGTTTGAGACAGGGTCTCTTTGCTACTGTGTAAAGTAGGCTAGCTGACCCCTGAGATTCTGGAGATTCTCTGGTCTCCACCTCTCATTTTCCATATCATAGTTGCAGTGAGATTATAGATGCCTGCTAATATTTTAAATAGGTTCTTAGTAACTAAACACTGGTCATTAGTTTTATGCAGCAAGTGCTAATATATACTGAGCCATATCCCCAGCCCTCAGAATAGTTTAAGGGGTCTCACAAAACAAAAGCCCTTAGGAAACCCCAGTCATCATTATGGCCATCCAATTTATACCACTCAACAAATCAGATAAAAATTTAGACAATAGAAGGAACTTTTTGTTTATTTAATTTGACAACTTCTATGTACTACACAACTGGGAATCAGCATCTCAAATCAGAAGCTCTGAGAATATACTACTAGCATTTTGTTACCCATCTCATGATAACACCTAGAATGCCATGAATTTGTTAGCAGAAAAAGAGTAACATATATTTATATGCACCTACAATGTATATTTTACCATCTCAGGAGATTACTTCATCAATAAATAGAAAGGAACTAATTTGTGATGGCTTTTCTTGGTTGACAACTTGACTACATTTGGAATTAACTAAAACCCCAAATATGGAGGGGCACACTTGTGAGAGATTTTTGCTTAATTTGAAGTGGGAAGATACAATTCTAATCCAGATCTTTGAGGTTGGAAGACACACCTTTAATCTGGGCCCTGCCTTCTGATGGAACCCTACATAAGTACATGGAAAAAGAAAGTTTTTTTTGCATTCATACTCTTGTCTCACTAGCATGTCCATTCTTTACCTGGTATTAGAGCCTAATTATTCTAGATTCTGGCATATATTGAAGACCAGCTGAGACATACAGACTTGTAGACTGAACAACTACTGGATTCTTGGATCTTATATTCACAGGCAGCCATTGTTGGATTAGCTGGACCACAGCCTGTAAGTCTTTCTATATAGAGAGAGTTCACTCTGTAAGTTCTGTTACTCCAGAGAACCCTGACTAATACAGTATTATGAGTCTATTCATTTTCTTTGAGGTTACTCCTGTGTTGAGCCTTAATGTCTCCAGGGCCGGGCTGGGCTCTGGATAGGAAGCACTGTGCAAAGATGTACATCTTATTATTGTTTTAACCAGTCAGTATACTCTCTATTCTTTAATTAACCAACATATTAGTGTGAACAAAATGGTAAAAAAAAGACACTAATTCTAGGATTGTTTTAGACTTTTATAAGCATCATCTCTTCAGGAGTTATGACAACTTTTGGATGCAGCTCAGATTGGGAACATATGCTCAGCATGGTGGAAGCCCCTGACTTTAATCCTCATCATCAACAACAACAAAATTTAAAAAGTAGGGGCTGCAGAGATAGATCTGTAGCTAAGAGTACTTACTGCTCTCACAGAGGATTCAGGTTCAGTTTCCAGCAATCATATGGCAACATATAATCTATAACTCCAGTTCTAGGGGATCCAGTGTCCCCTTTCAGTCTTCTTGGGCTCCTGCACTCATATGGTGCATGTAAACCAAATAAATTCACACATATACATACATACACATACATTTTTAATTAAAATAAACAAAACAAAACTTTCCCCAAAGATATAACAGAGCCCATATTTATTTACATGCATACACATGCACAATAATTTAAAGCTATATTGTCTTTACTCCTGAGGCAGCCTTGGGCTTATGTGTGCTTTCCATATGTTGCATAAGTGTGTCCATGAAAACCTTCAGCAAAAGAGGAGCATGTGGGAAAATTTCCCTTCCCTTTGATTTTAAAATTTCTATCATATTATTTAAAGGATATATTTTTCTTTCCCCCTTTCTCTATGAATTTTCAGGAAGCTCAATTTCACCATTTCCTAACTTTAACCCATCTTCATAAGATCTGCACACGAGCATGGAGAGTGTTTATGAAAAGAGTGCATTACATGCTTCATGGAAGCTTTATCTGTGACAATAGCCTTAAATCACAGGCTTCTGTTTCCTTTCTGAGGGTATGATTTTCTTTCAATTTCATGAGGGATTGCATTCTCTGAAACAACCTCCATTTATTTTATGGGAGCATCCACACTTTTTTCCTTTCTATAATCCATTATGTCTTATTTTATAATAGTATTCAAATTATTTATATAAATTTCTTATTTATATATTTACTTTTCATTATGGATATGAAATGAACTCAGATATAAAGTATTCACTCTAGAATAAAAAGGGAAAGTTAATGCAGAATATTGGTAGGTCCTTGGTATCAGATCTTCCCTCCTGCCAAGCTCAAGTTTTTAAAATAATTTCCACTTTTCCTTCTTGAAAATATCTCATGAATATTTTCACCTAGTAGAAGGTTGAAGCCCTCACTGGAATTTTATTTTTCCTGTCTGGTTGCCTTTGAGAGTTGGAAGACCCCATGAATCATTGTCCCTGCACATTCTGGGGCCTCCAGGGTAAAGCTGTTAGGGGCAGCTGACTTCCTAAATTCAGACGTGAGCAGGACTCATGTCCATTGTCCTGCCACTGGTATTGGTGTTCTAGCCTGATTTGGTGGAAGTGTTCCTGGAAACATAGTGACCAGTTATTGATTACTGGCAGTTCTGAGGGCATTGGAAGAAGAAAAGAGCTGTCTCTTCCTTTGAAAAAATATTTTTGAGCCCTATCTTCTTAACTGGAATTCTCAAAGTGAACACATGAGTCCTCTAGTTAATTTGAAGATGGATGGACAAGAACAAAGTGAAGGTCTCACCTACTTTTCTGTCCCTTACAATCATAAAGTCAGAGATTCCAGATATACCTTGCCCAGGTTCTGAAATTTTGCCAGTTTGCCAAAATGTCTCTCAGAGCTGCGGAGATCCCTGTGCTTGGTCATGGTTCTTGTCCTCTTTGTAAAGAAACAAATGAGAAGCTGGTGTGCTGGGGTGGGCAAGGAGTTTGGGAATTAGACCAAGCACCAGATTCTCCAAAACACAGCTTAAGATTTTAAGCACTCCACAATGGAAAAAAAGAAAGCATCTTCAACAAATGGTGCTGGCAAAACTGGATATCAACATGTAGAAGGCTGCAAATAGATCCATGTCTATCACCGTGCACAAAACTTAAGTCCAAGTGGATCAAGGACCTCAACATAAATCCAGCTACTCTGAACCTGCTAGAAGAGAAAGTAGAAAGTAGTCTTGAATGCATTGGCATAGGAGACCACTTCCTAAATAGAACACCAGTAGCACAGACACTGAGAGAAACAATCAATCAATGGGACCTCTTGAAACTGAGAAGCTTTTGTAGAGCAAAGGATACCGTCAACAAGGCAAAGCGACAGCCTACAGAGTGGGAAAAGATCTTCACCAACCCCACATCTGACAGAGGACTGATATCCAGAATATATAAGGAACTCAAGAAATTAGACATCAAAATGCCCAACAGTCCAATTAAGAAATGGGCTATAGAACTAAACAGAGAATTCTCAACAGAGGAAACTCAAATGGCTGAAAGACATTTAAGGAATTGCTCAACATCCCTAATCATCAGGGAAATGCAAATCAAAACAACTCTGAGATACCACCTTATGCCTGTCAGAATGGCTAAGATAAAAAAACACTGAAGACACCTTATGCTGAAGAGGATGTGGAGCTAGGGGAACTCTCCTCCACTGCTGGTGGGAATGCAAGCTTGTACAACCACTTTGGAAATCAATATGGCACTTTCTTAGAAAATTGAGAATCCATCTCCCCCAAGATCCAGCTATACCACTCTTGGGCATATACCCAAGGAATGCTCAACCACACCACAAGAGCACTTGTTCAGCTATGTTCATATCAGCATTGTTTGTAATAGCCAGAACATGGAAACAACCTAGATGCCCTTCAACTGAAGAATGGATAAACAAAATGTGGTACATATACACAATGGAATACTACTCAGCAGAGAAAAACAATGACATCATGAGGTTTGCAGACAAATGGATGGATCTAGAAAAAATCATCCTGAGTGAGGTAACCCAGACTCAGAAAGACAAACATGGTATGTATTCACTCATAGCAGGATACTAGATGTGGAACAAGGATGACTGGACTGCTACTCACATCACCAGGGATGCTACCTGGAAAACAGGACCCCAAAAAAGACACGGGGATCGCCCAATGACAGAGAAATGGAATGAGATCTACATGAACAGCCTGGACATGAGTGGGGGTAGTGAAGGGCGAGGGTCAAGGGAAAGACAGCTTGGGGGAGCGGGAGATCCCAGCTGGATCAACAACAGAGAGGGAGAACAAGGAATAGGAGACCATGGTAAATGAAGACCACATGAGAATAGGAAGAAGCAAAGTCCTAGAGAGGCCCACAGAAATCCACAAAGACACCCCTACAACAGACTGCTGGCAATGGTCGAGAGACAGCCCGAACTGACCTACTCTGGTGATGGGATGGCCAAACACCCTAATTGTCGTGCTAGAAACCTCATCCAACTACTGAGGGATCTGGATGCAGAGATCCATGACTAGGCCCCGGGTGGATCTCTGGGAGTCCAATTAGCGAGAATGAGGAGGGTTTATATGAGAGAGAATTGTTGAGACCAAGGTTGGATAAAGCACAGGGACAAATAGCCAAACGAACGGAAACACATGAAATATGAACCAATGGCTGAGGGGTCACCAACTGGATCAGGTCCTCTGAGTGGGTGAGACAGTTGATTGGCCTGATCTGTTTGGGAGGCATCCAGGCAGTGGGACAGGGTCCTGTGCTCATTGCATGAGTCAGCTGTTTGAAACCTGGGGCCTATGCAGGGTCCCTTGGCTCGGCCTGGGAGGAGGGGACTGGACCTACCTGGACTGAGTCTACCAGGTTGATCTCATTCTGTGGGGAAGGCTTTGCCCTGGAGAAGATGGGAATGGGGGGCGGGCTGGGGGGAAGGTGAGGGGGACGAGAAGGGGGAGAACAAGGGAATCCGTGGCTGATATGTAGAACTGAATTGTATTGCAAAATAAAAATTAAAAAAAAAAAGATTTTAAGCACTCACATTTCAGCAATTCTCATTCTGCCTCTTGATGAATTATTAGAGCAGCTGGAAGCTGTAACTTTGGGGTTAAGACAAGCTATCAGTGGGGGCTTTAAACTGGTGATAACAGCAGAGAACAAAGTGATGATAGCAAATAAAAGTATCCTGGTCTAGGGCTAAGAAAAGCTGAAAGGTAAACTCTGTAATAAATATGAATATCTGTCTCTTATTTTGAACACCTTCCCTGGTTTTCCTGTTATGTAGAAAAGCCTTTAACCGCAACGTTAAGATCAACAATAATGAATTTAATTAATTAGTTCTTCTTCAGTTGACCCAGTAAGGCATAAGAAAACTTCAAACCCAAGGCTCAAATTATCCTGGGCAGAATCCAGTTTTCATGCTTACTGCAAGGAGCCCAAGACACAGGGAGATGGGGTCTTTGTTATTTTCCCAGTTCCATACCTTGCTCCTTCTAGCAAGTTACACCATTCTTTCTCTGTTATCTGGACTCAAGCTCCCCTAGCCTCTCCTTTTATCTCCATTTTTGAGAAGTCTGGGAAGGTTCTCCGGGGAGGTGTCCCACACCTTAGGTAACCTTACTTAAGGCCCAAGCTCTTCTCTACGCCCTTGATAGCAGGTACATAGGCCTGGAGAGGTGCCAAGTTCAGTAGGTTTTGCCCCTGTCGAATGGGGTGCTCTTTTCAAAGGTTGCACCTGGAAGTGCTCTGAACGAGAGTGAAGCTGACCAAATGGTTGGCCGCTAGTGGCTGCTTTTGATTTTAGGGCTTCTTTCTGTTCTGGGGCTGGGATGAGAAGTCCAACTTTGATTTGCATGGTGGTTCTCTTGGCAACCAGCCCATCCTCAGGCACTCAGGGCCATCTGATTAGCATAATGAGAAATAAGTGAAAGGTGATTATCTCATGATAAGAATAAATAACAGAAATATTCCTACTGCTACCACTCAGGCAGCTGTGAGAGTTTTAGGCATTCTGCATCAGGAACCAGGGAAAGAGACCAAGTATATAATTTTGTTTTGTCACAATATCACAGAAAGACAATATAGTAAGCAATGTAAAATCCTGACATGCTTGTGAGAAAACCAAAGTAAACTCTCAAGTTTAAGGTCAAGTGTTGCAAACCTAAAAAATGTTAACTAGTATTGATTCATTGTAGAACAGACACACACACACACACACACACACACACACACACACACACACACACAAAGTGAAAAGATAATATAGAGAACAGAGAATGGGACAGAGATGCATGATTATCAGAAGGATAAAAACGAATGACTCTAATAATGGAGGTCAAGTTACACCTCCAAAGTCCTGAAGGTGGCTACCAACCGTCGATTTCACACACAGAAACATCCCCTTTAGACAGGAAGGAAAGGTGACCCACTTACAGGTAAATAATATGTGAGAGAACATTGAAGTTTAATGAAAAGAAATACAGTGTGATGTTTTTCATGTGGAGGGAAAGTGACCCACACACGATACACTGGGCAAGGAGCAGTATGAAGCATGGGGTACTATTAACTAACTATTCATTTTTCAAAACAATGGTCAATGTAATTAAAATATTTGAATAATCAAAGTAATGGTATTATTGAAAGAAGAGCATGGGAGAAATAGAGTTAGATTTTTATTATCTTTGAATTATCTGAGAAATAGTGAAAGTACTAATTTTGCTTTCTCTAGTTTATTTTATTGCTTTGTTTCTAGTGAGAGTTGTGTTTTTCTTAACAATAAACTTTACTAATGTCTGCTGCTCTTGCTTTCCTGACTTGTGATTTGGCATCTTGCTAATTCTCAGAGGAGTACTCTGATTGTGCTTCTCATTTAAATTGTATCCTTACTGATTCTCTGCCCTCTAAATCAGTCAGTTACTGAAGTGGCGGTATTAAATTTGCTCAAAGTAGCAATAGACTATGGACAGATCTATATTCTCTTGATTTTTTCCCACAAATAACTTGATGTTATGTTGTTAGATGCTCCACTTTTAATATTAGTGTTTTCTTTGAAAAGTGGTTATATATCACTATGTGACTCCTCAGAATAGTATTCAGGGTTGAACCCAAGGGCTCTTCCACGCTTTCCAAGTATTCTACCACTGAACTAGAGCCCCAGCCTGAATGTAATACCTCACTTTCTATCACACTTTCCTTGTTCTGAGATCTGTTTAATCAATTTTTCTACTCATCATGGACAGCACAGTGCACTTTCTCCTTTATTTATGTGTCGTGTGTGTGTGTGTGTGTGTGTGTGTGTGTGTGTGTGTGTGTGCATGTGTGCACACCTAATGCTGGGGATCAAACCCAGGACTTTGAGCATGATAGACAGATGTTCTATTATTGAACTTTATTGCCAATACCCTCATACCCTCAAATACACCGTAAGTGATGGTCTATAGTTCTTAGATCTTTGCTGTTGTTTTCTTATTTTATTAGTTCATTTATACAATGTATTTTTTTTTATCATAATCACTCCCTTCTTCAAACTTCTCTGAGATTTACCCCATCCCTACCTGCCTAAATTTGTGTCCTTTTCTTTCTGCTTAAAGAAACTTATTAAGTATTATTTGTGCCACCCATATACTCTTAGATGGTGTGAACTTCCATTTGAACTTGGTTGATGAACCAGGAGCCTCACCATTAAAGAAAATGACTCCACTAGGGGTGAGACTTCCTGCCCACCTCTCCTCTACATGCTAGGATTTTGTCTACATTGAGCTTGTGCAGTTCTTATGTGTATTGGCATGACTGACATGAATTCCTATGTGTAACTATCCTGCTTTGTCCAGAGAACACCATTTCTTTGTAGTCATCCACCACCTAAGCTCTTCTAATATTTCTGCCCTCTCTTCCACAATGATCCCTGAGTCTTAGGAGGAAGTAGGTATGATATAGATGTCCCATTTAGGAAGGAGCTTTCTGAAGTCTCTTTTTCTCTACACATTAACTAGTTGTGGGTCTCTTTGTTAATTTCTATCCACTATAAAAATAAAATAAATAAAATAAAACAAATCAAGACAAATAACAACAAAAACCAAAGGCTTCTCTGATGAGGGTTCAGAGATATACTGATCTATGGGTATAATGGTTAGTCATTAGAAGTTAGTTTAACACTCTGTACACTTAGCAGGGTAGTAGCAATAGTTTTCCCCTAGGGCCTATGACCAGCCTAGTAATATTTTTTTTAATTAGACAATGATGCCAGGTATGGATTTCAACCTATGGAGAAGGCTGTGAATCCCACCAGAAAGTGGACGATTGCTCCCATAACGTGCCACTACTGCACCAGTGGGCGTGTATGCAAGGTTGGTCATCATTGTCACTCACAGGGTTCACAGGTGGGCAATACCGATTCTTTCCTCTGGTAGCATGCAGGCACATAGCACCTCCTCAGGGAAAACTGAAATGATAATGGTGAAGAAAGTCCTCAAAATAGAAGGATATAGTATTTTTCCAGATTTAAAAAAGCAATATTATAAGGATGATTTTTTTTTCTTGACTAGTAGGTGATATTGTTGGCCAATGTGATTATAAGAGGCACACTAAATTAAAGTTTGGAGAGATAAAGACAAAGGATAGGAAATTTCTCAAGGGAGGGTAAACACAATGGTGCCCACACCAATATCAGGATTTCCTGGAAATCTGGGTGCAGCCATGAGGCACAGCTCAGGAAGAGAGTTGTTGAGCCAAGCAGAATCCAGGCAAGAAGAAACAACATGGCATAAAACTAAAGTTCAGTTATGCCAAATATGGTCATTAGGGTGTCATAGTCACAGCTCCCAAATCAGGAGGCACATAAACATGAAGATGGCCTTCTATGACAGGGACAGAGTGTCTTCTCCATTCTTCAGGAAGCTTGACTTTCCAAGGCCTCAGTGCTAGGAAGAGATTCCTTTTGTTGCCCTCAGTCCCACTGCAGGGACACATCTACTTCTGCTTCTGAGTGTGTTCCCATCACCTCCATGCCAGAGCCTACTCCACAGCTGACTCCTCCTAGCCACTGACTTCTCATTTATGGAAAGATCATGCCCATCCTATCTTCTCATGCTCACCTCCATCAATTAAAAGCAGTTACTTTTGTTTCTTAAAGACAAGAAAGTAGAAGAGGGACGTAGGGACTAGTTGGGAAGAGTGAGGAGGCAGTGGAAGTAGAAGGGGAAACAAGAGTGAGTAATGGGTTGAATATGACCTAATTAATAAATTGTATACATACATGAAAATGTCATAATCAAACCCATTAGATAATTAATATATAGAGATGAAAACTACAAAATCATGTTTTTATGAAGAAAATGTGAATTTTCTTAGTTTGTTTTATTGATTTAAATTGTCTTTCATGAAGGACCTTTCACTCACCTTCCCTAGCACATTAAGAAGACAATTAAGTTCAAGAGACAAGCACTGTCTGAGCCCCATTATATCCAGGAGTTTTCCTCTTCACTACAGAGTAAAGGATCATTTAACTTTTCTGATTATTTCAGTGGGCTAGCTGAGAGATTTATAAACTGACAGTGGGATTTCTTATAGATATTCTAGATAACGAGGTGAACAACATTGTGTTTAGTGTGGGAGGGACCCAGCCCCTGAAATGTTGTTTACCAAATCGCCAGTTGGATCTTATCACAGTAAAACAGATTTACTTTTCACACACATTATTTTTCAGAGGCATCTGAAATTCAATGTGTGTGCTGAACCTTCAAATATGTTTGACGGAGTTTGTCTGCTGGAAAACTAAATAGCATTGAACTTGAAATGCATTTCCCCCCCGACCATCTAAATCAGACTGTCAGCAGGACACAGCCAGGATGAAGTGGGTTCTTGTCCTTACATTTTCAGTCACAGAGTGAGGCCGGAGGAAGCTTCCCTGACCTTGCCGCAGCCTCCAGCTGCTCTGTGGCCAGCCTTTTTCTAATGCTGAATGGCTGGCTTTCTAATAGCTAAGTATCCAATGTTGCTGAAGTAGTTTGAAGAATTGTAATGTGTAATTTTACAAGGCCCCTAAAATGCCTGATTTCTACCTAGTAAAACTATATAAAATTTCTAAAATGCTGGCCAAAACACATAATCAAAAGGCTATTTTCTAACTGATAGTTGAGGGACTCCTTCCCCCCCTCTTTCCTCCATGTCTTTCTCTCCTCTTCCCCTTTACTTTCTCTCTGGTTTCCTCTTCTTTGTTTAGAATTTTCCAGCTATAAAGTTTCCTTACAATATTTCTTTCCTATGAACTATGAGTTTTGGTAAGCCTCATCTTCCTTCATTTCATGGTATTTTTTAACTGTCCTTGTGAATTTTTTCTTTTCTTTTACACACTGGTTGCTTAGGAGTATGCTGTCTAATTTCTGTTTATTTATGAATTCTTGAGCTTTGTTTCTTTTATTGATTTCTTCATTCTATTATGGTCAGAAAAAATACTTTATAAGATTTAAGCTTTCTAATATTGACTTGGGCTTGTTTTGGAGTCTGGAGTGTGTGCTACCCTGGCACCATTCTGTGTTCCTGGGTACAAATGTCTATTCTAATGTCACTGATGGTTTTCTGTAATGTTGTTCAAGTTCTTCACTACTTATTAATCTCAAATACTGAGAATTTTTATTGCCAATAATTCTTGTGATATTGCCCTTTTGCATTTGAATGAGTTTTTTTTTCCACTGTACTACCTTGATATCCATATGGAAATTGTTTGTCTATATTTGGAAATAAATTGCTGTCTTCACCAGTAATAAATCAGGACATCTCTCTTATTTTATTCTACCTCAAGGGACAGTGTTCCTTGTTCTGTGTAGCTGACATGAATCTGGCAGGCATAATTCGGTGGCTTCTTGTATCAGACTATCTAAGTATACCTATATAAGAATGAGTCGTCCTCTACCTGTTCCTCTTTCCTCATCTCTGCACATGTGTCTATCACCTGCCCAGGGTGTTTGTAAGTCACCTTTGCTGAGCACGGCCCTTTGCCTTCTCCTCTCTTCTTTTGTGTAGTGTACAGTGTGACTTCAGCAGTGCAGCCTGTCCTGCCTTCCTGTGTGGGTGCTAGGCCACCAAACACACATCTTTTTCACTTTAAGAGGTCTTCCTCTGTAGGGAGCAGTCTAGAGGTGCTTTATTTCTACTACAAGTAGAAATAAAAACTTTTTGAGTCTTTTTATGAAAGATTTAACAATCCATATACCAGAACAGATCTGTGTCTTCTAGGGAAATTTTAAATAGAGTTCACACAAGGCGAGCTTGTGTGTTCAAGTTTAAAAGAGTGCAGGGAATCTGTACATGAAGACATCTAGAAAATCTGTAAGTTCCTTTGATGATTTGCATATTATGGCACACAGGAACACCAACACTGAATGCTCATAAGCTCTGACGTCACTGCAGCACTTAAAGAGCTGAACTAGATTCCCACATTCAAATTTGGACATCAGGTTCTAATTCAAATTTCAGCGCTGAGGTATTCCTGGGGATAAACATGGTCAATATAGAGAGGATTTGTTTGTTTGGTTTGGTTTGGTTTTGGCTTTTGATTTTATTTTCTCCAGTGCTTAGACTGGAACCCTGGAGCATGATAGGAAAGTACCCACTACAGCACTATAGCCCTAGTTCCTCAACAGAGGAATATTAGCAATATATAATTGTGTTAGGAGTCAAAGTGTACTCATAAAAATTACTCCATAGTGGCCTTTATTACCTGAAATTAGGAAAACTGTAGTTAGAGGTTTTTTTTTTTTGTTTGTTTGTTTTTAATTTTTTTTTTTAAGATTTTTTTATTATGTATACAGTGTTCTGCCTACATGCCAGAAGAGGGTGCCAGATCTCGTTACAGATGGCTGTGAGCCACCATGTGGTTGCTGGGAATTGAACTCAGGACCTCTGGAAGAACAGCCAGTGCTCTTAACCGCTGAGTCATCTCTCCAGCCCGTTAGAGGTTTTTTTAATTGGAAAGGAAAATGGCCAAGCTAGGGAAAGGCAGGGTCTTCCTTCTTTCTGAATACCAGGAGGACACAGTGGATTCAATACTGTGGAGAAGTGCAGCTGTCTTTAGAAAACCTATTAGAATACTTGGGTTATTTATTTTTGGGGAGCAAATACTCCCTTTATGAGAATACGTCTGATGCTTAGTAGAGTTGTCAGGTGAATGGGTTACATTCTGTTTTTCCTTCCATGACATTTCTTTATTTTCACTAAGCCATCTGTTTGGGGTAGATGCTGGCAGACTACACCTTTAGAAATACCCTGTGCTGTTTTGATCACATCAACTCACATCTTTTTCTGTCTTTCTTTCCCCAGACAGTATGTGCTGGAAAAGAGGCCCTGGGTGAGTTAGAATGGGCCAGGTCCTCATTCATCCCCCAATCACAATCCAAGAAGCATCACTTTGAACTGCTTAATTATTTTTTCCAAATGTCTATACCATCCGCCCTAAGCATTTCTGTACCACCCATTCCAGATGTGTTTACAATACCCTCTCCTGGCATTTCTTCACTACCTGCTTCTGACATGTCTACACCACCTGCTTCAATTGTTTGTTTATATCACCCTTTCCAGGCAATTGTATACCACCTGCTACAGGCCTGTTGTTACCACCTGCTCCTGGTGTATTTATACTATCCTCTCTTGGCGTGTCTGTGCCACCTGTTCCAGAAGTGTCTATTCTACCAGGTTTTTCCTCTATTACCACTCCAGGTTTGTCTATACTGCATGTTCCAAGTGTGTCTACACCACCCTCTCCAGCTTTGTCTAATTACCTGCTTTGCCTCAAAAGCAAGAGGTACAAAAAGCAACAAGTCTGTTAAAAGGAAAACAAGATTTTTCTTTTAAAGTGAGTATTACAATCCCTTCCCAACACCAAATTACTAAATGATGTGAATATTACAACACAGCATGTATTCCCTCTGGGATTTATTTAGCTAGCTCCAGATGACTTTTTCAGACTCTGTGTACATGCTGTGGCTCAGTGCAACAGTGATGTCCTGGTGTGGGACGATTGAATCTCCTGTGTCTCCTTCCTGGATGTTGGTTCTAACTGGCTGACTGTACTAGGTTACTTTTTATCTAATTTCATTACGTAGATTGCTAAATCTATTAATTTCATGTATGTAACATGGATTTGCCTCTGTGCTGGCTAGTTTTCATCTTAACTTGACATAAGCTAGAGTCATCTGAGAGTAGGGAACCTCAGTTAAGAAAATACCTTCATCAGATCAGGCTGAAGGCAAGCCTGTGGAACATTTTCTGATTGATGTGAAAGGGCCCCACCTATTGTGGGTGGTGCCATCTCTGGGTTGCTGGTCCTGGGTACTACAAGGAAGCAGGCTTAGGAACCTGAGGGGAGCAAATCAGTAAGCAGCACTCCTCCATGGCCTTGGCAACCATCAGTTCTTGCATCTAGGCTCCTGCCTTGAGTTCCTCCCTGACTTCCCTGGAAGATGGACTACAAGAAGTAAGTTGAAATAAACCTTTTCTTCTTCAAGTTGCTTTTGGTGATGGGGTTTATCATAGCAATGAAAACCTAACTAAGACATCCTCCATGTAGTTTACAGAAGACTCAGTGACTAATGTTTAAGACCAAAGCAACAAGTCATAACAAAAGTAACCTCTACTCTACAAACTGCTTTCAGGACCACCACCTTTGCCCATGTTCTGTTGATGCTGGGACTGCCCAGGAAGAGACTGACTTTCCCTCCTGCTTTTGCAACAACACCCTACAGATCTCTACTGAGAACTTGGTCTCCCAGTAGTGCTTGCCCATTTTCCATTCTGCTGTTATTGGGCATCATCATGAAGGCTCTAGGGCCACGATACAAATCCAACTCTGCATTCATGTAACCCGAAGTGATCAGAGTCTACTGTCATCATGTCTCTTATCACAGCAACTCCAGAGGATAAAGCACTGAGTTCCCAGCTTTGGCCCTTGTACCCTTTCCTGAAAATATTCAAATACCCCAAGCTACAATTTTACATAGGAAATGGGATGAGCAATTTCAATATGACACCACACGTAGGAACCCCCTCATAAATTAAAACTCCATTCCAATTCAATGTAACTTAATTTCTGAAATTATTTAGAACATCAGTATCCAGCCACCCTCCCACTCTGTGAGATTCCCAAGTTCTTGTGTCTTAGGAAGATAGCTGTTGTTCCTAATGGCAGGTGATTCTATGATTCTGGACCTAGGCCAGTGGTTTGACCGTTCCTTGGGTACTTAGAACTGCATGAGTCCTGGCTGGATCCTCTCTAAGCTTGCAACAATACACAATGAATCAAAAATTAATGGTATCATTCAACCATGTGAAGTAACTAACAGACTATAGTTTATTCTGGTTTTCAAATTTCAAAATATCTTTAAATAAAAAACATAGTTTCCCTTTAAACATGTTTATTTCTTCTCAGTGTACCCATATGATTTGCCTAGATATTAGCTTCCTAATATTGTATTAGTATTTTATTAGTCAATAATAAAAATAATCTAGGTGTAGATTCCTCTGGAGATGTCTGTAGAGATCTGGCTTTGTTACCATGTCCAGCCCCTTGCTGGGCCATGGCCATTCATTCTAAGGATATCTCCAGTCTTAAAATGTCCTGTCCAGGTTACAGTTTCCTTTCTCCCCTCTGTTCCTTGAATAGTATATTTTTATATTTTTCACTGTTCTTTAACAATTCCTGTGAAATTTTATGCTTTCATCTGACCTCAAGGTCAGATTATTATTCTAATTGACTCATTAAATAAGGGGCTATCTGGTGTCTATCATGTATGAACAGCTTGAAACTGAAAGCAGGGAAGCTGTCCAAGGCAGAGCCTGATCCACTGTGATGGTGCTTAGGATAAAGCAGCAGGAGAGGCACACCTGCAGCTCTTCTATGCTTCCTGGCATGTAGAGGAATGTGCATACCAAGGAGCTGGTGAGTGGGAGCTGAGCATCATTCCCACTGGCTCCTTTCACCCCTTCAAACAAAATCCTCAACCTGGGAAGGGATTTAGAACTCATCAGTTCTAAACTCCTCCCAAGCAGAGGCCACACAGTCACTTGAACAAGGTCACATTGCTTTTTAGAGGCAGCAAAAACCAATTTCAGACATGAATCCTCTTCTGTTTGAACATAAAGGATGATCTAATGACAGCTGAGCAGTAGCTACACTCAAATTAGAGGGCACAGTCTTTGCCTTCAACAGGTCTCAGTCTAGGGTGAGGATGGGGCAGAGAGCAGGTCTGGGGGCTCCCCATCACCTAGCAAGCACTTCCGTATGCAGAAGGGGTCCTATGTTTGGGAAAGAAGAGCTTCAGGGATGCCCTTTTCCAGGATGAGCAGAGTTTCCTCAAGTGGACAGTGTTTCCTCAAGGTGAGCAGTGTTTCTTCATAGTGGACAGAATTTCCTCAGGGTGGACAGTTTTCTCAGAGTGGGAAGTTTCCTCAGTGGTCAATGTTTCACAATAAACTATTTCCTCAGCTTGAACATCATTTCCTGACAGTAGACAGAGTTTCCTTAGGCTAAATATGTTTCTTCACAGTGGGCAGCATTTCCTCAGAGTGGACAGTTTTTTTCTCAGGGTGCAGAGAGTGTTCTTAGAGTAGATGGTATTTCTTCTGGATGAACAGCAATTCCTCATTCCTCAGGATGGACAATGTTACTGAAGGAGGACAGAATTCCTGGGGTTTTGTGCATGGTAGGCGTATGCTGAGTGATATCTTTAGCCCTCTTTTTACTTTTTATTTTGAAACAGGATCTCAATGAGTTTACTAGACTGTCATTGAACTTTTTCTGTAGTGTGAGCAGGACTTGAACTTACAATTTTCTTAAGCCTCCTCAGTAGCTGGATTGCCTGTGCCACTAGGTCCATCTAGAGAACTGTCACCTTATAGTCTCTATGTTTATGTAATCCGGCTCCTGGGCTTATTAAAGTTTGCTGAAAATGCTTAGTTGATGACTAACTAAATTTACACATTTATGCATTTTATTATAAGGTTGTTGTTGTGGAATATTATTTTAACTAGGCAAAGATGTGTAACATTTGTTTATGCTGCAGAAATCTAAGCTTGACAAAAAAGAGGAATGAAGGAAAAATGAGTGAAGGAGGAGAGAACAAGGGACACATCCAGGGCAAGAAGCCAGCCAAACATAGAGAAGCAGTGAAAGCAACATACACAGAAGTAAGAAAGGTAATAAGCCCCAAGGCAAAAATGTAGATAAGGAGTGACAGGTTAATTTAAAGTTAAAAGAGCTAGCCAGAAACATGCCTAAGTTAGGTCGAGCATTCAAAACTAATAATAAGTCTCTGTGTCATGATTTGAGAGATGGTTAGTGGCCCAAAAGAAAAAGCCTGGTAGAGGTTGTTTCTCAGATTGTATTAAGAAAATGGGTATTGGGACCACATCTCCTCATGGATCATGGATTGACTTACTAGTTTATTAACTGCATCCCTGTGGATAAATGCCTTTTCCCATTCCCTCATCTAGAAAACCAGAATTAAAAGTGTTTCTCTTAGCTCCTGGGCAAGAGCGTGAGTGTATACATGTAGAAGTTCCACTACAGGAGGTAGTAGTGATGTTGAGATCATAGTCACTCTTTTACTGAAGTAATTAATGAGATGTCTCTGGGTTCACACGTGCAGATATACATACAGGCAAGACTTGGGATTTCAATGAACTGAGCCCTGACAGGCTATGTGGCCTTGACAACCAACAGAGTCCTTGGATTTCAGTTTCTTCATGCTGGCACCCCACAAACAGAAGGGTGCTGTGTGCTAAATGCTTAACTGCCAGATGTTCCGTTTTTAATGACTAAGTTTCTTAAAAAAATACAATGTACCTCATGTACCCATATCTATCAGACTCTCACAATCCATGTTTAACATAATAGCTACAAGCATGTGTAGAAACATGAGTGGGCATTGGATGTGTGGCACAACTCCACGGTGGTGTCAGGGAAAATTTAGAACACCCAGGGAGAGGCTGGCTGAGGCCAAGCTTTGAGCTCATCTCCTCTAGTCAGTATACCAGCTGGTTGGTTTTGTTTGTATGTCAACTTGACACAAGCTAGAGTCACCAGAGAGGAAGGAGCCTCAGTTGAGGAAATGTTTTTGTGATATCCAGCTGTAAGGCTTTTTCTCAATCAGTGATCAGTGGGGGAAGGACCAGCCTATGGTGAGTGGTGCTATCCCTGGGATGGTGATCCTGAATTCTTTAAAAAAGCAGGCTGAGCAAGCCAGGTGAAGCAAGTCAATAAGCAGGTTTACTCTGTGGCCATTTGTTATTTTGAATTAAAATTCTGTGGTTCTGGTTAGCTGGAGCTGAAGAATCAGCTGTTATTAACAAGATACCAGACCTACTAAAGCAGAATGTTGCTTTGCTAGGGTGATTAAGAAAAGACCAGAATCATTGAGGTGAAATCTTCTGGGAAGTGTTTCCTGAGAGCACAGAGAAGCTGTGTTCTAGAGGTGGCTAAGGTTGTACCTCGTGCTGGTGGCTGGACTTGGTAATGTATAAACATCACCCAGGTGGTACTAGTTTTGAAGGCATCAAGGGGTCTTGAAGAGGAGCTGAGGCTTGGCATTGTGAGAGGCCCAGAGAGGCCATTGGTGAAGGTGCAGCCTCAGTAACAGTTGAAGGCCCAGGACTGAAGAGGTCATGCAGAGAGGTTGAGATTTGGCACCATGAAGAGAGCCTAGGAGAGGCTATTGCTAAAAGTGCAGCCCAGTTGCACCAGAGACCCCAGCTTTTTGGAGATGCCAGTACTATGGGATAACTACCAAAACATCATCAGTGGAGTGGAGCCAGACGGAGCCTAGAAGACAAGTTCTGTGTGCTGCAGAGGGTGGAGCCAGAGAAATGACATAAGCCCTTTGGAGAAGTCCAAAAGATTGTAAGTAAATCCTGGATAATTGGGCATTGAGTTATTTATACTGTTGGAGTCTGATTTCACTTGGTTCAGATTGTAACGGTGCCTTGGTTCTTCCCTCTTGAAAAAAGGTATTTAATTTTGATTTTTAAAGGACCCCACAGATAAAAGATTTGAACTTTTAAAAGAGATTGGATATTTTAAAGAGACTGAAATTTTAATTGTTTGCATTTGTAAAGACTGTGTGTCTTTACAAATTATTCATGATTTTAATGTGAGATCTTGGGAATGAGTAAGAAAGGAAAGGTTGTGGCTTAATAGTGATGTGTCTGTGTGTCAAGTTGACAAGGGGTCAGTTATATTGGCTGGTTTAGTGTGTCAACTTGATACAAGCTAGAGTCATCAGAGAAGAAAGAGCCTCAGTTGAGGAAATGCCTCCCATGAGATCAAGCTGTAAGGCATTTTCTCAATTAGTGGTCAATGGGGGAGGGCCCAGCCCATGGTGGGTAGTGCCATCCCTGGGCTACTGGTCCTATCTGCTATAAGAAAGCAGGCTGAGCAAACCATGAGGAGCAAGCCAGTAAGCAGCTTTCTTCCATGGCCTCTGCATCAGCTCCTGGCTCCAGGATCCTGCCCTTATCCAGTTCCTATCCTGACTTCCTTTGGCGATGTGGACATGTAAGCCAAGTAAATCCTATCCTCCCCAACTTGATTTTTGGTCATAGTGTTTCATTGTATCAGTAGAAAGCCTAACTAAGACAGACAGGTAAGACTGTCTTTCTAAGCAGGTAGGAGGAAGGAACTTCCTAATCTGCTTGAAACAGGCTCTACTGGGCTCACTGTGAAATAAAGGCCAGGCTACCTTCCACAGCAGAACACACATCTTTATGTCTCCACTTCAGTGTTTCAGGGAGATAGACCCAAAGTCCTTTAGGAAGTTGGTTGGGACCAACTAGCAAGATGGTGAAGGAGAGAGTTTGGCAAAATATCAGAGAAAGTCTCTGGGCTTTAAGAGTCCAAAGGCAACGTGGTACACAAAGGGAGAGGTACAAAGAGGCTGTGCTACATCCTTTCAACACGTGCTTTGCTATGGCCACTTTGTGTTCTTAGAACTCTCTGGGGCTGAGCTGTAGTTGGTCACCTTACCACATACTGACAAGGCAAGGTACCAGGAATGGCACTTACCTGGATCCTCTCTTCCTCTCTTCTGGTCAGGCATATCAGAGTGTGCCATCAGGGTACAGGAAAGGCAGTGAGGCAAAACAATTATTGCCCACTGAATTCCAGGTCTCCTTGTCCTCGAACCAGACTGGGGTCATCCACAGCTCTTTCACATACCCCCAACATGACAGTGGTGAGGAGATCAGTGTGTCTCCTCACCTGATCTCCCCACTGTGTGGTTTGAATGTCTCTCCTAAAGCGCTTTGATTACTGTATTTACAGTGGCTCAAAATAGCCTGACATAGGCTGATTCCAGAGAGGTGGTCCTAGTGATAAGCAGAGTTCTGCTGGCAACTTAACAACTTTAATAACCTGTTTTATTTAATTCTGTTAGGTTTTCAAGAGTAGGTAATACCAGCATTTACTTGTTAAAAATAAGAAAGGAAAAAGGCCTTCTTACTTTTTAATCCTTAAACTTTATTTGATTTATTTGGTTATATTTCAACACTGAAGTGAATATTTTATTTAAAGTAAACTAAAGACATAATTTGTAGTGTACTTCCTTTATGTTGAAAAGAAAAACAGTTAAAACATTTTCAAATTATTATATTTAAATAAAATATATGAAAATAGGTCACATATACAGATAGTTATAGAAATACAAGAAAACAGAACAGGAATATAACCTTTCCTAATAGTTTAATTTATTCAAATACATTTTTCAGGCAAAATACTTATCGCAGTATGAATTAATATTCCTGTACTTTGTACCTGTATTTTATTATGTAAAAACATCTATCCATTTTCACAGTACTTATTGTCCCTTCTCTTAATGTAGTCTTTTAATCTCCTGCTCAGTTTTCTACATTAATTCAAGGAAAATTGAAAAACAACCAAATAGAGAAGCTGCGCTGTGTTCACATGTTTCTTGAATCAAGGTTTGCAACGTCCCTGTAAAACAGTTGTGGGAATAACGAGACTAAAAATAGCACAGGGCTGTTTAAATCCAGTTTATTGTTATGTTAGTGTCAGTATTTTATTTACATTAGCAGGTATTAGTGGTTTATAATGAATTTCCTTATGACATTTTCATACATGTGTATGTGGCATTTTTACCGTATTTACCCCCACTACCTTTGTTTGTCTCCCACTCTCCCTGATCCTCTTCCCAACTACCCACCCTTCTATTTTTGTGTTTTTCTTTTGTTGGTTTTGGTTTTGGTGACACAATGGGTTTCGTTAGGGTTACTTACAGAAGCATGAGAAATTTAACTAGTGGTTACACCACTGAATAAAATGTCTTTCCCTCACCATCCCAGCAACCAATAACTGCCTATAGATTCATTTCAGTTATAATCTCTATTACCTGTAGCCTGAAAGGCAGGAGGGCTGGGCAGGTTTTGAAGTGTGTGTCCCCTTCACTTACATCATTACTTTATACTTGGCTACAAGGCATTGATATTCCTAGAACATCCACAAAGATGATGTTGATGGATTTGCTTGTGTTTCTGCTTTTCTGAGAGGGGGCAGATCTTGGAGTTCCTTACCACAATTTTATTTTTTTTAGGTCTTACTGACTTTGTTTTTATAGCTTTTCCTTGCTATATGCTCCACCCTACTTAGATCCCAGAATATCTGGCATGGTCATGATGTGTTGTAATTTTTTCAGGTTTTTTTTTGAGTGGAGACCTGTTAGATACAGTTCAGAATTTTGCACAAATATGTCAAGGAAGAATTGGATTGTTCTGTTCTGTCTTACGTGGTACTTCCAGGATTTCAGGTGTAGTGAATTAGGTCTTCAAAATTTTGTTTGTAGATTCTTTCTTATTGTCTGTCCTCTGGAAAAGTCTGTGCAAGTATAGCTTTGTTTCTTTACCAATGTGGGGGCATTTTCCAGATAAGTCCAGACAGGATTTTCTTTGAGGTTGATTTCTGATTGTCTCTTAATTTCCTGAGCACAGAAAGCAAAACATACATAAGATAAATGTAACAAAAAAGAAATAAATTTCCTATTGATTGTTTAAAACAAAATCTCTCCACAGTGCATTTGATTCATATCCAGGATGTAGAAAGACACCCTGTGTCCATACATGCATAACCACTAGGCATGTACTATACACACATATGCACAAAGATTGGGGTCTTTTTTGTATGTGGTGCATGATGTGAAAGGCACTTGAGTAGAGAAGGTAGTCTCTGATTTTCAGACTTCTTGTGAATCTCCAATAATCCTGGGAATTCTCCCAGGCTGTTCCTCCACCCAGAATTGTCAATCCTGCTACAAATCCTCCAGCCATGACTGTGATCTGAGGAAACAATTTCAGACCGCTGACCTAAGCAGCTAACTGGACATATTAAATAATACTAAGGGCAGAAAGATGAACATAATTCTCTCATTCCCTAGTTTATAAAACTCCATTTAGCTTTGCTTTCAAAAAAGAAGAGTGAGGTTGGTGTTGTGGATAAATTTTCAAGAATTATACTCAGCTGCAAAAAACAATAACATCATGAAATTTGCAGGCAAATGGATGGAACTAGAAAATAACATCCTGGGTGAGGTAACCCAGACTCAGAAGGACAAACATGGTATGTACTCACTTGCAAATGGATAGTAGATATAAATCAAAAGATAACCGGACTACAACCCACAGCTCCAGAGAAGCTAGCTAACAAGGAGAACTCTAAGAGGGATGCATGGATTGTCTTGGGAAGGGGAAATAGATGACATCTCCATGAGTAAACTGGGGATGGGGGGCAATGGAGGGTAGGGGATGGGGGATGAGAACATGAGGGATGGGATGGGTTGAGCTGGAATAGGGAGAGAGTGGGAGAGCAAGGAAAGAGATACCATGATAGAGGGAGACACCATGGGAATAGGGAGAAACAGGGTGCTAGCGAAGTTCCCAGGAATCCACAAGGATGACCCCCACCTTAGACTAGCAATAGTTGGGAGGGTTCCTGAACTGGCCTACTCTGGTAATCAGATTAGTGAATACCCTAACTGTCATCATAGAGCCTTCATCTAGTAACTGATGGAAGCAGATGCAGAGATCCACAGCCAAGCACCAGGCCAAGCTCCAGAAGTCCAGTTGAAAAGAGAGAAGAGGGATTCTATGATAAAGGTGCATAAAGATTGTGATGGGAAACCATACAGAGACAACCAAACCACACTAGTGGGAACTCATGAACTGTGGACCAATAGCTGTGGAGCCTCCATGGGACTGGACTAGGCCCTCTGCATAGGCGAGACAGTTATGTAGCTTGACTTGCTTAAGGGGCCCCCTGGCAGTGGGATCAGGATCCATCCCTGGTGCTTTTTGGAGCCCAGTGTCTATGGTGGGACACCTTACACAGCCTTGGTTCAGGGGGAGGAGCTTGTACCTGCCTCAACTGAATGTACCAGGCTCTGCTGACTCCCCATGGGAGGCCTTGCCTTGGAGGAGGTGGGAATGGGGGGGGGGGTGTTGACAGGGGGAGGCTGGGGGTGGGAGGAGGGAGGAGAGGGGTATCTGTGGTTGGTATGTAAAATGAATAGAAAATTTCTAAATAAAAAAGAAAAAGAAAAAGCTGAAAAGAAGAATTATGTCATTTAGTTTCTGTCAGATTTGAGAATTCATAGATGACTTAGGAAAAAGTAGATTTGCTAGAGTTGCTGAAATATCTGAGGGCTGAAAATGATTAATGATTAAAATAACCTACAACTCATGTACTTGAATAAAAAAAGTCAATGTCCCAATAATACAGCTGGACCTGAAATCTAGTCACCAAAATGTAGTTTAATTAAAATAGCAAGAGAATTATTTAACTAGACAAGGATTATTCTAAAATGTAACACAGAACACACAGCTAATAAGTACCTGTAAGAGGGTGGGGGCAAATTACTAACCTGTATTCTTTGATATTGTTAATGAAAACTATTGTGTCTGTGGAGACTGACTGATTAGAGTTTCAGTACCATGGAGAGATTGGAATAATGCCAGTCCCAGGAATTATCACTTTATCTTGGGCTGGTTCTAAGCATCCAGAACAGCCATTCCTTGCCTACAACCCTGTGTCTGACCTAATATCTTGTGACTAATGGATCAAATTTTTTTTTGCAATCTATTAACTTAGCAGACCACTAGCTTCCACCAACACAAAACCCAAGAATGCCATCAAATATCATCTAGGGCTATAAAAAAAAACTGCTCCCACCTTGCTATAACTGCCTCTCTGATGAACCCAACAATGTATTTTAAACTTGCCTTAATTTATGACTTTCTTTGTTCCGTTAAAAAAAAAAAACTTTCTAAAACTGCTTCTACATTGGAACATAGAATTGGGGGTAAATTAAGTCCATGTTTCAGGCCATGGCCATGCAAAATGTCTCCAGAGTAAACTAAATTCCCTTTAATATGAAACCTGTGGTTTTTGCATTAACATCATTAAATAATGCTAATTTTATAATTCTTAAAAATAGTATCACTAATAAAACATTACCAGTAGAAAAGAATGACTTGACATTTTACCACATTTCTACCTACTTTATGAGAAAGACATAGTTTTAAAGTAGAAAAAAGAATGTTTCTTTCCATAGACATTACTTTTCATTTAATTCCATTCCTGTCATATATTATACATGGTGTACTTGTTAATTAAATTACTGGATACACAGAGACCACACATATATAAAATAATTGATTTAGGAAAGTAGGGGAAAACAATAAAAATGTTATCTGAGCAAAGATCAAATGTCATATGGCAGTTTTTACCTCTTGAAATAAGATTATCATGAGTCCCACCATCTCTGGCACCAAGTAAACACTGAATCCAGAGGTGCAGGCTGGTGTCAGCCACTGGCTGCAGGTGGCACTCTCAGGGAAGGATCTCTGTTAAGTTTGACAGCTGAGCTGGTCACACTCATTGACAAATGCTCTCTCTGTCTTGTCCTGGACAATTGGTGCTTCTTCACAGGGTTTTAATTTTGACCTTGTGATAAAGAGCCAGTGTGTTCTACTCTGCTGAGTATCAATATGTGTGAATGTGTGTGCTGGGCAATTGAGCATTATCCATGGCTTCAAAATAAACATTAACACAAGTCTTGAGATATTTAAGTTATACAGCTGTGTATAGATAAATATTTTTGTATAAATGTTTCAGAATAAAGCATAGAGTATTCAGCAGCCAGAATTAGGTGAACAGTCCTAAGACTAGATACTAAAACCAAATCGTACAGATTATGCTTCACCAAAATGAGAAATATTTGCTCTATAAAATACTTCATTCTTCTAATGAAAAGATGAACTACAGATTGGAAAAGTACCATGCCTGAAAACAGCTTGCGTATAATATGTATTTTAAACTCTCACAGTATGCAAGAGGAACAAAGAAATGGGAAAATGAGCAAAGACTGAGATTATTTCACAGACATAAGGGTGACAAATATGCACACAGTGTTCCTCCTATTACCAACTAGGAAAAGTAAATTAAAGCCATAAGGAAAACCACTGTCTACCTGCTAAAATAGCCTGTATCAGAAAGACATGCTGAGTATGAGAGGAGATCAGACATGGGGGAAGGCAAAATAACTCAGATGCTATGGGAAGGAGCCTGACAGAAAATAGCTGTTTAATGATATGCGTTAAAAACGTAGAGACAGATGAAAATGCCATTAGAGATAAAAATGTTAGTACATGCTGATAAAATATTAAAGTCACTGGGAATGGTAAATAACTAAACATTTTGATAAAATATTAAATTCACTGGGAATGGTAAATAACTAAACAATTCTACATCTAATGAAATTACCTTGGTGTGCATTTATTTTAACTCACAGATATTTATGATAACACCGATCTATTGTAATACTTTTGGAGATTTGAATATTTAAGCAGCCTATTCCAAATTCTTTAACTCAGATGATGCAGACAAATTCCAGAAATAGTAATCAAGTAGTTTATCACAAGACCAGAAACAGAATTATTGTTAAAAGGTTTCAAGGCTCAGAGAGTCTCACTGACAAATGATACCAAACTTTGTTATTATCAGTAGTTCATAAAATGTTCCAAAATAGAAGAATGCTACCAAGTTCATCCTATTATCTTAGTATCACAGCTGGGTACTGGTACCACCAGAGTGCAGCCCAGTGTGCCCTGTAACTACAGAAGCACAATCCTCAACACAATGCTGCAAGCAAGCAGAGGCAGAAAGAACATGACACCACAACCAGGTCATGCTGATGTCAGGTATGAGGTTGATATGGCCCCAGAACACCTGTCCATGTAATGCACCATGTAACTAGCACACAGGGCAAAGCCATTGTTCCAAACGCAGAAAAAAGTCAAAACCCAGAACACCTTCCTGATTAAGACAAGAACCAAGGAAAGTAGGAAGCCTGTTACATCATGTAACACTGTTAGCATCTAGGAGTATGGGGGGGGGAGTGTTGGAGTCTCAGCTGTGACAAGGAGACCCATATTCCACAGAGAAAAGGAAGGTGCTCAGTTATTGATCAAGATTGACTTTCCCATTTACATCTCCATTGCTCTTTAATTCTATCATCAGAATGAATGGAAAGGCTGGGTTTGCAGTGACTAAAAGGCGACTTTTCAGTAGCATGGACACTTAGGATGCCCCTGTGCAGCACCAGAAGGTTCCCAAAAGAGGGTAAGGAAGTAGAAGCATCATTTTTGACACTGACATAGATATGAAATGTTAATAAGCTTTCCACATGCACATTGTTTGGAGGGAAAGTGCACAATCATGGGGAAATTAAATTACGAGGCAGTGTCAGGCACTGTGAGGATAGTAATTATGAAGAAACTTGAGGTAGAGACAACTTCTTAAAAGAAAATAAGTAAAAAATAAGATTTTTGTTTTGAACTATTAGCTGATAGGCTGTTAAATGAACTAAGAGGAAGAATTTCATCTCAGAGTCAGAGTTCTTATCCATTTTCCCATTTTCTGCAAGTCATTCATAATTTTGTCCCAGAAAAGACTTCTATGGAGCTCTTCTCCACTCATAAAATAAGACCTAAGAAATCGGCTTACAGTGGCTCTGCTTCATACTTGCCTTCTCAACATCAGACCATGGCTAGGATCAGCCACACCATCCCTGCAAAGTCCTCAGGACAAAGCAACAACTATAATAACACTGGGCACAGAGACAGAATGGAAGGAGTGACTTGTTCCAGACCAGGAAGAGCCCTGGTGCCAATGACCTGTCATCAACCTGCATTTGCACAAACAGCACTGGTAGCAAGAAGATGGATCCCTGAGGTGTGGGATCTAGTGCCAAGAACAGCAGTCATAAACAGCAGAGGGGTCAGATTTCACAGTGAGAGGCCCTTGCTTTCAGTCATCCTCCAGATTATTATTCAAGGATACATTTCATGTTAAGAAACAAAACATTCAGTTTTAAGTTGGAACTGCTTCAGATTCAATAAAGGTGGTAACATGATAGACAATGTCAAAGTAAGACTACGGTTCAATGATTAAAGGTACTTGTGCAAGCCTGGGGACCTGAGTCCAATCCCCAGAACCCATATAAAGGTGAAAGGAAAGACCTGACTCCACAATACTCTGAACTTCACATGCACACACACACTCTTTCTAATAACAATTTGTTAAAAGATTAGATAGGGTTACTGAACAAGACAGGGATTATAACCCTGGGAATAAAGAAGAAATTAATGAACAGCTATTAGGAATAAACCAGGAAGAAGTATATGTAAGATAGTTAAACATTCTTAAAAGACTCAGGGTGAGTCTGACATAATTTCTAGTGTGTGCTCTACAATATGGCAATATGAGAGATAGCATCCAGGTGGAGATATTCCCATTTATACAAATTAAGTAAAAGTAGACCAGATGGCTGGAGACTGCACCATCCTGTGATGTTTTTGGAGTTGCAGGCCTAGGACAGTGGCGTTCATTCCTGGGGGTCACAGTTCCTAAGAAGGTTTCTGCACATGGGGACAGCATTCTGTTCTCATCTTAGCCTTAGATCTTTTGTGTTTTTACAAGAGTGCAGTGTGTAGGATCAAGGTCACCATCCAGGACTCCTTCCTACTCTCCCTTATTAGAGGTCTTGGTGGGTCTGTACTCCATACACAGAGATAAACTGAGGTCAGACACAAATTTAAAGTAACCCAAGGAGAATTAATTAGGGAGTCTTATCTTTTAGTGTATATTTTCAGTTAATGGATTCTAACTCAGATATGTAAATCAATGTTTACAGCTGTCAGTTACTCATGAAACATGTCAAACATTACCTGATTCTTAAGGCATACTGGCAGGCTTCTAGAAATGTGCTGTTTTAAACAATTTAGTCATCATGAAACATATGACTTTTAACTATTAAATGCTGAACTGTTTTCTGATCTCAAAGCAGCCACCTCACCTCACTCCACTTCATTTCATGACTGTGTGTGAGAGTCTCAAATTAATGCAGTACCCAGTGGTCCCAGGCAGTCATGGCAGGGAACCTTCCTAAAGTAAGGATTTTTACCATACTTCATCTTAGAGACATAGCCATGGGGCTCCAAAGAATTCTTATTAGCCAGCTTTGAAAGGATGGCTTCCCTTGTATCTCTGGCAGACTCTGTGGGGGCATGGACAATGAGCCCAACAGCTGGAGATCCTTCCAGAAGTAACTGTTTCTAGCAAAGGATGAAAATGAGTGGTTTTTGCCTTCAACTATAGAGAGACATTAATCTTTCATGTTTTCCTTATGTGATTAAACATACATTTTAAAGGATGATTATAACATAGCATGAAAATAGCTAAGACAAGCATGTCATTGATAGCAATCATTATCAGCATCTAGCTTATTAGACAGACACACATATAAATAAATAAATATATTCTAATTTCTGATGAGGAGTGGTAGAGTGAACAGTCAAAAAGCTCCCAAATACCCTGGCCTCAGGAATGCTGGGAAAGCCGCTTGGGAACATGAGGATACCAAGGGAGGTATCTGGTGCTTTTCATGTCCAGACAGGTGAACTTGCTACAGCAATCATATCCGAGGCCTCTGTGGTTCATAGACATCCTCACCAGTAAGCAATCCCTAAAATTTATGGGATTTAAAATTTCTGTATGATTTTAAATCCACAATTATGTGTTCTTAAGCTTAGTGGCATTGTTAATTTATGTGTACAGATCTTTTTCCAATATGAAATCAGGAAGAATGCTTTTTCCATGTGCACATTGATGACTTTGTTTTATGATCATCTCTCTTTTTGTTCTACTCTTTGGCCAACATGCCAGTAGTTTATCTTCTTATCTTCCCTTTGTTCTTCAACCCTGTAAGCCAAAATCAACCCTGTTCTGTGGGTTAGTAAGGTTACTGGGCCTGAAACATGACAGCTTTGAATATAAATTAATAACTAGGTCATGCAGTGAAGTCAATTATCTTTTTCCTTTTTTCAATGCTGGGAATGGAATGCAGGGCCTTGTACCTGCTAGGCAGGTGTTTTAGCCCGTAGACACATCCCAGCAGGTTCTTGGCTTGTTAAGCTCAGTAGAGTTTGTTTCATATCCCTGTGGAGTGGGCTATGTAATAATAATGGACTAAACAATAATAATACAGCTACATAACAATAATAAGCTATGGTTAGTCTCAGCTATCTCTTCCTCAGAGAAGTGACTCCATCTGAAACTGTTGCCATCCAGGGATGCAGCATGGCTAACAGAGTCACATTCAATTGTGTGGTGGCTAGACCAAGCCTGTTTCCAGCCAGTGTTCCACACTATGTAGTTGTAGATTTCTCTGTGGGGAAGAATATCCACAAAGACAAAGGCACCCCAGAGCATGGTACCTGCTGATATTTTGTAATTAATACTTACTATGACACTGCAGATTAGGTGACTTCAGTAGAGATCCAGGATCCTACACCACTCATCTTTGGTGTCACTGAAATCTTTCATTTGCATACCGTGACCCCCTTGGACTTGATGACTGGGCTATGGGATTCATCTAGGGTTGCTCAGATGGTCATAAGTCAGGTAAGACTTATCATAATAACACCACATGAACTGTTAGAACAGAAACAGCAAAACAATCAGATTTCTGCACTCACCTAAAAGCCTTATACTGTGTCTCACAGTCATCCTTGGAGAACTGAGCATGGACACACACAAGCTGGGAGTTAGGAATGTATGCTAGGCTGTCATGGAGTCCCTGCACATGAGTATAGAGATCGCACAAAGGGAAGGTATCAACAATATGGGGTAGCAAAAACTTTAGCCTTAAATCTTCAAGAATGACTGCAGGATTCATTCAGTAGCCTTTCCCATGATCACAGCTTGTTTCTTTACAAGGAGATGAAGTAAAGTTGTTCTTTCTCTTTTGCCTCTAACATAACAGTTTCCAGTGTCAAAATGAACAATTACAGCCTTTAACGGTGGAGTCATTGGGGGAGAAAACTGCATTTTTATTATTGAGGTAAAACTATGAATTACAAGTATATCATCTACATAGTAAACTTTTCTTTTGTTATTTCTATGTTAAAATATACTTTTTCAAGGTTAAGATTTTCAGGTATAATTTTAATATGATAAAAATTTAAGTCTTAAATATACTAATACTATATTTTAGAAATGTCATCCTTGGTTGGGCTCCCTGCCTGGGGCTCTGCCAAGATGTTCAGAGGCTTCTTCTGCTAAGAGCTTTGTCTGCCATCACACATTCTTCTCATCCATTCATTTTTTTTCATACGTGATGAGTGCCCTGGCTTGGGGTTAGAAGTAAAAAGGTAGATAAACCCATACTTTTAAGGTTCCGAATCTTGAAATAGTGGCAGATAAGCCAATTTTAAAACGTGAATTTAGCCTTAAAGAGGTCCCAAATCACTCAGTGGCAGAACAGGAGACATTTGAACAATGACTTGGTAGAAACAGCCATGGAAAGTTTCTGGCTTGTATTTGGGGTTGCTTACATACAGAACAGAAGAAGGGTTAAATTGCCAGTGTGAAGAATCTGGCTCAGAAGGGATACCCACACTCTACAACTTACTATATAGAGAATCAATGGTCTCTTGGTGAGAAGCAGTTGCTGCTCAAAGAGATACGCAGAATATCTCCTCCTCCTTACTCTCATCATCACTCCCATTTTATCATCCAGCCCCTTTCTCTCTAGAATTTAGTCCTGCTGGATCCTGAATGCAAAGAAATGTATGCTGAGCTGCACACCATGTATGTAGGTCCCACTAGATTACTTCAGTGAACATTTGCTTAGAAATAAGAAAGGTATCAAGATACCAGTTGGAACCTTCTTACTTTAGAATGTGGGAGTGGCATCAGAAGCCTCCCATGTGAATTTTCAATTGTCCAGTGAAGCCATTTAAAACAGGGCCCTTCAGCTTCCCAATGCCTGCTGTTATACTGCCCACGGGCTGCCTGATGTTCCTAGAAGTCCATTGTTTCTGTCCTTATTGGCTGGTGTTTTATGACATGACACTTTCTACCACATACCATACTAAAATAGTTTATGATGGATCATCTATTGAGTTAACTAGTGTACTAGGTAATATTTATTTTAGCTTAATTGAATTAATAAATCTTTAAAAATAATTATTTTTATTATTATTTAATTATGTGCATGTTTATGGTTATCTGCAAATGAGTACAGATGCCCTCAGAGGCTAGATGTACCAGATGCCCCTGCAACTGGAGTTACAGACTGTTGTGAACCATCAGGACATGGTGCTTGGAACCAAATTCATTCTCTACAAGAGCAGCACATTCTTTTAACCCCAGAGCAACCTACCTAGACTAAAGTATTATATCTCGTATTCTTCCTCTGTTCTGGAGGAAACTGATGCATTTCTCAGAAGATAACAGTCACTAAGAACTAAACTGACTTTTCAGTTTAATTTGTAGATTCTATGCCTCCTCGGTGCTTATTGTGAGATCACATATTTAAACTTTTCCATTTAAAAAATACACGACTAAAAATCATTAAAGTGTCACAGAATAACTTGCAGGATTCTATTCTCTCATTCCTCCATATGTTTGAACTCATGTTTCTAGGCTTGGCAGCAAGTGCCTTTATACCCACTGAGCTGTCTTGTTGGCTCAAGTGTTACTTTTTTATTCACCATTAAAGTTTAGTTGCCAACTTAACCTAGAGTTACTTGGGAAAGATTCTTAATGACATGTTATCTATATTGAGAAGCATTGAGTAGGCCTTTCTGTCAAAGACTATCTTGATTAAATTGTTTTATGAGAAGACCTGTCCACTGTGGGTGGCACCATTCTCTAGTCAGGGGATCATGAACTGTAAAAGTGGAGGAAGTAAGCTGAGCACAAGCAAGCACACATCAATTCATTGTTCTCTGTAGCTAGAGTTTTCCTGCCTGGCCCACAGTCAGGACAAATCTCTGTCACCTGCCAGCCCCACAGCCGCTCAAACCCGACCAAGTAAACACAGAGACTTATATAGGTTACAAACTGTATGGCCATGGCAGGCTTCTTGCTAACTGTTCTTACAGCTTAAATTAATCCATTTCTATAAATCTATACCTTGTCACATGGCTCGTGGCTTACCGGCATCTTCACATGCTGTTTCTCATCATGGCGGCTGGCAGTGTCTCTCTGACTCAGCCTTCCACTTCCCAGCTTTATTCTCCTCCTTGTCCTGCCTACACTTCCTGCCTAGCCAATGGCCAATCAGTGTTTTATTTATTGGCTAATCAGCAACACATTTGCCATACAGAACATCCCACAGCAGTTCTCTGCTCTTGACTGTGGATATAATGTGATTAGCTTCTTCAAGTACCTACTGACTTGACTCTTCTGCAACTATGGGCTTTAACCTGGAATTGTGAATTAAATAAATGCTTTCTCCCTTATGTTGCTTACGTCAGGGTATTTTATCAGAGCAACAGAATATGAAACTAAAACAACCTCGATAGGTTCTATATAAAGTGGTGTAGGACTAAGTCCTCATATTTTTCAAAGTAATAATTCAAATGCTGCGTAATAATGTACCTTTTAGATCTTCCACATAAGTGTGTATTCTAATCACCAGAGAGCACCATTGTCCTTCAGCTGTCTCTCAGTGCTTCATACATATAGTTTTGCAATTGAAAACTACTGTGTTATAGTTTGAATTTAAATTCCCCCAAGGCTTACATGTTCACTTTACCTGGCTATTCCAAAACCATCCCTGTTAGACTAGAGTCAGTAGTTGTAGGCTTTGCTGAAAATCTGTACACTGCTCCACAAAGTTCGACAGAGCACAGAGAGTCAACACTCTTGATGACAATGATGACTTGGGAAGCCAGATACATGCTGAGCTGTGAGCTTCCACTCTCATTGGTATGTGAATTAACTAACAGAAAAAGATGACTGAGTATCTCCTGCAGGTGGGTGATATGTGTTCCATCATTGAAACCTTGTATCTGTCTTTACTGGAAATTTTAGTACTGAAAAATGGAATATATATTCACAATTTTTGATAAATTTATAAAATTCATTAAAATTCTGCTTAAACTATTGCTTTTAGTAATATTTGGGGCTTGATGTTTGTTTATTGAGCTAGCTGTTCAAATAACACAGGGTGTGCCATAATCACTGGGTAGATTTTAACCATCATAAGGGCTGGAATCCTTTTATGTCTTGTAGCAGGATTATACCACATGGCAAAACTCATCTTTTAAACTCCATTGTCAAATAGCATCACTCACATTGTAACCATCTAAATGGTGAACATAAAATACAGCTCACGTAAATTGCTTATCTCGGATTCTGGGATGTGGTTTCCTTGCTCTCTTACCTCCTTTTCAGGGATTATTACACATTCTTTGAGGGGTGTTGGTATTGAGGGTTTTTTTCTAAATAAGCTCTTTCTAGAGGACATGGAGGCAATAATGAAAGGAGATATCAGCTTTCATGAGCCAGCAATTATTTACAGAGATGTGTACAGACCAAGACCTGCCATTTTATGAAATAATGCAGAGAGTCCTTTCCAAATCACATTGGTGAGGTGATGGGCTGCCAGTGACAGGCAGAGTGATGAATTCTGCCAGGGCTTTCCTGAAGAAGAAAACTATTAAGTGAAACTCTCAGCTCTGAGAGAGAAGTCTCCCTAAAACACAAAAGGAAAAGAAAATGTCAAAGAGCTTACTCTATATGTCCAACTTCTTCTAGAACACTAGCTTTCCTCCATATAAACAATAAAAATAACCAGGAGTCTTGTGAATGCATCCCAGTGGTAGAATGCTTGGGTTCCATTCCCTAAACTACAAGAAAAAATAGTAATAAATAGAAGAAAACTAAGTTTAACAAGAACATCATTCAAAACTAAATTCTCAGTCAGTCCCTATAATAAAAATAGTTAATATAAACAAAAAACCAGCAAAATGTATAGATACTGTTATCATCCCACTGTAATTCTCTAGCTACAAATTACATGATAGAACTAACCAGAAACTTGAAGACATGTCTCCAAATCAAGGATACATAGAAGTGTTCCTCAGACCCAAAGCATTCCTTTATAATTAATTCCCAGAAATTGAACAGGAAATGATATTAGAGTGTCAAACAAACAAACGAAAAGATACAAGTCAAAGCACTTTGGAGACTGTCAATGTCTAGTTGCCCATTCTCCCAACTACAATGGAGAGTATGAAAGAGGCCTGCTTCAGCAATCAGTGCTGAAACAGGGAACAGTGCCTCACGGATAATGTGGGCTATTAGAAATAAATTGGCAGCTGACTTCCAAAGCACTCCTCACAACCATGCCTGGCTGTTCAGAAGTGTATGTTCACAGGCCAGAACCCAGACAGAGTGTTCTGTGGGGTCCAGGACAGCAGCCATGTTTAGTAGCCTAGGTGACAGACCTTGCAGTCTGGGGAGAATTGTGCAAAGCAGCCAGCCTGCCTTCTATAGTCTGTGTACAGAGTCCTGTGTCATATTAAAGCCCTTTCCCACCTAGTTCACAGGCAGGCAACATGGCAACAAGGTGAGCAAGACCTTGGCTTCAGGCAGTGGTTCTGATGCCCTGGACTGATGAGGTCCTGGGATAATTCCACAGAAGTAAAACTCTTTCCAGAGCCACAGACGGGTTCTTACATCTCATAGGTCCACAGAGACACTGGAATCACTAACAGAATGAAGAGGGGACAGTGGATTATGCCCACATGACAGGAAACTTGGGGCTATCAGTTTCCATGACTAGTTTTCATGTTTAGGAGATGGAAATCATGGAAGATTTTGGTCACGGCATAGGTTAAATAAGTTTCTTTGTTTGCATAACAAGTAATAGTAACGCAGGCAGAAGAGCCGCAAGCGTTTACTTTGAGGGGTAGGTCAGCCGCGGCAAAGGGACAGAAGGTACATCAGAGGGAGCATTTCACGTCTTTGATTGCACTTTTTTATAGCTCTGATTTTTGGTAACACCAGGGATCCTAGGTCAGGGAACATAGTGTCTCGCCTCCTGATTGTACCTTGCTGCACCCCTTTTGGTGAAGTTTCACAGACTTTAAATGAGTATAGGAATGGTATAAGCATGTAACTGAGGAACTACATTGGATGGATCTTGTCCAGAGAGTCATTCATGAGTGACTGGGTAGGATTAGCAGAAGATTGACACATTAATTAGCAGCACTGTTTCAATGTCAATCATCTGCTTCTGATAAGTCTGTGATTCTGCTAACGTCGTAGAAAATGTAGCACTGCGGGAATGGGTAGAGGGTATGAAGAAATCCACAAACTCATTTTTACAATCTTTAGTGATTGAATAGAAAATGCTTTTCGATTTTAAGAAGAAAGAAGTATGGGAAATAGCTTCCATTTCCCTAGAAACTCCTGGGAATGCTGAAACCCAGTTAGATGTCAGCAAGCCGCAAATGGTATGAGCTGAGTCCTCATCATGGGACATAATCTTCCTAAACCAGATACCACAAATGAAATTATGAGTACTCACTTTTTTTTGTTTTTTTTGAGACAGGTTTTCTCTGTGTAGCTTTATAGCCTTTTCTGGAACTCACTCTGTAGTCCAGGCTGGCCTCGAACTCACAGAGATTGGTCTGCCTCTGCCTCCCGAGTGCTGGGATTAAAGGCGTACACCACCACCACCCAGCTTTTGACTACTCACTTTTATTCTCACCAATTTGCATAACGATCATCTATTTAATGATTACCTGATTTATTGAGTACAGCTACTATATAAAAACAAGCAAATTCCAGTAAGAGCTTCAATGGCACCATGGATTTAAAGGTTCAGTCCTCATCAGGTTAGGGAAGGGAACGTCTCATCAAGATACTGACAGGAGCACATGATATAAGAAGTTGGAAGTATACGGCAGCTTTCTAGAGACACATAAAATCCTGCCCTAGCTCAGTCCTGTGCTTCAGACTTATACAGTAGAAATCTCTCGATGTTTCTCATCTTTGCTTTTCTTTAGGCTTCAGTTAAATCAAGGTTTAGATGGGTTGATTTTATAAAAAATGAATGTCATTTTCCTCAGATCCTAGTGAGTTCCTGTAAGAGTAACTTGTTATAAAATGAATGAACTTCACCCTGAGTCTCTTTTTCTTACTGTCTTATCACATGATCACTGCCACTCACATAGGCTCCTGCCATGATACCATCCTCTGTGAGTCCATTCGTAATCTGTCAACTGCCATGAATCCATCTACCATGAATCTAGCATGATGTCATCTCCATCATCATGAATCCATCTACCATGACACCATCCATCATGAGCCAGTGTTCCATTATTCTGTCTGTCATGAAGCCATCTACTATAAGGCTGAGTACAAGGGGATGCCTGATCTTAGGCTTTTGACTTCTAAAACTGTAGGTAAATTAAAATTTATTCCTCAAAATATCCTATCTCACATGTTTTATTGTAGTTGTAGAGCAAAGTCTAAGATGCCATAGACAATGAACAGTCAGTCTTGACTGCTGTTCTCTGAGCATACTTCATTTGACTCACAAATCTAGAGGAAACACCCTTCCAAGAGATAGTGATGGAGACAAAATTTTCTCTCATTTTTCTTTGAAGAGGCTTTATTGTTAAACCATTTTTCTTTTAAAATTCCAAGCTGAATGCTAACAAACAGTAACAAGAAAATTGCATACAAATAGTCACTTTGAGAGACTAATATAATAATAAACTTACAGTTAATAGTTACAGCTTATGAAATTATAATGATTGCCTTGTCATGCCCTGAGCCTATGGCACTGAAATGCTCTATCAGTTCTCAGCATAGTGAATCCTCAGAATTCATGTTTATCAAAACTGTAGTCTAAATGAAGAAAGAGGAAACATACCAATTAGTTTTTCTATTTTAATAAGAAAAATACAGAGAAACTGAAGGTTAGTACAGCTCAGTGAATTCTCAGTGAAGAAGACTGATGCAGATCCAGTTGTGGGGGATCAAAGCTGCAAATTCTGCACAAGAGGTGAAAGTAAGAGGGTCTAGATTTCCAAGGCAATCTGAAATACCTATTGAGATCCTATTTCATAAAAATGATTGCCTTTCAAAAACTGGAATGTGAATAGCTTGCTTGGTGTGACTACAGAGCTTTGCCACATGTGCTGCCTTTGATGACTGAGAAATGGGAATTTGTTCCGGATTATCAGGGTGGGTCCAATCCAATTACATAGGAGTCCATCCTTGGCTACAGTAAGAAGACAATGGATGAACAGAACAAGAACAATCCTAAGAGGGAGCGACCCATCCCGTTTCCCAGGGAAGCTTCCCCAAGCCCAAGAACACAGGCCGTCTGCAAGGAGTTGAGGACCTCAGTCCTCCAACCATAAAGGATCAGATTCTGCCAGTACCTGAGCAGACATTGGTCTTCCAAAGGGCTGATGGTGAGACCCAGCTAGGCTCTGATCTTGGTTGACTAAGATAAGTTATTGCTTTGTAAGTCATCCCAGTTTCGGTAGTTCATTATGGCAACAACAGGAAACTAACTTTGGCACCTGTAACCTCAGCATTGTGTACGATGAGACAGGGTAATCACCAAAGCTGGCTGACTGTCAGCCTAGCTCCAGTCTTATTCTCAATGGAATAAGCTAAGTAATGACAGAGTAAGACACCAAAATCATCCTCTTGTCTCCACACATGAATGAGTACACATGCACACATACCCCACTCTCTCACACATGCATACACACCCTTTTTTATACATCACAGAAAGTGTGATAATACACAGGAGAAATGAAGATAAGCCTATAGCATAGAATATTACTTTCATCAATGGTCTGCAATTCCCCACCTACTAAGACAGTAATGAGGGACTGTTCTTTCCACAGTGGTTGGGAGGTTGTAGACACTACACAGTACTGGCTAAGAGTGGAGGCACAGACTCAGACCTGGTTTATGGGAACTTCGTATGGTATAAATGTATAAGGCAACTGTACAGAACTGCCCTTCACAATCCAAAGCTCACACTTTGACTTAGAAAATATGCTATAACTGTGTCTGGCAAAGCATTCATAGAATTGTATCCATATAAATATTTGAAGCTGTTTGTAATGTCATTATTAATAGCAAAATTTTAGGAGAAAAATCACCAGACTTGGTAATCAGCAGGATAAATTATATGACATTATAAAATGAAAAGGGTTGCCACTCTACAAGTATGCCAGGGTATACTAAGATGGCCTCTTGTGACTAGGCTAAAACAAAACAATCTGGGGATAATACTCCCCTGAGATGTATAATTCTCAGCATGTGCAGGATGTGTGGTTCCACTTTAAGAGATGTGGCTTGTGTATGTGTCACTTTGACTCAAGGGATGGAACAGGACCTGCGTAGGTGAAGGGGCCTTTATGGGAATGTATGTCTCTGGAACTCATGGGTCTGTAGCCCAGGGACATCACTTCCTCAAAGCATTGATTTCACCATGGGGTCTCATTATCCAGCAAGAAAAGCATATGATGCTGAGAACTGGAAAGTTGACAGAGCAGAATTTCCATCTCTAGAAAATGTTTGTCTCTGTTATAGGAGGATATGGACATTAAAACTATAGATGCATTATGTATTTTATTTTTAGAAAGGAGCTAAACTAAATCCATAGTAGCTTTCCTTTGGAAATGCTTTCTGATATCTAAGTATGCTGAGATACATTATTTAGTCATGAGTTACAAAATAGTTGACAATAGTGTTATTTATGGAATGTTCAATCAGGTCAAGGAAGAAGAAATCTCTCTCTCTCTCTCTCTCTCTCTCTCTCTCTCTCTCTCTCTCTCTCTGTGTGTGTGTGTGTGTGTCTGTGTGTGTGTGTGTTTTGAGACAAGGGTTCTCTTTGTAGCCTTGGCTGTCTTGAAACTCACTCTGTAGACCAGGCGGGCCTTGAACTCAGAGATCTGCCTGCCTCTGCCTCCCAAGCATGAATACTGGGAATAAAGATGTGTGCCACCATCTTGGTAAAAAATTCTATCTTTTATTTTTATACCTTTAAAAATATTTATTTTAAAAGGTACCTATTTTGATAACTGAAAGCATACTTTTGAACATTTTTCTAAATATTTTTTTCTTAATTAAATGTGTTCTTTGACAAATTTCTTATATGTATATAGTACATTCTGATTACTCTCACCCTACCCTGTCCTAACTACTGTCGGCATCTCATCTTCACTTTTATAACAATAACAGTGTGATGTACCCTATAGCAGTCATCAACCTTGAGAGAGTAGGGCTAGAGAATGTCATGCTAATAGGGAGGTGCATCTGTGTCTCTGTCCTTGCCTCTTACAATACTGATTATTATTATTTATAGGCACTCTTCCTGGCTTTGTTTGCTTGTTTTAAAGTCATAGAAAGCAGTTTGGATGTAAGAACTGTACGTCTTGCCATCTTTTTTACTTTTTTTTATTGCCTTCAAGCCTTTCTTATACTTTCAATAGCTGTCCTCCATGTCAGTCAGGCCTTGGTTTCTAGCCTCCCCACAATCTTCACACACCATTTGTATGACAGGTGTTATGGCCCCTGTCCTACATTCATAGTCTAGTTTGAAGTGGTGTCCACCAGTACTGCCAGGTCCTGGGTTTGCTGTAGAGGAGCCTCAAGGTGAATCACACACAGCAGTTTCCCTCCTGCACTTACTGATCCACCATACTGTCAAGGCTTTCTGTGACCCACAAGGCTTCAAGGGGAAGGTGCCAATGAGAGTGAGCATGGACACCTATGTTCTTTATGTGGGAAGGAAAGGCACAGGTCCCTGTGACAGAGATGCATGTTAGTCAGAATTGATGGAGCTCCTGTGATCTCAGGCAGAGTTCTTTCATCCTGAATTGAAGAGTTGACTCTGTGTCATGACTTAAGTGACATCAGGTCTGGTCCTCCAGGGTGTGTCTTACTGGGCCTTATGTCCTGTACTGGTTGAATCTCTTCATAGGTGCCTATGTTCTCAGAGTCTTTAAATCTCCTATCTCTTTCTACATTGTCCCTTCCCCTACCACCCCACTCCAAATTCACACAATCCAGGCTGCTGTCCTCCCCACATCTTTGAAACTATTGCTTACCTTGGTTCTATAGGCTTCTGCTGGAGTTATGCCAGTATTGATTGATTTAATCCGACATATTTGAATTTCATGTTTTATTGGGGGCCTGTTGGGAAACCTGCTCCAAAGCCACCTCCAGGGTAATGCAAGAAAATCCATGAAGGTGGCGAGGGCTAGACTTTTTTAATCTGAGGGTATTTAGAAGTAAGTTTCTGTCTGACTGGTAAAATAAGGAAACACACATGCTTTCCGATAACTTTCTCTTTTACTTTATCTTAAGAAAGGTCTCTGACTCTTTTGTCTCCACACAGCTACATACCTCTACATTGCTACATTCTATACATACAGCTATATGTCTTTCTTTACATACATGTGGCCATACATCTATATACACAGTTACATCTGTTTTCCCATGTCTACACCTCTATCTTTTACATACATTTCTCTTCTATATCTGTTTTCTATACAACTTCATCTTCCTTGTTTCCACAGTTACAAATCTCCACACAGCCACAGCTAAACATCTCGTTTACATAGCTCTCTCACTGTACAGCACTTTACATAGTTCCTAAGCACAGCTCCTCTACATAGCAGCAGCTCTTACATACAGCTTTCTCTCTCACATGCATTTACACACACACATTTCTAGATTATTCACTCATTCTTTACTCATTCACTCTTTTTTTTTTTTTTTTTTTTTGGTTTTTCGAGACAGGGTTTCTCTGTGTAGCTTTGCGCCTCTCCTGGAACTCACTTGGTAGCCCAGGCTGGCCTCGAACTCACAGAGATCCTCCTGGCTCTGCCTCCCGAGTGCTGGGATTAAAGGCGTGCGCCACCACCGCCCGGCTACTCATTCACTCTTTCGCCCATTCACTCCCTACACTTCTCTCATGCTTCTTCTTCATCTTTCACTCAGCACACACACACACACACACTCACACACACACTCACACACACTCACACACACTCACACACACGCTTCACTCACATTCTGCAGCAGCTCTCACAAAGCTCTACACAGCCATCTCTCTATACACTGCCACTGCTCTTCCTTCACAACCAAACTCTGGACAATTACAAGTTACAGTTTCAGGGCCCTACCCATTCTCAAAACACAAGATAAGACACATAGTTTCTCTTAGGCTAGTAATGTCACATTGACCCATGCACATAGCTCTAAGTTGGTGAGGGATCCTAGAAATTAAACAATTGGCTGAACCTTGAGCTGTCAGGGTACATGCAGAAAGGAAGCTACAGCAAGGACTATATCTTGATGTAAACAGCCTGACCTTGATTTAGCAATAAACAACACCTGGGAATTAGTCTTTGTATATGTTCTGTAGGGGCAGCTTAGTCTGTTCTGGACTAGTTCTAAGGTCTTTGCAAAATGTGTAAAAGGCTGTCTTTGAGACTGAGAATACTGTTACTTTCCTGTGTCAGTAAAGAAGAATATTCTGGTAATATTTCTGTTCATCAGAATTACACAGCTTAAACAGAACTCCATAGCTAAATGCGTACCCCAAGATGTAAAACACACTACCAAAGGGCTGTGGAAAGCACCCCACAGCTGTTCTTATAGAGAGGTATAATGGTGGCACATGAGAAAGTTACAGACAGAAAACAACCAGTTTCCACAGCCAGTGACCCCACAGCTTTGCTAGGCGGGGCTTCCCATCAGGGAGTTATATGTCTAGTGGGTCAACTTGTCAAATACTAGTTGTCACTTGTTGTATACTCCCACAACCCTCAGCAACATTTTCCTTATTAAGAATCTTTGTTCTATGTCCTTTTAATGTCACTTTGTGGCGTTTGTTGATTCCTTATATACAAATTGTAAATAACTCTTCTTCTCTTGAACAAATTAAAAATCAGATAACATGAGAACAAGAGGTCTGGAGATCAAGAACTGAACAAGAAAAGGTCCCTAAAGATGTTAAAAATGAGCAAACATTGTGTAGCTCCACTTGTTCCTGGGGGCCTCCAAGTCATGACACAGACATGCAGCTGGAGCTAGTGGTGTAGAACAGGCAACAAGCCAGAGGCTCGCTAAGAGGAGCCTGGGGCCTGTTGCAGGCCATCCAAGAAAATAGCACAGGAGAGGAAAGTCTGCTACCAGCCCTGGGCCAGAGTTGGGGACTAGTCAGCTCACTCAAAAGAAATGAAGAAATAGAATTTGTATATTGCACAAATGGGAGTGGTTTTTATGACTGCCAGTCCTTAGATGGACAGAAACAGAGCAATTTGTAGAAACTAAGATAAGGTAGTTCCAAAAGTAATGCTTCAAAAATAGGCAAAATAATATAGTTTGGCTATACTTCATAAAGCATAAAGTAATTCAGAATAACAGCTATGTACAAGCCTGAGAATGAAGCTCAGGGACATTTTCAGGGTAAAACGTATTCAAGATGCAACCAAAATAACATTTGCAATGGCTGACACTCAATAAAAAATTGCTAGGCATGCAAAGAAACAGAAACATATTAATGTAAAATGACAGTGAAAATCAATGAATGCAAATAGATAAAATGTGTCACCTGTAATGGAGGTCATGAGTTAGGGCAATAAAATCAGTTATGCAAACAGCATTGAGTTTGCTTAGAAAGATAAAGAAAAGCATGCACAAATTGGAGAGAGACAGAGACTTTATTTTAAAACCTAAGTTAACTGTGCAAACAGGAAAAAAAATAAGAAACCCGATGTGGAAAATCTTCTAGATATGATTTTAAAGGATTGAACTCTGCAGAAAAAGTATTCCTAAATCTAAAGATAAAGCAAACAAATCAGTCAAATTTTTGAAAAAGCTAAAAAAATGAGGAAATAATAAATAGGACACTAGTGATCTCTGAACAACACTGACTACTTAGAGTGACATGTGTCCCTAAAGGGGAGGGCAGACAGGCAGCAAAGATGTTTGGACAAATAAGTGAGCAACATTTCTAAACATACAATTTGAAAAGAGATGAAAAGACTCATCTCCAAATTTGGATGTCATAGATATCATCCTTAAGAAACAGGATGCACATAAAGCCTTGCCACTGTAAAGTCATTTTGAACCAATGATAAAATGAATATCCCAAGAGCAGCCTGGAGGAGGACAGGGGCAGGATGGATACTTGGGAACCAACTGAAAAAAAAAAAAAAGACTTCCTACCTACAGTTCTGACCCTCAGAATACTTCCTGTAACAAAGGGGAATATAAGCACCTGACTCCTATGGCTAGAATCATACAAGAGGCTCATATATGCCTGTCCTAAAGACTAAGGTTCCTCAGGATCTGTATTGTGCCTGATAAAACTCTAAAGTGGCTGGCTGTTCCTCTCTGTGCTTAGCCTTAGCATCCCCCTATCAAATATCATCTCAAGTGTGCCTTCCCAAGATAACTTGGGATCCAGATCAGTGAGTATGAGGGGCTTGTATTTCATGTCAGCATTACTCAGGAGGGGTGAGAGATGAGGGTGATCTCTGCTGTAATCGCTCCTCAGGACCCTCCTTCCCAGGCAGGTTGCTTTCCTGGGTATTTCAGGTTTCCCTGCTCACATTATTATGCATGTTAACACTGCTGTTATTTGATGTTACAGGGAATGCTGTAACTGGGAATGCATTCTATTGATGAAGTCAGAGCACTGACAGGGAGAGGTAATGGTGTTCTTTTGAACTGACACCTTGCTATTTTTAGATGGCATATCAACAAATATTAAATGCCTTCCTTGCTTAATGCAATTTCAATGCAATACTTATGGGTCCAGGGGTTTGAGACATGTATTTACTGAAAGTGACAGATCATTAATCCATGACTCTCTCCAGGCATGACCTGGTTATGGATCTGTTGACAGTTATTTCTTAAGATGTCTGGTTCCTCGTTTGCTCACACCTAATAAACTGCACAGTAACAAACCACCTGGGCCAGCTTTAGTCAGGGATAGAGTCTATGATCAGTTATAAATGACACATTTTCATGCACAAGTTTGTAAATTACTCCTCCAGTGTAGCCTCTTTTGTGAATATTTAATGTTAGTCTTGTACTTGGGTTTTGGAAAGATTGTGATGATTTCTGTCTATAAGGGGCTGGAAGATTTGGGCCACACCATCCTTGGTGGCAGGGACATGCAGGTCACATTGTCCATGTTGGCAAGGACACACTGTCTCCTGGCCCACAGCGAAGCAGACATGTGCATCATGACTTTGTACCCACCAAGGGCAGACAATCCCTTATAATATCTAAGCATGCAAACATTTTGATGTCACTAATAAAACTTCCAAAAAATATGTTAAATATTCTAAATTTAAAATCTACCTGAACCTGGCTTATTAAAGAAAATATTAGAATAGTATTGGACTATATACTAGGAATTGGAAAGGGGTTGTAGATAAATGAAATTATTTTCTAACAAAAGCACTGGAGGAAAATATTGCCTTTGTGCCTCACATCTTCATAGGCATTATCCTATCTGTTCCTCAGAACTACACACAATGTCTGAGATATACACATGTCTAAGGTTACTGAGTTGAGCAGAAATTAAGCAGCTTAGGATGCACAGTATGTGGATAAAATGAAGCATGATTCAAATGTACCTCTTATGGCTCTAAACACTGAATTCTGTTTTTAAAAAGGATATGTAACTTCTTTCTAGAAAACAACAAACAGACAATAAAACAATTAGTAAAGTTGTTTTAAAATCATCTTGCAGAACTCTTCAGCAGAACTTATTACCACACTTCAACATGTATTTAATAGATTAGCAAACTAGTCCTTGACAAACAAGAGCTTAGCACTCTGGGCCTGTCACTCGGCAACTCATCTGCTCATTGGGCAACCCCTCATTCAGAGCCTACAGTATGTCAAAGGCCTTTCAGGTGCCAGATATAAAACCAGCCACAGAAAAATTGTGGCCACTGAACTCACCTGCTTCAGCTCTGTAGTGAGGAAGAGCAGGGTGGAGGGAGACACAGTCTATACAGTGTACTAGGAGAAGATGGGACTCTGGAAAATGCACAGTTGGGCCAAGAGATAGGAAGTCCTTGCAGTAAAGAGGCTGAGGCTGTGAGTAAAGGGCCAGAAGGGCCCTACTGAGGAAACAGTGAGTGATCCAGGATTCTCCTGAGGAGCTGAGGGGAAAAACATTTGTGGCAAAGTATGAGCAATGACTCTTCACAAGGTACCAGGGGAGGAGCACCATCAGAGCCTGGAGGCAAGTGAGTGGTAGGGACTTGAGAAGGGTATCCAGAAGAATCTGGAGAAGGGTGCACTGCAGGGCCTGAAGAAAGGTAGATAACGGGGCTTGTGTGTGTTGGGGAACAGTAGATAGCAGGGTCAAGAAACAGTGTAGAAGCCAGCCCCCAAAAGGGAGAATACCTAGATGGCATAGTGCTTTCTGTGTCTAATTTCATCATACTTACTTTCTCATGACTTGCATTGTAGAGTAAAATGGTTTTGCCTTAAGTTATCCTGGAGCAAAAATGCAGTCACTTTCATTATAAATACAGTGAACATCTGAGTTGCAAGGAACAACTTCCTGTGATGCACCCTACCCTAGGAACAATGCTCTCTGCCACTGCTCACATACTGATGTGGAGACAGGCAAGTACTTCATGTGCTGGTCCTGTGTGCAAGGCTGGTTACCATGGCTTCATAGATGCAATCTCTGTACCTCCACACAATTGTGGCAAGAGCTTAAAAATGTTCCACAAAACAATGTCTATTTTAAATAGTAAAGTAAGACTGTCTTAATAGATTCAGAAAATGTACTGGGAAAAATGATTTTATAAACCAGAAATAGACAAGAATTTCTCTTGCTTGGTAGATGATGTTAATCACAACTTCATAAGTGGCATCTTTTAAATTAATTAACGTTCTGTTTATTATGAAAATTAGACTATTTCGACCATCAATAGTTTTATTAAACATATACTGAAGTTGACCCCCTAGAAAAAGAACTATAATCAACTAAGGAATGCTGAGAGCAAAAAATAGTTTTCCCCAGAGAAAAGCACAGCAATTGGTTATCCAATACCAGATACTCATCCCTGAAAACATATATGTGTGTGTGTGTGTGTGTGTGTGTGTGTGTGTGTGTGTGTGTAGGTAATATTATATGACTATATGATCTGGCAATGTGTTTATATATTTGGGAACACACACACATAACAACAATGAAAGGAAAAGTGAGCATGAAATTGAGAGAGGGCAATTGGAGTGGGTACATGAGAGGAGCTGGGGAGAAGAAAGGGAAAGGGGGAAATTACATAATTATAATCTCAAAAAATTTAAAAAAAAGAGAGTATATATTGGAAACTTTAGTAATGAAATGTGATATCTACAAGGTAAAAAAATTGTTATCATTGGTAAAAAGATTAGTGTTTAGATAGAAACTGTAAACATTGAAGAAATGTGTCCAGAGAAAGACCTGTATACTAAAATAAGTTGTAGACCATGTTAGCAATACTTAATGGTGAAATATTATAACAAAGATACTGACAACCTAAAAACCAATATAAAGATGTTAAGTAGGACTCAGCCTCAGAGGGTTAGCATATACATGGAAAAGAGGAAGAAATACCCACATTCATAAATTATCTTGAAGTTAATCTACAAATATCATATATTGTTCCAAATTTATGAATAGGGACTTCTAAAGGAGCATATAGAACCTGTATCTAATATCTACAGAAGCTCCAAACGCTCGTGCCCAGGCTGAAAGGAGACTAGCTTGCTAAGACCAGGTCAAGGGCTTACTAGCTACCACACTGCTCCTGGATACAAGTCTAGATCAGGTACCCTGGAAAGGTGTGCCTTCCACCCTGTGGGGGTCCTCTTTCCTTCTCGGCCTGTTGGCCATCAATCCAAGAGGGGAAAGAGACAGAAAGCTTTGTAAGCAGCCCATGAGCACAAATGGAGACAACCCTCTGGAAGATAGACTTCCAGGAATCAGCTCAACTTTATTCCAGAATATAAAGAATATATAGGATTGGGGAGCCCGAGGACAAGCCCTAATTTGCATTAAGTGGCATACTCCTATCCCAAGGCTTAGTATACGGCAGCAGGGTCCTGTAGCAGAACTCCTAGCACAAATATTCTTAGCAGGGATCTGTGCCAAGGGTCAAGCTGAAGATGAATCAGGTATCTGGTTTAGGGACACCTTTTAGATAAGGTCAGTCCTCCAGACCTAGGGACATTCTCCAGATAAGGGCAGGTAGATAGTAGGAAGCCTTTCTGGGGAAGGAGGGAGTTTTCATTTCGCAGAGCTTAGAGAATGCTGCCAGGCTATGGAGGATTGAGACCTCTAACCAGCCAGCAATGTATTCCAACACACCCATGGGTCCTTGTTTCCACACCTCATGCTTGTAACCCTTAGTCAGATGTCCTGGGACTCCCTGACCAAACTGGTAGTACAGTGTGGTCCGAGAGGCAGTTAGACCTGTGTCTGCTCCACTCCTGTGGTTTTCCTGGGAGACAGTGACTCTGTGGGCCCAGTGTCTGTGCTGTCAGGTCATTTTCCTAGTGTGACTGGCATCTTTAATCTAAAATATATGAATAATATAATAAAAAATACGATAATCACAAAGCTTTATTAATAAAATATTTAAAAAATAAATCTACAGACCCAAATAAAATACAAAAAGAAAGTGTTAAGAAATATATTATAGCATATTACTAAGCCGAAAAAAAAAGACTTTAAAATGAGATATCTAATGTAGACAAATAGAACAGATGAGAAAAATGCTAATATAAAAGCACAAATTTTTCAGGATACTCATCTCAAAGTTTATAAAGCTGTCCTTAAATATCTGATCATGTGCAAGTGAACTGACAGGGAAAGGGCCCAAAGGAGACTCCACGCCCTTGTACAGTCCTCCAGCAGTTTGTGAAGAACATGCTTAGTTAATCTGACAATGATTGCCCCTGATGTCTCTCAAGAGAAAGGGAAGTTGTATTTTTTATAAACATAGCCACTATAACTAGTAAGCAATTTTAATATCCCCAAAGGCTGAGAGAAATTACAGAGAGCGATGAGATAAGAGTGGGAAAAGTTAATAAGGGGATTGTACCATGCTCTCTCCTATAAGTTTTGATTATGAGTTTCAAGTAATCCATTTTTTGGGGGCGTGGTAATCACTTAAATTTCCCAGTTCACTTTTTCCATCACAGAATACCCAGGTTCATTACAATGTTGTACAAGCTACTATTGTATAACATGCAGCTGGGCAGGAGCTATAATATAATATATAATATGATATAACTGGGGGAAATCCATGATAATGATATTTCTGGCCCAGTTCTGATGATGAATACATCCAGTTTTTGAAATTTTAAACATCTATCTATCTATCTATCTATCTATCTATCTATCTATCTATCTATCTATCTACCTACCTACCTACCTATCTTATAAGTGTGTGCATGTGTGTAGGCTCTCAAGTGACATGGTATGTGTGTGTGAAAGAGAAAGAGGTGTGTGTGTGTGTGTGTGTGTGTGTGTGTGTGTGTGTGTGTGTAAGAGAGAGAGAGAGAGAGAGAGAGAGAGAGAGAGAGAGAGAGAGAGAGAGAAGGGGGAGGAGAGAGGACAGTTGGCAGGAGTCAAGGGATCAAACAAACTCAGGTCATCAGGTTTGGCATCACATGTCTTTATCTGCTGAGCTGCTTCACTAGCTCACATCTATTTTCCTAAGTACATTCATAATTAGAAGAGACATTTCAATGCTTGTTAAGGAAAAGTGTTGTTCCTGGGTCTGGAGTGGTGGATCAGCTAATAAAGTGCTTGCCATACAAACATGAGGACTGAGTTTGTGTCCTGGTACCCATTTGAGATACCAGGCATGGCAATACACTTATAATTCCAGCACTGGGAATTGAAGGAGCATCCCTCAGACTCCCTGGCTAGCTAGTCTAACAAACTTGTAGAGCTCCAGGGTTTGTGAAAATCCTATTTTATCAATAAGGTGAAAAGACACCCAGTATTGAACTCTGTCACACACACACACACACACACACACACACACACACACGCTGTGGGATGTTCTGTATGTCAAATGTGTTGCTCTGATTGGTCAATAAATAAATCACTGATTGGCCAGTGGCCAGGCAGGAAGTATAGGCGGGACAAGGAGGAAAATAAAGCTGGGAAGTGGAAAGCTGAGTCAGAGAGACACTGCTAGCCGCCACGATGAGAAACAGCATGTGAAGATGTCGGTAAGCCACGAGCCACATGGCAAGGTATAGATTTATGGAAATGGATTAATTTAAGCTGTAAGAACAGTTAGCAAGAAGCCTGCCATGGCCATACAGTTTGTAAGCAATATAAGTCTCTGTGTTTACTTGGTCGGGTCTGAGCAGCTGTGGGACTGGCAGGTGAGAGAGATTTGTCCTGACTGTGGGTCAGGCAGGAAAACTCTAGCTACAGTAGGTGATAAAATGCAACCAAGGCATAACAAATCTGAACATCAGAACTATGACTGTTCATTTAATTAAGGATACATTAAAACCAATGCTCAATAATTAAAAATAATTAATCTTCCAGAATATGTTAATAAAAATCCATTCTGTCTTCAGTCAAGGTATGTAAGTGAGAAGTCATTGCTATTGTTTAGTAGTGTTTTCTAATATGTGGAAGTAAATAGACATTTATTGCAAGCAAAACAACAAAATAGAATAAGTCATTAGGTTTTGTGCTAACAATGTACTTCTAAATAACTCACAGAAAAAAATAAATTCAAAATGGAAGTAGAAATATATTTAGAATTAAATAGTAACAAATGTATTAAATTTTTGACATATCATTAAATAATACAGGAGGAAGTTTATATCAATAAATTAGAAGTGAGCCAAAATATTCACGTAAAATGGATTTTAAAACAAAACAAATTAACCAAGAGAGTAGAAACAAGAAACAAATATAGAAGCAGAAAGTAGAAAACTGGGATGTCCCACAGAGGACTCTCACACACCTGCCTGCTATTTTACTGAGAAGACCACACAAAACCTCTTCAGTTGTTCTCAACAGTAAATGATCAGTAAACGGAGCAGGACTGTGAAGGAGGAGACACTACATATACATTTCTGTCAGATTTTGGATTTTTTGAGACAAGGTCTCTCACTCTGCGGCCCTGACTGTCCTAGAACTTGCTTTGCAGACCAGGTCGGCCTGTCTCTGCCTCCTGAGTGCTGGGGTGTGTACCACCATGCCCAACTGTATATATTCTTACAGTAGGAATTTTAAACAAAGATAGTTTTACGTTCAAATATCAAGAATTTTATTATTCTTCCTAACTCACAATAACAAAGTAAAATTCATTTCATCTGCCTGGATGAACTTTAGACAAAATGGATAAAATAAACCAGAAAAATGTAGACAAAGATAAAATCCACTTTTCACAACACTAAAATCATGTCCTAAGATGTAAAATGTTTGTCTTTACTCTAATATAAATCTAAGAATAAAAAGGCATGGCCAGTCTTAGCTGTGGTGCTCTGGAATGAGGAAAACAACATTAAAATCATGCCCTAAAATGCAAAGTGTTGGCCTTTACTCTGAAATAAACCTACAGATAAAAATGCATGGCCTGTCTCAGTCACAGTGTTCCGGAATGAGGAAAACACACCTCATGTGGGCTCATGTCAGCTTTGGGGTCACCTTGTCCAAGAGGGTGTGGGCACTTTAGTGAACAGGAAAGCCAACTGTATTAGTTAATTTTCTCATTAAAATGATTGAACACCTGACAAGAAGCAACTGAAGGAAGGAAGGATTAGTTTTGGTTTACAGTTCGAGATGATACATAGCCATGATGTCAGGGAGAGCATGGACCTCTTCAGGACCCTGAGGCAGCATCACATTCACAGCCAGAAAGCAGAGAGTATTGGATGCTGTTACTCAGGACACTTCCTCCTTTTATTCAGTCTAGGACCCCAGTCCACCAGTTGGTGCTGCCACATTTAGTGTGAATCTTACACCTTTAACTAAACATTTTTTGAAAATGCTCTTATAGACACATTCAAAGGTGTGGTTCCATGGCGATCCTAAATCTCAAAGTGGTGATCAAGATCAATCATCATACCAACACAATGAAATATTATCAATATAATAAAATGTATAAGTACATTGTTAGAAATAACAGCAGAGCATAACCAGAAAACTTGATATCAAATTGATACATTGATATATACTTCAATACATCACCAATGTAAAGCATGAAATGTACATCAAAATGTAATTTTAATATATTTTGTTATATGAACAAAGATGTTTTCTGAAAATCAATTTGTCAAACGATGAGCAAATTATACTGAGAATATTGATAGTGTTTACTTTCAGTGAATATAAAATTATATTGTAATGTAGTAGAGTCAGCTAAATAAAAAGAAAACTATATGGTGGATAAAGTGAGTGAACTCATTTCAATAAAAATTATAACAAGATACTTACAGTATTTGACAAAGTAATTATAGAAATCTATAGAAAATCAATGCCCCCCAAAGCCAGGGCTATGAACAGCAAGGACTAAGGTGAAAATCACTTAGAAGGTAAGATCCACTTAGACAAGTAATAAATAGGAAAAGAAACTAAGCTTTAGTGTCTAGATTACAGCATATGGAAACAGAGTCATAAGCAGAGACCCAGGCACCAACAGAAGGCACTTAAGTAGTAAACATGACATAAAGCCAGAGACAGTGAGGGCTAGGGATGGGGGAGCTTCTAAAAAAGAATAACAGTTTCACACCAAGAATATATTTATGACTTTAGGGAATAGAATTCTGAAAGCAAAATATCATTGGCTGTATTGAATTAAAGTACATTAAGTACAGAATTCTTTTAATCTAGTATACAAGGGAAAAGCAAAACAGCAACTAAGCAAATATTTGTCACCTGCATAACTGGGAAACGATCAATGAAAAGAATACTCTGCGGACTGTCCTAGAAAAAAGCTACAACTGTGCTGAAGCTTCTACAAGGTTGATTGACTGGTTAGGACATTCTGATCTTGGAAAGTTGGAATGATGCAGATCCACAGCCAAATTATCTTGGGTTATTTTTATTCCCTTTAATATCCACTTGTCCCTTTTGTGTCTGCTACTATCAAATTAAATCCTTTTGGGATGCATTAACTTAACAGATTATTAGCTTCAAACAACCTAAAAGCTAAAACTGTCATCAGATAACACCTGAAACGTATAACACAGATTTATCTGGCAGTAACCTAAAGTTTCTACCAATGCATTTTCAAAGTGCCTTGATTTATGATTTCCTTTTATTATGTAGCTATAAAAACTTCATAAAACCTTTTACACATTGGAATATGTTATTTAGGGCAACCTGAATCCATGTTCCTGGGCCATGGCCACTCATATTTGGCTCCAGAATAAATCACCTCTTCCTTCCTCTGAGGTGAAAGCTGTGTTTTACAGACTATGAAAAACTGCAAGTCAAGGTGAAAATAGATCTAGAGAGCCACACAGGGCACAGCCAAATTCAGAACATGTTCATTTGTCAAGTTCTTATAGTAGAGTAGGGGGGCAGGTACCCTGGCATTTCTGGTGCAACGTCTTTTCCACAGAGCAGCATGAGGTGAGTGTGAGATACAACAATGCTGAAGGACCCTTTTTTCAACTTCACTCCTGTACTGTCCATCTAATATCTACTCCCATGCACAGGAATGTTCCCAGCAGCATTGCCATTTACATAAAATCTTAAGGCTCGGAGTGATTAACAACAACTGAAAACCCAGCCATAGATTGATCTTATGGTGTGATGCAACCTCCAACAGAAATAAGCTCTGTTCAAAATCAGCACTGAATGGAAAGGCCTGCATGATGCTTTCATACTTCACCTGACCATTCAAAAGAGGAAAACGGCAAGGGATATTGTGCCATAGTGTAAACCAAAGAGGGAGGGAAGATACATAGAAGGGAAGTTTGATGGAATGGGTTCCCTGTAATGCCTCTATTCAAAGAATCTTCTGAAGTGAATAAAAGCATTGGAGACCCTGGCATTTGATGTCATCATTAGGTTATTTATGTAATTCACATAACAATTACAATCTCTAGTTAATTGGTCATGATTTCTTTTCACAATATATGTCTGGTGTCCCTTTGTAAATGAAATTTGATAGCCTGGACATATAATATCATTATTGTCAAATAAGAAGCTCAGAAAAATACAAGCACCATGAAACCATGCACCCTATAACATTTGTACTCAGTCGAAATCACCAGAATGGTAAGCAATGAAGTGACTAATTTGTCGCCCTTTGGTAGCCATTAAACTGGAAACTCATTTAAGCCTCCTTACTGGACAATGGCACATGAGGCACTAATTGAAGGACAAAGTCCCACTTGCTTCCTGTGGCAGCCTGTGCTCCAGCTGAGCTGGCCAGGTGAGTCTGCAGGAACAGTCAGGACAAGACTGCTCTGGAGTCTTTTAGGAAGATGTGATCTTATCCAAAAGTAGCGTTGTTCTAAACTAGAAGAATAAGGAGGGGTCTCTCCAATGAGAACACAAATGTTCATCTGACTTGTAGACACTGAACATTAGGGGATTGCTACCTGGTAATCTTTAAAGTAGTATTCTTTTTATAGTGCTTAAAATCCACAATTTCTCAAACATTTTTACCCAATGTCTTCTACACGTTGCCCTTGCCTGAGGCTGGCTCTTTTTATCTTATCTTTATAGGACACAATTCCGTGTATGGTCCAGCTTCTTTCACAGCCCATATATTGCTTATTCTGCTTTTGCATTTCCTTTATTTTTCTCTCAAAGTCTCACAGCATTTATCTTTCTTACTTGACTATTTCTGATTCACTCACTGTTTACTTTCATATGGCTCAAGTCCCTATTGTATATGGCTAAGTCTGCTTTAGAATAAAAGCCTGTTGTGAGAGGATAAAGAAAAAAAGAAATCATTAGAAAAAAGACTCTTAAAGGAACACCACATATTGTCAGGCATGAATGTTAAAAAAAAGCTCCAATGTGTATGTTTAGAACATGCAATATTTCACCTGAGAAATGCAGTTTATAAAATCATCTAAGTGCAATCATAGAATGGAAAAGTTCCATTTATAAACATAAGTGTGGGTTTCATGGTTCTTAGAGGGGGGTCCATCTCATGAAGATGCTATTAAATATGAGAAGTTGAAGTCACAGCTATCTCCAGCTGAATCTTTCAACCACACCATCCCTGTTTCATTTGATTCCCCTTATTGTTGATATTTTTGCCCTTTGCCGTGCTTTCCACATAGCTCTTTTAATTGTCCTTCAAATGTTTTAGCATTTGAATTAATCCATCAACAAATCTCTTTTCTGAGGGGAGTTGTTTATTATTCATCTTTCTCACTTCTCTCTACCTGCTGTTGTCTGTGAATTCCTGTGTCTGTGCTTAGTCTCTGTTCTCTCTGATTACTGTTTTCTAATTCATAAAATCACATTTGTGTCTTCTTTGGAAGGTTATAGGGGTGTTTGAACCATCTGCAGAAGACTCAGGAAACCTCCCAGGCTAATCTCTGCATGGACCATGAGTTTGTGACCTGTGGCTGCTACCATGACTTTACGGTATTCTGGCCACTTATAATGAAGGCACTACACAGAAAGCAGGCTTTCCACAGTAAAGTTTTATGGAGTGTCACTTACAATTTGATCCTTAGTATAATTAAAGTGATCTGACTCATATTAAATGTGAAATGCAATATAAGGTGAAATCCACTTTACCTAGAGTTTGCAGAGATGTCTTGAGGAAGAACACCATACCCTCTATATCTAAATGTGGTCCAACACATTTGCTGGACCCTCTATGCTAACTCATTTGGGCTCACCAAATTAGTATAAATAGAATTCTTCCTGGTCCTCTCCAGAGGAGACAATGACGATTCTACCCATCACTTTATGGCCTACAAAAGATGGGACAACACACCCGTTTCTTAGAAATGGTATGCTTGTCCTTCACAACCCAGAGAGGTCATGAAATCAAAGGAGCTTAGTTTTCTTATCAGTACAATGTATTATCATACTGTTACTGCAAACTTTAGAGGCAGTGAACATAAGTCACCAAGCACTAGTTCCATTCAATCATCTGTGGCATGTGTTTGGAGGGGACTCCACTGCTGCTTTGTAACAGTTGTCTGTGTGGTAGGGAAAGGTATTCTCTCTGTGCTTCTACATCAAATGCAGGTTTCACAACAGACAAGCCAGTCACCTCTGATTTCACAAGCCATGACAAAACAGTTGGAAGTCCTGCAGCTGCTTTCCTTCAAATGGGCACAGCCTCCACATTAGGCATGAGCTAGTTCCTCACACAGTCCTCTCACATGAGCTCATGTGTGACCAGCCTCATCATACCTGAGTCTGACGTTACTTGTTGATTTACTTAAACTGAGCATTCTGAGCTTGGGTCACACCATCTAACATATACTCTGGTTTCCCAGAAGGCTTTCCCCTGACACGCCAGACAATAAGTTTGCATATGAAGTACATTCATCTTCAGGAACTTATTTGTGAAAAATGCTCTGAAGGCTGCTAGCAGGAGCCCATGCAGCTTGCCTCAATGTAGTGTATGGCTTGTCTCACTGTAAAGGGACTAACACTCTGCATGAAGAGGCAGCAAACACCTATCCTATTGCACCAAGTGGGCAAGAAGGACTCTGACACATTGCTCAGAAATCTAAACTTCTACCTGTCCCCATTGGGGACCAATACATGCCTGAACATCTCTGTGGTATAAACATACACCCTCAACCACTACTACCTCCTCCTCATCTCCAGGAATAATGGGGGTAACTAGCACCTCTTTAGTAAATGTTAAATCGCCCAGCTATGAACAGCTCTGATCCAAGGATGCAACTTTCTACACTCATTACTACCAGTTCTTCCTGTGGGATGGAGACTTTAAAAATGCATTTTTATTTGAAAATGAATTACATCACTTTCCATCCCTCTGTTCCCCTCTCAGGGCCTTTCCAGTTATGCTTCCTTGAACCCATCCCATGCTCCTACATTCTCAAGCATACATGTGTGTATATGTATGCATGAACATACAACTTGTTGAGTCTGTTTTTGTTGTTTGTATGTATATGGTTTCAAGGCTGACAACTCTGCATTGGATAAGCAACAAGGGGGCTCACCCCTGGGAGAGGCTACCTTTCCTTCTTCCAGCAGTCATTAGTTGCCACAAAATTTCTGCTTCCATGTTAACATGTCCATTGGCATTACCACTGTTCCAGTCTTCTTTATGCAGCCATTTCTAGGAAAGACAGTTTCATAGCAGACTTCCTGGTATTCTGGATCTTATAATCTTCCCCTGCCCACTTCCACATTGTTCCTTAGGTAGTAGATGCAGGAGGTGTGGTGGAGGTGAATCTGTTAGGGCTAGGCTCTTCGTGATCTGTGGATCTAGACATCGTGTCCCCCGCTCCCCAAAAGGACTGGGATCCATACCCCCACGCATGCACCCCCACGCATGCAATCTTGAATGCGTACATACTGAGGAAAAAAGTGTTACAATTTACTTCAAAAGCACACCCAGAGACACACTTAGAGAATTCCAGTTTCTTTTTTATCCAGGGGAACCAGCCAACACACATGTCCAATTGTGTGTGTTTACAGATGTAAAACTGAACGTGTGGTTCTGTATGAATGTGCATTTGCATGCTGTCCAGTTAATACTTGCTTGTCAAAGTGGTAGCTTTCAGCTTAATTTGTTACTTCCGGTGACAATGCACACACAGGCTTTCTTGTTATCTGAGGTTTGGGTAACCTGGTTGGCTGTTTCCTCTGTGTCTGCTTCACCACCCAAGGAGGCTCCAGTGTTACCATGTGCATTCTGCTTCACTTTCTGGCTACCAGGGGTCATAGATCACACGTTCTTTATAAATTCCTGGTGCAATTGATACAGCCATGACATAGTAAACAGAATCCATTTCAGCATAGGTCTTGACTTCCAAGGTTCCAGCAGATGGTAAGCATATCACAAACTTGTCAATTTTACCTTGTTTCTCAGCAGTTTTTTCACTGCAATAATCCTACTCACTAATCACTATTTCCTAAAAATTGTGGGGTATTACTGAGCTTAACATTTTAACAAGGGTCCTTTATACACAGATTCTGAGATACATGCAACTTTCTTGGAAAAGTAAAGTAAGGGCTCCTCCCTGCTTCCACAAATCCTCCCATATCTGGCAGAGTGTAGCGTACTGTCTGAGGGCATTTTAGTACTGATCTCGGCACACAAGTATCTCTTGATACAAATTCACTGAGTTAGACTGTGACCGACTGGGTCCTATAGGTGATTCTGTGCAAGTTCTGATGCAAAAGAACCCAGAGCAATGACAATGGCAGCAGTGTGGGGTCCCTTGAAAACCTTAGGGCTGAGCCTTTCCAAAAGCTGCTACATCCTAGAGAAGTTGGCTTATGTAAGTAATCAAACTTGTCATGATTAAGCATAGAGACATGTAAGTATTTCTGGGCATCATCAATTAGCAACTCTGAAACTGAGTAATTTTTTTTTTCAGCTCCAAAATGTTTGTGTGACAACAGTTTCACCCACCTTGTTGTGGTGCCACAAGATAGCAAAAGTCTCTCTGGCTATTACATCTATTTAAAAAAACTCAACTATGTTATCTTTTCATTGGCAGAGCATCACTACTTCTATAGTAACAAACAGACATGGAGTGGCATGTTCAGAAGCTGGAGGATACTCTATAATTCCCATCAACTCTTAATTGCCATGATTATCACCCTTTGCACTTCAAACGTTTCTGTCCCCATCAGATTCGGACACAGATGGCCTCAGTAATTTGATGGTTCAATAGACTTGTTACATTTTTAGTCAACTGGCTAAGACTTTCTTTCATCTGGAGTACAGAAAATGAATAAAAACATGCCTATTAAATGTACCCAGAACTCATTGCTCAAGCAGTGAATTCTTGTCAATTTCCTACTATTTCTTCTGATGTTTCCCAATATGAAATTAAACTAGCAGTTTTGTTTACTGTAGTTCATCCCAAAAGTGAAACACACAATTCCCAAAGTCCTTAACACACACCACCGAAGGTATCAGCTGCAAGTGGAGACTCAGGGAACTGTGTACCCCACAATCTTCTTTTACATATTTTGGGGAAACACATTAATGGGGTGAAATGATCCTAAATTTTCCAGACATCTAAGGGAAGACTGGAGTTGATCCTCTCACCCCAGGGGCACAAAATTGAACTCTGGTCCTGAGTTACCATGGGTTAATTGCATAATGCACTCTGTTCTTCAGGTGATTTTGTAGACAAGGAGCTCTACATTTACATCTTGATTGAGGTTTCACTTTAAACAGTGTGCTTATAAGATAAGGATTTTGAGTAATGCTGTTTTACTTTAAATAATAATTAGGGTTTTCTTATAAAAGAACTGTTTGAAGGGGTTTCAAAATCTCCTTAATTTCAGCCTGTCTCTGAGATAGAGACAATTTTCATAATTTTGTTTTTAAAAGTATAGACCCATCATTTTTCTAAGCACCTTAAGGAACAATTTTCTTTCAAAGGTTGTAGAATCTTTTTTCCTTCTATCATATTTCTCTTCAAAAGGTACTCAGTTTCAAAGAAAAGATAAATATTTCATGTATGCTTTTTAAAAGTCTTCATGTTTAATATGAGGAGTGGAGAAGCTTTGTTTTCATTGTTGATGCATTCGCTGAATGACATTTGAAAGAGATGTATATATACAATGCACACATGTGTGCACGCAAGCGTGTGTGCATACACACACACACACACACACACACACACACACACTGTATTCTATTTAAAATCTGAGTGTTTAAGACCTGTCCTTTGGAAATAGTGAGTATAATAGAAATAGCAGTTGAATTTCAAGCAGAAATCTTCAGTACATGGAGGAGAATAGGGAACATTATGTTTTGGTCACTTTTCTCTTCTTTGAAAGTCTGTGCCTACTTCTGGGATGCTCTACACCATCATCCAGTAGACAGTGCAGACAATAAGACTAGAGAGAGCCAAAATAAGAAACGAGCTAAGAACAAGCAAACCATAAGAACTCAATCATGCACATAGTTTTAATTAATCAAAATATTATCAGTGTAGGTGGAATCAAGGCAAAGGAATGATGTTATTCATTTGTAAGCAGATAATTAGTTTACTCTCAAATGAAAATTGCATCAAAGTTATCCGAAGCCTCCACTTCTCTTGACTCTGCCTCATAAGTAAGACAGCTGACTCTGCAAAAATGCCTGAGAGCTAACTGGAATAGCTAAAGCACAAAGTGACAGAAAATGTGTGATCCAGGTTAAGCAGAAAACCCTTACCAGGTTCTGCGACTCCTGGTGCAGTCAGGAGCAACAGCATAGGAAGAGGGAGGAAGTCAGGAAAGAGAAGAACCTGTCATCCCTTGCTGTGGTGTTATACAACTGGATGAAAAATGAGCTGAGACTCAGATGAAAGAGTTCTCACTTCAGAGGAGTTTAAAAGGCAAGCCACGGGTGTGTGGAGCATAGGGTGGGTCATTATTATCCAATGTACAGTTCTATTTGACCCCACAGTGGGATTTTCCATAATTTGTACAAAATACTGGAAATATGGGACTCTGCTCACAGTCATGAATTACTGCTATACAGTGCAATCTGGGTAGAGTTTGTTTTCCTTGCACGTGTGTAAGTAATGCACGTTTAGGACTATGGTATGTTTCCTGTGTCTCATTTCCTTTGTTCTAAAACATTATAGCTTAAATATTTTCTCTTGCATATAAATTATCTCAAAAATAAAATCCTACCTAAGAAGTTTATTTGGTTACTTCTGTAGTTGAAAACATTTACCAAAATAATATGAAGTAAAATGGAAAGTATGTGCCTTCACACAAAGCAAGAAATGGGGTCAGTTTGTCCCCCATTTATTAAGTATGCTAAATGACTGGTTGAATTTAGATAAATGACGTGATTTAAAAACAGACATAATCTAAAACAGACAAAGTTTATATGTCCCCTCATTAGCTACAATCATTTAGAGTAAATTTTTCTGTATACACATAGACTTTCTATTTCCTGTTCACCCACCAATTTCCCCTTCTTTGAAACAATGAGATGCCATGGCAAGCATAATGTGACAGAGGACTGAATTTTGCTACATAGATCCCACTATATGTTTTCAAAAGCATATTACTATTTGTGTCCCATGGGGGAAAATGCAGGTCCTTATAATTTTGGTATAGTGTTTTACCACATTATAAAGTACGTGGTGTGGTATTGTGAACAGCACGTGTACCTGTGCTGTTTAATGTGTGCTCCTTCAACTTTCTGAGAATGTTGTTTCTCCCTCACACCCCATCTTTTTCTTCTTCCCCTTTCTTTACCTTTCCTCTCCCAGCCCTTGGCCCTCTCCTTCTCCCCCTCTCCTCTTTTATCTTCTCTTATGAACCTTGGATTGATTTTCTGTCCCCAAGTAGGGATGATGTGCATTCGTCAGAACTTTGCTTTGAGAATTAGTGAGAGGAGGGCTCAGTAGCACTATACTTGGGGTGAGCCTGCCCCTGAGTTCCAGTCAAGTGTGTGTAACAGGGTGATATGTGTGCAAAAGACAGCAGAATAAAAACCAAAACATGGAAACTAGATGTGGAAAATGAATCTTGGGCATCTTAAAAAATATAGCATTATACTAAATAAATATAAAATATAAATATGTAGGACAGGGAAAATTCATATTGGCTTAAGTTATGTATGACACTTAGTAATGCTTTCAGGCAGGCAGTTGAAACAGAGAACAGCGCTTTACAACCACAGGGATTGATCTTCATACCCTTAATCAAGTAAGAATAACAATGAAACAGTGATCTCACAGCCCTGTGTGCTCTCACTCAAAAGGAATGCCTGAATATCAATGTTTAAGGTGTTAAATGGCAAATGAGCTGGCATCTTGCTCATTAATTTATCTCCTCTAAGATGGAACATCAATTCTAGTGACAGGTGATGATGTGTTTCTGGAGGAATCCTATGCTTTGTTTTAATGAGTCAGTGGTGAATAAACCAGCCACAGTTATGCTGACAAGGATGAAAGGGGGGAGCTTAAGCAATTTTTGCAAGCGCATGGTGTTCTTTTTTAATATTTATTCAAACTGAAGTTGCTGTGACTGTTTCCAAAATTATCTTTAAACCATTCTTCAGCAGCAAGTTCCTATTTATCTCACAACACTGTAATTGATTTTAATTTATTTTTCAATGAAATTGATTGTGTATTTTATGCATTTGCAGGAAAATTGACAAACTGACCTTAAGATGCCATAGGCTATGGCCTGATCTTGAGAGGCATCACCATCCCTAGCTGACATTAATTTCCAAGTAATACCCATATGCCTACTTTGCTTAGTGAGGAAAAATCTGCTGTCAACTCTGAATTCAGTCTCTCTCAGGGGCCTGCTCCTCTCTCCTCCAGAGTCACTTACCTAGTATGATCTGGGATATTCCATATAAACAGTTAGGATGAAATGAGTCTGTCATCCTCTGTTGGCCTATGACATACCATGTTTCTTACAGTAGAAGAGATAGAAAAACTCTAACCAACAGTCACTAGACTTTGGGGATCACTTTGGTGACTATTTCTATACATTTGTAAGTGGACATTAAGTTGGGTATTAAAGATAAGCTAAGAAAGAGTCCCAGTATCCATAGCAGAGAAAGAGGAGAGAAAAGAGAGGGAGCAAGGGAAAGAAGAAGTGACTTTGTTCACATCATAGTGAGCAGCAACAGGTCACTAGCAGAGACCCCTCTACTCCTGGTACCTGCTGTCCCCTGACACTCTGCCCTGTTGACACCCAGCATCTCCCTCCAACTAAACCCCAAACTACCAACACCATTTAAACTGAGTCCTTCCCTCAGGCCTCTGCAGTCCTCTGCCATGCTTGGTCACTCTCACCAATCAGCTGTTCCAGCTTTATCCAGATCCTAACCAAAGGGAAGGGATCAGGCCCCAAGCAGGGATTTGCATCCCTGGCCTGCATGAACAGCTAGCTCAGGAAATTGATCACACAACTGCCTCCTGAGCTCAAAGCCAGTATGTGTGGGGGAGGGGTGTGTGGGTGTGGGTGTGTCGCAGGGGGCTATAGAAAGAAGGAAATATGGGCTGTGAACGTTGGAGCTACTGGCACCCTGCACTCTCCCTCCCATGCTCCCTTAGAAAATGCATCCAACGTATACAAGAGCCTGGTGACATGACAAACCAATTGAAAAGGAGACATCCAGACCAGATCTTGAGCTTGATTCCCTATTCAGCCTAACTTATCCCATCTTTCCTAGTAGTGAGGTGACATGTTATATTAGTCTATTGTATAATATATCAGGACCTGCACATGGCACAAGGCAAGAAAAAAAATGAAGGAAATAATGGGTTCTTTCTTTACATTTCTGCAACTGAAAAGCATCTTGTGAGTGGTAACTAGGATCAGGAGTGCAACATCTCACTCAGCTGCAGTGGACAGGTGCCTATCTGTGTGATTACCCGTCACTGTAGGAAAGTGACCACCATTCTGTGACCACCCATCAACTGCAGGTGTAAACCACCAAGTCAGCTTTCTGGCAAAAGGATACTTCCAGATACTCATTGAAATGGCTGACATTTTTTTTGTTTGTTTGTTTGTTTGTTTTCGAGACAGGGTTTCTCTGTGTAGCTTTGGTGCCTGTCCTGGATCTTGCTCTGTAGATCCACAGAGATCCTCCTGGCTCTGCCTCCTGAGTGCTGGGAAAAAAGGTGTGTGCTACCACTGCCTGGCGAAATGACTGACTTTTAAAGCAAAATGAACTTCTTGCCTCAACATCTTGTGTTCAAACTTAATTGTCCTGTTTTGTGAACAGATAGACTGGTTGGTAATATAAGCTCATCAAGTTTTGGAACTAATTCTTCCGTGAATGAAAATCAATATACTTTAATTCATAGTAGCAATTTAAGCTAAGTGAAATTGGTGAGAAGCAGCTCAAATACAGAGTGAAGCACAGGTTGGATGGCAGTGTTAGGTGATGTTTCATACAATATTAGCTGAGATAATTTACACTGGAGACTCCCTAGTTAGTAGTTACAGGTCTTTCACTTGTTTTAATGAGATGACAAAGTGGGAAATCCCTGGGCACACACTGAAGTGGAGGAAGCATGGGCTTTATGAGGAAGTCTGAAAGGGAGGGAAACTGCTTTTGTGGAGGAAGTGAGTAAATCCGTGGGAGGTTTTCTTCTGTGATCTTTTTGGGTTTTATTTGTTTGCCACGTGTCTGGTCCAGTTTCCTGATCACCTTTGTGAGCTGTCCTGCTCTTTCTCATGCATTCTTGAAACACAATGGTGCCAGGTCAGCAGGAGACCCTGTTCAAACCTGAGTCCATGTTGTAGAATATTATTTTAAGATGCATTATATTTGTTTATGCTGTGGGACATTTGTTTAATGATGCAAAGATGTGTTGCATTCTTTTATGTTGCATTTATTTAACTCTGTGGAGCTGTGTTACTATGCCTGTCTAAAACACCTGATTGGTCTAATAAAGAGCTGAACTTCAAGTAGCAAGGCAGGAGAAAGGATAGTTGAGGCTGGCGGAGAGAATAAATAGGAGGAGAAATCTGAGAGGAGAGACTGAGGAGCAAAAGAAGGAGGACTCCAGGGGCCAGCCTATATAGCAAGCCACAAAGTAAGAAGTAAAGAATAGGATAAAGATAAAAGCCCAAAAGGTAGATAGGATAATTTATGTTAAGAGAAGCTAGCAAGAAATAAACCAAGCTAAGGTCAGGCATCCATAAGAAAGAATAAGACTCCATGTATATTTATTTGGTAGCTGGGTGGTGGGCCTCTCAAAAGAGCCAAAGAGAAAAATAAACAACTACAAGTCACATCTGTATTCCTGTCACAGCCATATTTAAGAGTTTTCATGGTACAGCCCACTATAGTAAGATGCCAAATGGTCACCATGACAACCCATGTTCTGGAGTCATCTTAATGCAGAAAGAAGAGGAGCTAGATATCCTTTCTAAGGCTGGATCATGTGCCAGATCTGAGCCCTGATCCAGGTCTGAGATTCAGGATTCATGTCCTGAGACAATCTGAATAGAAAAGTTATTTACAGGTGACTCATGTGGGACAGCACTTCCTCACCACAATAGGGACATTGATACAGCCGGAGACATCCTGTTCCTGAACTTAGGCATGGAACAGAAGCCTGCCAGAGTAAGTCAGAGGAGAGAATAACATTGCCAGCTTTATTCATCTAGAGCTCTCTCCCTCCCAGAGATATGAAGTTAGATTGAATTAATTACTATGAACTAATGTTTGAAAAAGTAACAAGCTCCAAAGATTCAAACTCTGTTTGTGGTGTTGAAACTTGACTTGAGAACCAGGTCTACCAAACTGAGTTTCATTTTAGCTTACTTTCAAGTTGAGGGAGGCCTATTGACCATCATGATATCTACATCCTACTCTACATGAGAACTCAGGATCACTGCCTAAGGACTCAAAGATGAGATTGACCAAAGAGCACACTAGCCTCAGACAGACAGTCCAAGGAAGAAAAGAGCCAGAAGCTCTCAGATGTCCCATCCAGATTGGACACATGTTGTTTGTGTTTGTTTTTTCTGGGGGCCTGCTACCCAGCTACCAAATAAATCACACACGGAGGCTTATTCTTCTTTATAAATGCCTGGCCTTAGCTTGGCTTGTTTCTTGCCAGCTTTTCTTAACTTTAAATTATCCCATCCATCTTTTGCCTCTGGGCTTTTTCCTTTTCTATTCCTGTATACCTTTTTTATTTCTTACTCCACACCTTGCTGTGTAGCTGGGTGGCTGGCCCCTGGGTCCTCCTCCTTCTCTGGCTCCTTGATCTCTTTTCTCTTTTCTTCTCCCAGATTTTTCCTTCTATTAATCCTCTCTGCCTGCCAGCCCTGCTTATTTCTCTCTCCTGCCTCGCCATTGGCCAATCAGCTCTTTATTAGATTATCAGGTGTTTTAGACAGACACAACAACATAGCTTCACAGAGTGCAAAATAAACAAAATTAATATACCTTAAAATAATATTCCCCAACAGATACATCTGCTTCCAGGTATCTAACTGGAACTACTGTAGGTCAATTTCCGTGACTCTGCAAGGGAGAGCCTTTGCTCCTGGTTAAACTTTGGTATCTTGTGTAGGTTTTCAGTATCTATACACCTTCCCCAGAGTGACTGGCTCTTTATAGACCCTACCTGTTTCTGATGCTGGGTAACTAATTGTGGAGATCAAGAGCACTGGTAAGTTTCTATTCACTGCCAGAGAATGGAGAATATTTAGGAAGTGCTGACACATCACTGCCTTTGTAAATATATTTTAGAAACTTGATGAGAAAGACAAGTGTCTACTCCATAAAATTATGTCCATTTGCTGTCAATTTATATTTGAGTGGTATCTGTCTGTAAGGCGTGATTTCTCTTTTAAGCCCAACTCATCTGTACTCCATTTCCTAATAAAAGTGGATTATGGGCTCTTTTGCTGTTGAGGCACTGATATTTTTTTTTTTAAGGAAAGACAAAATATTTGTACACTGCTATTGATTTTTTTTTAAAAAAGGAAAGACGAAGTATTTGTGAAGTTCTCTTTTGGGAATTCCCTCATTTAGGGTCAAGGACACTACAAGAAGACCCATACAATCCACTCACCAGGGCTCAAAAAGACTGAACTGACAATCAGGGAGCCTGCATGGGTCTGACCAAGGCAATCAGTATATGTTATAGTTGTGTAGCTTGGTCCTCTTGTGGGACTCCTAACAGTGGGAGCAGGGGTTTTCTCTGATATGGAAATAGGATGTAGACATGATAGGATAAAAGGGTGGATTGTTGAACCTACTTTTAAAGAGCAACTTGTTTAAAATGTTTCAAATTGGTATAGATTTTAGTTTATTGATACAAATTTAAAGTTAATTTTGTTATACTGTATGTATATTTCTACTCTTGTTTAAGGTATTATGTTTATGTAACTCATTTAAATTATAATGTATAGTTAAGAAATACAGATTAATAATTAGTCATCTATGATAATCACACTAATAGTCATATTAGTTAAGTTTTCTAGATATACATAGATATAATTCAATTGAGTAGGTAATCTTCAAACACTTCAAAGACTTACAGAATATGGTATTTAAAATGTTTTAAAAACTTAAACTTTCTGGACAGTGAGACATATCTGTTCCTGGCAGCACCAATTTACTTCAAAGAGAAAGATGGGCATTGAAGACACACATCAAACACCATTCTTCTTGGAAAAATAGCCATTTGGGCAAGAAACTGTTCTTGCCTGGACTGCTTGACAAAATGTTGTATCGACTGGACATGCAGGACCCATAGGAAGGTGATCACTAAACTTTGTAAAACAAAATGGTCCTTTGGGTTCCTGCTTCACAGAAGAAGCTGCCAGACATTCTACAGGACACAGAGAGAAGTGACTGAGAGACTCTAGGCCTATGGGCTAAAAATGGATGCCTCAACATTACAGAAGAACTTTAGATGACTGTCCAGGCAACCAGCTGTCTCTGTCATTCTAGATTTTTGGAAGTTGCTTACAATGCACTTCCTGTTTACTTAGGTAATATCATATTTTTCTGAAGTCTTTGATGTAGTTGAAGACTAGGTAGTTACAATTTTCCTTGGTTATAATAAAAGATAAATTAGATATGAAACTTTAGACTCACAAATTTAGGATAGATAGAATATTTTCTTTAATTTTGCCAAATACAAATAGACTAGATATTGTAACTGTAATTCTTGCTAGATAATTGTTTTGTTATATGTAATTTTACATGTTAAAGTTAAAACCTTCCTTTTTAATTAAACAGGGGGAATGCTGTGGGATAATGCTTTTGTACATGGGTTTAATAAAATACAGATTGGCCAGTAGCCAGGCAGGAAGTATAGGTGGGATAAGCAGATAAGGAGAATTCTGGGAAGAGGAAGGCTGAGTCAGGAGACACCAGCCCACCTTCCAGGGAGCAGCTTGTAATGGCACACAGGTAAAGCCATGGAACACATGGTGACATATAGATTAACAGAAATGGGCTGAGTTTAAGTGTAAGAGCTAGTCAGTAGTAAGCCTGAACTAATGGCTGAGCAGTTTTAATTAATATAAGTCTGTGTGTATTTACTTGAGTCTGAGTGGATGCGGACCTGGCGGGACACAGGAAAACTTCCAACTATATTTCTCAAACCATTTTGCCTGCTTTTGAGACCCTTTTCCTCCTACTGGATTGTCTCATCCAGCCATGATATGAGGGTTTGTGCCTAGTCTTATTACAACCAGGTATGCCATGTTTGGTTGATATACTTGGGAGGCCTGCCCTTTCCTGAAGGGAAATGGAGGAGGGGTGAACCTGGGGGAGAAAAGAGGGGAGGAGGTCTTCATAACAGTTTTTATGAGAATGTTTAATAGAAAAGTAACATCACACACCATTTATCAAGCAAGGACAGGAAACTAACCAATAGTTGAAACACAGTTGCCTGCACAAGACCCGCATAAGATTATGCTAATCTAACTTTTTAGCATGGAGGGGTTGAGGGGCTCAAGAACTTCAGCACTAACTGAGGAGTTATGGAAAGCTGAGGCTTCTAGAGGATGGAGAGTCAGTTTTCTTTAAAGATATGATCCCTAGTTGGGAGGGAGTGGGGAGGTGGGAATAGATTCTGAAGTACTTAGGGAGGAGGAGTTCGGGATGAATCAGATCAAAATACATTGTGTACAACTCTCAAAGAATTAATAAAAAATACTATATTAAAAGGTATCTAGGTTGCCAATAGGTGAATAGAACTGCTAAGGACATTTGTGTTTGAATGATTTTATAACTAGGAAAACAATCTGACATTACTCCTCAATGCCTAGCAGCGAGTAGATTAATGTTTCTGCGGGAAGGAACATTAAACATCTGAAAAAATGAGGGGGTATATGAATGAAAATCAGAGTGAACGATTGAAAACTACTACCTCAAGGTGGCACACACTTGGAAGACTGTTACATTTTTTCTTCGGAAGACTGCTTAGCATGGAGAAAATAGGATTATTTTCTAATATTTCTTCTGGAACATATTTATAATTATTGCATTCAGGAAATGTTCTTTATCAAGACTACAGATTCCTGAGGTACCCACACTCAGGTCCTGTTCTAGACAAACAGCTAGAATCAAAGTCCAGGTAGAGATGTTGCGAAGTGTTTCCCTGGTGATGAAAGGTGCAGGGATGTTTGAAAACATTGCCTCTATAGATAGCAACCACCTGGCAGGGAGATAGAGCTATGGTTCTGTCCTGAGTTCAACTATTGCTGTAAGTACTGTGAGAGCCAGGGCTGTTGGCCAGCACCTGACTTACTCATGTTCATCTGTAACATGAATTGTTAGATGGTCTTATTAATAAAAACAAACCTGGAGCCAGGTATTGAGGTGAACGCTGAAAGATCAGAGAGACAGAACCAGCCACCACCGCTAACCTCGCCTCACCATTTCCTCAGCTGATCTTGTTTCCTCAGACTGGAAGCCTCTGAGTCTTCATCCAAATGGATCTCAGCTGAACTGGTGCTTAAAAGCCTAAAAGCTTAACCAGGCTCTAGTTCCTGGCTTTCACGTCTTATATACTGCTGCAGGCCACAAGAATATATCATAAGAACTCAGCTGGTTATGGCAAAGTCACTACCTGGAGGAATCAGGGAATTCCTCGAGAGGAAGCCAAATCCCAAGGAGTTTTTGGTGTTACTTGGCTTGTTATATATCAGCTGTCTTCTGTTATGAAAATCATGTGTGCCTTCATAGATTTCCCAATTGACTTTCCCCTAAGAAGGGCTGACAGTGTGGACTGATCACTCTCTGGACATACACATTCCAGGTATTTGGAGAACTGCCTTAGGAAAGGCTTTCTCTGGAATCAGATATCTCCCTTAGCCACTTTCAAGGACTACAGGAAACATCACCCAGGTGGGCGCCCAACTTCCAAGGACTAACAATGATAACAGCCCACCTACAAGTCTCCTGACTTAAATTCCACAAGGAGACACCACCCAGGGGCCGCCCAACTTCCAAGGGTAACAATGATAACAGCCCACAGGCAACTCTCCTGACCTAAGGTAAATTCCACAAGGAGACTCCGCCCAGGAGAGGTGGACGTTAAGTAATAGCTTTACACAATTCAGCTCGGACCTTCCCTTTATATACTGGGACTTCCAGGGCACAAGGGAGAGAAGAGAAAAAGAGTATGGGAGAACTAGATGGGTAAGAACTTGCGATAAACAAACTGAGATGGGGAAGAACTAGGTTGTAGGGCTAGAAGAGAGTACCAGAGGAATGAGATGGAAGGTGAGGAAGAGTCAGATGGGGAAGTACTAGCTGGATAAGAACAAGATGAAAAGGACCTAGATGAGGCAAAGTTAAGACAAGAGAAATAAGATAGAACTTAGAGGAAGCAGTAGATAAATATAGAGAGAAATCAGGCAAGAAAGGAGCTAGACATAAGAACAGAACTGAAGCTGTGTATAAAGGATGTTATGCCAGAGGAATTAAAGCAAGTGGACTATAGATCTTGGTGTGCTGAGATTCTATTTCCTGAAAATAGTCCTCGCCGTTAGTAGTTCTCTCTCCTGAGCCCCTCCCTGGGATGTATAATATTAAGGCTGGTCCTGCTAATATTATACAAGAATATACCTTTCTGCTTCCTGCCATTCATCTGCCCCAACACACCAGGAAACAGTGTGGAAGGTTCCAGCTGACAGTCTCTCTTCTCAGGAATGACTGCTCATTCACCAAAAGTCCCACAACAGTTACCCCAACAGCAGCTTTAATCACTCGTTTCTTGGCCCATGGGTCAGAAGCTGGGTAGGCTCACCCGAGTTTTCTGTTTAGGGTACTGCAGGCTGAAACCCAAGTGTGGCTCTGTCAGGAGTTCAATATCAGATCATTTGGGATCCTGACAGGAGTCATTTCTTCACTGACCTTGCTATGGGTCCCATTTTCTGCAGGCCAGTCCCCAGCCATCTCAGTTCTTCCAGGCCACCCACACTCCTGGCCAGGGGGGTGCTGTATTGTTTGCTGCCTTAAAGTTCTGACCTATTCTCCTGCCATGAAGTAGGGACATTTCTCTATCTGTGGGTCCAGGTCAGGCTTCCAGAGTCAGCTCTGCCAGTATTAGCTGACATAAGCCAGCATGGTGACTCCTATTTCCCCAGGGTCTATACACATGTAGAGCCTGTGGGGATGGGAGAGCCAGGATCAGAGGTCTTCCCTGTCACCCAACTGCAGACTCAGGAGGTGGTTTTTAATTTATCCAATGATCTAATCAGTTTTTCACCCCACTAACTCAGCCCATATTCAGTATGTGCAAACAATGTTAGGCCCCTGCCTGACCTTAGGATTAAGACAATGAAGGACCACAATGAAGACTTGAATGACAATTCAAGATTCAGTAGTGATTTCCTGAGCTATAACCTATGGCCTTTAGTGTAGAGAGTTTTCTATGCAACAAGCACATCTCACTCTGGAATTCAGGTTGCTGAGTTTTGAACAAAGTTTAATGCTTACTCCAGGAATATCTAGGACCTTTCCAACTTAAAATGCTCCTTATCCCTCTGCATTTTCTTCCTACCAACCAATCCACCAAGCACTGATGATATAGGTGTGTCTTTTCCAGAATGCAATACATTGGGATGGTAAAGAATTAGTTTTTGGTATTCAGCCACATTCAACTATATAATGCATTATGGCATCTTATGTTGGTCCATGTCCTAAGAGCTAGTAGCTCCCTATCACATGGGCTTTCACTGTGTCTTCACTCACCAGCTGAAGGAAACACCAGTTGTTTCCACTTTCTGAACATGCTGGGTATGACTAACAGTCATAGGAGTGTTTATAAAACCCTTGTGAGAATGTGCACTTCATTCTCGCAGGTACATGTGTAGGAATATTAAGGCAGTCCATGAGGTAAGTTCATATTGACTTGTATAATCTGCTGAGGTTATTCTAACTCCCTCTTGCCAGCCTTGTGATTGGTCCAGTGTCTCTACTTCTTGTCTAGTATTTGGCATTGCTAATCTTGTTTTATTCATGTCTACTGAATTGTAGTAATATCTCATTGAAACTTTAAAGGGGATGGAGTGATTGCTCAGCAGTTAAAGAGTATTAGCTGCTCTTCCAGAAGACCTGGGTTTAATTCTCAACACCCATATGGCATCTCACAACAGTTTGTGACTTCAGTTCCAGAGGACCTAATACTCTCTTCTGGCCTCCAATGTGCACCAGGCATACACTTAGTACACAGACATACATACAAGCAGCACATACACACACACACACATACACACACACACACACACACATTTAAAACATTTAAAAACAACTCATCGAAAGTCCTTATTGATGACAAGAGCTGTATATATTTTCATGTGCTTAATTGATATTTGCATATCTTCTTTGGTGATGCATCAGCTCAAAGTTCTATCCATTTAGAATAATCTTATCAAGTGGAAAAACTCATCTACTTTGAAAACATCTGTCAGATATTCACTGCTCAAATATTTACCCAATCAGATTTGCATTTTCTCAACATGATCATCCAAAGTCTTTTTTCAATTTATTGCAGTTGAATGTTTCATTATTTCTTTCTTTTATGGCACATGCTTTTATACACTCAAATAAATCATTGTCAAACTTCAAGGTTGTGGATCTTTTCTCATAAGTTTTCTTTACAAAGTCATTACCATTTTCTTTCATCATCCCTAGATAACAAGACAGTCTTTTTCTTATCAACTCACTTGTATGCCTTTGTTAAAAATCAATTTTATGTATGTATATGAACATATTTTTGGAGTCTATTAGTTTTTTGCATATAAGAGAGTTTTAAATAACTATTGATCTAGATGGCTTTTTCTCCATCTGAGACCATGCTGATCATATTCTTAGAGCTGTCCAGTAAGTTTTGATATCAAGTACTACAATTATATCTCCACTGGTATTTTGTGAGATTAGTGTTATCCTTCTTGGTGTTTGACATTTCTATGTAAAATTTAAAAGATGTACATTTTCCACAAACAGTTGTCTCTAATACAAGTCAGGATTGCATTAGACCTCTGCAGACATGAATTTCACATGCTTTATCAAATTTTGTCTAATTTTAATAAAAGGGGATAATTTCTACAGTAAATTATTCTCAGTACATGAAAGATTTATGGAGTAATTTTTGGCTTGGCTTATTTAGTAGAGAATGTCTTATGCTTAATCAACACTGGGCTTATTATTGCTAAATTCCTTTCAGAAAATATCATGAGAATTTGATAACCTGAACAGAAATAACAGTATAAAACTTGCTATTAATGAGATTTTTCCCTTCTTCTGTACATCTCATTTAACTATTTTATGTCACAAAAAAACCTGAAAATGAAACAGAAGAAAAACATATGACAATCCATACTGATGGATATGTCATATTATAAGTCCATTATTTTAGATAATAGTAGAAACTATATTTTTAATTAATTTATACATTCCTGTATGAAGACAGCAATCTAAATCAAATCTAATCAAATTCAGAGCAAAACTATGGATATCAACACTGAAAGCAAAAGATCCATTGCATGCCAAGACTGGAGCAACAGAGTAGCTCATGTGCTCATGGGAGAAGAAATGATTTCTCAAAAGCATTATTGTCATGATTGAGGGCCCTGATCTACTCCTGCAATGAAAGGTCAGGTAATAACAGCTCTGGGACTAATTCATTTCAAGAGACATCAGAAGGATACTAATGATTAACTGAGTGATATAAATGTAAATTAAAAGCAAATTTGCTGCCTGCAATTGCCACACTCCTGTACATGAAGCTGCAAAGAGCTATCTTCCACAGTGTGGGCCAAGTGGAAACAACCCAGTGCTCACTAACAGTAAAATGGTGGGGAAAGTATGATGCTGTCATGCCAGGAAATTGTCAGGGAACTGTAAATTCCTTCACATACAATAGGAAATTAGGCAAATCAGCAGGGTGGGAGCTGGGTATGGAAACACCAGGGGATTCCTCTTGATCTGAGAATGTTTACACATACATATGGAAGCCCAAGACAACAGTTAGCATTAGAGACCATCAGATGCAAGTTGCCACACCCGGTAATGTTGGATGCACCAGGAAGCTCACACCAAGCTGAGGTCTGGTATTCAACACGACATACTGAATCAACGTCCCTTCTTGTAACATCATCAGCTCTTAGAAGGATGTTAACTATACTTCCTATCCACCAGGAAAAGATAATTCTGTCTTAATGTTTTGAGTTTGTTGAACTACTATCAAGGATGAGTAGGGACGGTAGAAAACATGAGGCACCTGAAGTGCTGGAGACAGAGGAAGAGCAATTTGTGCTTCAGGTTTCCTGCCAAAGGCAGCGGGGCTGATTTCTTTGTGAACCAGCCATAAAAAAACCCAGTCTGCTGAGTGCCCACTGTGACAAATCTGTGTTCTGCTTATGGATATTGATGTGCCCTGGATAAAATATTATTTCTACAGCTTTTAATGGCAGTTGAGAAAAAAACTTAGTTATATAAAACTTGAGATTATCTTCCAGTTTGTGGTTTATACAGGCAAATCTGTGGCCTCCTCTAAACATGCTTCTGGTTCTCTTTTTTATATATATTGTTTCTTTTTTTTTAAATGATTTTATTTATTTGCATTGGTGCACCTGTATAAGGGTGTTGGATCCCATGGAATTGGAATTACAGACAGTTGTGAGCTGCCATGTGGGTGCTGGGAATTGAACTTAGGTCCTCTGGAAGAGCAGCCAGTGCTCTTAACCACTAAACCATCTCTGCAGCCCTGCTGCTGGTTCTTTACATCAGCATTTATACAAACATTGGACTTTCATAATATTTGCATGATGTACATAAGTTACTTAACAATACTTAGCTTCGTTTATCAATATAAAATGTAATTTGTTTATCCTAAGATTGTTTATCTTTCTGTGAGATTATAGTGAACTCATAAGTGGGGAAATTAGAGGGTGTGGCCATGAAGAGAGCTTGTGAAACTCAGGATATTTCTAACTTCCCATAATTGGAAAGATAGCATTTCCCACATTGTTATTTTTGTCATTTGAAATAAGCTAGGTATCTGGTCTTGAGCAAGGAATGAGATGGACAGAGACAACACATGTTCAACAGACTCTGGGGGTCCTGGGTAAAAGAGAATGATTTTGTCAGAATCTTCATGCTCTGAAAGACCTCTAGCTGTGGTTCTATCCTGCACATGGTCTATAGGGCAGTTATTTAAAACACCTTTGCACAGCAAAGGTGGGAAGCAAGACCATTCTTACTTGGAGGAGCCAGGAATCTATAGCTTCAAGTCAGAGGAAGAAAACGCCAGGTTAGACGAGCTGCTGGGACTTACAGCCATGAAGCTCAGCAGCAGGTGATGGCGCATGAGAACACTACAGGAGGGACATTGCTGGCCAAGGTAGTCCATGTATGGGGGTAGCCTGATCAGAGCACTGGTTGGGGCTATAGCAGTGTCTCTAGTGAGAAAGGGCACTGGATGGAATGTGGCAAGAGGCAGGGTATTAAGAGTGACAATTCCTTCATCTTCCAACCTGTACAACAGGAAGCTGAAGAGAAGATGCTGCTCACTTACTTGATCTCACTCTAGCAATCCCCCTGTGATCAAGAGTTACTGATGACAAACAGACAAGGGGTAGGTAAACACCACACTCCCTCAAACACTGGGACCCAGATTTAAAGTTGAAGCTCGATGCCTGCTAGAAAGATGCTTTCCTGTGAAGATGTGTTTTCTGAAATCTATGGGTTAGAATTCTGTCTTAGCTTAGTACAGGGAACCTGAACATCCAGCCACATGTCCATCTTCTTGTAAAAGAGAAACTCATATCACAGAGTGGCAAAAACCAGCAGTAATAAAGCCAAGCAAAAAAACACAGGGAAACCTGCATGTCACACCACCAAACCCTGGGGGTCCTGGAAAGAGGCACACAGGGCTTTGTCAGAGTCTTTATGCTCTGAAAGACCTTCTGGCTGTGGTTCCATTCAATGCATGACACACAGTCTACAGTGCAGTTATTTAAAAACACTTTTGCACAGTAAAGGCAGTAATTATATAACAATGCCCATAATGTCAATGACAGACTGCTAATTTTCTGCAAGTAGAAGTTACTTATTTTGGAAGAGCTTCCTTTTATTCCTCTGAGAAGAAAGAAAAGGGACGTTTCCAGGACCCTGGAAAACAAGATGCACTATGTTCTGATTTTCTTAAATAATTTAACATGTGATAATATAAGCATATTGTTTTCAAAAATATTCCTTTGCACTTATGCTTGCAATTCATTGCCAGAGAGTTTCAAGATCTTGAAGGTTCCTATTTATTCATTTCCACCTCAGGGATGTGTTTTGAATACAAATTATATTTAAAATAATTTGTGAATATGCTATGTGATTTTTGTTGTTGTTTTTGTACTTTGTAGATTGGCAATGTTCAAATGCTATTTAAGCTTTATGGTGCATTCCATGGGCCAAATTCAAGAAGAGCCCACAATGTGTGTTCCAAATGGGCTCACTGATCCTACTTGCTTCTCTCCAAGGCTCCAGACTCAGGCTTATGCACATGTTATGCATTTCCAGGGCTCAATAGCATCATGTTCATCAGTATCTCCTCTGTTCAAACCATTTTAGAGGTTAGATTTCCCTACAGTATCAAGACCAGAATGCTTGCTTGGTTGCAAGAGTATTTATAAGCTACCTATCTGGTTAGTCACTCCTGGTCTGAGCTCCTCATGGGTGGATGTCAATGAGTGGTCCATCAGTGACTTATAAATCATCATCTGCTAATGTTTCCACCCTCCCTTTAAGATTCATTTTCTTTCACTTTCCAAATTACATTCTTCCCTCTATGGAAAGATTCATTTTCTGCTATATTAGTATTTTCACTTGACAGATTTAACCATGATTTATTTCCTCTGCTAAATTCCCACAGGACTCACAGTCCAAAATCACTGAGTCTCTAGGATCTGTCACACTCTGGCTCCTGTAGTACATGTGAATCTTTATTACTACATTGTGAGAAGGAGCTATCTGGCTTCAGATGCCAGTCCCAATTTTAGAAGGATAGACCTGGAGAATGTTAGTTGGTTCAGGTTTCAGCAAGGATTTTGACAAAATCTCTCAAAATGTCTTTGATGCCCAGATGGGAGTGTGTGCACAGCTCAGTAGAGATTTTTCCCAGTGAGTGAGGAGTAGCTATGAGATATCTCATGGAGTCATGAGCAAAGAGCGGTGATTTTCACACTGTTCTCTCTGCTCACAGGCCAGAGCATTCCCAGTTATTTGTTCACAGGCCAGAGCACAGTGCAGTTATTTAAAATGCTTTTGCACAGTAAAGACAGTAATTATATAACAATGCCCATAATGTCAATGTCCAGTGCTTCTTTCTCCTACACTTATACCTGAGCTGTGAGGAACTCCAGATGTGTTAGCTGTGCCTCCATTCTACACAGGGATGTCTGGGAGATGACCCAACCAGGATGATACTGTAGGGGCAGGCTTGATCCTTGTGCAATTAGTATATAGAAATCACCATAGACTTCATATTGTTCCAGTCACTTGCAGTCGCTCCTCAATACAGCACAAATTGTTCAACTGAAATACACATCAATGTGATATTTCCTCTGATCTACCAATAACATTATCTCCATCAAACAGGGTAAAAGTTTTGAAAGCATGCTCAACAAACATTGAGATCCTGTCCTTTAAATAGACAGCTAGTATTGGGTTAGAAGGGAAAGAATTAGAAAAAGAGTCAGAAAGACTTAAAAAACACTTGTGATTAAGCATAGACTTATTTAGGTGTCAGTCAAAACAACAACCACCAAGCAAGAGTAGCCCAGCTCCCCGCTGTTCAACTTGTGGTTCTCTTGCCAGGGGTTGATAAGTTTGTGCCTACTAGCCACAAGAAGGGCTTTAGATTAAGGAGACCAGTTATGAAAATTAGTGAGTCAGACTTGGAAAGAACAACACTTAACTGTATATGGAAAAACAAAAAACCTAGGATAGCTAAAAGAATCCTGTATAATAAAGCAACCTCTGGAGGTATCATGATCCCTGACCTCCAGTTCTACTATAGAGCTATAGTAATAAAAACAGCTTGGTACTGGCATAAAAGCTGACATGTGGACCAATAGAATCGAATTGAAGACCCTGACATTAATCCACACACCTATGAACACCTGATTTTTGACAAAGAAGCCAAAACAGTACCATGAAAAAAAAGAAAGTATCTTCAACAAATGGTGCTGGCATAACTGGATATCAACATGCAAAAGATTGCAAATAGATCCATATCCGTCGCCTTGCACAAAACTCAAGTCCAAATGGATCAAAGACCTCAACATAAATTCAGTTACATTGAACTTGATAGAAGAGAAAGCAGGAAGTAGTCTTGAACGCATCAGCACAGGAGACCACTTCCTAAATATAACACCACTAGCACAGACACTGAGAGCAACAACTAATAAATGGGACCTCCTGAAACTGAGAAGCTTTTGTAGAGCAAAGGACACAGTCAATAAGACAAAACGACAGCCTACAGAATGGGAAAAGATCTTCACCAACCCCACATCTGACAAAGGGCTGATCTCCAAAATATATAAAGAACTCAAAAAGCTAGACTTCAAAATACTGAACAATCCAATTAAAAAAGTGGGCTACAGAGCTTAACTGAGAATTCTCAATGGAAGAATCTCAAATGGCTGAAAGACATTTAAGGAATTGCTCAACATCCTTATTCATCAGGGAAATGCAAATCAAAACAACTCTGAGATATCATCTTACACCCATCAGAATGGCTAAGATAAAAAACACTGAAGACAGCTTATGTTGGAGAGGATGTGGAGCAAGGGGAACACTCTTCCACTGTTGGTGGGAATGCAAACTTGTACAGCCACATTGGAAATCAGTATGGCAATTTCTCAGAAAATTGAGAATAAGTCTTCTAGCTATACCACTCTTGGGCATATACCCAAGGAATGCTCAATCTTACCACAAGGACACGTGCTCAACTATGTTCATGTCAGCATTATTCATATTAGCAAGACCTGGAAACAACCTAGATGCCCCTCACCTGAAGAATGGATAAAGGAAATGTGGCACATATACACAATGAAGTACTACTCAGCTGTAAAAAACAATGATATCATGAAATTTGCAGGCAAATGGATGGATCTAGAAAATATCATCCTGAGTGAGGTAACCCAGACTCAGAAGGACAAACATAGTATGCACTCACTCATAAGTGGATACTAGATGTGAGGGAAGGGATGGCCAGACTGCAACCCACAGCTCCAGAGAGGCTAGCTAACAGGGAAAGACTCTAGGAGGGACACATGGATGACCCTGTGAAGGAGAAGTGGAGGAGATCTACATGAGCAGACTGGGGGTGGGGGAGTGGCAGAGGGTGAAGAGTGGGGAATGAGAACATAGGGAAATGGGAGGGTCAAGCTGGAACAGGGACAGAGTGGGAGGGCAGGAGGGAGATACCATGATAGATGAGGACATCAAGGGAATAGGAAGAGGCAGGGTGCTGGGGAGGCTCTCAGGAATCCACAAGGATGACCCTACCTGGGAGTGCTGGCAGTGGTCTAGAGGGTGCCTGGACTAGTCGACTCTAGTGACCAATCTAGCATATACCATAACCATCATCATAGAGCCTTTGTCCAGTGACTGATGGAAGCAGATGCAGAGATCCATGGCCAGGCGCCAGGCTGAATCCAATCAATGAGAGAGAGGAGGGATTCTGCAGACTGGGGATGTCAGAATCCTGATGGGAAGACATGCAGAGATGACTGGCCACACTAGTGGAAGCCCATGAACTGTAGACTAGTAGCCATGGAGCCCGTATGGGACTGGACTAGGCCCTCTGGATATGGAAGACGGTTGTTTGGTTCAAACTGTTTGGGGGGCACCCAGGCAGGGGGATGGGGATCTGTCCCTGATGCATGGGCAGGCTTTTGGGAGCCCGGTGCCTCTGGTGTGATGCCTTGGGCAGCCTTGGTGCAGTGGGGAGGGGCTTGGACCTTCCTAGGCTCAGTGTGCCAGACTCTGCTGACTCCCCATGGGAGACTTTGATTTGGGGGATGTGGCGATGTGGGGTGGCTTGGGAGAGAGGGCTGGAGGGTGGGAGGAGGGAGGAGGAGGAGGAGGGGATCTGTGGGTGGCATGTGGAGAGAGTAGAAAACTTCTTAATAAAGAAAAATGAAAAGAAAAGAAGTGAGTGACATAAAGAATGTTTGAAGAAATCAAGAGCAAATTTGTTCTTAGTTACTTTAGAGATGAAATTTTAAAACTTTTTTTAATATAAAGCTCTTTTAAGTGTGCAATTGTGTGGGGAGGTTTGGCTTGCATGGGGTTTCTCAAGAGCACTCCTATTGTATGAGGATCTGGGTATCTTATTAGAAAAATAGAGGATGAGTGTGGTGACAATGGGGAGAAGAGAACCCCTTCCTACACACTTTTGGTGGGAGTATAATCTAGTGCAGCCTGGTGAAACACTGTGTAGTTCCTCAAACTATGAAAACCAAAAGTACCACACTAGCCAGCAACTCTGTCTTGGGTACATTATCTGAGCAAAATCAAATCTGTATTTTGAGGAGATATGAGAACTTATGTGTTTATATAAGCTCTAGGTTGAATAACAGACCTCAGCTGAGAAAGGGTCTAGATCTCAAAGACTGTTACAGGGAACAAATAGTCATTTAAAAATCTCATTGATGCCTTAAATTCCTCTCCCAAGACATGTACAAAAAATTCACCTGCCCTTAAATGGGAGAAGGCTCCACTACTGTGGACAACTGGAATTGTTCACTAAAAATATAACAACATTCCAGCTCAGCATATGAGACCCCAGCTTGTATTTCTAACTCTTGAGAAGTTTGCTTCCAGACTCTAGGGGCCACACTTTAAGGAAGCACAAACAGTCCTGTGGAGTGCTGCCCCAGAAAGGAGTAGCCCTCATCAAAGGCTCAGCTGAGCTCTCCACTGGTGACCAGTCACACCAGCTAGACACTGGAGGGTATCATTTTGGACATGGCTACATGGACAGCATTGAGACGTTCCTCTCTGACAGCTCCCTCCAGACCACACTTCCTGTATGCAAAATAAATGAACAAGGGGTATTTAAGCCACTACTTGCTGAGGGTATTTATATCACAGCTATTGATAGGTGTCACACTAAATGTGAGATGATTTTCTTCCCTAGAAGTTACAGGATTGAAAACATACTTCACTTATGTTTATAATATATACATTGAATTACAACCATATTTTAAAAACAAAAGTGATAAAAGTATAGTACTATCTTAAGAAAGTTACACGATATCCCTAAGACATAATCAATAATTAATAGTAAATAATATACAGCAAGCTAACTGATTTCTAAAGCTGCTTTCACATTTTATAAATTTATTATTATGCAGATTATAAATTTTTATTTATTTTACTAAATGAATGTTTATCTGTCTACATTGTGACGCTCCCTGTGATCATAACAGAGTTCCTTGCTTGTCTAAGGAGGAAGGTATCATGGATACCCAGCAAACATGTGGGTCAATTTGTGAGCTCTGAGGGGACATTTCCATGCACTAGGCCCTGAGCCATCCAGAGAGACAGAGGCCTGCAGCTATGGAGAACCTGTCTGTAGCTTTGGAAACAGTAACCATAGCCCTTCCTTTGCAGTGGATTTAAAGCTGGAAGTCTTATCAGACAAGGCCCTGTCTTAGATGGACAGTGTGCCCTGAAAATACCCTGACCTGATGGTTCAAAGTCACAAGTGAAAGGAAGTACAAGTTATGCCATGGGGTGTGGCAACACTTAGCAAGCTGCATGTCCTTCTGGAGCACAGTGCTCCAGAAGACTAAAGGTCTTAAGTTTATCTGGAAAACAGGCAAGGACTTCATTGGAAATGGATTATTAAGAATTTACTTCATAAGATCCAAGGACATTAGTTCTATAGTATATTGGACTATGAGAACTCTTGAGTGTAATCTATATGGAATAGGAAGAAAAAATAAGCCAGAAGTAATGCTATTTCCCCATGATGGAGGGTATACACAAGGCTCTGACTTGGGCCCTGAGACTAAGGGAGACAACAGTTACTCCTAACTGCATCTCAGGCTGTGAAGCACGTAGAGTCTAATAAAAACAGATGAGAGGCAGGGAAGAGGAGCCCATAGATCTCTGCTTACCAAGAGGCACAAGTCTATTAGGGATGGAGGACATAACACTAGCATTGTAGATGGCACCCAAGACTGTTCAGACCAACTGTTTTTCTCTAGTACTGTGCACTTTAATGTTTACTAGTGTTTGGGCCAGCACAGTGTAAATTATACAAAAATGTGATGTATTTGTAGAGAATGATGGTAGGACCAGGTGCTCTGATACCAGACTGCAAGACTGCATGATATCTTAGACATCTTACCTAGCTCTTCTTGTGATCTAGAGAAAGTGATGAGCCCAGTGATCTCAGATATGTAGGGCATAGTCAACACCATTTCCTAAGATTGTGTGTACGTGTGTGTGAATTTGAATAAATGTTTACATGCCTTGTGCATATGTGTGCACATGTGTGCTCTTCCATACACACGCATGCATGAAGCATTACTGAGAAATGAAAGCAAACAAGTCTGTATGGAAGTCAAACACAAAGACTGATTTTGTTCACCAATGGTTTCACATTAGTGTAGCAGGAATCTTAAAGAGTCTTATTAATAAAAACAAACCTGAGGCCAGTTATTGAGGTGAATGCTGGAAGATCAGAGAAGCAGAAAAAGCCACAGCTACCTCACCTCACCAGTTCTTCAGCTGAACCTGTTTCCTTAGACTGGAAGCCTCTGAGTCTTTATCCAAATGAATCTTAGCTGAGCTGTTTCTCGAAAGCCTGAATGCTTAACCAAACAAAAGCTTCTAGATCCTGGTCTTCATGCCTTATATACCTTTCTGCTTTCTGCCACCACTCCCTGGGATTAAAGGCTCACTTTCTGGGATTAAAGGTATGAGTCACCACGCTTGGTTGTATCCTTCAACACACAGAGATCCAGGTAGATTTCTGCCTCTGGAATGCTAGGATTAAAGGTGCGAGTGCCACCATTTTCTAGCCTCTGTATCTAGTGGCTGTTCTGTTCTCTGACTCCAGATAAGTTTATTAGGGTGCACAATATTTTGGGGAACACAATACCACCACACATTAGCTCAATAGAGAAAACGTGATGTGCTCATCAGCCATATTCTCTGTAGGCTCCTCCACAAGGAAACAAGCCAAGCATGAACATGAGCAGCATGGTCAGTACTGCCTTTTCAGGAGAGGAAACTGAGGCTCTGAGCAACCTTGGCATTATGGCTCCTTTGCTAAACCTCAGTATGCTATACCTCAGTATTATCACCTCAGTAGGTGATACTGAACCAGGGGGTGGGACCATGAAAGATCCCATTGGTGAGACATCTTGCAGCAACCATAGTAAACACAGGAAGGAAAGGCTGCAGTAGGAAGCTAGAGAGACTGTTACAGGTGAAAATCCAACAGAAGTAAAATGGAAGGGGGAGGCTGCATATCAGAAACAAAGTCATTGCATAATACCACAATGAACCAATGCTGAGCTTAGAGACTGAAGAGGATTGGTTTCAGTTTCAAGTGGTGAACTCTATGCTAACATAAAAGGTAGTGGGCACTGGTTAGGATGGCTAGAATACAATAGGTACATGAAATAGGGAAGAGTCTTACAGTTGTATGTTTAGTTCTACAGTCTTCCTAAGGGCACAACATGGCAGTGGGTAGGGGATTTGTTCAGAGATGGCACCCAATTCTTCAGATTATAATTTCTCAGGTGTTTGGGGACTGGTCTTAGAATTCTAAGCTACTATGCACTGAGGAATAATAGTCCATCGTGGCTTTGACTGGAAGAAATTTCCATTCTCATCAGAATCTTAAATCTAAAGATCTGTAGATCCCCAAACAGTCACCAGGTTCTCCAAACGATGGGTTTTCAATGGTCCAAAGCCTCTGAATGCCCCACAATGACCTGGCTCCTCTGATAGCTTCTTCCTCCAATGCAGCTGCTTCATCCAGCGGCTGCCATCCTCTAGAAAGTCTAGAGGCTTAATAAGGACTCGCTTAACAAAGTCACATGTGGTGTGAAGGGTCTGAAGCACACAATTCTCAAGTAACAACTTAGAGTTCAAACACACAGAATCCCAAAGCCAGTAATGTTCATAGATTGGTTTTTTTTTTTTTTTCATTTTTCCTGGAGTCTTTATTCCAAGGTCGTGTGAGACCTACTATATAGTCTCAGTTCAACCAATATCTGATACATGGTGTTGTTTTCCAACTTACTAACTCTTTCTCCCAGTGTACTAAGTTTAAAGTAGACTCTTTCTGGCATAGAAGACCATAGAAGGCACACAAAACCAGGAACAATAACTCACTAAGAGGAGCTCATTCAACTGACATAGCCTCTCAGGAAACAGGTGAAGGCTCATGAGGGCCATATTCTTTCTTTCTCTCTCTCTCTCTCTCTCTCTCTCTCTCTCTCTCTCTCTCTCTCTCTCTCTCTCTCTTTCTCTGTGTGTATGTGTGTGTGCATGCATACTGTGTGCATGTTTGTATTTATAGTAATGGAGAGTGCAGAGAAGTTAACTAAATTGGTTCTGAATTTTGAATAACAGCATTAATTAATTAATTAATTAATTAATTAATTAAAATCCATATACATGGAGTCAATGAGATGAGAAGACCAGAACCATGCTGGAAGGATGGGGAAAGTACAGAAGATACAGATCATAATCCAGGAGTTCCCAGGAAGCATATTTCAGGAAGAGGGCAGGGAGCAGGGCCTCCATGCTTCAGGACACACATCTTCTCTGCAAGTCCTCTGCAGGTGCTTCTTCATCCCTGTGTCCTTCGGAGAAAATTCAAAGTCTAGAAAGCAGCTTGGATCCATAGGAGTGCAGATTACAGGCGACAGAACAGACACCACCTTTAAGGAATTGGCTAGGAAGGCGATGGTCACGAGGGGAGAGAGAGGGCTCCATTAGAAAACAGAGCAGTCTAAGAACACTATCCACAAACCACAGAAGATCTCCACGATTTTCAAACTTAAGCTACACCTTTCCAGAAGTCCACATCTATTAATATATATATATATATATTATATTATCCTTGGGTACCTAAAATTGAGCCAAACTTTTTAAACCAGAGAAAGTAGAGAAGGAATTGGTTTTATTGTAAAGGGGTAGATACTAACGTAAGGTGGAGAGGACCTTGGTTAGGGAGGATGGCTATAATACAGCAGGCACAGGAGACTAGGAAAAATCTCACAGTCTTTGCCAAGTTCTGCATCTCTGTTGAGAAGTTTCACATCACACTGCAGCTGATGATTTAAGTTCAACAGGGTATGTGTTAAAATTGTCACTTGTGGACAACCCAACTCACGATACTATGATTTTCTTCTTATTTTTGTCCTAGTGATACCTTAAGGACTTATGAATAGCTATTTTAACATAGAAACATGCATTTTTACCAGGATATTTTGAATTCATGAGGCTACCAACTTTACTGACCTCTTTATAATTGCTTTCTGATTACTCCAGTGCTATGATGATGAGTCTGATCATAATCTGCCACATGGCAGGGTTTGTATTTAAATGTAATCACGGATCTATATCTAGTCAGATGACTTGCCAGTCAGGGTTGCACAGAATGTGTTAAAAATCAGCAGATGCTGAGAAGGGAAGGGTGGAGTCGGAAGGACTCTGTGTCAGCAAAGGTGATAATTCAAGCACTGCATATAGATTATAAACATCCATACTAATTCCTGGAGTGAATACCTCCAAGAGTTAGAGATGGACATGTCCAACAGCTAAATATGTACCAGAGCAGATAATGCCTCATCCAATGTGTCATATTGTCTGCAACATCATTAGAATATTCACTCTGTGGCTTGCTTGTTTCTTCTGGTTGACTTGGGAAGGAGAAATCTGCCAACTACACATCAAGACAAAGGAGACTAGCTAGGCAACAGGGAAGCACAACCTGCCGTAGATACGATGCAGTTTTCTTTTGTTTTGTTTTTGGAATGTACTTTTTGAAGTCATGGTCCCACTATTTAGCAAACATCAGCCTTGAACTCCCAGCAATCCTCCTACATCCACCTCCTGAGATACATGCTATAAGCATGCCTAGCTGCACATTCTTTTGCAAGGGATTTTAGCGATCTGATATTTAACTTGCCTGTGAAGTAGTAGAGAACTTTTCTCCCCAAAAGGAAATATTTGAAAACAAATAAAGAAAATTAAGGAATAACTTAACCCATACATTTCCTCTTAAGTTACCACCAGTATTGCCCATGTTACTGAGAGTAACAGCTGTAGCTGCATCTACACCTAAGTGCTGAGATTAAAGGCTTGCACCACCACTGCCTGGCATAAACTTACTTTATTTTTTATGACTGTACCCATTTTTTCCTTTTTTAAGCCTATGTACATATTTTAAGCGTATTGTATCATTTTAGAAGTGTGTGTGTCTGGACCTGGCTGTACTAAGCATCTGCTGTGTTCTCTGATTGCATGAGACAAACTGCTATGTCAGCCACTGGTGAGGCTCAGCTTAGCACATGGCTCAGGCAGCCGGCTCCAGCTTGCAGGCAGTCTTTGTAGGCTGAGCCTACCTGAGAGACCTTATATGGATATACATGGCTAGACATTGGGCATCATGTGTACACAAGTTTTTCTTTAGGCCACCAGCACACACACAAAAAAATGTCACAGAGACTTATTAATTATGAAAGCTCAACCTATAGCTTAGGCTTGTCTCACTAACTTTTACAGCTTAAATTAACCCATTTGTCTTTGTCTACATGTTGCTACCTTACTTGTGGCTTTTACATTTCTTCTTGCATGTCTTGCTCCCTCTGCATCTGACTGGAGATCCCTCTTTACTTCTTCCCAGAGCTGTCTGTCCCAAGAAGTCCTGCCTAAACTCTTCCTGTCTAGCTAATGGCCATTCAGTTCTTTATTAAACCAATCACAGTGACACATCTTCACACAACATAAGAAATATTTCACAACAGTATATATTCCCTCTCCAGACTGTAAGAACACTTGAATAGCAATAGGCTATTGCCCATCCCATCTGTCCAGTGCTGAGTATCTTGAGTGCAACCTCACTCCTTCTCCCTGATATGATTCAGAATATATTCCTACTATATATTTCCCTTAGGCATGCTATTTTATGAAACCCACACAGGCAGAACAATCACTTATTTCATCATTCAAGAATGATTTATTCATAGCCCACTATGAGCCTTGCTGACACTGCCATACATATAAGAAGACAAAAGGAACAGAACCCCTCTGAGAAGTGTTAAGTCATGTCCTTAGACCTAGAGATTAGAGGTCACATCTCCTGGCCCTGGGCCATGTTTTCTGCTTAAGGATTCCCAGCTTCAAGAACCACAACCCTTTACCAATACGCTTCACCAATTCCTACTTATCCAGTATTTGCTTTTGAATTGCATTAACTTGATGACTAATAATCACATACAAAATTATCCATGAAAAGTGTGGGTCTGCTATTTAAATATCTAATTTAATGGTAAGTCAACATTAATTTGTACTTTTGGACCAGTCAGGAAGTCTGACTAAAAACCTCTAGATTTGCATGGAATTGAAGACTATCTGAGAAGGAGGGTGAGACTTTGAAGGTTGAAGTGTCAGGATGCTTGTACACAGTAGATGGAGAATATCAGGGAAGAAGTCCCCTGAGAGGAACCAGTAAAGACAGTAGAATATTTCAAGGACTTGCAAATTTTACCTAAGGCTTAGTCACATGGCCACAGTGGAAGAACCAACATAGCTCAGTAACCCGAGGAGCAGTAATTATTAAAATTCATAATAAATAGCTGTGGCCAAGTAGGAAGTAAAGAAATGGAATAGCAGAGGGAGAGGGACTCAGAGAAAGAAGAGTGTAGAGCTGGTGTTTTGGTCTAGGACTGTCCTCCGGGGTATCACCAAAGCTGTGGCACCTGTATTGCCTTCACTTCCCAGGGCAGATACACCAGCCACCCAAAGAACTCAGTAGCTAATTTGGGCCATTTGTACATCATTAACCTACGTAGTGGATATTTTTAAAAGCATAGTTCATATTTAAAGAGGGATCCCTCTTTGATCTCTGTGCATCACCTTTCTGAAGGAGAAGGGGTGATACATTAACTCTGTAGAATGACCTCGACCATATTGTGAAACTGAAGCTTGTGATTGGCTTTCCATGCACAATGACAGCACCAACTGTGACATGAAACACAACTGGGGAAAAAGTCATGGGATTTCATTCAAAGGAAAGATAAAGAGAAGGGGAATATTTGCCAAAGGTCAAGACCATAGCTAGGTAGAAGGACTAGGTTATGCTATGACAGTAAAGAAATATGATATGCTTTTCTCTTATTTTTCCTTATTTTGTTGTCTTGAGTTTTTGAGACAGGGTCTCACTATAGACTTCAGACTGGCCTTGAATTCATGGTCTTCCTGCTTCAGCCTCTCAAATGCTGAGGTTGCATGCATATATTACCAAACCCAGATCTCCTTTTCCTGATGGGAATGCTACATGATTGGAAACTACTATGTGTATTAAAAACTCACATGGTACTCTGCTTTGTGTGTCAATTAAAAATAGGTTAAAATAAGCCCAAAACATGACTCTCTTATTACTATCCATGATGCTGGGTGGCATTCATTTTGTAGCTACAATTTTAGGTACACCATTTTTCTGAATAAACTGCATGTTTTCTGAACCTTTCTGATTCTCAATATAAACCTGGCTAAAAGCATTCAACAATAATAACACTAGTCTAAATGGTATGCTGTCTTGAAATTTCCTCCCCTAAATTGATGAATTGAGAAGTAGAGTGAGGCAGAAGTAATAAGATGTGGGCTGGGCGGCAGTGGCACATGCCTTTAATCTCAGCACTCGGGAGGCAGAGCCATGCGGATCTCTGTGAGTTCAAGGCCAGCCTGGTCTACAGAGTGAGATCCAGGACAGGCACCAAAACTACACGGAGAAATCTGTCTCAAAAAACCAAAAAGAAATAATAAGATGTGTATAACCTTCCAAGGTCCACCCCTAGTGATTACTTCTGTGATCTAAGCCCCACCTTCTGAGGGCTCCATGGCCACCTCTGAAAGCCAGTGTTCAAAACACAAGCCCACAAGGGACATTCCAAATACAAAGCACGTTGGTGTCCATCAAACTGAACGGATTTGACCTATTTTGCTAAGAAATACAACTTAGTTGCTGGTGGAATTTACAGTACTCCTTCAGCATATCCCCTCCCCACACCAGCATTTCTGGCTGGGACAGTGTGATTTACAGCGGCATAAAGAAAGCTCCTTTCTCTTGATCATAGAGCTCCAGGAGCAAAGTCTACCCACTGATCACCTAGTCATTGCACAGTCAGGCAACACAGCAGCCAGAAGCTTTCCTGCTGATTTCTTAGCTCTTCAACTTCAGTTTTAATGACAAAGTTTTACAGTCAGTATAGTTATAAAAAATTTCTTCAAAATAAGAAAGGTTGAGTGGAGATAGTAACCAACATGTATTATATATAGGTGTGAAATTGTCAAGGCTCTAATTCAATAAAAAGAAATAAAAATATAAACATTGAGAAATAACAATTGTACTTACATTTGCAAACATTTGTATTAACTATTAAGTAAAATGATATAAGCATTATTCCTAGTGAATTTTAATATTAATTTTAATTGGCTCTAAAATCTAAAGCAATAAATCAGTAATAACAATATTTATTTTAAAAGTAACTATAAATAGATTGCTATGAAAAAATATTTCTTAGAAAATAAAGAGTGCTGTATTCCAAGAGCATCCATCACTGGCAACAACTGTGAGCATACCTTCCTGCACTTTCATTCTGAGCCACATTCTAGATCCGTTGTTTATCGATTTTCCATCTGAAATTCACATGGGGCATGAATAGATTAAGACAAAGCCTTACTTTTTCATTCATGACTGGGGAAAAACAGAAGCAAAATTTATGAATTAGTTAAAATCTAAACCCCTCTCTATCCACATTTATATATAATTATATATGTGCAGGCGTGCAGTGCAGGGTTATCAGCCAAATGCCCAGATCAAGAGGAGAAGGCAGGTGCCGTGCTTGCTCCCATTCTTGCTGCTCAAGCCAGGTTCCTTATGTCACATCACCCTGAGAGAAAAGTGAAACAGAGCTTACAAAAATTTCCAGGTAATACAAACATACTCCATAGTCACTTCCTTCTCAAAAGAAGGCCTTTTATCTCAATCAGACATGAACATCTAATTAACTCACACCTGTACCTCCCTGTGTCTGAGAAAGTCCATAGCATTAGGTAGACTGCAACTCTTCCCCCTCTTTGATTTTCCTCCTGGAAATTGTGACAGCAAATGCCCATGATGAGACTGATCTCAGATAAGCACAGGGAGCACAATGTCTCTGAAATGAGGATTGGAAGGACAGTTTGTCATTTGAGCAGAACACTGGGAGCACAGAAGCTCATCTGAAGTGAACATGGGGAGGATAGCTTCCGATATAAAACGCACAGGGTGGTGTGGGGACAGTCCAGGGAACAGTGCCTGCACCTTGCAGGAATCTACATGCAGCCAGCCTTTCTCCTTCAAATTGTGTGTCTGAGTAGCTGCATTGGTGTGGATCTCTCAGCCTTCATTTATTCCGTGAATAATTTGACCAGCCCCTCTCCTTTCTGGAATTGTTGCCACACATCCCCAGACGGCTTATCAGGAGGAGGCACTATCATGTTGGTAACAGGTGTCCTGAGAACCAGGGCAGGAGACTTCCCATTCCACACTGTTACCCTTCCACTGTGCAGAAATCTCACTGTTTAATGGCAGAGAATGTGAGACTGGAGAGTGGGAACTTTGCCCTCATGCCCCTCCTCTTCCTGCTAATGAAAATAAGCCTGGATAATTAGATCAATTGGGATAGGAAGCTTCCTATCGGTGGTCCCTGAATTCCCTTTATCTGTAGCAGCAATTCCTGGGTCCCACCTCCAGTCTGGGAGTTCTGAAGTCCCAGGAAGGCTTCTCAGTAAGACTAGAGCTGCTCAGTTTCCTGGAAGAAGGCTCATTATAACACTACCCCAGGCAGGAATTTTATCCTTTTATCCTTTCCTTATGAGCCATAGCTCCTTTGCTTGTTAAATTTTAAGGAAAAGACTAAAATCTCATGATACTATTTTTACTGTCAATAAGAATTTCAAAGAAAAATAAGAACAATATACCTATTGTATTAAAACTTTTTCTGATCTTATTGTAGATACCCAGTGGTAATAAAGAATATAGTACTGCTGTACAGGAAAAGAGAACTGGTGTAGTTCCCTTAATCCATGAAATGTTAAAGAGATCCAGGGAACTCTAGATTAATATAATTTGTGAAGTAGTGCTTGTGTCTGAATAAAGGATAAGCAGGTTCATTGCAGGATGTACAGCATGTTCATGGAACCTGTTAAAACTGCTCTCATTGTTCCACGTGGTATCTTACAGAAAAAGGCATAAGTGGGCTGTTGGAAGTATCAGTGGATGGCGCCTGGTTTTGCAGCCAGCTGGCATAATACCTTAATGTCCACAGGAATTCAAAGGACTCTATAAAAGATACATAATATCACCATTGAATGGAACTCCACATAAGTTAGTTATAGTATACTCTGTAAACATCTGGCATTCAATTTCTTAAATAATGCTGCAGAAAATGAAAAGCCATTTAACAGGGGTTTACATTTTTCCTGAACATGAAAGCTGTGATTTCTAAGTATTGGACTAGTTATCACTTTACTATTTAGCTTTAGTAAAGTATCAGGCAAATAGGTCAGGAATGAACAAATATGTATATACACACATTTAGTGTTTAAAATCTATGTGTATAAGATATGGAATTAAACATATGGCCACATCACTGTGCAGAGTCTGAGGATCTAGGTGTCATGACAACCTTCACTGTGCATGTTGCAGTGTCTGTTTGAAAGGCGGCACAGAAGAGCAAGTTTGGGCAGTATACCAAAGTTACACTAGGCTCTGCACACTATCCATTCCAGGGATAGCCCTGCTGTAAGATAATTCTATCCCAAGGAAGACTCTGTTTCTCCAAGCACCTCAGACTTCCAGAGTCTCCAGTTTCCCTCAAATCCACAAACATTTTCCATGAAAATAAATGAAGGGTTATAGATATTCTAGCCAGCATGTATTGTCCTCATTCATAGCAACCCCTGGACAAATCAGGGACATGGGCAATACAAATGTCTAAGATAAACAGACAAAGTTCATTTTCAGATGAAGTTCCAATCTTGTGATAGGGGACAAGAAGAGTGTCTGGTCCCCACTTACCAACACAGATAGGCCTTCCAACATCAAACTTGCTTGTACCTTGATTATGTACATTCAGCCTCTAGAACAATGTAGTATAAATATATCTCTGTTCCTTATAAATTACCCAGATTAAGGCATTTTCTTAAAGTAGAACTATGGGCTAAGAAAAGGCCATGCTCACATGCATTTTCTGATTACCAATGGGTTTTCTCACTTAATAACCTGCCTTATCCTCAGCAAAGCCATCCTGAATCATCTGTATATTTCCTTTCTATATAGCATTACCTAGAAACAGGGTTCTACTGATAAGAATTATATCATGTCATGAAGTGACCATTTAATACAAGATAAAAAATCACAATATCAGATCTGGCAGATAAGAAGTTAATTTCTTAATCAGCTACCATAGCCTTGGCTTCCCCATATTAGATAGAATCTGAAGTGTCACCATCTGCAAGTGGTCTAAAGCCAACTTGGAAAGTCTCATCAACACAGAAGTCTGGGAGGAACTGGAAAGCATTCCAGGAAAAGACAAAACATGAACTATCTGTAACCCTGACACTTTGCTAAAAACACTAACAAAGGCTGGACCTCTGTCATCATATTGCATTGATTCTGTCTGTTGTCTTAACCCTAGCATCAGATTCTACTAGCTCTATCTGGACGTAGACATGTTGATAATTTGAAAATGTTTTGTCAAAAACTATATCATCAGATAAACTTAGCCTACTGACAGAGTGAGTATGTGTTTCTTCTACCCACCCCAGTGCTCTGAGCAGCTCAAGCACTTACAGTTCTTCAACACCATGATCAGGCCCAGATTAAACCAAGACACAAGAGAGTCACAAAAGATAATGACTGAATGACTCCTTGGTTTCAGATGATAAGCCTGTTAGCCCAGCAAGCACAAGATGATGATGCTTGCACATAAGAAATAAAACACTGAAGCTATGCCCATGGCCAATGAACAACTTATCCTACTCCAGAGAGTCAGCAAAGGGCATCTGCTCCCATTGCCAAGCTAATCTGATCACCCTTTGATAAGTTTTAGCTTTCTTCTGCCTAAGAGCTTCCAATAAAGGAGTTATGCTTCTCTAGTTCCAAATGTATGGGCTATTCTCATTTCTTTTATTTTCATGTCATAACATGTTACCATATCAGCATAGTGATACAGACTCAATATTGATCACATAGAGTATAGGGGATGAAAGTGGCCTATCACTTCAGGAGCCCACTCTACAGGAGGGATACTACTCAGAATAGAGAAAACCAGGCAACTGCACTGGGCAAAATGAATATGAACCTGTTTCTACTAGTACTAACAGAGGTTTCTCTGACAGCCCTTAGAAGAACCAGAAAATGAGAATGGGCATTGAACACACTCATCACTCTCAAAAGATCCGGTTCAAAAGGACTGCATTCCTAACTCAAATAATTATTCCCTACAAAGTCTGGGGCAATCTTGTCAATCTTGGGATATCTTGCCCAATGAGAAGGTCATCTAGAACAGGAGCTCACTGGTTATACAATCTTCCTGAGCAAAGATTTGCTTTTTCCCCTAAGACCCTCATGGGCCTTGCATAGATAAAGTTCTGCTAGGTTTCTGATTTAGCCCTGTGCCATGCAAAGGGCTAGATTTTTTCTCTGGAATCCTGCCCTGCAGATTGTCATCTTTCTATTTCAGGGACCCTAGAGTTCTTCTGATATCCTGGAACTAACTACCTGTCTTTATCTCCCACAACCACAGAAAGTCCATGATGGATCTCAGAAAGCTGAGGTAATAGTCAGCTATGGGAGATGCTGCTATCTTAACTTTTCCTGGGACAGAAATATCTAGCTGTATAGTAGGTTAAGTCTTGTATAGAATGCAGCCAAATGGCTCTTTTGCAGGTGTGGAGCAATGGTACTACTTTGCTTTTCATTTAAGAAAGATGATTCAGGAAACAAACACGATTATCCTGATTTTAAGGAAACTAAGGACCATACAACCTCCTATAAGCAATGTGCAGCTCTCAGCCATTACCTATATCCATGGCTATGTTGGCTAATATCTGGAGTTAGTTTATTCTGTGGGTTGTTAGAAATGTTCAAAATGAGGGTCTGTAACCCTGGGCAATGTGTCCTGGTAGTTGAGTCAGACACTCTAAACAAGTCTTGCAACCATAGAGGAACTCCTGGCAGATCTCTCCAGGAGTTAGTTCTTGCAGTAGGTAATTAGATATGAGAAGCAGGGACCATGACTCCTTATATAAAGCAATCAGACAGCCATGTTCAAAGCAGGACTACCAAAATTTACAAATATATTTAAACATTTCATTGACACAAAACTAAACATACTGCAAAAGTTTAGTGGCTAGAGAGCTTCCTCAGTGGGTAAGAGAACTTGCTGAGCAAATATGAAGACCAAATTTCACATGCCCAACACGTGGAGGAAAAAGCTGTGTATGGTCATATGCCAGGAGGCCCAGTTTTGTAAGGAGCAAAGAGAGAAGGATCTATCACTGGGGCTTCCTGGCCTGCCAGTTTAGCTGAAATGAGGAGCCCTAGGAACAAGAAGAGGCCCTGACTCAAGGAAATAAGGTAGAAAGTAGCAGGTCACCTAGTGTCCTCCTCTAACCTCCATACACCACGCGCACACACACACACACACACACACACAGAGAGAGAGAGAGAGAGAGAGAGAGAGACAGAGACAGAGACAGAGACAGAGACAGAGAGAGACGTTTTTAGGTACATTCTATATTTTCCCAACTTGCTCACATCTGAAGGTAACTTTCTTTTCCATGTCTTCTAAGTCATTACTGAACTACTCTGAACACATGATAAAATGATATGTATTTATTTAGTTTATGTGGGTGTGGTAGTTTGAAAGAAAATGCCCCCAAAGGGAGTGGCACTATTAGGAGGTGTGGCCTTGTTGGAGGAAGTGTGTCACTGTGGGGGTGGGCTTTGAGGTCTCTTTGCTGAAGCTTCCCTCAGTGTGACAGACAGTTGACTTACCATTGCTTGCAAGATGTAGTACTCAGCTCCAGCACCATGTCTGCCTGCAAGCTGCCATGTTTCCCTTCTTGATCATAATGAACTGGACCTCTGAAACTGTAAGCAAGCCAGTAAGCAGCACCTCTCCATGGCCTCTGCATCAGCTCCTGCTTCCAGAATCCTTCCCTGTTTGAGTTCCTGTCATGACTTCCTTCAGTGATGAACAGTAATGCTGAAGTGTAAGCCTAATAAACCCTTTCCTCCCCAACTTGCTCTTTGGTCATGGTGTTTTGTCACAGCAATAGAAACCTTAACTGAGACAGTGAGCAGGGGAATGCCAAGTGCCATACACAGCATGCCTCCCTTACACATTGGGATGCACTGTGAATTCAACATTATACATAGACCAGGCTAGGTCATGTTTGATGCAGAACTTATTACATGGTGTACGTAACATTATTTATGGAACATTCAGTTTCTGTTTTCAAATTTCCACTTGGTATAAGTGGAAATAAGCCTCCTTGTATTTCTCTACAAGTACATCTTGAAAGAGTCTTCAGTAGCACAGAACTCCTCAGTCTTAGGGAAGGAGATAGTCTGTTCAGTGGTATCATTTGCTTTAGCAGTACCTCATTGAAGTGTGCATAGAGATTGGTTTAAAAAACCCCACTTTCTGTCTCTTTGACCATGCAGAATTGCATCTATATAATAAACTTCTAGACAGTTGAGTTATCACATCAAACAATTGGTACTTCTACTTAGTTTGTGTATTTTGATGAAGGTCAAGTATTCTTTCTGTAGCATGTGGGAGAACTGATATTTAGAATCTGTAACTGGATTCTAATTGATCCAGTTACACCTAATCCAAGAAGCAATGTCAGAACTCATTACTTCAGACTCTTTCTTGTTCTTAGTTAGGATAAGCATCCTTGTACAGCTTGGGTCTAGAGGGTAGTTCAAATCCAGGTGTTGAAGTTTTGGTGCCCAGTGTGCGATGGTGCGATGTCACAGTAAGGAGGGGGGTCCTGGTCACTAGGGGTGTGTTCTTAAAGGGGATAATGGGAGATATCTCTCTCTCTCTCTCTCTCTCTCTCTCTCTCTCTCTCTCTCTCTCTCTCTCTCTCTCTCTCTCTCTCTCTCGACTAAGAAGTAAGCAGCTTTGCCCCACTACATGCTCCCAGTCTTGTTGCTCTCACTTGCCACAGGCTTAAAGCGGTGGGAGTCAAGCAACCATGCCTGGAATCTGAAACTGAAACAAGTAAACACTTCATCCTTTCAGGCTGATTTTCTTGTGAGTTTTGTCAGAGAGACAGATCCTGACTAACACAGCTCTTACTGCTTTCCAGTTATTTTGTTTTCCACTGAACTGGTTCTGCTTCCGTTTGGATTGTCTGTAGTTATATTACCGGTCTTTATTATTGTAGAATCTTTGTGGGTATCAGAAAACTGAGTTTGTTCTGTTAGCAACATTTCTGATGGTTTGCCCACTTTCTGGGAACCATGCACATTTCAAAATAATTAAATTATGGATGTCAATTTTTCTATATCTATTTATACTTGGAAGTGTTCCCTATTTCTGATACTATAAGAAGATGTTTTCAAGGTTTTTGATGCTTAAAAGGTTTTAAATCTTAGATTTAAATATTTATTTTAAAAGGTAATATAAATTGTGAGATAAGTATTCAACTTATTTTTAGTAGAAACACAAACATATGTGTTACTGTACATGGGATGTTTAAATATTGTTCTTGAAATTTGAGAACCTTTCTGATCCTTTCAAGCCAGGGACATTATTTTCTCTTTTAATGGTCCTTGCTATTCTCATTCACAGAGTGATAAGAGAGAAAGCAGGCTGAAAGGTAAAGAAACACATTTTGCTTTTTTCTGAATATTGTGAATAGTTTTGTTGGATGGAATTGCTTCTAAGTTTCAGCTAAATATAAAAATAGAGTATTGGGGTGTGTAGTTCCCATTTACTGCAGAAAGGATCTATGCTCCTTGGAGAACTGGCTGATCTATTTTGGGGAGATATACCAGTAGCCCAAAACACAGGACACAGCTCTCAAGGAGACTCTGGTGTAAGGCACAGAGGACATGTCCCAGAATAGTCACAGCAGAAGAAACTACAAGTCTTTAGGGAGTGAGGTGACAATGCCATCCTCTATTGTCACCATTGGATAGTGCAAAAGAGCAGGGAGAAACTTGTATAACTATATGACCTCATGTAGATGAATTTCACAAACAGAACACTGGCCACAGAAGCTGGACATGAGGCCCGGTGTGCTATCTGACCCCATTTACGGACATAGCATCAGCAGGCATAACTGGAGTGTGCTGGCTCTCCTGTAGGACAGCAGCTATGCTGGACTGAGGTGACAGGACTAACAGTGCTGACCATGATCTACCTACCTCTCTTCGGTCTTGCTGCCCCAAGACTCAGCTTGCTTCATAAAAATCCATTGTCCTGGATGCCTGTGCTGTGTACCTTGCTGTGTGATTCTTTTACCTGATAGAACTTTCTGGAAAAGTACACATGATACCACATGATTTTGCATACCAGGCAAAGGATTAAATGATTTAGCATTAAGAATGACAAAAACCTTAGGGGACTCCAAGCACTTCCATTACATAAAACACCATGAATTATTAATGATCCTAGCTAACATGGCAGATCAAAGGAATTTGTGATCACTTTGGGGACATGCTAGAGAAACAACAAATAATTTTGAAAATAGAACCAAAAAGAGCATTTATACTGCCTTTTGTGTAAAAAGAAAATGCACCTTAGGGTAGCCAGAGAGTAAGAAGTTTTCTTTTTGTGGAAATATTTTAGCCAATAAACAGGTAAAGGGTATGGATATTCAAATGTCAGGGGAAGGGGTTGTTATGTATAAAGAATTAACAGAACTCTGTGGAGAGTCTAGGAATTGTTATCATCAGTGCTGGAAATGGCTTGGGCAAATGGAAAGGAACATTTTGACCTCCCAACTTACTAGAAAGACAAGGAACAGACAAAACACTTTTAAAAATCAAGCCTGGGAAATGTGAATCCAAAAGACTGTGAATGGGATGCTAAGTTACCAGTGTCTGGCTGCTTGTCTTGTGGTAGAGGGGTGTCTAGAAGAATCCAAAGGGATCTGTCAGTCAAAATAATTCATATGACTTTTCTGATTCTATTCCAAATGCACAATCTATTTTAAAATGCATTTTAAATCTGTTAGAATAAGTGCAGAAATATAGGGAATAGCTCTGCATCTTATAGTATAGTACTGGTAATTAACTTCATTTGATCATATATCATTGGTAAGTTTTAAAATGTTGGTGTGTCTCTGGGGATATGTGGGTCTATTTAGGGATATGAGTGGAAATGTAGCTTGGAAATATTAGCAGAATTCCATAAGGAAATATACTCAAGACATTATTGATACTGAGAAAAGGTGGGATAAAAATAAATATCTAGATAATAGAAAAGGGACACAGTCAGCTCTGGGGCCAAACTGGATAAGGTCACCTGTGGTATGAGGGACAAGGATGGGGAGTCACAGAGACATGTAGGCAAATAATCTGTATGTAAGTTGGCACTAAATTAAGCTAGTCCCTTCTCCCAGATAGAGATCTGGAATATTCCATAATAAGTTTGGAAAGTATAACTATTGAAAAATAGCTTCTTTAGATGAAAGGATTATTAACTTTAACTTTCCATCTAAAATATTGAAGTCCAAAGATAAATTAAAAATCTGAAAAACTATTTTAGCCAAGAAAGAGACTTGACCTCAAGAAAAGGGTCAACTCCCTTGGGCAATGTGCATTCAGAAAAGTCTGTGGTTGTTCCTGACATTGTGTCTACAGAACAGTCAGAAAGCTCTTCAGGTCTATATCAGATACTATTTTCTGTTCATACTTGTAATGCCTTGCCACAGGCCTTACACTATTATCTAAACCAAATCCTCCACTCGGTCAGGAGGCCCTTCTATCTAGCCCCGTTGTCCTCCCAGGCTCCCCTGGGTCCATTCTCAATTTTGAGTTTTTGTTATTTTCTGGTACTTAACAAAGAATCCATGTCAAGTTTGAAGAGTTTATTTCTTTAAAACATAAACAAAACTGACAAAACTTTACCAAGGGTAAGATGAAAAAGGAAAGACTCCAAAGCAGAACTGAAAAAGGAAACATTCCAACTGGTGGCAAAGACATACAAGGATTACAAGAGACAGTCATAAGCAGCCGGGTGCCCTGAGAGTGGAAAGGCTTCTGCACACAACCTGCAGAAATAGAATCACAACACAGGAAGAAACCAAAACAAACTAGATAAGTGTAAAGAGACTGAGTCATTGACAAGTCTCCATCAAAGAAAATTAGACATCTTCATGGCTAGATTTCCAAACACTCAAGAAGCGATCCTTCTCATACTCTTCCAAAACCATGAAGAGGATGGAGTCTTCTGAACTTATTTTATGGGGCCACCATCACTCTTACACCAAGGCAGAACAAAAGCACTATAAGATGAAAATACTTTGACTGTGAACTTCTTAGTTAGCCATGACTTGTAATGTCCCTCTCATCCCTCTTGCCATTCTGGGACAATTCTATCCTTGCTCGCTTATTATTGGTGTCTGCTCACATATTTCAGAAGATCACCCATCTGTTGCTAGAGTTTTTCTGCCTGGCCCATGGTCAGGGCAAATCTCTCTCACCCGCCAGTCCCACAGCCACTCAGACCCGACCAAGTAAACACAGAGACTTATATTAGTTACAAACTGTATGGCCGTGGCAGGCTTCTTGCTAACTGTTCTTATATCTTAAATTAATCCATTTCTATTAATCTATACCTTGCCACATGGCTTGTGGCTTACCGGGATCTTCATATGCGGCTTGTCATGGTGGCGGCAGGCAGTGTCTCTCTCTCAGCCTTCCACTTCCCAGAATTATTCTCCTTGTCCCGCCTATACTTCCTGCCTAGCCAATGGCCAATCAGTGATTTATTTACTAACCAATCAGAGCAACACATTTGACATACAGACCATCCCACAGCACCCATCCTACCATTTTTTCTCTTGATGCCTCTCATGGTGTGCTTCTTCCTCATGTAAGACTAGCAATCTAGCTCCATCCCCAGCACTCAGGCTAGGTGCAGGTAGGTGCTTAGTAAATGTGGCCTGAGTGAATATATAGGTGGCTCATGGTTGGCACTCAGATGAGTAAGATGCAGGACAAGGCCTTTAATGCTTGTTCCAGCCTCTGATCCAAGCTGGGTATCCTCTGGATCATTGGAGACATAGATGTTGAATACCCTGGATGCAGATGTTCAGGCTCCCAAAAGAGGTCAGCTTGCATGCCCAGGAGTGCACAGTTGGCTCCTCACACACATTGCTGTTAGGATCCTTGCCCTTACCTCCATGCTCTTTGCTGAAAGTCTTATTAACTTCAAACTCTTTGAAACTGCTGCCTCTGGCAACAAACTTCTTAAAGTTGAATCCATCCTTTGAACAAAGCTATCATTACAGAAAAGCAAAGCTCCCGCAGCTTCACAGCATCCCCAGAAATTCTTCTGCAGACACAGATCTAGGGATGGAGGACTGGAGGTGAGTTTGCAAATCAACTTAACCCTCATGAGAGAGGAGGAGCTCATGAGATTGTTGAGAGCTATGGAAACCAGTCCCTGCTTTGTGGCTGAGAATGCAGCTGAGGACCCATGAGCACAGCCATGAGGAGTCCCCCAGCTGAGAAGGGGAAAAACAGTCTTTTGAGCCCTGGCTGGGTATGAACCTCACTGAGCCAGATGTGTATCACTAAGCTTCAGAAGCCTATTCTGACTTGACATCAGTCAGTCCTTCTATCAATATTCAGACCAAGACCAGCCATTACTGCTGTTCAGAATAATCCCAATGCTATTTCCTTGAACTTGGTCTCCAGTGCCAAGTTTGATATTCTCAGTGAAGTAATCTGGCATGCTCTGAAGCAGCCTCAGAACTCTGAAGCAGTGTTCAGGCTTGTAGACTTCTTATGCTTTGAGCAACAGGATCCCCATTACAGACTTGGAACACTGAGATTCAGTGAGGCTGCTGCCACTTTTCAGGCAGAGACTGTGCAGACCAGCTTGAGCTGACACTACATGAACCTTAAGTCCACATTCTCTGCCTTGAGTCAGGCTGTAGCCAGATAGATAAATGAAACTCCGAGCATCACATTGCCCTGGAAAACTTCCCTCATTTGTGTAATCGTGCCAGCACACTTGCTACAAAGAGAAACATAGGGACTAGCAGATCTGCTAGCTGGTATACAGTCACAGAATCAAGACAATAAAGCCAGCCTCCATCTGGAAAGGAAGGGCAGCCTCATGAAGAGACAATCCTACAGGAAGTGCTGAGGGAGCCATTCAGGGCACAGTGACACAGGCCAGAGGGTTCTATCTCCTTGCTCAGTGACCTCTGGGTCTGCCTGCTCAGACTGTTTCTGGATGTCTTTCTTCATGAAGTGTGCATCTAGGTGGTTCCACCTGTGTGAATGTACAGAAAAGGTCCTGATGTTAAGGATACCTGGAGGCATGCAGGAGCCAATGTTGATGAAAACAGGTTCACTCTGCACACCCTTCCCCAGGTCAACCATGACACCAGACCTCATCTTCAAGTCTGAGGGCCAGTGATCTTCACACCCTTCCTGGCCTTTCTGACTTTTGATTGCTTGAATCAAAAGAATCTTTGCACTGGGCTTGGTGGTATACTTTTGTCATAGTAGCACTAATCCCAGTGCTGCTGAGAAGTGGAGGCAGTTTGATATCAAGTTCAAAGCAAGTCTGCGGCTCATAGCAAGACTCTTGCTTTTAAAAAAGCAAAACAAGGAAAAACAGAAAACTCAGCACTTTTCTCAGAGGTTTCTTCAATACTGACCTTGGAAATCTATTTCTGAACAAGAACTGGTTGTACAGATTGTGTTACCTGGGCCCTTATTTAATTGAGAGCTCCACTTAATGCACAAAGCCCTCTTTGGCATCTGCTAGCTAACCACATCGTCTATAAGTCAGCTTGGCACTTTCAGTAAAGGGCTCATCATTTCTAAGGATTGTAAACTGGTTGCTGTCTTTCTTGTTTAATTTTTAGAACGTGACCATCTGGCTCCCAGCACTCCCCTGTGCCCCCTTCACCTGCACAAAGAAGTTGTTCAGTCTTTGTTGAGTCATTAATTAATTAGACAGTAGTTGTTTAGAAGTGTGAATATAATTTCCCAGAAAACTATCATTATAATTTTATCAACATAAGCTCATAAAGAACTATTCTGATTATAATATCATAGTCACAAAAAATGATTATTATTATTAGTGGGATCTTAGATTACTTTCCCTTTTCATAGGAATGAAAATCTACATAAGCTTCCACAGGACCTTGGAGTCAGAAAAGAAACTTAAAATGTTGTCCTTTAACCCAGGACTTGAAGGATCCTTCTGTAGAGGCTGTGTGAACTGTTTCCCAGGGAACAGATACTTCTATCACTGCACTGGAAAACCCTGACATCTATGTCTGCCTCCTGGAATTCATTTCTTGGGGTCATATGTGGAAGGTCAAAGCATTGTGTAGCTGTGGAATTAATGCCCAGTAATGAAAAGGGAAGTTTATTGAAGTACACAAGCAGAGCTTGGTTGTCTTTTGATGTAGCAGAAATGGATCTTAAAATAATATGTTTGAATTTCAGTAATGAGAAATGCAAACACCATCACTTTTATAGTAAGGTACACTTATGACACTTGGCTTTCAGGGCAGCGTTAATAAAGTGAGCAAACAGACATGCATCATACTGTCACCATGACTAAAGCTTCCATCACCTGAGTGCTAGCTCTGCTGACTGCAGTAGTTTCATCTAAAATAGTTGTATAGAAATGCCCTAAGTACATGTGAATCTTCCACATCTGGTCAACCTCTTCAATGACATTTTAACTACCTGTAGTTCTGTTCACCAAGCCATGGTTACCCATCAGTCTGTTCTAGCAGGGCTGACAGAACTCTCCTCAACATGGCTAAAGCCCCAGAGCATGCAGAGACACTTCCTGTGTCAGCACCCAAGCCTGTAAAAGACAAACAGGTTATTGGATAAGATGCTGGTGTGGATCCTTCTACACATTCTCTTCCAGCTAAGCATATTTCTCCAAATGCTCCCAGTGGTAATCATCTTTCCACTCTGAGATGTGACATGAACTCTCTCCTCACACTTACAGAGATTGTTTTCTCTTATGACACCTACCATGCTGCTCTACTATGGGATCCAGGTCAGACAGAATATATGTCTGCTTGTCTTTTAGTCCTCAGGACTGTCCTTCCTGCAAAAGGCATCCATTATCTGCCAATAAATAACTGCATTTCCCAAGTGAATTCATGAATTCACAAATATATCATCTGCTTTGGAGCTACTTTGGCAAGTCTGGGATCATAAGGAGGAATGAGATGTAGTGCTTAAGCTGAGGACCTCACAAATTAACAGTGAAGATAACACGCATATAAACATGGAATATATATGGCAGACATTCCTGGACTATCAGTGGGAAAGTGATTGATACCAATAGGGTCAGCTCAGTGGCTGGTAGACATGTGATGTTTTTAAAATGCATGATGGGATTTTAATAAAAGCTAACAAATACAAGTGGCATTTGCTTTCTAAGGAACCCAGGCAAATAATACATAGAACTTAAGCATTTGTGAAAAGTAAGTACCTGAGATCATCTTCCTACCCAGGACTCTAAAGAAGTCAGGAGGAGGAGGATATAGCAAAGTTTGTCTTCCCCAAGTTCTTTCACTAGGAAAAAGGAAAAAGTCACCCAAGAGGCTGAGTGACTCAGGCCCACTTAGTGTTAGGTCTAAAGCCATCATCTAGAGAACATCAGGACATAATCTCAGGATGTAAAAAGAATTATTTAAAAAGAATCAATCCAGAACAAAGCAGGAAATAAAGGAAAACTCAAGTTCATCAGTAATTATTACAGTTATAAATAAAGAAATAATCAATTTTAATGATGTGGTATTCCCAGTGATTAAAATGTAGCTTATAGACACTCCTATATGTACAGATACAAAAATTTTGAAAGCATATGTTACCTTGACTGGCTTCAGATCTAGAGAGCTCAGAGAAAGATGCCTTGACCTAAGGGAGCGTTGTCATTGTGACTCAGGGATAGAGGAGCCAGGAGTCAGACTGACAGGACCCACTGTCTCCAGTATCATTCTTTCTCCTCCCTAGCAATCTAATTAACTGTCCCAGCTAAAAGCTGCTGCCTGTAAAGTGAGCTGATCTCATATATTCTGCAGAATGGGGTAGAGGGATGATGGGATAACCAGATGAAAGCTGATAAGTGAGGAGTATTTCCAGACTGTGTGAAGCATAGTCAGAATCTGAAAATTTCTATACATAATTTCTTCATAATGAAGCAATAATTGTTGCTTTGGTGTTTGTGGTGGTTTGAGTGAAAACAGCCCTCATAGGCTCATAGGGAGTGGCACTATTGGGAGGCGTGGCCTTGTTGGAGTAGATGAGGCCTTGTTGGAGGAATTGTGTCACTGGAGACGGGATTTGGGCTTTCAGAATCCCAATCCAGGACCAGTGACACTCTCACTTCCTGCTGCCTGCTGATCTGGATATAGAACTCTCAGCTTCCTCTCCAGCACCATGTCTGCCTGTGTGCTGCCGTGCTTTTCGCTATCAAGATAATCGACTGCATCTCTGAGCTGTAAGCCCGCCCCAATTAAATGTTTTCCTTTATAAGAGTTGCTGTGGTTATGGTGTCTTTTCACAGCAATAAAACCCCAACTAAGATAGTGTTCTTCTCAAGGCCCCATATTAAACTTTGGTGACTGAGTTACTTTTCACTTGCTGTAATAAGACAACATGACAAAGGCAACTTACAAAAGAAAGAGTTTATTGGGGCCTTACAACTCCAGAGAGTTAGAGTTCCTGTCTATCGTGATGGGAAGCATGACAGCAGGTAGGCAGGCATAGTGCTGGAACAGTAGCTGATCAGTTATATCCTTATCCTTAATCACTAGGCAAAGAGAGATAATTGAGAGTGGTATAGGCATTTTAAACATCAAAGTCCTCTCCCAATAACACACCTCCTCCAACAAGATCATATCTCCTAATCTTTCCCAAACACTTATGTTGGTAGAAGTTTCTGTCCTGCCTGGCAATTCCCAAATAACCAATACAGAGGTTTAATATTAATTATAAATGCCTGGCCAATAGCTCAGGTTTGTTACTACCTAATTCTTACATTTAAATTAACCCATATTTCTTTTCTACATTTTGCCATGTGGCTCATAGCTTGTTATCTCATTTTCTACATGTCCTGCTTCCTTGGCAGCTGGCTGGCATCTCTTCTGACTCCACACTTCTTCCTCTCAGTATTCTCAGTTTGGCTGTCCCAGCTATGCATTTTGCCTGGCTACTGGCCAATTAGCATTTTATTAAACCAATTTGAGTGACAAATCTTTACAGTGTACAAAGGGAGTATTCCACAGTACAGTTATATCAACTGGGGCCCTAGTATTCAAATGTATGAGCCTATGAGGGCCCTTCTCATTCAAACCACCACAGTGACAGATTCTCCACAAATAATTTGGCAATTTTGAGTCTCCAAGTTGCCATCATAATGCTCTGTGAGCAAACATCATGTGGAATCATCTCCCGTTGCAGGTCCCCTTATTTGCAGACTGAGATGTCTGTAGGTCTTTCTAGACACTCTCCCTCCTTGCCTTCCTTAATCTCTCTCTCTCTCTCTCTCTCTCTCTCTCTCTCTCTCTCTCCTTGTTAACCTGGACAACAGCATGGACTGCTGACCCCTGGGTTAAGGCCAGCTCCTCCTGAGCAGCTCCCATACCCCGGTTCCAGGAACTGATCACACTCCGCATAGCCCATTATCATACAGCATTCTTCCCACTACATGGTGAGTGTAGTAAATTCAGGGCCTCTGCCCAAAAGCTTTGTGTAATAGGAATGTGTAACAGAAAAACAGCAGGGAATATACAAAGTAAGGTGGGCAGAGAAGGGACTGGGTCTGGGAGGAGTTCGGGGAGGAGGAGTGAATATGATCAAAATGCATTGTATGACATTCCCCCAAACTAGTAAAATTTAGAAAGAAAAAAAGTCAAGAAGTAAGGAAGAAAGTCAAACAAAGAGTAAGCATCATCTGCTGGTAGAAAAGTAAACAGTACATGTAATTCTGTACCTACTGTGGCATCAAGGTGTTGCACCAATTACATTCCACATCCTCAAATCTTACACTTACTTACCTCAGCAACACTGCTCTGCACACCTCCTTCTGAGTTGGGCAATGTCTTTAGCAACATTCTTGTCTGGTAAGTCATCAGATGAGTCAAGAAGGCCTTTATCTTTATTCCTGCTGACTTCATATCAGCAAAGTGAAGATTTCCATCCCTGAGACTCAGGCTTAGAATTATATCATTACCAGGAAGGATTTTAACACACTTTTCTCCCACTGGGAGCTGAATGTAATGGTATATGTTATGGTTTTGATTTAAAATGTCCCTGACAGGCTCATGCTTTGAACACTTCATCTCAAGCTGGTTGTTTCTGTCAGATACTTTGGTCATAGTAATGTAAAAGTAAGTGACACAGTAATCTACACTGTCTGTCTTCAGGCTAAGAAAGTGCCCAGCTGCCTGTGTCCATCTTCCAGGTCTGTAGGATGTATGTGGAGCTGAGTCACTACCACTCCTGATTTAAATCCAAGTCAAGACAATAACTACATAAGTAAAGTATACGTCCATATATCTAGAGAGATGGCTAAATCAGCAAGTGCCTGCTGTGCCTGAGGTTCTGGGTCCAGATCCCCTAACACCTACATAAACCCAGGCATGGTAGCACATATCTGTAACCCAAAGCTGGCTGGGTAGAGGCAAGTGGATCCCTAGATCTCATTAGCTAGCGAGTCTACCAGGATCCATATTACCCACTGCCTGCCTTTCAGGGACGCCATTGTTTTAGTCTTCCTCACCCTGAGTTTTCCTGCACAGACTATAGGAGCCCTTCTGACCCCAGCGCTATTATCCTATTCACAGTTTGACAGGCACAAATCCTTGCTGCCAGTGAGAAGCTTTCTGGAATCTCTCAAATGTTCAGCTGTCTCTTGTGTTTCATGGCCGCATTTACCCTCTCCACTGAACTATAGACACACGGCTATAGGCTTTTTTTTTTTTTTTTTAGCCTGGAAACATGATTTTATAAATAGTTCTATTCACTGATAGAAAGTGGATGTGTTACCTAAGAGGAACATTCATCTGGAAGAAAAAAAAGGCCCTCCTTAGAAGGAGGGAAGAGTATACAAATCCAACCATTTAAGTTGAATGCATTCCTTTCAGAGGAGCCTGTGCCACTGCTACACGTGCACGTGAAGAGATGCGTACAGAAGTTTACGACCATCCATCTCAGCTCCCATGGATTAATTCTTGAAGGAAGAATGAAACTCCAGAGTCAAAACTTGTCATGGGTGAATAGATGTGAGGCTGTATCATTTCAGGGATGAAGCATTCTGGGCTCAGCTGAGCATTTCCAGGCTGTTTTATCTCTGCCAAGAAAAAACATATTATGAAATCCACTGAAGTGAATTAGGAGATAAGCTTTGTTCAGGTATTTGTAATGTCCTGCGAGTCCTATGAACACCATGTCCACAAAGCTTCCCTCAGGTGCAGGTGCCTTTCTGCCTGAACTTGGGAGGGGACAGTGTGGGGATGAACACCTCCCATTTCTGACTGCTGTGAGTGATCAGAGGACTGTTTTCACAGCACTGTTAGGTGTCTACTTCTTCATGGGGTCTATGTGAAGGAGTTTCACCCTTTCCCGACTCTGGTGGTCTTGCATGTCTGAGAAATTCTTAGGCCTGTTTTCCTCTGATATGATTTTAATAAATTCATGTGTCCCCACAATCTTACCATCCTGATAAATTTATAAGTGATACCTTTCTACTCCCAGCATTAAGTCACTTCAGCCTGTGCAGCATGGATGGTACCAGATAGATGGTAGCATTCATATGTTCAGTCAGGCAGCCTCTAGTTTCAAAATGAAATTAAAAGCTGCTTGCAAAATGAAGACTCTCAAATTCTTGAAAAGCCACTGCTTTGCACAATAGGTAATCACTTAAGGCAGAGCCCATTCTAATCTTAACACACCAGTATAATGATTTTACCTACCATAAAGTTAAGTGACTTTTGGGGCTGGAGAGATGTCTCAGTGGTTAACAGCATGTACTGTTCTTTCAGAAGATCTGAGTTCAATTCCTAACACCCATGTTGGTAGCTCACAATCACTTGTAACTCTAGTTCCAGGGAATATAAAAACTCTGACCTCTATGGGCAACTGTGTTCATTTATACATGTCCCTACATAGACACAGGCTCACAAATGAACATACTTAAAAGTAAAAATCTTTTAAAATATTTACTTTTGGCATTCATTTCTCTTTGCTGCTGCAATGGATTGCCTCTGAAATACATGGTAGCTCAAATGTCTCTGTGGGGGATGTATAGGTCTTCTCAGAATGACCCATGTATCTGGTGGTGGTGGTGCTTTTCCCACACATCTTCATCTCTGCTGAAGAAGCTAGATGCTGATGAGAATAGCTCAGCTACCTTTTCCTGTCCCAGATTCAGTGAAAACAGTCTATAACCATGTTTACCCAATGCAGCTAAACCACCATTCACTTCCTACTTAATAAACTGAAGAAATGTATGAGAAAAATGCACCCATGAAACATCCCAAAGACCATCTTTCTTGTTGTGTGGCTTGAACATCACATTTATCTTCTTAAGATACCCATTCCTATTGATCCACGAATGTCTGCTTAACTTCCAGTTCTTGTTTCCTTTTGTTGTTTATCACAAACAACAGTCGGAGAGTGACTGAGAGACCAGAGACAAAAATACACCATTCAGGTAGATTGTGCTATTCCCAAAGAGAAGCTCTGCTTTGCTCGCCTTGACCTGCAGGAAGAGGGGAGAATGAATGAGACTCCAGAGAATATGTGAGGAATGCAGTGGGTCAGTTCCAAAGCCAGGAGTTTCCAGTGAAGACCAGAGCATAAGGAGTGAGTGGAGTCAGCCATGGGTGTGCTCAACATGGTAACATGAGACCTGGATACACCACTGTTCTCCCCTCTGTTCACCTATAAAATCCCTACCCCCACTGCAGGTCAACCCATCCAACAGGAGCTATTGGCAAAGATGATGAACAAAACCATGACCCTGCCCTTCCTGTATTTGTTTTACATATTTTTATTTTATTATATGTCTTGAAAAAACATTATATAATCCTGGCTGGCTTACAACCTCTTGCCTAGACTGAGTTGGCCTTGAACTTAGAGAAAGCTACCTGATCCTCTGCCTCTCCAGTGCTGGGAATACAAGCCTGTACCACCATGCCTGGCATGTTTTATGAATCATCTGAACCAATATCAATAATTTTAACTAGTATAATTTTGCCAATGTGTCATGGTAATTTCTTCTATTCTATACCAAAAAGCATGGGAATCTGCCTCACACCAACATCCCTCACTACCCTACCGGTAAAGCAATTTCAGCAATTACATTTGTAATGTAGGGATTTGCATGCAATCTCATTGCTTATGAAGCTGCATCAAAATTTTAATTTCATACTTAAAATAAATCATTAAAAACTAATTTACAAGGAAATTTATATATGTTTATGCAGAAGCATGACAACATAGAGGTAATTTAAAGTCATATTTCTCAATGCTAGACTCCCTATAATTAAATGCTAAACACCTTTGTTAAACTGTGTGTAAATAATTTTTATTTTAGACAAAAATATTAAATATGCCTAGCTGCACTAAATATAACATTAGCAATTTTATGAGCTCTTAATATAAAAACAGAGAGATTCATATCTATTGCAACTTCATTAGTTCTTAGAAACTAAATTTGGCTTGACTGTTCCTAAGTTGCATGGATATCATAGTGATAGTTGTATAAAAAGAGAGGTCAATGGATGCCATAGTTTTAATTTTAAAATGTATTTCAAGTCTAAGTGATATTTCCAAGCTAAAATTGTCATTCTTGTTTGTAATTTATAAAAAAAAATGATTTAGGCAACTTACTGCTTTTTATTTTCATTAAGAATACACAAAAAATCATTTAAAATAATCTACCTTTAAGAGCTAAATGTACTAGATGAAGTTCAGTGTCCACCATAGTCCACCATCATCACAAGACAGGCCATCTGCTTCAGTAAACTACAGTGTGCTCTTGAAACCATACACTGTCGTTGGGAGGAAGTGCAGAGATTTTGCCAAAGCAGCCTGGCCTGCAGTCTCCTGAGAGCCAGGGCCACCTCTTAGTGGTGTCACTGGCAAAAAACAGCGTCCTGGAGAAGGGCTGGTGCAAGACATGGGATGATGCTGTGTTGGGAGGCAGGGACCCAGTACAGTGGAGTCTGGCTAGTCTCTGGACCTGTCCTGGCTGGTTTCTCGACATGCTGGTTTCTGGAAGTCCACTGACTTCAGCTCCACATGAGCTCTGCTGTAATTCTAAATGTTATGACAGGGGGCCCCCCACATGTATAGCAACAGTGAAAGAGAGGGAAGGGTGAGAGAGGACTCTGTAGGTACCTGGTGAGAAGACAGAAAAACAATTGCAGAACCAGCCTACTAAGCCTTGCTTCCTTCCTTTTAGCCCTTCCAAAGCCTTGCCTGATCCTTGCATTCCCAGATAACCTTGAAGCCATGCAGACCCCTGGTGGCAGCTCTATACACATGCAGGGGCTTTCATTCCAAAGTGACCTTTGAGGGAAGCAGTCTCCTCAAGTGGAGTTTGATTCTTGGCTAGCCACAGTGTTGGAGTTCTCTAAGCTCTGATTTGTACCCAATGTATATATTTTCTAACCTCTTAAATTATTTATGCAGTTTGAAGATCTTTACATATTAGTATTTCTATGTTTCTCAAGTTTATAGTAATTCTTGGTAGAAGTATTAGATTTGAAGGTGTAAATATTTTAAAGACTCTTGAAATATGATTATATTTCTTTTTTAATTATCTAAATGTATCTTTACCAAGAATGTATAATATACATATGCAGAATATCTTACTACATATATATATTTGATTTTAAAACACTTTCAATTGTAAGTTTTGTTTTATAGTTTTTAATGTTTGTTTTCAATCCTTCTGTTTGTAAATTCAACCATTGGCATGGAGCACCTCAGGGCTAGGAATAGGGCAATATTTCTGTGTGTGCAATGCCCAGGGAAGCAATGCAACAGGGAGCGTGAGATCATGTGAGTCTTCAAAGCAGGGGAGCTTATGGAGGGGTGTTAGGGAGCAAAGAAAGACGTGCACTATTCCTGGGTTGTGTAAGTTCACATCATGAATGATATAGGGTTTTTAAATCTCCTGAGGTAGGTAGAACCTGTTACAATGGCAATCTATCCCAAAGTGACTTTTCAAAGGCTGAAGACCACATAGTCTGAGAATTGTGTAACCTGAAGCAACAGTCATTCTGATGCATTAATTCTCCTGGGGGATTTGACTCATTAAGAGATCCTTAACTATGTTCGTAACTATGACTGATCTGCATTTCCCCATTTGATCCTTTATGGGTTGTCATTTCAAGATCTTTTGACTTTATTTTGTGTTCTTCCATCAGTTTTGGAAATTTGTGCTTTTCATAGATTTATACATCATTCAAATTACCTATGCATGCTTCAGCTGGAATAGTGTCTATTAATCTGTCTTAGATCACATGGCTACTGTCTTGATTTGTGTCCTCTGGTCACTCAATCCACCTAAAAAGTTCATCACTATCCTTCCAGCTTCCACTTCATACTGCTTTACAGTCTCTAGACCTTTGAAATTCCATACTTCATCATCAATATTGTACTGTCTTTGTTCTTTGAACAGTATATATTTGTCATTATTCAATGACAAAAATGAAGGAAGCCACACAAATCTAGCTTGTACTAGCAGCTAAGCATTAGAGAAGTAAACTCTCAACCATAACACTGTTACCTGATTTTAACTATTGAGATTCTGGCAGAGAAAGAAGGTAGAATAATCCCATGGAAATTGGGGTTTCCACAATTTATGTCCTATTGATGCAGGAGAAACTTTAAGTAGTAAAATTAATGCTATAAAGGATTTAATAAACTTGCTTAGGAAATATTGTTATACAAAGTAGAATTTAGCTAAAGGACACTGCCTCCCATGTGACAGAAAGATAAGTAGTATAATAATCAGGCTTGTTAGAAACTGTAGGAAAAAAAAATTGTACCATAATTGAAGTTTAGGGTTGCTGAGAAATCGTTTCTGTTAATGTTTGTTCACCAAGATTGACTTCCACTTAGGCTCCATTCCCATAACAAAGCGGGGCAAGCCATTAAGTTCATCCTCATATGAAAGAACATGGGCAGCTCAAGGGGACAGCACAGGGTCACAGACTTAAGTTATAATCTGCCAAGTCCCCTGTGCTCTTATCAGGAAAAGCATGATTCTGCCAGGTAGAAAAGATGACCCTAGGTAACAACTATTCAAAAGAAACAAAAAACAAAACAAAAAACACTGGTGTGCTTAAAAAATAATTCTTGTTATATCTTTTCTCTATAAATCTCCCATCTGCCCAAGTGTCCAGACTTGCAGTCTCCCGTCTCTGTTTAAATTGTTCAAAGTGTAACCTGAGGCCAGGACATGAGGGAGATTTACGGATGACAGCACATGTGAAATGTATAAGCTTACGGCCCATATAACCTGGTAAAATTTTCTATTTGAGGCTGGTCCCTTTTTGTGCATTAGCCAGAACCAGTAACATGCTATTATTGAAGAGTTTTTTTCTTTATTAATTTCTAAATTGGCAGAGTGATTTCTCACTGGGAAGATATATTAATTCTGTAACACTATCAGCTCTTTAGCGCTAACAAAAGAGCACACTGCTTCCTTCAAGAAGTGCATTCTGATGGTAACACCACCATGCACAAAATCTTCCCAGATCTTGTGTGTGTGTGTTATTGAGAAATGCTCAAGAATAAAATCTCCATCAGACACCACAGCAAATTTCCAAGATCTATTGATGATTTATGGGGCAATGAGAGAAGTCACAATGATTTTGACAGAAACAATACAGATATAACAGCTGGCTTGTGTCAGGGTGGAAACGATGCTTAGTCAAAGCTAAGGAGAACCTTGTGTGATGCTATCAGAGCATTCCACCAGTGACACTCACATATCTCACGTTACAACTGATGTTCACTGGATTGATGGTCACTGTCAACTTGACTAGATTGAGACATCACCCGGGAGTTACTTTTCTAAGTCTATCAGTGAGGTTGCTTCCAGCCTCAGAAAGGTTTAACTGAGGAGGGAAAATTGACCCTGCACATGAGTGATCCTCAGACTGAATAAAAATGGAAAAAGGAGAAGGAAAGCTGAGCATCATATTCCCTTCTCTTGTTTCTGAGCCATCCAGATGTGAGCAAGTTCCTGCACCCCTCAGCTGTGAGCTGCTTCTGGACCATGCTTCCCCCACCAGTGTGGATGGACCCTAAACCCTGGATTATGAATCCAAATAAACTTTCCTCAATGGAATTACTCTTTGTCTATTATTTGGTCACACAGATGAGATATGTAACACATTGGATCTTAGATATTGTCACAGAACTTTTCTCTTGCTTTGGATTATACTATAAATCTCACCATGGGAGCTGATGTCCTATGCTTAGCATAGCAGAGGGGGATTGTTCCCAGAGACCTTTGTTTCACAAAATTCCCATTCACATTCTGGCTCATAGTGCTAAGGTGGATCATAGTAAGTCAACAACAAATGTTCACTGAGCAGAAAGCAAAATACCTCATGCAGACAAGGTAGCCAGTATGTTCTGAGAGAGATTAAACTACAAGAAGTCCTGTGAGAAAAAAGTTCAGAACAGGAAACTGCTGAAGAAATCTGAACTATTCTGGAAATACTAAAGAAAGGCATTAAATCTATACATTTATAGTTTAAAGTGAATTACAGTGTCTCCTGTGATCTCATGAACACAAATTTAAAACTCGTTTTAGTTTACATGTCTATCCTGTGTTTTGGTTTGCTACACAGGATGTCTCCTTCAGTGGTACACTCTTTGTTTTCCGTACATCAGGCATCACTCTTCCTTGCTTCCTAGGTTGTGATCAATGAAAACACTGTTAGCCAAGAAATCAGGAGATATCAGAGGATTTATTCATTCAACAGAGGATTCTTCTGCAATATGGAAACAATGACTGCTGATAGAATTTTCCAAAGCAGGGCAGGTTCGGGAACCCACATGGTAGAAGGAAAAAACCGAATCCCACAGTTGCCCTCTGATACCCACATGTGTGCCATGGCCTTGCTAGCCCTCCACCACCAAAAAGAAGAAGAAGAAGGAGGAGGAGGAGGAGGAGGAGGAGGAGGAGGAGGAGGAGAAAAGAAAGAAAGAAAGAAAGAAAGAAAGAAAGAAAGAAAGAAAGAAAGAAAGAAAGAACACATACAAAGGAAAAGTTTTAAACCACCTCTTTAATGTTACATGTTTTTAGAAAAACATCTAATTGGGAAATAATTTAAATATTTTCAATGGAAAAAGTAAATTAAATTTGACGATTTTACATTAATTTATTTCATGCCATATTTTACTTAATTGCATCCAAAAGCATTATCATTTACAAAAATTCTTATGTTACTTGAAGTTATGTTAAAGTATTACTTTTTGTACAAATTTGATGTTTCTATTTCATATCTCCATTTGGTAATTAGCTTACCTGATTTTGTTTCTCATTAAATGAGATTAGAGAAAAATTGCATAAAGACAGAAATTACTGTTATTAATAAATTAGGGCCGGGCAGCAGTGATGCATACCTTTAATCCCAGCACTCAGGAGGCAGAGCCAGGTGGATCTCTATGAGTTCAAGACCAGCCTGGTCTACAGAGCAAGACCCAGGACAGGCACCAAAACTACGTGAAGAAACCCTCTCTCAAAAGCCAAAAAAACCAACCAAACAAACAAAAAACACCACTACCACCACCAACAAACAAACAAATTAGGAATCAGGTCCTGAAACCTTGCCACAAACTTAGCTGTTCAGTGCCCTGGTATTGGCTCCACACTTCTGATAAAGCCAGAAGTCAGAGATGTTTTTTGTTTGAATTCTCAAGTACAAATTTCAATGAGAAATAAATATTACCTCTTTTGAGTTTTCTAGAATATTCTGTATTGAATTGCGTTTTAGTTCTAAGCAAGTCTGAGAAGGCAGTAACAAAAACAGTCAGTATTTAATGAGTCTTTGCTGGGTTGGGACCACAAGATGGATTCTCACGAACAAGTAAAGGCTCTCTGAGGAGGTAAGAGGTCCCTCGTGAAACTGATGGGATGCAAGAAGCTCAGTTTTATCTAGCCTGCCAAGGTTCCTGGCAGCTCTGTCTCCCCTGTGCCCTCCCCTACTCAGGGTTCCAAAACCTGTATTTTCTCTCCTGATGTGAAAATTTACCTTGGCTCTTTTTCTAATTCCACACTTTGAATGGGTCTTGCCAGCTCCTCATTTTTTTACTTTCTGGTCACACATCTTCTGTCAGATGCCTCACAGCGTGTTGGTCATATCCTGTACCATACTGGATGTGTCTCCCAGGGGCACCACACAGCACAGACTGTGAGCATCAACAAGCGTTACAGGCTCACAGCTAGATGGATTGGGAAATTCCTGAGGAGGCATTGTTTAAAAACAGCTGTTTGCTTGTTAAACTCAGAGTGTGTAGATTCCTTAAAAACCCTACACACCTGTCCCAGAAAGACTTAGACAGTTATTGATCACAGATCCCTCCTTTGGGAAGGAGCTCTTGGGAGCTGCAGCAAGGCATGCTCAGGGAAAGTGAACAGTTAACCGCCATGGCTGTGTTCATGCAGTGCATATTTCATTTCCCAACAAGATTTCTAGTTATTTCTGCTTCCCCTTTCCCTCTTTCTCACTCATTCCTTCTGCCCTGCCCAGTAGGCTCCTGGAAAGCTTGTATTAGTGTCCCTCAGAAGAATCACCTCCTCCCTCACTGGCCCGTTCATGCTCAGAACCTCAGGGTTCCCCCCAAATGCCAGGGACCCCCAAATGCCAAGTCCAGGGCCAGTGTATTTGCAGCCTCATTGCCCAGCCCCACCACTTCATCCAATATGGGCCTCCTCATTCTTCATAAACACTCAAATTTTGTTTTGAAATGAATATTTAAATGTGAATTACAATTATGCTTGAATTCTTGAGTATTACAAGCTGTAACAAGTGAATGTTGAATGAGCATGTGCTCAGCCCATTCCCAACCTTAAGCAGCTTCATTTTGTAACTGGAATTATTGTATGGAAAAGTATTTGGGGTGGTATGGGGGGCAGTGTGTGTGTGTGTGTGTGTGTGTGTGTGTGTGTGTGTGTGTATGAAATATATCTACACCATACCATGTGAGTCAATGTAAAACAGAGCATTATTGGAAGGATTCTGTATAATGAGTGTGGCTGCTCTGTACACAGAGCTCAGGTGGCACTGCACACAGGTAACCTCAGCTCTTAACTGTACATTCAGAATTCCTCTGCATGACAAGATGGAAGGGTGGGCTGAGGCATGACTTCAGCATAGAGAACCTACAAGCGTGACTCTGGGAAGGGCATGGTCAGTGTCATCATTGAGACTCACTAGAAGCACTGTCCTCAATAGGATATTATCTCCTCCATCTTCCCCCCGAAGTTCATGATCCCACTCATGAGGCATGAAAAAAAATCAGAAAAATCTAATTTAGAGACATAATACAAAATCACCAGCATTTCTAAACCTAAAGAACTATATCTATCTGCTTTCCATTTCCACATAATACCATAGTTAAATAAATTATAAAGAAAAGTTTATTTGTGTTCAAATTTCCAAAGGTCTAAGGTCAAAGGCAGCACCTGGTGATAACTTTTTGCTGGAAGAGTCATGAGAAAGTGAGGACACTACCTGACGAGGGACAGGAAGCATGAGCATGCATATATGGTCTCCATCTTCATAAAGATGCAATCATGGAGTTTCCTTCATGATTCCACACAATCCTGATCACCCCAATGATGCCACCTCTAAACTCTAGAGTCAGATTAAGTTACAAACCTTTTCATACCTCAAACCAGGGATTAAATTTCAGCCCATAAACCATGGGGAATGGGCACACTTGTATCCAAACCACAGCAGTGCTGACTGAAAACAAGAGGAACCTGAGAGGAGAGTGGAACTCTTGTCCTCTGATGCTCTGCATGGGGTGTTGGAACAACAGCACACTAGAAAGAACTAAAGGAATCTGAAATGGTCTGTTCTTCAGTTCACAGTGATCTCAAAGCTAATTCACTAATGGGGTGTTGTGTGCCCTATATTAATGCAATCAGTAATGTTAGAAACTGGGTGTGAGGTCTGTGTGAATTCTCCACTCTTTTTCTGTAGCTTTTCTACAAATCCAAATCTACTTTAAACATTAGAAAATGTTTATTCTTAAAGATGTTTCATGACATAAAAGAGTTTACAGATATAAATTGCTGTAGAGCCCACTGGAAATTATAAATCTCCCTTGTTTGTTTTGCTGTAAGGTTATAAACTAGGTAGTTGCCTTCCTAAGGCTTGTCATTCTAACATGCCAGGAGAATTTGATTTTACTGTTATTTTTTCCTGTCCCAGGAGGCTGACAAGGGAAAGAGATGAATTAAAACTCTCAGTGATCTGCAAATTTTCATATATCATAGTGCAATAAAAACATCAGCAAAAAATTAAGGATTGTAATTTAGTCTAGCTTTATTACTAATGCATGAGAAATGCATTTAAGCAATTTAAATTAATAGCACACATGGTACAGCGATGAAGCTGTTGCTTTTTTCTAAGTCAAATGTTCATGCTATAGTGGAACTATGGGTTTTTTAAATCTCCATGCAGCTACGAATAGACTGGCTACATCTTTGTTCAGCCAATGAACTCATCCTGTGACCCAGGGTTCTCTCTTCTTTAGACTCAGAGCTTCCTCTGGCTATGAGATTTTACAAAATTATACTCTTATACTTTATCCTTGGGTTGAAATGTCATAGATTTTTCTCATATAAAATACATTTCCTTTGTAGGTGTATATGTCAAAAAAGAAAAGTAATTTTCCAGAAATTTTACATTGAGTAGATATGCATGTGCCTGTATCCTTCTACATATATATGCTTACATACTTTCCCCTTTAGCACACCCTTCAGTCATCACCCCATGAATCCAGCCTCAAAACCACCATTGCAAAGTCAGCTGAGGAGTCCTGCAGAGGATAGTTGTAACATGATTCTTAAAAGGTCTTATAACAAAAAATCCAGAGCCAGATATTGGGGTGAAATGTGAAAGATCAGAGAAGCAGAGCAAGCTAGCCACAGGTTATTACCTCTACGAAATCCTCAGTCTAAAGAGGGTGAGTTCCTGTTTTCTCATGCCTTACATACCTTTCTCTGCCCAGGCATCACTTCCTGGGATTAAAGGTGAGTATGCTTCCCAAGCAAAGGCATGAGATCTCAAGTGCTGGGATTAAAGGTGTGTGTGTGCTACCACTGCCTGGCTCTGTTCCCAGTGTGGCCTTGAAGTCACAGAGATCCAGATGGATCTCCACCTCCTGAGTGATAGGATTAAGGGTGTGTGCCACCACTATCTGGCCTCTATGTCTAATCTAGTGGCTGGCTCTGTCCTCTGATCCCCATGCAAGTTTATTGGGTACACAATATATCACTGCAGATAGTCTTGCCACAGATAGTTTCAATGGTGCCATTGGCTTTTACCTGTAATTCAGGAATTGGAGCATCTACGCATCAGGACATTTCTGGAAGGAAACTTGAGACGACAAATGGAGCATAGTGTGCAGGTGGAATGGGCAATGCCTTAGCTTCTATACGCTGCTATATTAAACACCATAGACAGGTTGCTTTATAAAGAACAGAAACACATTTCTCAGAGGCTGGAAACACCAAGGTCAAGGTGGCAGCGGAATGGTATCAGGTAAGGACTGTGTAGACAAATTTCTAAACAGTCTTATTAAATAAGAAACACAGAGCCAAATACAGGGGTGCAAGCCATAGGGATCAGAGCAATAGCCGCCAACTAACCTTAGCTCACCATGTCGCCATAGCTTCCCAAGAGAACCTCTTCCTGTCTAACCTGTGTCTTTATTGCCTTCCTGTTCTGCCTTCTCATTGGCTCTAAGCCCAGCCACATCACTTCCTCATCACTGCCTGTCTATACAGACCTCCAGGTCTCTATGGTTGGTACTGGGATTAAAGGTGTGTGCCACCACACTTGGCTGTGTCCTTAAACACACAGAGATTCTGCCATGTGATCAGATTGAGGGTGTGTGCTACCACCACTTGACTTCTGTTTATGGCTGACTATGAACTCTGATTTCCTGACAAACTTTATTTATTAACATACAAATAAAATAACACATTTCAGCACAAATAAAATATCACCACAGAACTGCTCTCTGCTTCCAAGATGGTGCCTAGGTGCTTTGCCCTCACATGACTAAAAGGCATAAAGGTGCTAAGGGCTAGTTTCCACCTCTTCTGTAAGAGGCTCTGCCATTTTGGTCTAATGAGGCCTTACCTTCTGTATTAGTCATCCTTTTGTTATTATGACAAAGTACTTGAGAAAATCAAGAGAGAAGACTTGTCTCATGGATTACAGCTGGAGAGTCTAGGTCTGTGGTAAGGGTGGGTGGCATACCACAGACCATGTGGGCTCACATCATGGTGATCAGGAAGCATAAATGCAGAAAGGAAGGGACCAGTTACAAAATATCATCTTCCAAGCCTCCCTCAGTGACCTACTTCCTTCAACTAGGTCCTACTTTTCTGAAGTTTTTTTTCTACCCACTACATACCAGGCCTTAAACACATGAGCTTTTGTGGTTGCCCCAATCCAGACATAATGACATAATTGCATTATGATTTAAGGTCTAATGTATAAGTTTGGGGGGGCATATTCAGATTCTAATCAGTAATAACAGATTCTTTCCCAGCCTTTTTCTTATATGGGGCAATGCACGGGGATTTCCTTACTCTGCCTTTTCATGGGAGCTGGCTTTTCTGGTAGGCTTCTGTGGATTTCTCTTCTGCATTTTCCTACAACTCAGATGTTGGGTTCTAATGTTCAGTGGGCTAGAGTGAGGAAGTGGAAACTATGGGAAATGATTGAGTCATGTGTGCTCCATCCTCAGAGATGGAGAGAGATTGATTATAGAACACTTTGAAGGGTGAACCTCTTCCCTTTTCTGAAACTAACAAGAACAGATGTAGAATGTAATTATACTTATGGTACTTGAGTTCTAGAGACATTTCCATGGTTCCAAGGCCATGGCAGTCTGGCATCTCCCCTCTGGTGTCCCCATAGTGCCCTGCCTTCATTGAGCCCTCCCTTGTCTCTGCTGGCTCTCATCTCTGCCTATGGTGCTCTTTTCCCTGAATCCCTGTAATTTTCAATATTCCAGAGAGACTGAAGTATGTAGATGTTTTCACAAACCAATGCTGGCAGCAGTCTGTCTCACCTGCACGCAGCCTGAGCAGCCAGCAAAGGAAGTCGGCTGAGATAGCAGCAAGCAGGATGCAGATGCAGAAGCTCAGCAAGTTCTATCAGACAGAAACCTCTGCTGTGCTCTGAGGCCTGCTAGCTCTTGATACACAGATAAGCAAATGAGGACAATCACAAACTTTCACTTGCTTCTACCACCACTATCCCCCAGTTCTTTCGTGACACTTCCTACAGAGAGTATACCATGTCCTTTGTTCTAGAATGTAATTTCAACCCAGCTCCCCGCCCAGGCAGTGCAGATGTTTTCCTGGTAATACATTGAATAAGAGTATCATGAAAGGGAATGTCTGAGTCAGAAACGGGTAGCATTTTAAAGGCTGCCAAACCACCCCTGAGCAGGAGGACTTGGGCTCAGTGCTTCACTGTGGAAAAAAAAAATGTAACAACTAACTACTCAGTTCTCTTTGTGTATAGCAAATGTTCCCCGCACCGAAGAATTTGCTGCAAAATCAGTATCCCAGAACAGTAAGACTCTGCTGCCCATATCTCATTTACTCACAAAGTCTTCAGGAAATGAAAGCATTCCCCCAAAGCCTCCCTCACCCTCTGTCCAGGCTTTCAGTGAAAAGGGGTTTCCATTTAGCCATATTCTCACAACACTAAGGATGAAGTTCTAAGGAGGGTGACTTGTCTGGAAATGGTGACAAATGTCGGCATCCTGAGGTTTCTATAAATAATTGGTGAACTATGCAGAATTCAGAGGTATAGAATGCCTATTCCTGGTAAACTACAGCATAGCATACTTCCAGAGTTCCCCCTTCCTTCTTCCGTATCTCTTCTTCCTTCATATGTGTTCATAATCCCTTCTTTCCTATGGACAATGGGTCAAATGCTTGTCTAGCAGGAAGGACTATCAAGAACAAGGTGCACAAATTCAAATGCAATGGTCTGATTTGCCCACAGCATGAGCCTGATGTCTCTAGGTATGTTAACCCTCCCACCACTCCCTCTAGAAACAAGTCTCTAGAAGGGAACTGGAGTCAACTGTGGCACTGCAGGGCCCGGGCCCACAGGTACAGTGGAAGACAGATTTCAGTACCCTACATCCTCACTTTAGAAGTAGCACTCTTCCTGTAGGCTGCCTTAGGGTTCAGAGTATAAGCTTACTCTAATTTGACCTCTGTATAAACATCCTCTTCATCAGCTGTGACAATGTGATCTTTGTCCTGCCCGAGTTTGGGGAAGCAGTGAGGGCTACTCAGTCAGTCAGTGGGGGGGGGGGGGGGGGGCACTCAACTCTGGGATGGATGAGGGGTGTGAGGTGTTTACTCAGAGGAAGGTGGTCCACAAAAAGGTGAGGGTTCTTCCCATGTAGGCCTTTCAGGAGCCATGCTAATGTGACTAGCTTTTCCAGAAGACTCACAGGAGGTCAGTCAAGCAAAACCTTGTCACTATGACATGAGGTGAATAACCATGAACGAGATAAATAAACAGGCATCTCTTTAATTAGGCCATTGTAGTTTAGCTGTTTCCTGGGGTCAGGCACAATCATCTCCATCTCTAATGTTCTCCTGTGAGGACCCATAGGAGCCAACATTCCCTCCTGGAAGGGAGTCTCATGTGTCTCAGGAGATACTTGTGAGATCCTCAACAGTCCCCATTCCTTTTGTTATATAGAAGCAAGCAGTTGCTTGGTAGTACTTCCATGTGCTGCAGATACCTGGGAAGTGTCCACAATCCTATAAGTAACTCCAAAATAACTCACTGGCTCACCAAGCTGGACTTGGATAGAAATCTTACTCTGGTCTCTCTATTCACTCTCTATCCGGGGTGATGAGACATTACTTTAGTTCACCCTAGGAAAGATAATCAAATAACCACTCATTCCTGTAAATAGTCTGAAGATGTGTTGCCACCATGCCTATAAACAAGGCCTGACAAAGGTGTTTCTTCTGAATACTAGCACATTTTTAGATGACTATATAAAATTTCTTTTATTGGAATGTTCTAGAAGGAGGAAAGATGACACAATGCCTTTATGTGTTGAACAGCCACAGTCCTCTTCTGGTGCAACCTCCCTGTTCTGGCTCTTCTGTTCCTTTTGGTCTTGTCACATCTGCATGCTCCTTCTCCATCACTTGTGCTGACACCTCAGCAGATGCTGGCCATGTCACATCCTTAGGATAACATCTCCTCTTTTTAGGCAGTGTTGCCCCAACAACCTCTAGGCTGAACCTCACCCTGAGTGTAACCTTAGCGTGTCCTTATTTGCTTTTCTACTCAGACACATGTTGAGTTTTAACTGTTCAGTATGCTGGTTGACTTTTGAAACAGCTTTCTGTTTTATTTTCCAGTGAATGACCCAAGGGTTTAGTAAAGAGGATGCTCTGGAGTTGGGGGTAGCAAATGAATGCTGGGGGTCCAATAGGGTGGGGCTTCCTATCCTGCCACAACACCTAGGACTGGCAGTTCAAGGGGTCCTGAGCCAGCCTGAGGACTGGGAAGGTACCCATGAAAATCATGTTGAGATCTGTTTACTTCACTGGAATTGGATTCTCCAAGACATTTTCCTATTTCAATGAGCAGGAGAGTAGTTACGGTTAAAATGAAGGTCAAATGCATCTTTCCTGAGGTTTTTCATTAAACTCCCAACATAACATGCAGTGTCTACAATTCGCAATTACATAAAACCAATTTCCTCAGATGCTGGTGTAATTTGAAAAAAGAAAAAGAGTTCACCTTACTTCATTTTCTTGACAGAAAAATGTTGATATCAGTTAAGCTGTCAACATCAACAGCTACAAACAATGACCCCCAGACAGCTACTCTGAATCAAATAGTGACAAGTTCAATTCTATTCTTAAGTGAAGATGAAGAAAATTTACATGTGACATTTTTTTGCACCTTGTATTCTTAGGTTAGTGGTGGACAAACTGTACTCTGTCAATCTGAAAAGTACTGGAAGAGCCTGTGTGACCATGGACAGACCACAGGGTTACCACTGTGGATTTGAAGTCAAAGCCATCATCCTGCCATGCTAACCCCAAGCAAGAATAAACCAGACCATCCCTCCACTCTTGCTTCCTTGTGAAGAAATTGAGATGGTAACATGTGTGATCTACTCATTGAGAGGTTCAGACAGTGTTATGAGAATGGTATTGACAAGATCAGGTACCCTAGAACAGTGGTGATAGACTGGGCCAGTCTGTTCAAATCTCTCTCTCTCTCTCTCTCTCTCTCTCTCTCTCTCTCTCTCTCTCTCTCTCTCTCTCTCTCTCTCCTCTCTGTATGTGTGTGTCTGCCTCTGTCTCTCTCTCTTCTTTTCATTCCATGTATAATTACATACTCTCCTATTCCCACACAGACAGATGGGTGCTTGGCAACTTATAAGCCAATATGAAGTCTGTCTCTGTAAATTATAATAAGCCACCCATGAATCAGAAATAATAAATTCAAACCTACCTGTGGAAGGCAGATGATGTTAACAGGATACTTGACTAATAACTAGGCCCATTTAGAAGAAAACCAGCTGGAAAGTCATATCCTCACCATGGAAGGAAAAAGTTGAGAAGCCATGCCTTTCCTGTGGGTAGGAAAAGAGGAAGCCATATGTCTTAGTTAGGGTTATCATTGCTGTGATAAAACACCACAACCAAAGCAACTTGGAGAGGAAAAGGTTTCTGTAGCTTACACTTACACATCATTGTTCATCATTGAAGGAAGTTAGGAAAGGAACTAAAACAGGTCAGGAACCTGGAGTCCGGAAGTGGATACATGGAAGAATGCTGCTTACTAGCTTGTACCCTTTGACTTGTTCAGTCTACTTGCTTATAGAACCCAGGACACCAACCCAGGAGTGGCCACACCTACAATGGACTGGGCCTTCCCACATCATTCACTAATTAAGACAATACCCTACAGGCTTGACCATAACTGGATATTATGGAGGCGTTTTCTCAATTGAGGCACCCTTCTTTCCAATCACTCTAGTTTGTATCAAGTTGACATAAAACTAACCAGCATACTAAACCCTCTTTGTGTTGGGGTAAGGTAAGGAAGCCACGCTTTCTCTTGTGGGCAAGGTGATGACCACTCAACTTAAGGCCCCTATTCTGTATTCAGAGGCCTCATGAAGACCAGATTTTCTCATTTTTTTGGAGAATTTACAAAAAAAAAAAAACCCAAAAAACAACAACAACAACAACAAAAAAAAAACAAGCAACACTCACCACCACTTTTATGTGACATTTTCATCTTTAAAAAAAAAATCCCAGTGGTCTATCAAAATGTAAGGCAGCATGCAAATTCAAAGAAGCAAAGTGTTGTAGGCCCTCAGCTGGCAAGCTTTACTTTAAAGTTTGCAGCCACCGAAGGATACTGATAGCAAGAACACAAAGACAGGTACTCTTTTAGTGTTCTCTTTGGCTTTTTCTCTCCAATCAGCTCCAAGCAGAGATCCATGTGAGTCATTTGTGTGTCCAATTTTAGATTTCAGCACAAGATTGGTCAGAGGCCATGTTCAGTGTGTGACATGATGTAGCTCCCCCTGATGCTGATCATGGTCTTCAAACACTGCCATCTGAAATTTGGAATCTATTCTACTTCGAAGGATTGTATTTAATGCTAATGTGAAATGTGCAAACTTAACCTTAGAAAGACTTGATAACAAGCCATCTACCAATGAAATATGTCACATTTTGAGGTGTCTCATTAAATAATTTGTGCTCCATGCTAGAATCCTGTTTTAAAAAATAAAGTAAGAAAGACCACTCTACTATGCCCATGTTACAACCACACAGAGAGACACAAATCTATTTCCTTTGTAATATGGTGAGTCTTTTCATCTCCTGCTCAGAAATATGACCAGCTGTTCACTAGCGTTCTCAGAAGACACTAAGCAAAAATGTTTTCTCAAAGAGAAAATGATTGTAAGCAAGGCTCCAATCAGCTTTTAAGGCTACTACTTCATAACCAGTTAAATGGCTTACTGACTTACTTCTTCGTAAATGAACAATGGCAATTTTTTCCAATTGCATTCTAAAATTGGCATTTTTAAAGCATTGGGTATTTGTGTGTGAAGTGGTTCAGGCTGCTAGTACACATAATGGGCATTGTGCAGCTTTAAAACTGAAAAGTGCACTGTAGTTTAGTTTGAGCACATATACAGGAACTTGTCAAAGAAGACAAAATTACTATTGCTTTAACAGTCGCCATTTTTAGCTATAGTTGTAGAGAGACTTCTGTCTCTCCCTCAGGGCTAAGGTAAGTAGCACAGATCAGCATGAAGACTATGGACTAACTAGCAGGATCCTTGGAGTTCTTCTGCTGGGTCTCTCTCCTTAGTATCCTGCACACAAATAGTTGATACTGGGGTATGTGGAGCTCCAGGCTTTACTCATGGCTTCTCAGAAAACCCCAGCAGCGAAGGTAGCCAAACAGAACTGAGTGTCTTCATGAAAGCACATTATCTGGGAAATAAAATGCAGAATAATATTCGCTTCCATAGCTGCAGTTCTAGAAAATAGCTAGTTTAGAAGTCCAGAGTGAGCTGTCAGAACCAGCCAGATATGTCTGTGGGCTATATGGCAAGGTTTTGAACCTGTACTGGTTAATCAGTACCATGATAAGGTGCTGATTCGGGTTACCCATGACGTAGGCCCTTTCTAAAGACCAGAGGTAGTTTAGAGAGCACACCACAAAGGCAGGATGGTCTGTTAGCAAAGCAGTGTGGTGTCACCCAGGGAACCCTTGCTGGTGCACATGCACTAGATCAACCTCAGCTCTCCATCTCAGCTGAGCCCACCATGTACTGGAGACCAGAATTCCACCCTGCACCTGAGCACTGTTCCCATAGTCTCATAGCTCTTTTCATCCTTCAAAGGGATAGCACTTGTACCTTTCACACTTCAGGCTCAGTACTCTCCAAGGGACAGCCCTGCATCCTCACAGAACTACACATGTCAGAGAGGACCAAAGGGGACCCGTATATGTCAAGATGGGCTAGCACTGTCAGTGACCAATGATAGTAATTTTTACATAAGTAACCTATTAATTAACCACAAACATCTAGACATTAAACTCCCAACATGATTCACACCCCAAAATTGATTCAAGAGGTGTTTGAGAGAAGAGATCATTTTGGTGAGGTCACCACAGGCTTTAGCATAATGCAATACTACAATTCACATAATCTGATTCTGTAATGTCTGGGTATAACCACAATACCTGTGCCTTCTTCTGAACTCAAGAAGCTGGGCATGAAGTGAACCTCTGGCCAGCTCTGAGGCCCACTCTCCTCACCAAAGATGTCCCTGTGAGAAACACCAAGTGAGGTTGGATGTAATCTTAATGACAGCCTGTGAGTCTTCAGAGCTCTTCAGTAGCATGGTTAGATTGCAGTCCTAATACTGAGGCGCATGGGTCTCCACTCCCACAGTGCTTGTCTTCTGAGCCTGGTGCCTATCGTGAAGGCTGGAGCTTTCTGGGGATGAAAAGAACAGAAAGAGACCTCTATCCAGTGTTTGTAGGTTCCTGTTACCATTATAGAGAAAGCTCAAAGAGGAAACACAGTAAAGAATTGGGAAGAACTGTGTTACAGCCTGAAAAGGCAAGCTCAAGAGAGGGAGTATGGGATCTCATGAGCACTGTAATTTAGCAGCTTCTCTGGGGAACTTTATACAAAATTGGGAGCATGGTACAAGGTTACACATGCGAATTTTGACTAGGAGTAGTTGACAAGTAATATGTAATTTCTTTGTCAAGACAGGGTGCAAGCTAAAGATCAGGCACAATATAATATACACAGTTGGCTGGAGTGTTTTATTCTTAATTTTTAGCTAGCGTACCAAGTAATAGGTTTCATTATGACATTTGCAAAGATGTCTGGCTTATAGCTTAACATTTTTTTTTCAGGTTCATCCATGCATCTATGTTCTTATAAATATCATGATTTTATTTTTCTTTACAAATGAAGCTGTTTTTTTCTTCCAAGGCAAAGCTCAGCTTGATAGTGTTGGTCCCACTTCCAGACATCATATGTGCTGTGGGATGTTCTGTATGTTAAATGTGTTGCTCTGTTTGGCTAATAAATAAAACACTGATTGGCCAGTAGCTAGGCAGGAAGTATAGGCAGGACAAGGGGAGAAGAGAATTCTGGGAAGTGGAAGGCTGAGGCAGAGAGACGCTGCCAGCCGCTGCCATGAAAACATGTAAAGATGCCAGTGAGCCACAAGCCATGTGGCAAGGTATAGATTAATAGAAATGGGTTAATTTAAGATAGAAGAACTAGATAGCAAGAAGCCTGCCACAGCCATACAGTTTATAAGTAATGTAAGTCTCTGTGTGTTTACTTGGTTGGGTCTGAACAGCTGTGGGACTGGTGGGTGAGAGAAATTTGTCCTGACCATGGGCCAGGCAGGACCAGGAAAACTCCAGCTACACATATGTTTGATAGATGGCACATCTCTACTGTTTATAGTGGTTTATTTGTTTGTTTCTCTTAAATTCTGCTTGGTCGAATATTCTTTAGTGAAAAGGAATAAATTAAAAGTCTTTAGCATTACTGAGGAAGTGGTGCTTGATAAAAAGTGACCTTAACCAGGACTCGGGGAAGAGTGGAAAATGCCACATGCTCTAGAGCTAGATTATAGGGAGTGAGACAAGGTGTGTGAGCTTTCTCAGGGTGGATAAGTCTAGAGATTTAATGTGTAGAATTAGTAACACTGTATTTTGTACTGAAAATATGCTAAGAGAGTAGATTTTGGCTGTTCTTACCATACATCAAAAGGTAGTGGCTATACTAACTTGCTTATCTGTAGACATTTCACTATATATATATATATATATATATATATATATGTATATATATATATATATGTATGTATGTATATATGGATGTGTGAATGCTGTGTATGTATTAATGAAAGCCTTAAATACATCTGACAAAATGAAAGACAGAAAGAGATGAAAGAGAAACACAGACAGAAAGATATGGAGACAAGCCAGAGCAAGAGACTGGGAGAAGGAGGTTGCAGTGGGGGGTGGGGGGAGGGGGGAGGAGAAGAAAAAGACCCAAGCATAGAGTTTAATTTACAGATTAGAATTGAATTTAACTCATTGTTTTACCAAATTATCTCTAATATATGCTACAATAATCTTTTTAAATCCCCTATCCTCTACTACAAAGATAGTATCTTCATCACCACATTGATATAGTAATATATTGCCAAATTTTATAATTTTTTATAAATTTATATTTATACTGTAAATATCAACTGTTTGCCTAGAGAAGTCTCACTGGAGAAAGCTCACTGGGACTTATGGAAAGACAGAAATGCTTCTGGGCAGAGGATCCAGAAACATAAAAATGCTTCTTTGCCAGCAACAAGGAAGAAAATATGAGCTTCAGTGAGCAGAGAAGGGTGAGGCCAGGAGTCCATGCAGAGAGATTGGCCCACAAGCAGAACATCAGATGGAGAGAGTGGGAACATGCCCAAAGCTGATCATGAACAACACAACATGGGTAAGCATTTCATGATACTCTCCACCCTTCTATTTAGAGTCTCCCTACATAGGAAGGTCAGGACGCTGAGACCCTCCCATCAAGCCTGGAACCACCCAGTGCATCCAGGAACCTTAAGCCATCTGACTCATCACAGAGGATCTTGGCTGGAAAGAGACAACTGGATCTTGATGCTCCTCCTGCCCATCCTTTCCTTGTGACATTGTAGCCATGTCTTCAGTGGACATTTAGGGGACTATTGATCTCACCTGGTCCAAGACAGGGACGAAAGGCAAAGCCTGAAGACTGAATGCCAGGTAACATCTTGCCAGGAGGCATCATTTGCTTTCTTCTAAAAGAAATGGTCCCCTCCCAGTCTCATGACTTAGCTATACACCTATTAATAAGGTGGAGACTTTGCTTTACTATGTGTAGCTGGGATTAGCAGAGTTAAAATGATGCTATGTTAAGTTGTAAAAGTTGATGTGTTACCTTCCTGGCTTTTAAAGTCCTACTTTATTTGGTTATTTATAAGACAATTTAATTTCAGCTATAATTGCTTTATGGATTAATTATCACAATGATTATATGAATATTTAATACAAGTTTATGTGTTTACAGAGAGTATCTTGAAAATTAGCTGCCATGTATCAGTTGGCTAATCTTAATAATTTATATTCATAAATGCAGTTCACTTTCATTAGCAACAACCGCTGGAAAATAATGTGAACATATTACTGAAAGTACTACCACTGGGAGTTACTGAAAGTAATTATTTATGCAAATATTCAAACAGTTTAAATGTCTGAGAATTACTTAGATAAAATCTCTTTTCTTGTAAAGTTGGTATTCTAGAGCTTTAGGAGTATTTAAAAACCAGTCTTCAGTGTGTCCTGACGCCACTGTGCTCTGGAACCCAAATGACTTTAGTCTTAATGACTTTTTACTTTTTACTTTGCTTCAATTTAGCGTCCCGATAATTACCTCAGTAATCCAAGGAGCTTAGCTACATATGATTCATTTCAATGACAATTCTCTCAGAGTAACAAGTCCAAAGCCCAGGATTCTCTAGTCCTCTCTGGCAAGTATCTAAAATAAGTGGTGTTGCTTAGAACTCCAGATGATCCATCTGCCTGAGAAGGGTGTCTTGGGTTACTTGGACCGCAGCTTCCCTGTGTCTTCCAAGCTGGTTTGTGCAACCCTGAGGTCTCTGAAGACTGTCCTTAGCCTGTGTCAGCAAAGAGGCCTGATACAAGTTACCTGAGGCTAAGCTACTGTTTATCTTACTTGTTTTGGGGGCCTAGTCCACTGGGAGAAATGCCACTTCTGGGAAGGTGGTTCTGAGTTGTAGTTTTAAAAATGCAGGCTGAGCAAGCCAGGAAAAGCAAGTCAGTAATTATCACTCCTCCATGGCATCTGCATCAGTTCCTGCCTTGAGTTCCTGACCTGACTTCCCTGGATGGTGAGGCTATAAGCTATAAACTTCTATAAACCCTTTTCTCCCTAAGTTGCTTTTGGTCAGAGTCTTAACCATGGCAACAGAAAATCTAACCAAGACACACTATTAGAACTAGAAAAGCAGTATCTTTGTGTCTGTGTTCGTTAGGTGTATTCAGTCCTCCCTCATCCCTTAGTATTTATTCTTTCCTGTTCTGTTTTTCACATTACACTGAATCCATATGTGCATTTGTTTACTTACACACACACATACACACACACACACACACACACACACACAATTGTCTAGGTTTCACATATGATAAACCCAGACACATGTATTTTTTTCTATTTGTGATTATGTGACCTTGCTTATTATTATACATTCTAAGTTCATGTATTTTCCAGCAAATTTTGTGATCTAATTTTCCTTCAGAGTTGAATAGTACACACACACACACACACACACACACACACACACACACACACACATTTTCTTTATTCATTCATCTGATCTGTTGACAGACAACTAGGTTGATTCCAATGCGTTCCTATAGTGAATAAAGCAGCAATAAACATTGAGAGTGGAAATGTTTCTATGATAGGGTATGAATTATCTACGCATATTCCCAGGAGTGAAATAGCAGGATTAACAACCCTAATTATGCCAAGCAAGTGTCTATGCTGTTGATTACTATACACACAATGTATACTGTAGGACCCGGAATCCACTAAACGTGCAACCCAAACCAAGTAACTCAGTATTCAGACCAATTGCTGTCTGCACCCTAGCCCAGCCTATACCTCACTCCCTTGGGTGGATGTCACTAGGCTAAAGTGAGGACAATTCCCACACTGGAAGGAGATAACTAAAAACTAAAATGAGGACCAAGTGAGGGTGGTCTTGTGACAGTTTCACTGTCTCAGAGGGTGCTCAGTGGCATATAATGTCTGACTGCCCTTTGTCATACCCAGGGAAGTTCCCCAGATCACCAGCCACTAGACTTCCTGCTCACCCAGATCATAATTATGGGTCCTGCAGTAGTCACCATAATTCAAGGGCTCTACACACTTTGTGCCATTGAACTTTACAAATGACACGTGCACCAGATTATCCCCTTCTGGATTCCAAGCCCAACTATAGAGTCAAACTGTAACTCAACACATATATCCTACCTTTCTAAAGAAAACTAGGTGAGTTGTTTAGGTGATGGGCCTAAAGTCCCTAATCCTTCCTATGCTCAATAAAGTTTATTACTTTCAGATCACTCTAGATTTTATTGGTAAGTAGTTACAATGTGATATCTTATTCTAAAACCAGCACAGACCTTCCAGGGAAGACATCTTTAGCAAGAAGCCAAGGGAAAGGTCTTTCTTAGCGTCCCCTTGAATGGAGGGTAACAACAGCAACACCTCAGCCACAATCTGACTGATACTGCAGCTCCTTCCCAGCACCAGGGATTCATCAGACATGAAAAGTGTTTTGCATCAACCTTTCTGAGTATAAGCAGCCACAATTCTTTCACTTCCCTGTAGTTGCTTCTTTATTGGTTTCATTTTGTTTGAGTGATGAAATACATTTACATTCTCTCAAAGGAACCCCAAGGAATTTAGAAACCTTTTTATGTGCAGGAGAAAGGCAATAAAAAAATAAATAAATAAGGACTTAGAAAATTTAACAATTCTACTTCTACCATGGGAGAATCTGAGAACAATAGGGTGACGTTTGGCTGCTTTGTAAGAGGATGCTAATGCTTCCATTTTCATCAGGCAGATAATACAGCTTACTAAACCCAGAGGGAGGGTCTGTTTATCTTTAGCTGAAAACCTGCTTCCTTGTGCAGGTTGAAGAGAGCCCTGGAACCTCACATGACACAAGACTCATTGTTGTTCAGGTAAATTTAACCCCAGAATCTTCCCTCTGACCCACCAAAATCTCAAGTGGATGTCCATCCTCTGAGGCAATAAAATATTACCTGCCAGCCAGGCCCAGGGAAGTGCTCACGAATGTGGATTTCACACAAGCCACACCTTGGAATAAGTTCTCTCTCCTCTTCTCCCTCTCTCCCTCTTTCCCTCTCTCCCTCTCCCTCTCCCTCTCTCCCTCTCTCCCTCTCTCCCTCTCCCCTTCTCTGTTTGTGTTTTGGACTCCTGCTCCACACTGGAATTGACTTGCAGAGCTGGTTTCCCTCATAGATTCTTTCTCTAGGCCGTCTTTCAGGTTCTAAACTGTCCTCACAGGACCCTGGAAGCCCATGCTGGTCACAGGCTAGAGGATGTGTTGCTATGAACAGAATTTGTCACACCTCAGGATACTGCTTTTGGATAACTTCAAACTCACCACGAATGTTTAAGACTTGTGCTCTGGTAGATGGAGACAAGAGCTCAGGCTAGGATGTTTCACTTGGCCTTTGACTTGTGTGTCTTTCTCTCTTCCTTAGGCTCAGCTTCCTCCCAAAGAATAAGGTAAGACATGACAAAATTTTTATAATAATCTATGCATCAAATCATGTTTATCTAGGGCTGGAGAGATGGTTCAGTGGTTAAAAGAGTTTCCTCTTCAATCAAGAGAACCAGATTTCAGATCCAAGTACCCATGTATCAAGCCAGTTGTCCCTACAGATATCCATAACCACAATTCTACTTGTCCATACACATGTACAAACACACAAAGAGAAAAACAAGCAAACAAGCAGGCAAAAGAAAGAACACCTTCTTTTTTGTTGTTGTTGAAATTAAAGAGATCTTTTGGTGATTAAAAGTGCTTTCTGCTTTTTCAGAGGACCTGATTCCACTTTCCATAACCCACATGGGGTAGCTCACAACTGCCTGTGACTCCATCTCCAGGGATCCAACACCCTCTTCAGTCTCTTTGGACACCTTCACACATATGATATTCATTCACACAAACACAGACACATTACAAAAAATAAATCTTGAAAAACATCTATCTCAGTTAAAAGCTAAAACAAACACAAGTAAACAACAAACAATTCAACCTACGTGTGTGTGTGTGTGTGTGTGTGTGTGTGTGTGTGTGTGTGTGTGCATGTGTGTTTGTATGGGAACATGTGTATGCAGGTTCATGTGTATGTAGCATCCAGAGGACAACCTTAGGTGTTGTTCCTCAGATGTCGCTCAACTTGGTATTGAGACAGGGTCTCTCACTGACCTGTAATTCACTAAGTAAGCAAGCCTGGCTGACCAGACATTCCCACTGATCCCAGCTATATCTGCCTCTTCAGTGCTGGTAAGGTATGTACCACTATTTTTCTTTTCCCCATTGGGTTTCAGAGATTGAACTCAGGTCCACTTGATTGCAGGAAGAGTATTTCACCAACCAAGATGTTTCCCCATTTTCACTCATGCTAGGCATAGCATTTTTATTATTAAGACCAGAAGAGAATCAGTATCTGTATCACAATAGACCAGAATTATACTTATAGGCTGGGATAGGTCAGGGACCCAAGCAGAAAGGGGCTGTCTAGATCTTGTCTCCACACTGGAGTCAAGAGGAGGCAGTTCCAGGATTGATCTGCTTTCTAGCTCCCTGGGCAGGAACAGGCACACCCCTGGCCTCTTCAGCTGGGGTAGGGCATCTTAAATGAGCTGGAGCATGATGGGCAGAAGAAAGAGCAGAGTCAAGAGTTCACATATACACCTACTACCCCTGCACCATCATAATGGGAGTGAGCCAGTGACTCACTTGCTAGCTTTGAACTTGAGCATGCTGACTGTGTGCTGAGTCTCCAATAGAGGATTTAAGTAGGAACAAGACAACAATCAAACAGTGATGGTCTTAGAACTCTTACTGAGCCACTAGAAACACTGGAAAGCAAATAAGAAAAGAAAAGATCTTGGAAAAAATACCTATAGCTGCAGACACAACAACCTTGATGTGTGTAAACTCAAAAGCAGAAGGAAGACACCCTTGGTCAAAGGAGAATAAACTGATGATCTCTGGAATATATATATATATATATATGTATATATATAAATATATATATGTATATATATAAATATATATTATAAATATATATATATATTATAAAATATATGCAATATAAAAATGAACAAGGAGAAGGTAGACTGGGAGACAAAGAACTCTCCTCAAGAGAGTTCCAACTGTCACACAACTATCATTTCAGGAGAGACTCATGCTGAGGACCCTGAAGAAACTGTATCTGAAACCTCCAAATTTTGTAGAAGACATAAACCTATAGATTCAAGGAGATGAGCAAGCCCCAGTCAGCATAAAACACAAGAAATTCGTTATGATACATCATGATCATCATTTTTGAAAGTAATACTGAGGAAAAAAAATCTAACAACACTCAGAGAAACCCAACATGTCACCTGCTTGCCAGGTGGCTTCCAGAACAGCAGCTTTATCATGGAGCAAGGGCCCAAATTAAGAGGAAGGGCCCAAAGTTTGTCAACTGTCAGAGCAAATAACCATAAGCTCAAATTATGTACCCAGAGACTGCTGGACTTGAAGATGTGGCCAAGGAGCCTATGCTGAAGTGGGAAGCCAGTGGTCCTGCCTTCCACTCACTCATAAGCATTGATGGTTACCTTTGTAGATTGCTAACTATTCATTAAGTATTCTACATATTAGGATTATAGGTCATACATTATCTTAAAGCTAACTCCACAATACTGTTGTAAGCTCTGTAGCATTATCTGTATCCCAATATGTAGGTATCCTGTGTGGCTAACTCAGCAGCCACACTGTACCACTCAAGCTACATCAAAAACATTTCCAGAATATTTCTATGAAGTTCTTCAGTCAGGATATTATTTCTATTGTGTTTCTATTTCTGTGCTGTTAGGAACTACACTTGAAACATATATGAACATGTTTATGTCTTTCCACAATGTCAGAATGTATAAATAACAATAAATTCACAAAGTTTGGTTGTTTCAGTATCAGCAATTTGTCATATGATCCCTCATACCTTGCTAACCTGGCCAAACCAAATGTATGGTTTTTTATTTCTATTGTAATGGCATCTGAAACAAGCTCTTCTCTTAAACTGTTGATCCTCACTGTGCCCTTGACCAAGCCAGTATCTGAATCTTGAGTAAACTCACAGTGGAGTGCATGCTATTTAGCCAGCAGAGTGACTTCTTGGCAATAACAGACCTGATATGTGTAGATACCACACCACCACAACCACCAAGCCCTTAACTGCTGCTTCCGGCTGTGACTTGGTGTTCCTCCATCAAGCAGAGCTGACAGGGCCCAAAGAAATAAGAACCTAGGCATATCCTATGAAGAACATGTAATCTAGAAGCAACCTGGGTACCACCATGCCCCCTGTCCTCACCATGTTAACTTCATTGGCTCACAAGGCACAGCAAAGGAAAAAGTGTTAGTCCAAATCTTCGTCATTCTTGCCAGATTTTAAAACCTCACCAGCCTATTGTCTACTGATCATGAAGGACCACAAGAGACTAAAGGTGGTTGTGTTCACTCAGAACAACTAGGAAATCTCCTGAATTGGGAAAGCAAAGAAGGAGATAAATCACAGACTCAGGGTAATCATAGAGTTCACAGTTTTAATATTTTGTAATGAAAAATCTCAAGGCTTAGGTGTCTCCATAGACAGGAGAGGGGTTCCTAACCATTTTGCTACCCAAAGCAACAGCACTCAGGGCTTGTAGCCACAATCCAGTCACTGCATGCACCTAAACAATCCAGAGGTGAGGGATTTTAATGTCTACCTCTTGAAGATACAGCCAGTATTCTAGGCAAGAGCCAGTCAAGATATGGGCCTGCATAAATCTTCTCAGTTCTGTGAGTCTTGTGGTGCTTATCATATGATGAAAGGTCAAAGTGCATGTTTGCAATATGGAAATTAAACTGTAAGTGACAAGAATAGCAGTTTCACACAGTTATTTTCAGGTACTAGTTTGGAGGGGCAGACAGCATAGTAAACAGTGATGAGCTGAGTCCCAGCATCCTGCACTTCCAACACCTCTGCTTTGTGATGGGATTTTATAAAAGCATTCCTGAGTCTTTCAGGTCTGGCTGGTGTGAGGGCCCCTTTGTGCTTGAAACAATGCCTCCCCTTCATCTCCAGAGCAAAGCGCTCATGGGAAGAGTGAGAGCTTCTTGATTTGAAGACACCTTAAAAGCAAGGTCATTTCCAGAGACTTGAATCTGAAATGCCTCAGGTGCCTTTAGATGGAAAACTCACCCTTTATATGCTAATTATGCTGTTCAAAGAATAACTCAGCTGTTTAAAGGGGAAGGATATTTTAGAAGATTTGTATGCAGAAACTTTATGGCTTGAAACAAGCAAGAACCTGTTGTAAATTCAGAATCTTGGGTCTCAAGCCTGCCTTGGTCCTGCTAGTGAGAAGAACAGTCAGTAGGAGGCAAAGGAGCACTCTCCAATCCCTTCCATTATGCATATCCTACAGACTGGTATATGAGAGTCAGTGTCCAGTGTCCACAGTGGAAAGAGCCCCACAACAACCACTTTTGGAATAGCTCTTTACCTGGGTTTCTTTTCCTCTTGGTGTGATTAAATCCTTTGACTAATGCAACTTGGGGGATAAAAGGTTTATTGTGGCTCACAGCCCATCATGGTAGGGAAGTCACAATGGTGGGAGCTTCAGTGGCTGGTCACTTGGCATCCACAGTCAAGAAGTAGTGATCTATGGATGAATGCATATTGCTCAGTGCCCTTTCTCATTTCATTTAGTCTAAGATTCCAAGCTCAGGAAATGGTCCCACCCACAATTAGGATGAATCTTCCAAAATCAATTAATATAATCAAGATAATCCCTCACAGATGTATATAGAGGGCTGCCTCCTAAGTAATTCTACTTCATGCTCAATAGGATCTCAAATATTTTATAAGTAGGCTAATTTAATCCTGGTGTCAATTCTATGAGATAGACACTCTCCTCATCATTTTATCACTCAAGGTGTTTGATGAAAAAACAAACACAGACCCAAAGTAACTTTTGGGCTGCAGGTCATATAATAGTGACATTGAATCATGAAACAAACTTGGTCTCCTTGTGACAAGTACAGGGCAGAGAGAAAGAGGAGTCCTATGATTCTCCTCGAGGGCACACTCCCAGCGACTTAATGGCTCCCACTAGTCCCACCTCTTAATGGCTTCTCTGTCTTCCAATGGAACCATGCTGGGAACTAAGGCCCCAAGTTTCTGATCATTGGCAATCTGTAATAAACCAAGTTAAAGGACAGAAAAATAATAAGTGGAAATGGAGGTTGGGAGACTTTTCCCACAGAGAGGCACTTGGAGAGACTGGGAGCTAGGTGGAACCTTTGAACTTTGACTGTGGTGGGTCACCCTTGATGCATTATCTGCCTATGAAACTAAACCACAGAAATTAATTTGGCTGCACGTAAACAATTTTAAAGAAGAAACTGCTGGGCCTGGCTGCCATATAAGATATAATAAAACAAGGACCATCAGGTAAAAGGAAGAAGAGATTTCAGCACCTACCCCTGACCGGGCATGTTGGAAAAGGAACATCCTTCCTATAATACTCCTTGAATAATAACCATGGCTTCAACCCATTATGAGTAAATGTCAAGAAAAAGCAAGCACACAAACAAAACAACAACAACAGCAACAAAACAGCCTTTACTGTAGTATCAAACATGTGAAAGGTAAGAATAGACCAAGATTTACAACTCGGAGGGCATGTAGATGACAAACATAGGATGAGGCCTTGGAGCAACACTGTGTGAAGAGACCTGGGAACTCATAGCATTTGGCTCCTGGTTAGCATAGCTGTTCCAATCTGGGTGTCTGGAGTTTGGATAATTCCCCATGCTCATATATGAAGCTAATATGATGGAGAAGTAGGATGAAGGTCATAATGGCAGTTCTGAGGCAGTGTCACAACTTTTCTGTGCTGTTTGTAAGTATTTCAAAGCAAAAGGTAAAAAGCAAAATAATATTAGGCATTTAATAAGTTCTGTGGTATAACAAGTTTAAACACTCACATCAGTAAAAATAAAAACACGAATGTTTATTTCCAGTTAAAGGTCCAGTCAGAGGTTATAAAAATATCAATAAAGTGGGAAAAAAACAGAAGAAAAATATGTTTTAGTAATTAACTGATTAAAAACAGTGTATGCCATCAAAAAGCTAAATCTTGATCCTCTGAAATACCAAAACAGACAAAGGAGAAGTGAAACTAGCCAAGAAAAACAAGGAATATTACAGGTTAAAAAAATCAGTCCTTTCTTACATGTGATGTATTTTTTTTAAATGGTTAAGACATAAATGTTTCTATGAGAGGATTGGGGAGAGGGATTGGAGGTGGGTTCTCAAGTATGAAGCTGAATTTTGTAGGTGGAATGAGGTTGGTGATGTGCTACACAGTAAGCACACATGTCACCATGCTGTGCTGAACACAGGGCATTTCCAAGAGAGAAGAGTACAGCTCTTATCTCAAAGAAAAGGAACCTTAACTAGGTAGGAGGAGGTGGGACTTGAGTAAGCAATGCACTGTGTATGAACTTTATTGGTTACCTTATATGGTGACAAAATGCCTAATACAAAGCACTTAAAGGGGAGGGTTATTTTAACTCAAGATTTACAATGTTTCATGGAGAAGAAGGCATATGGAGTGTCTTGGTCTATGGTGGCAGGAGCCTGTTGTAGCTGCTTACATTATAGTTGATCAAGACATAGAGAGACAGTAACCGGGGCCAGTATAACCTTCAAAGTCCAGCTTCCAGTGACCTTCCTTTGCCAGCCATGCCTAAGGTCCTAAAGGTAACACAATTCCCAAAGAAAGCCACCATCTAGGGACCAAGTTTCCAAACACAAGAGTCCCTGGAGAACACACCAGCCCGAAAGGTAGCACACACATGTATTAAGATATGCTGTACATGTTAAACATATATGGAAATCAGAAGAGGGTACATTGTTAAAGATGTTAAAGCCATATGATACTGTGCTTTATCAATCCTGGTGCAAGTATATTTGAACTCTGGATGAAATGGCAAAAATACAGCTTACACAAAGTAAGCTCCCAATTTAACAGAAAATGTAAACTGGCTGGAAAAGAGATAAATGACTAATTCACCAAAAATATAACTGCTTGAGAAAATTCATAGAAGGATTCCTAATGTTCCTAATATTATAGAAACTGTTTAAAATCACATGAAAGAAACCCTCCAAATTCTTATAATTAAACCAGCATAAATTTGTATTTAAATATGTATATTTCACAAAAAAAGGCACAAGCCTTTGTCAGCTGTAGATATTGTTGTGGAGATGTTAAATGAACACCAAAAGAGGCTAGCTTCATGTTATAGAGTCATGTCCCTCAGCCAGGAGGATCCCTTCCACTGAATTGTGGTCACATCAGCATGGAGGAATGCAGTAATATGACAGAGAGCATTAACAGACCTGAGAGCAGTAAGGTAAAGTCAACCAAACACGGGCAGTTCATGGGAACAAGTTAGTTTATGACCTGGAAACGGAAAGCTAATCTTCTGAAAAGATACAGTGCTACTTGTACTCAGCTACAGGTCAAGCAGTTCTGTGCAAAACAGCCTAATGATAATCAATGCACCTGTGATCCATGTAGGAAGAGGGTATGAATAGGCACTGAACCTGTGAGCCCCAGAGGCAACTGAGTGTACTCATGTTCTGTGAGGTATAAATGCAACTGCTCATTGCATTGCTATTTGTAACGGATAAAGAGTAGACTTTACACAAATATCACCAATAGAAAAAAAGATGAACAAATCTTACGAAATCATTTGCCAGGCACTTGTGCAGCTGTCCTCTGTTGTTTTGCCTGGGTACAGCAGCCAATGATAACCAACTCCCTCACCCTTTAGTAGAGATAATAATTCAGAAATTAAGTGCACTGCTCCTGGTTGCTGAGGAGAGAGGGGTAGCCTTGTCATACTCAGCAGAGAGGAGGTCAGCCACCAAGCTCAATGGCCACACATTTCTCATGCTCTACTTTGCACTGAGTTGAGTTCTTTGACACAGAGCAGTGTATTAATCAGTCCAGGGTTAGCCAAGAGATGGTTACTAGAACTGGAACCATGCCAGCTATTCCTGGCGTTCTAAGTGCTGACTAGAGTGAAGGGAGAAGGGATTGCTCATTGTCAGTACCAGAGCTGCAAGCTGTGATGACCCATGGATTTCAGTGGGACACCACAAGAGCAAAGGTCTATTTCTTAATGGAGATGATCTGGTAGTGGAGCACCACAAAAGACAGTGGAAATAATTTCAGTGCTAAAAATGGATCATTCAAAAGATTCTGAGGATTTGAAATAAATTTTCTAGTGAATTCCAAAGTGTACTTTAAATTCTTTGATACAATAAAATGTTTTTGAAAGGCATTTAAATGAATATAATAGCTATAATTTTTTATATTAATTTTTAATTTGTACTGTGTACATTTGTCTAAAAATACCTTTCTGTGAAACCTGTCACTATTAGCATCTTCAGATAACAATTTGAAAGAATTGTGATGAATGCTTTTTATTCAAATCTAAAATGAAAATTTATGTCTGGGCTATTGTTGTATTGCTTTCCCAAAGGATCTATATTTAGAGACATATCTATCATTTATAATGCAATAATTGTTTATCTGATTCGCAGTAAAAATTCTTTTGCAATTCATAATTTTTGAGAAATATGGAACCTAAATGGAAGAATATGTATCTTTATAAAGTATTCTTACACATAATGAAGTTGCTTCATTTAGAATCTAAAATACACATTATATGATAACTAATCATCATGATGTTATTGCTTCTTGATATTTAAGTATGCATAGTTAATAATCCAGTATATGTAGTCCTTGTGGAATGACAGGAGACACCCAATGAGGAGTGCAGAACCCTGTTTGATTTCTGATGTTATGCCAAGACTTGATGAAAATCCCACAAAAGAACTTGGAGGACTCACATACCCCTTGTTACTCTGATCCCTATATATCTCAGCTAGTCTGCCTTCCTATAGAGGACATTCACATGTCAATAACACCTGTACAACTCTGACTCCATGAGGCAACTCCCACGACCTTATTGCTCAGATTTTCAATGACTCTATTTGACCCTCTGGTTGCAAGGAACTCTATAGGCTTCAGAGAACCTAATGTTTGAGGAGGATAAAAAAAATTACAGAGCCTATCAATTTTGGAGTCTCTACTGTGACAAATTCTAAACTGTTGTTTTAGTTAGGGTTTCTATGCTGTGAAGAGACACCATGACCAAGACAGCTCTTATAAAAGAAAACATTTAATTGAGGCTGGCTTACAATTTCAGAGATTTAGTCCATTATCATCATGGTGAGAAGCATGGCAGCATGTAGGCAAAAATGGTGCTAGAGAAGGAGCTAAGAGTTCTACATTTTGATCCACAGACAGCAGAGGCAACTGCCCCACACTGAGCATAGCTTGAGCATATAAAACCTCAAAGCCCACCCCCAGAGTGGCACACTTTCTCCAACAAAACCACACCTACACCAACAAGGCCACACCTCCTAATAGTGCCACTCTCATACCTATTTAAACCACCACAGCCGTCTTGGTTTGCTTGTCATTTAGGTGATAAAACACTGACTAAAAATAACGTGCGGAGGAAAGTGTTCAATTGGCTGACACATTGCAGTTCATCATGAAGGAAAACCAAGGCAGGAACCCATGGCAGAAGCCTGGTGGCAGAAAAAGAAGAGAGGCACTGGAGAAATGCTGCTTACTGCTTGTCCCCCTGACTTTTGTTCAGTTTGCTGCCATGTATAACCCAGGCCTGCCTGTCTAGGGTTGGCACCAGTGGGCTAGGCCCTCCTCCATCATTTAACAATCAAGAAAGTGACTGGCAGGCATTCCCATGAGCCAATCTAATGGAAGCAATTTTTCATTTAAGGTTCCCTCTTCCCAGGCATGTCAAGTTGACAACCAAGAATACTTATTACATGAGCCATTTTAAGAAATACCGTTTGTATTAAGACACCTAGATAAAAACATAAAGCTGGAATCAAATAACATCTTTCAATGATATTCGTTAACAATATAGTGAGGAAAAAGGCAAAATAAACGGTAGAAAAGCCATAGAACTGCATGTACATGGAGAGTGGCTGTACTGTTAGTTTGTTTGAAATTTAGTAAAGAATTGCCTGCATCATCCCTCTCAATATCAAAGATGTAAAATCTACTACCTTTAATTCCCAAAGAATGTGCAACATCAACTCCAGGCCTTGTGTGGACTTCATCTCTAAGCATTCGAATGTGTAGAGAGATGTATGGCAAACTCAGTTTTTAAAAAAAATCTACAAGAAGAAATTGAAATTTGTCTTTTCCAATCTAGCAAAGTAATAAATGTTGACTTATTTCACCAGCCATGTGGTAACCTGACAATCCTGACCTTCTGAAATCAATGGCTGAAAAGCCAGGTGAAGTGTAAATCACATCTCCAGGCACTGGAAATACCTGTTCCCAAGGACCAGGTCCCTGTTGAAGATAGGAGCAAGCTCCGTAATAACTGCAGTGGTTCTAGAATGCCTCTGTAAGAGTCAGCTCCCCAGGGGAGCTCAGAGGCACACCCTTTAGTTGCCTACATGCCCATGATTTTGTCTATGACCCTGATTCCCAAAGAATGGTGACTTTTGATCTAGAGTTGCTGGTGGCCAGGAAGCTTCTGGCTTTTGTACAGCTGCTCCAATATGTCCAGGCTCCAGGGATGCTCATAAAATAATGGGGTTAGTTTCCTTCTCTGATCAGGTAAGGCATGTGACATTTCACCCTTGGTCCTTAGGATTCATTTTTCTTTTCTCTAAATTCTATTATTTGTTTTGGGCTGCTTTTCAGTGGTAAACATTCCAGGCCAATTTCCACAGGTGGAAGTAGACCTTTCTAATATATAGCTCCAATTCATCTTTGCTCATGGAAAAGATGTAATTATAGCTCATTAGACCTTGCCTCTGGGATTTTTGAAGTTCTAGTAATGTATATAGCAGCATTTCATAATTTTGCTGATTTTTCTTTTGCTTTTACTAATTTGATGGTTAATTTCACTTAACAGTGTGGCTTAGCTACAAAGTGCCCAGATTTTTGGTCAGATATTTTATTTAATAACATTTATATTGTTAGGTTTAGGATTAAGTGGGTTGTTCTCAGCTGAAGGCCTGGATGGAGCAGAGACTGGCCTGAGAGGAAAGGATTCAAAGGTGGATGAGAAACTTTGGGACCTTCAGTGCCAACTGGGTGTCATTTTTCTTGTTCCACTCTCAGTCACCCACAGGCCTGAAACTTTCCAGGAGCTAAGGTGATATCCATGACTCAAGAGACCCCTTACTATACTATCACTAACTTTAATTTTGGGTGGTTGTCTTATCTTTTGCCAGTGGCTACTGTTTCATTTAATTTGGTCATTCTCCCTCTTGACTGCCTTTGTAGTTTTTATTGAAGTCAATTTTCTCTACAGTGCCCTGTAGGAAGCATTCCCTGGCCTTGTTGGGTTGTACTCAGCCACCATCTTCTACTTACTGGAAGTACAACTTCCACAGATGAGATGTTTTGATTCTAACTTGCTATTTCTAAAATTTTTTTTAAAAAGTTTTTTTTTTCATTTTACTACTAATCCTAGTTCCCTCTCTCTCCCTTTCTCCAACCCCCTAATCTCTCCCAATCCCACTCCCCATCCACTCCTCAGAGAGGGTAAGGCCTCCCTTGGGGAGTCAACAAAGTCTGGCATACTAAGTTGAGGCAGGAGCAAGCCCCTACCCCGTGTCAAGGCTGAGCAAGGTATCTCTTCATAGGGAATGTGTTCCAAAAAGCCATTTCATGCACCTCGGATAAGTCCTGGTCCCACTGCTAGGGGCTCCCCAAATAGATCTAGCCACACAACTGTCACTCACATTCAAAGTGCCTAGTTTAGTCCCATGTAGGTTCCCCAGCTGTCAGTCCAGAGTCCATGAGTTCCTACGGGCTTGTCTCCGTGGTTTTCCCCATCATGATCTTGATGACCTCACTTGCTCCTGTGATCCCTCCTACCTCTCTTCAGCTGAAGTCTAGGAGCTCAGCCCAGTGCTCATGCTCATCTGCTTCCATCAGTTACTGGATGTAGGTTCTGTAATGAGAATTAGGGTAGTCAGTAATCTGATTATAGGACAAGGTAAGTTCAGGCACCTTCTCCATTATTGTTAGGACTCTTAGTTGGTGTCATCCTTGTAGATTCCTGGTATTTCCCTAGCATTGGGTTTCTCCCTAAACTCCTAATGATTCCCTCTATCAAGACATCTCTTTCAGTGCTCTCCCTCTCTGTCCCTCCCTCCACTTGGCCGTCTCAGTTCTTCCTGTTCCCATCCCCCATCCCTTCTCTTCTACCCTCCTCCCAGTTTACCCAGGAGATCTTAACTATTTTCCCTTCCTGGGGCCCTCCATGTGTGTCCCTTTTAGGGTCATACTTTTTACCTAGCTTCTCTGGGGTTCTAACTTGCTTTTGTATTTTTATAACTTTAAGGTGCTTGGTGTACTTGTATCTTCCACGCAGATGGCAGCTCATGGTTGTGGGTAAGATTACTGGACCAAGCTCTCTCCTGTCTGCAGAAAAGTGCCATTTCCCACTATTCTTTGGGACATGTGGGCGTTCTTTTTTTTTTTTTTTTTTCCCTCTTATAACCTACATTTCCTGCCTTTGGTTTCATCATTATTTTATCCACCAACAAAGGGCATCTCACCTTCTGGACCACATCTTCTCCCCCAGGAACCTAGTACATGGAGGTTGCAGTGCATGATATGTGGACATCTCATGAAGAGGCTAGGACCTGCAATGCTGTGCCTCATGTAGTAGTCCACTTCTGGACAGAGGAGCAGAGCTGGCTCTCACCAGTGTCAACTGAGAAGTCCCAGGAACTGGCTTTGAAGATGCATCCTTATGTCTATGACCTGGTCACCTGTGAGTAATAGGAATAGCCAAGAAGCACAGCTACCAAGGTAGAACAAACCCTTTAGTCTGTCACAGGGGCAACATTTTCTCCTTGGTATGAGGCTCCTGCTGACCACCATGAGCCCATAACTGATTTCTGTGCCCGAGGTTCTTATAGACTCGCCACCAGTACAGATCCAGGGAAGGAAGCATAGGTCTCATAGGGCCAAAGTATGGTCACAGCTCACCAGCTACTGCTCAATTCACCTTGAATGTCTTTTAAACCTCTATTCCTATGTTGTTTTTCAAGCATTTGGATAACAGACTCTATCCTCTGCCACTTACCTGTATAATGAGAACCCTACTCCCTGACTCCTGAAGCTGTGTCCTCTTCTTATACACATTCTCCTCTCTTTGTCTTCCAGTACAGGCTCATGTCTGAAGGGAGCTAACACATAAGAGCAATTGATGTGTGAAAAGAACAAGAAGGAAAAGAGGAGAAAGCCACTGGAATCACAGTTTCTAAGCCTGTCTACACCTAGAATAGACTACTGACATCCTGTCATGCCCAGCCTGCTCTTGACATGTCCTCTGTAGTCTCCTCACACAGACACACCAGGTATTCCCACCTGCAGAAGCTTATCACGTTTCTACTTTGTAGGTGAAGTGACAGACTCTTCCTGTGTTTTTTTTTTACCTGGGTCAGATCCAATTTTTCCCTTAAAACATTTGTTTTCCATTTCACTAAAACCCTGTGATAATTTTGTGCACATTCCCATAAGCTTCTCAAGGGTTTTCTCCACTATTTTTAAGTCTGCTCCCTTCAGAACAAAGTCTGGGTCATGTCAATGCCACATGTTTTCCAGAGCCTTAGACCAAAGAAATGCCTGTAGTTGGTAAAACGTAAATATTTACCTATTTTTAACTGGTTAACCATCCATTAGCACACTTTAAATGAATAGATTTACTTATTTTTTAATCGTTATAACGTAAGTTTACAAAGTGACAAGTATTTTAATATTCAATGGCTTCTCTTCCATAAGCATTTCACCCACAAGGATAAACACAGTGTTTTTTTTCACAATTTCATTTGCATAATAGATTTAGTGGCTAATAAATAAATGGAACTGTGAACAAACATTTCTTTCCTTCAGGGACAGAATTATGTGATTCTATTCTGGCAGTAATTCACCTGATTTTTAAATCAGGTTGGCAGTGATTCAGAGCCCTTATCAACATGCAGTAGACCTGAGAGTGAAGAAAGGGTGTCTCCTTGAGTTGTGTCCTCATTTGTCATTGGTGCTGAATTGGTGGGAATCCACTGACCCATACCCACCCGTTATTTTGTTCAAGCTTTCCAATACTCAAGGAAGTGTACCAACCAGTGAACATCTTGTACATTTGGAAAACTCAAGGAGCCTTTGAGTGGAGCCTGTCATCACAAAACAAACAAACAAACAAACAATAAAAACAGAGCTCTCATTTCAAAAGGGAAATAAAAGATAGTTTACTCTTGAGCCGGTTTGAGTGACGGTGGCCTAGGAACACAGCTTTAGGTTATACAGATTCCATGTTCTAACGTGGAAGCAGTTTCATGAAGTTTTTAGTTTTAAAGAATGAAAAAACCCATAAATCAAGGCAAATTTAAAATACATGGTTAGGTACATCGTAGTGGAAGGCACAGTGAGATGGAGAAAGTTTTTCTCTAAGACTCAGATACTATCTAATGACATTCTGAGCCTTTGGGTTGGTGGGAGCTAGCAATCTGCTAAATGAACAGATTCCAAACTGCTGTGGGATGTTCTGTATGTCAAATGTGTTGCTCTGATTGGTTAATAAATAAAACACTGATTGGCAAGTAGCCAGGCAGGAGGAAGTATAGGTAGGACAAGGAGGAGAAGAATTCTGGGAAGTGGAAGGCTGAGTCAGAGAGACACTGCCAGCCACCACCATGATAAGTAGCATGTGAAGATGCCGGTAAGCTACGAGACACGTGGCAAGGTATAGATTTATAGAAATGGTTAATTTAAGATATAAGAACAGTTAGCAAGAAGCCTGCCATGGCCATACAGTTTGTAAGCAATATAAGTCTCTGTGTTCACTTGGTTGGGTCTGAGCGGCTGTGGGACTGGTCGGTGACAGAGATTTGTCCTGACCGTGGGCCAGGCAGGAAAACTCTAGCTACACCAAACAGTTTCATTCATTAGTCACAGGATAGTAGTTCCAACACAGAGGCAGGCAAGGAATTCAAGGGGCTAAAGCTGACTCTGGATCTGTAACATTCCAACTCCTTATATTGCTACAGTCCTAATCAATCAGTCTTTGCAGACACAACTTCTTTCCAGGAATTTTTGTTCACAAGCCTTGTATTCTAAACAAGGAGGGGTTGTAAGATTATAGGTTAGGCTTTTAGCCTCCCTATGCCTTATGAGCAGCAGAATTCATGTCTACTGGATCTAGCATTTGATATGCCAACCATCCCTGAGCAGATGCATACATCCACAAAGAGAAATGAACCTCTATAATCCTGCCCTTCCCCCAGAATTCATGGATTGTCCATAGATGATCACCCAACTACTCATTTGTTTGCAATAACTGCACAGTTAACTTTAAGCTTTTTAACCATTCATTGTCATTTCCTTCCTCTCTTACAATAAGTACAAGCTAACAGTGACATGAAGGACTGTTAATAAAGTGACAGACGTTGGGTGATACATGAATACTGTCTAGCATAGAGCAAACTCACAAATTTTCATGGTATTTTTAGGCTTATTCTATGAATCCTTTCACACTTTATCCACATTGTATCTTACACACCTGGAAATCCTAACAGGGGGATTGTATGCATTTCTAAGGAGTTACTTGATTAATATTGCTCTGCTCTCAAGGAAATCACTAAATATTCTGTCATTTTAAGACACCAATCATGATATCACTGAACAGTCCACAGTAGATTCACACAAGGAAAAATTGTCAAAGGTCCCAGCTCATTTGGGGGCACAGCTAAGTGGCTTTATCTCCAAGACCAAATTGTAATGAGATTAATGTTGGAAGAAATATGATTTAGTATAAATCTCTTTTACAATTTGATAATGGATTTGTAAGTGACTATCTTTAATGGCTTTTCTATTAGTGTCTTCACAAAAGGTTATATAATTTTGAATGAGATCTGGTTGTAAAATGTGAGCAGGATTCTAGGAGTTTAAGACTGAATTTCTTAGCCTTATGCCATTCCAACTCAAAGTTTATGTTACATTATTTTCAACATTACTCATTTAGTGCTGAAACATACAGATTTCAACAACTGTGGAATTAATTTCCCCTGGAATTTTCCAAAAGATTACTTTATTCTATCAATTATTCATTAAAATATGATTAACTTGGTATAATCTGATTGTGAAAGATGCATGTTTATAAACAGGCCCTTGAATTTGTGTCATACGAAGCCTACAGTAGTTCATGAAAAATATCTAAGGCAATCTTTCGATTGTCTATTTTTGGTCCTGAATATACCCTCAGTAAAATATTGTGAGTTCAGTGTAGTTCTTGAAAGATTTTTAAAGGTTCTTCCTCTCTGGAAAGAAATTCATAAATATGAATGATCTCCTCCATTAGAGAGGCATGACATTTATCTTTATATATTAAGAAAGTGAATCAGCTGGCAACATATCCCCCAGGAAGGATTGCAGCCACATCCTGGGAAAATGTCATTAGCCAGGACTTCAGCAATAGTAACTGAATCAGCACAGTCAATAGGAGGAGTCTAAACTTCATTCTTTTCCCAGGGCAAAGCACCAGGAAGAACTACAGGCAAAGAAGGAATGCTGAGAGCAGGAGAAATTATCTTCCCTAGGAAAGAGCACACTAATTGGCTGTCCAATACCAAATCGTCAGACCTGAAAAAAATACATGAAAGTAACATTATATAGACTGAGCAGGTTATATTTAGGAATATATGTGCATATATACATGTAATAACAACTGTGTGTGTGTGTGTGTGTGTGTGTGTGTGTGTATTAAACAGACCTATTACAATCAATGAGATTGTAACTGTTATTAAATGCCTCCCCACAAAGAAAAGCCCAGGACCAAATGGATTTGCTGCTGAATTTTACCAAACATTTAAGGAACTTCTCATATGAGCTCTTCATAATTTGTTCCACAAAATAGAAAGTGATGGAATACTAACAAATTAATTTTAAGAATCTAGTATTATCCTGATACCAAAACCAGATAAAGACACTACAAAACAATGAAAAGAAAAGAAAAAGAATGCTGCAGATGAATTTCTTTGATGAAAATGGATACAAAGCCTCTCCATGAAATACGTTCATACTGAATTCAGAAACACCTTATGATTATACATTGTGACCACATAAATAAACTTAAGGAGAAGTCATATATTAATTTCATTTGATGCTGAAAAGGCATTTGAAAACATCCAACATGCCTCTGTGATGAAAGTTCTGGAGGCTTTAGTAATAAATGGAATATGTCTCAAAATAATGACTATATACAACAAACTTATAGCCAACATTATATTAACTGGAGAGAAACTGAGAGCATTTTATCCAAAATCAGGAATGAAACAAGATGTCCATTCTCTGTTGTCTTATTTAATGTGATACTTGAAGTCTTAGCTATAATTATTAGATGAAAGAAAGACATAAAAGGGATAAAAATAGTAAAGGAAGAAGTCAAAGTATCCCTATTTGTAGATGACATGATTCATTACTTAAAAGACTCTATTGGACACTACTAGAAAACTCTTGTTCTCAACAAACACAATAACGTTGCAAGATATAAAAAAAGAGTAGCCTTAATTTATCCTAACAATGTACTCTCAGAGAAAGAAATTAGAAAAAAATATTCCAATCAAATAACTCAGGGTTATATATCTAAAGAGTGAAAAACCTCTACAATGAAAACTTCAAAACTGAAAAAGGAAATCACAGAAGATTCTAGACATTCTGTTCTCCTGGACTGGCAAAAAATAATGTTGTGGAAAATGACCAAACTATCAAAATTCTGATAACATATTTTACAGGTTTTTAAAAAAACAATTCATCAATTCATATGAAACCACAAAAGAACACAAATAGTCAATGCAATCCTAAGGAGTAAGAAAACAACCAGAGGTGTTACAATGCCCAACCAAATTATACTATGGAACTGTAGTAATAAAGACAGCCTGGTACTCATCTAAAAATAGACAAGAAGACCAATAAAATGGAATAGAGGACCCTGAAATAAAGTGGCAGAACTATGCCCACTTAATGACAAAAGAGGAAAAACTTATGTTGAATAAAAGGCCTGTTCAACAATGATCCTGACAAAACTGTATTTCTCCCTGCAGAAGAATGGAATTGGATTCTTATCCTTCACCTTATACAAAAGTAAGAGACCTTAATTTAAAAATGGAAACATTGTAATTTTAGGAGACAGAGGTGATACTCTTCTAGGTATTAGGGTAGGAAAGAATTTTCTGAACAGAGCATCAATAGCAGAGAACCTAACCCCACGTATAAACAGTTGGGATTGCATGAAATCATCAGCAGGGCAAACGGACACTGGACAGATGAGATAAATCTTTACCATATTTGCTTCAGACAATGGGCTGATATCCAGAATTGCCAAAAAAATAAAACTGCCAATAAAAAACATTAAACAGCCGGGCGGTGGTAGCGCACGCCTTTAATCCCAGCACTTGGGAGGCAGAGCCAGGTGGATCTCTGTGAGTTTGAGGCCAGCCTGGTCTACCAAGTGAGTTCCCAGAAAGGCACAAAGCTACACAGAGAAACCCTGTCTCGAAAAACCAAAAAAAAAAAAAAAATTAAACAAAGTCACAGAATCTCAGAAAGAAAACAAATGTTTTCTCTCTTATCTATTCAGTAACATATGTATATATTTAATAAATGTACATGTATTTTCAGCATAATATGTAGAAAAAGAATAAGAAATGCTAAGCATTAGTGGAAGAACTAAATGCAGGCAAGGAATGTGAGTTACAAAAGAGGACATAAAGTAATTGTTTTTCTAGTTCTAACTCTGCCATTTTTTTGTGGTGAGCAAGTGAATAAAAATATGTTCAATAGTGAAAATATAAAATCCAATGTGAAGTTCCACAGTGTCTTTTCTGAATGGCTACTCCAGTTGTGTAGAAATTCATTGAGCTATATAGTCTGTGGGTCTGGTTAACTTTGGTATGTGATTTTCTGTTACTGGATCCTAACGGCTCCCACAGGGGAGGGGTGAGAAGGTGCAGCATCAATGACACAGACAGTGAAAGGCAAAGAGCAGACTCCTGATGTCTGTGTCATTGACACCACACCTTCTTACCCCCTCCCCTGAAGGAGCTGTTAGGATCCAGAAACATCTGGCACCCAATGTGGGGCTATTCCTTATTCCTTGGGGCAAAACAGCCAATTGATATCTCTTAGCTGGTTTATACATATTACGTTCTCACATAGTAAAGGTAAAATGATTTCAATCCTGTAGCATCAGAAGAATTTGAAAAAAGCAATCCTTAATATCTAAAACTAAAATATAATAAGATGGAGGAATAGTGCTGGGGTGGGGGAGGCCTGGCTGTATAGATCCCATTTTTTCCATTAGATTATTAACTACATGAAGATCCTGCAGGAGGTGGTAGTATCCCGATTTCTTAGGGGTAATAAATATGGGGGTATTACGTTTACTGTGGATGGTTCTGTGTGTCCCATCTTTATCTGTTCTGAAATTAATTCCTTTAGGATTGACAGCTTGGGTTCAATTATAGGCTATTGTTCCACCCATACCTCTTGATCTGAGAGCCACATCAATGGAATGGGGTCAGGGGGCTCAATTTCAGTGAATCTTATGGGGACAGTGGCCCTTAGAATCAGGGGTGTGGATCTTGTGCAGGGTCACGGACTGTAGGACTCACTTTTTCATGGACCTCAATGCCATCAAAAAAGGCTCTGTCATCTGTATCCATATCCATATCCTCCAAAATATCTCTGCCCCACAGGTTCCTAGGTACAGTGGAAATGATAGAATGAATGGTTCCCTGATTACCATCAAGATCCTTCCAATGGACCAGACAGGTGGTTATCTTAGAATCTTGTTGACCTCCCACACCGCTTATGGGCAGGGAGGGTTTAAACTGTCAATGAGGGAAACGAAGCACCTCAGTCTCGGCTGAAATGGTGGTATCCACACCACGTCAATCAAGCATTTGGCAGCTTGTCTATCAAGATAGACAGTTAGCATTGGGAATGTGGAAAATGGGCATGGTTCTTTGCTTGCTATTTGTTTTTATGTTTTTTAAAGAAACTTTCCCACTCATTCTTCATATCAACCACAGATCCCTTCCATCCCTCCTCCTGCTCCCCCTCAGTTTCCCCTCCTGCCATCCACCCTTACATTTCCACCTTCCATCCCCTCCTCCAAAAGGGTAAGGCCTCCCATGGGGAGTCAGCAAAGCCTGGTACATTCAGTTGAGGCAGGACCAAGCACCTCCCTCCTGCATCAAGGCTGAGCAAGATACACAGATACAGGGATTTACTTACTGGTTTTTTTTTTTATAACAAAGGTTTTTTTGTTAAAAAAAAATCGTCTTTGTAGGAATGTAATGTTTACAGAGGACTTTGTGATTAGCTTGGATACTTTTCCTGAAAATGTATGTTTTGGTATTTTTTTAAACGACTCTAAATCTAAAATCTACTATGAGTGCAGGGGTACCAGAACCAGTAAGAAACATCAAGATCAAAGCTCACCCAGGCTCTGAAGACCCACAGTCTTTCCAGGAGAACAAACAATTTACAATTACTACAGGATGCCATATAGTACAGGAAGCTATTCCTGTTCACCTCCATATCTTAGAAGCATCTGTGTGCTGCATGTGCTTACACTGGCAATGGATGCATCATGGCACTTTAGAGACACTATCCAAGTTGTCCAAGTTAATCAGGTATATTGCTAAATAAGAAGAGCTTTCAAATCAGTCCTCACTCCCTTAAAGACTGTGTGATCAGAGTATAAAAGTCATTTTGCCAATGCTAAACATTTTCAGACAGATAGATGATAAGTAGGAAGATGACAGATTAGATAGATAGATAGATAGATAGATAGATAGATAGATAGATAGATAGATGGTAAATAGATGATAGATGATAGTTGATAAATAAATAATTAGGGTTCTCTAGAAAAACAAAACCAATAGGATAAATATGTATTGTGAAAAGAAACCTATTAGATAAATGTATCTAATGTTTAGTCTAACAATGATCCTCAACTCTCTATAGAGGACAAGAACCTGGGAGCTGCTCAGTCTTTGAAGCTAGAAACTTCAGCAATCTCAATCTGGTACTGTAGGCCTGATGAATTTCTAGAGAGCCGTTTGGTTTTAGTTCACATTGGGAGAAGCTTGGTTCCAATGTCAGTGAACACAGAAGTGTTAGCAATAGCAGAATAGATGGACTTATCAGAAAGAAGTAAAAGCAGGCAGAGAAGCACAGCAGCACTGTTTTTCCCTTTGACCTTAAAAGTTTTGGCTACTGCTAGAAAGTGTTTCCTACTGTGGAGGAAGGTCTTCTCCATCAGTTAATCTTACCTATAAATTCCTCCATAGACTTTTCAAGAGGCATATGTCTTACTTTGATTCCAGATCAAATTGACAGTATAGATAAACCATGATAGGTAAATGACAGATAGATAGAAAGATAGATGATGATGATGAAGATAGATGATAGATAGATAGATAGATTGATGATAGATAATTGATAGATTTAATAGATGATAGATAGATAGGCAGAAAGACAGATAGACAACATAGGCAGACAGACAGATAGATGATAGATAGGCCAATAGACAGATAGGCAGACAGACAGATAGACAGAGAGATAGATAGATAGATAGATAGATAGATAGATAGATAGATAGATAGATAGATAGACTCACTGGCCCTGCCTAGACATCTCAGGTTGGCTCTAATTTGGTTTTATAAGATTCATCTCTGCACCAAAGCTCTAATAAAGGCTCTTATTCTGAGGTCAACTCCCAGGTATCAAATAATCAGAACAGATCAAATGCTAAGATTTGAGGAAAGATAGCTTGTATAAGAGAGAAATTTAGTTTGCTGACCCACATCATAAAGTGCAACACTCAAGGAGTCAATGGAATATTTCAGTTTGAAGTCAAGAGGTCAACAGGGTTGGGTCCCTTTGAGTTCAAGAAGAAAGTATCTACTTCAGGCCAGGTTTGTGGATGCTACTCTCCTGTGCCTCTTCTGTCAGCCTGCCAGCATGCCTCATCTCTTTGGATAAAGACAAAAGTTGTTTGGAATAGAGACCAAGCTTTCTCCCTCTTATTAACATTGATAGTCTGTAAAGATCCTGTTTACAGTATAATTACATTCTGAGGTACTATATCAAAGATTTCAACACAAAGTACCAGGTGGCAGCTTGGCTCATAATGGTCATCAGTTGAAAGAAAATGGGGTTTGGGTAGGGAGTATAGTAGTCAACCATGTAGAATGCCCCCCAAGTCTGTATAAAAAGTGTGGTATGTGGAACCATGAAGCTACCTGGACCCTAACTAGATTCTAGAGGTGCCCAAAGGACCAAAAAAGAGTGAAGACCTACTGCTAAAGACAAAATATCCTAAATCAACAGAAAGAGACACCAAATATCTGCTGCATGACACTTTGCCTCTTGTGAGTCACTCCAGTCTTTTAAAAGCCACTCTTCACATTGAGACTGTTCAGGGAGCCCTAGACAGCACTTTTGGTTAATGTTGGATCCTTTTTAAGATGCAGCCCCTTGTGCACACACATTCCAGGGGATCTCTAGGCTGAAAGCCTAGGTCATCATCCTAGGAAATCTAGAAAATTAGTATGTTTGTCTTTTGAACAGAAGAGCCTTAGTGACCTTTCACAGGGGACAGTACAGATAAGAGATGTTACCTTGACTTTAAAAAGTTGGAAAATAATGTAGGTTACAGCACAGAGTATCTACCTGTCTTTAAAATCTTCAAGGTTGTATCATGGTCAAAGCTAAGTGTCCTTGATGTGGGCTTATTGCCCAAGTTTTGGGCATTATGATGCCTCTCAGTTGTCAAAGGAAAGAAGCTGAGGTTTTCTACTTGTGCTCTGTCATAAGAGAGTCTATGTTCTGGGAGCTTGGCAGTGGTCTCCTATTGGCAATGCTCTTCTCACTTCCATATGTAGCCCACACTCTCCCTAGCTCCACTCCTGGATCAGAAATCAGGCTTACCTTCATTGTCTTCTTTGTATTTTAGTGATTTCTTTCTCTTGCCTCACTCTGGATATGTTATATATGTCATATCCTGAGATGATTAATAATACCAGTTTGACAGGATCTAGAGACAAGCCTCTAGGCATGTCTGTGAAAGATTGTCTGGATTAGTTAATTTAAGTGGGAAGATCCTCCCCAAACTGCAGGTGACGCTACTTCATGGTTTGAGGGTTTCAAATGAATAAAAAGGAGAAAGAGAACTGAAAACCAATATTTATTTTTCTCTGATTCCTCACTGTAAGTACAACATGACCTCGAAGCTCCTTCCACATGCCTTCCCACCATGATGGGATGTATCTGCTTGACTGTAAGTCAAAATAAACCCTTTCTTCCTTCAGTTGCTTCATGTGGGTTATTTGGTCACAATATGAAGCCCTGGAACCAGGGACCATACCTCTGTAACATGCAGTATCAGGCAACATTAGCTTCCAGCCTTGCTGCTGCACAGCAGGGACACCCCAGGTAAGATGTGGGACTCTGTGACATTGGTCCATTCTTCTACACTCTGGAGGCTCTGGAGAGTAAAGAGGCACACTGACCCTCATAATTCAGCTTCTTTTTTGAAACGGCATGAATTCTGAGAATAGAATCCATCTGAATATGGAAGGGTCATTGCCTCAACATCTATCAGTAGTATGTCTTTGCTCACCTTGAACACATTTCCTCAGTTGGAAGTCCCAGTTCTCATACTTGGCTGACAGCCAACCTCTTCCTATCATATTCCAGAACCATCAATGACCTTAATCCTGCCCTTCTGTGAGGCATTGCAGTGTTGCTGGAGACAGTTTAGGATGGGACACAGTAGGTCAGTGCCTGACACATGCCACTCTGGGGTAGAATCTCTGCTTACTTGTGTTGTGTCCTCTTCCTGTTTTAGTTATCACAGAGTTGTCATTTCCAGGTGTTACATGTTGAAGAACTCTAAGAATTGGTTAATTTTTTAATGTATCTCTCAACTGTCAAAACCTGAACTTTTCCACTTGAGCTCATGACGAAGCAATTTGGTCAATTTATGTGTTTTGATAAGGTACCTAAGGGTGTAACTGAACTAAAATACTTTCTGGAATTTCATAGAGAGTTTCAAGGATGCTTTTTGGCTTCTGCAATGGTCTTGCTGAAAATACAGTGACACCTTTATTTAGTATCTGAAAGACAACAAGCAAAAAGCTTGGTTAGCACATTGTCAACCATCATAGGTGAGCACAGGAATAGTGGTCAGAGTAGAGTTGTTAAATATAAGAAAGCTCCCACTGAGGTACCCAGGAGACACAGAAAAGGCTTAGGTGTGGTGGGTGGGTAAGCATTTAGGTAACCAGTCCAGTGGTGTTGATTTGGCACTGCCAAACCATGCTGACATCTGAAAGAGTCTGAAAATCCTCTTCTGCTCCCACTGCTAATGACCAGCCAAGAAGCCGAATAATGCTGCTTTTTAAAAGGAAACAAACACAACTCTATTTAATCTTTATCTCTACTCTTCAAAACATTGCCATAGAGCTGTTTTTATGGTAGCTCTGATACCAACGAGTAGAATTATTTATCATTCTGGTGTTTGAATCACACTTTTTGGCTTCTGGAGTTATCTACTTGGCATATGTTTGTATTAAACATGTTGACATTGTCTTCTAGTCCACTGAGTTAAGCTATCTCTCCAAAATTCCCAAAAGTTCACTGAATCTTTAGTTTTTACATAAACACTCATGCTGCATGTACATCTGTACACATATGCAAACACACAGGCTAACACATAGCCAGCTTATGAGAGGAGACCACCTTCTCAGGGTAAGGTGTGACTCTGGTAACCTTTTCAGGTTGTGCCTTTGGCTCTAAGGCCACTGGAAATATGCTATGATTATGTCCTCTGGGGTTAGCTGCCTATGACAATGTGTTAAGTCTCTCAGAAAGACAGCAGAACATTGGGATCAGAAGAACTTTTAATGAACATTGAGATCAGAAGTATCTCTGCCCTGGTGGGGCTCATCACAGAACTAACACAGTCAGGGCTCCATGGTCTTATCTCTCAGGCTTCACATAGAACCATGAATGATCAGTGATACGAAGTCTCCCCACCACTGCTCTGGAGACATTACCTCTGTCTTCTTGCACCTGCTCTGTCTGGTCTTCTCAATAGCATAGCAGGCAAAGAACTTGCCAAAGACACTCAGCATATGCCAACATCAAAACCCAAGGTCAGCTAAAGATAGATGCATCATCCTAGAGATGGCCAGTCTATAAGAGCCAGAAAGCAGAGCAAGCTTCCAGTCAGCCTGACAAGAAGTAGTCCTACAGATAGACAAGAGAGACTGGCTGTGGGAGGAACAACAGAAGGCAGGTAACTTCTTTACCATTGACTCTGAGAGCCTCTGACACATGTTTTGGGGCATTCTGCTTCTGTTCTGTTCAATATAGAGATTAATTTTGTACTATCTACCTGAACTAGATAGACTGTCACTCTCTAAAAGATTTATGGCTAAATTAACAGCTGATTTCACTAATGATTTACTTGTAGACCAACAAAAGCAAGAAGGATTGAAATTACTTAAAAGTCAGATTTTGTAAGAGTATGTATTATGAACATCTGGAAAGGAGTTCCAAGGTAAGAACTATTTGGGGATAAGGTTCATCAGTGGTGTATGGAGAAGCCCAGGAGAAACCTTGCTGAGCTGTGGATGGATACCCAGGAACTCATGGAGGATGCCCACAGATATCCTTGGGCATACAGAACAGATGTTACAGAATTCAACTGCTCTGATCAACTGATTCTGAACCTTCCATACCTCCCAAACAAGAGCATGGTAGATAAGACAAGAGACCTGAGCAAAAGAAGATTTCAGGTGACCCTAATGTGTTCTTAAGTCTAAATCCAACTATGTTAGAGAAGATTCACAAGAATCCACTAGGAAACAAATTTCTGTACTCCATTAGGAAGCAGATCTCTGGAATCCATTAGGAAACAGATTGCTGGACATGAATATCACAAGAAAGAAAATGAAACAAGAGGAATGTTACATGAACAGAGGAAATAACACAAAGCTCTAGCACTGGCAGGACAAGACAGACCTAAACCCTGAATCAAGTTCTGCCCATGAGAGGCAAGTGTTGCTACTATAACCAATGGCCATTTTCACCATGTGATGTAGTTCAAGTTCCACCAGGCTTGGCAAGCCCAAATGCAACCAGAAAATGAATGGGAACTATAATCCATACCAGAGTTTAATCTGGTTACAGTAGCTTCTTGGGACACTAGCAAGAGATTGTACCTCAGGATATTATACATCACATGAGTTCCTGGGGTGTTTATTGCTAAAAGAAAAGTGTACATTAAGCCTCCTCCTATCAGCAGGAAGTACAGACAGCATTCAGGCCAGCTAGACAGGGGCTGCCTCCCAGCTGAATGGATCTAAGGTGGAATATCACAGAAGGGAGGTGAACACCAGTTCCCCATGTAGCAAAGTTTTAGAAGGCAAGGTATTTGATGCCTCTGACTTTGACACCAAGAAAATCTATTTTTTCTGTATGTCTTTCCTAACTTCACTGGAAGCCTGGCACTGTAGTTGACATCTCACTTATGAGTTTAAATTGGAGCAGAAGGAACTCTGAGCTCCCGAGAAAGACTAGCTGCCTATTAGGAGGGCCAAATCTGATATTTTTCTCTTTTCTCCATCCACCTGATTTATCAATGTTTTGTGCAGATGATTGATGAAGACAATGTTGTCTCGGTTGAAATGGGGGCCCTCAAGCAAGGAGCTGGCACTTGAATGAAGAGCTGCAGGGCTGTGGGGAGTTCTTTGCCTGGCCTGTGGGCTGAAAACTAATGCTGCCATGTCTTCTCCCATCCTAACCTTTGTACAAATAGGTCCTGGAAACACCCGCAGACTTTCATGTATGAATCATAGATTCTGTTTCCAGGGATACTGGGATCTTTCGTGCAAGTGTTTCTGTTCAGATGACACAAAAGCTAGCGTTATTGGGCTGACTTGTTGACCTCTGCAGAGAAGAGCACAGGTTAAAGTTTAAAGTCCTTAGTTAAACTGTGCTTCTCTCCACCTTGGTGATGCTCATGAGTACCAAGAAACCAGAAACTGTAGCATGAAAAGTTGCATGTTGGCAGGGCCTTAGGCACTCGACATGGGAGTCTCTCAGCAGGTCTTGTATCCCTGAGCTGGTGCAGACACCCATTCTGTAGCTCTACACCTTCCTGCTGCTCCAACACCAAGGTATAGTTGTTGACCATATCACATTGCATTTGTGGTGTCTCAATATCTCCTTTCACCTCAGTCTGGTAAGAGTGGACATCACAGAAGTGTATACACAGAGACTCCCAAATCCCCATGAGAACCTTCACTGTGAGGACAACAAAACAAGGTGGAGCATGGCTCATCTGTCCTTCTCTTTGCAAAAAGCCTTTATAGGAGCCTCTAGATATGGTGGGAATCCCGTAAGAAGGCAAACTTTGCTTTGAATACATAGTCCTCTGTCCTGCCTCTGGGCCCACCAGGAGGAGACAGTAGAGGTTAGAAGATTTGGGAACTTAGTATTTAAGGAGCTTAACTTTACAAAAGGAGAAGAATTTGTTTTATATTTCATCCCTTTATTTGAAAACAGCAGAGAGTTAGTAAAATTTGAAGTTCAAGCAGCTCATAATCATTTGGGCTTACAGGCCATCAGTGGAAAGTGAGAACCAGGTCAACTGAGACCCTGAACCATGAGCTCTGTCACATTTTCCAAGTGTGGATGGCCTGAGGCCATGCAACCAATTCCAGCTATAGTTAAGTGGTGATTTCTTCACCACTGTTCACTTTCTGTTTATTTTACTCAGCAAAAAGACCACCATGCTCTGAGGACAGGGCTCTAATAGTCTCTGCTGAAATACTGCTTCATTTCATGATAACAAACTTGCATATCACTGTTCTAGGAGCTCCATGGGCAATGCTGCAGGGCTCACGGTGATATCTAAACTGGTCAAAAGCTCATATCTGCCTGAATACCCTCTTCCAAGATTTCTTGGTTCTCGTTAATGCCATGCAGAAACAATGGGCACCTCATCCACCCACTCAACTCTGAACTGTGGTGCATATTTTAATTTGAGTCTATGTTAAGAACTATAGGAGCTGATGCTCAGTGAGTCCAACTGGTGAGAAATCTTGACTAAGGATAGGAAACTAAAGCTGAGGAATCAGATGCTTTGCATGTGAATTGTGAAGTCTACTTTCTTCAAGATGGACATCATCCCCAGAAATGAGAGCAGATATAATCTGTCATCTCAGGTAAGATATGGGGGTAGTATTGATTAGACAGATGGCTGTCATGTATTAATATCCAAGACCAAGCATTAGGAGGTAAGCTTTTGGAACCAAGTCGCATGGGATCTCTAACACTTGGCTTTGTCATCTCTGCAAATGAGATGGTATTGCCATCCACTTGGAAGAATCATGAAGAGTGAATGAAGTAAAACTTCAATTTTAAAAAATACAAGCTCTGCTCAAATGCAAAGTAATATCACCAGGAGGGCTTAGGAATTTGGAATGTGGGAGAAGAGGGCAGGGTCACAGGATCAGACAGGGACCTACTAAAAGCTGGATATCTAGATGCTACGCATGCTGGGCACTGTGCAAAATATGTGGAAGAGAACTCAAACTAGGAAGGAAGTTTCCTCCCTGTTCTATAAGGAATCTTCTCTGACCACATTGTACAATACAGTGATTGACTTTGATACAGTCACTCAGCTGCATAAAAATGGCCTACTCAGACTATGCTGGATTCACAGTTATTAGAAATTTTGGAAAATATTAAAAAGTAACAGACAGTGGTTTTTATATCAACCATGCAGATTTTGCTTGAAACACTTAGGCATTTATTTCCTTTTTTTAAAGTTCTAAATTTTAAAATAATTTTTAAAAGAACTTTTTGCTTAGAAATATATTTGCTGATGTTCTCTAGGTCATTTCAAAGGGTAGTGTGTCTTACTTAAGTTACTACTGTAAACAATGATCTGAGGGATTTCATATACTTTCTCAGCAGAGCAAAGGGATGAACCAACTGAGACCAAGCAAGCTCCTCCTGAGTCTGGTTGTGGTACTGCTTCCATAGGTTCTGAAATCAGGGACAAGCTGAGAATGCCCGGTGCTGCTGTTTATCACTTGGTATATCTCTTTATCTTAGACATCGGCATCTCCTGGAGTTCTAGTTCACTTATGATCTGCTGCTTGCACCCCCTCATGGGGCCTTGCTAATTAAGAAGTATATTCTCAGGCTCAGGGCCAAAGCTCAGCAGCAGAGCATTTGCCTCCTTCCTGAAAAAAAAAAATTTCTTCTTCTTCTTTGCTCCAGTTTCCAATAACTAAAGTTTTATTAACATGTGACTATTTCATTTTTGCAACACAACTCAAATGTACTTATCAATGGCATAAACAAAACAAAGGACAGTGGGGGTTTTATTTGTTTGTTTGTTTGTTTTTGAGAAAGGCTGGGCTAGGGTAGAAATACTCAAAATCAGAATTAGAGGTGATTCAGGGAAAGTAAAATATGAAGACAAATAAGAAACAGAAAAATTAATTTACTAATTAAGTAAGTCTTCTCTGAGACTTGGTGACTAGGGAACCTTGCTACAGAGCCTGTGGAGTCTCACAGAAAAAAAATAATTTTCATAAATTTTTCTTGAAGTAAGCCAAAATACTGATACTGGATACTCTGCTGTATTTCCCATGATTCTGGATACCTGACAGTTTATCTGGCCATATGACAGTCGGAGATCTCAGAGTAGGAAAGTCACAACTGAGGTAGCAATAATGGGGAAACAGTGGCACAGAGCCTGCACAGCTGGCCAGCACATGTTCACGCATCCTTACCACTGAGTTCTATGGGGGAAAAACATAGAAAGAAACAAACGTAAGCAAAATATTTCCATATAACCAAAACTTCTCTACTTTAGCTGTCACCAGCAGTATAGAAGTCACACCAGAAAAGACATTGAAACATACCCTGTGTCTGCCTTTGATATTTTTCAGACAAACCTCCTGGGAGTTGTATTTTTGGCTCACACGTTATTTAAAATGTGGTAACAAATAAGATGCTATTCTGTCAAGGATAAATTTACTCAAAGTGAAATAACAACTCCATTTTAAAGTAGTCCTATCTCTAGAGATATCTCATCAAAAGTAAGTATCTTTCTTATTTATCTTTAGTTCTATTTTATGTCTCCTTCTTGCATTTTAGAGCAGGTTTTGTTCATTCCTTCAACAAGTGTGTCTGAGCCCTTACCATGCAGATCACTTTACTTAGCGTGATGGATAAGAAAAATACAAGGTTCTTCTTTCAGGTTTCATAATGTAGAGATTAATATTTATAAATAATTATTAAAACAGACACAAAGGGATAAGGAGAGATCAGAGAAGTTCCATTTGAAAGAGGGCAGAACAGAAACGTCTTTCTGGGTAAAGTGTACTAAGAGGGAGTCCACTGGGAGCTTTTGTGACCTGCACTGGGATTGTGACAGAATGTTCCCACTGGGATACTTGAACTGAGACTCATATGAGTAGTGTACCTGCAGGAAATGCATGCTGTACACAGGATATGTCCCAACATAGATAGGAACAATGACCAATTAATAAGTGAGAGCAATCTCAACCTCAGGTTAAGGTTGAGATAAAGGTTGATAAATAAAAAGTAAAAATAAAACTCAGTGTTTCCCTACATGTTTGAGATAGTAAGAACACTCCAGAGACCCAGTAGCAGCATGAGGAATGGAGATCTAGAGGGCCTAGAGGAGAAGTGGATGCCATCTCTACTCAGAGTATGACCTTCTGTCTCCAGTCTCCAAACATACTCAGCATAGACCAGCAATCTCACTGCTAGAAATACCACCAAGGCAAAAGAGATTCTCTCTGTAGTGCCTTTTAAACTTTAAAATGATTGGAAACATTTTAATATTTTAGTCAAAGATCACAGATAAATAGAAACAATGGGGTAATGAATTGAATGTCTTTCTGTACCTATCTATATCAAAAGAGATTAGTATCTGTCTATATATTTATAAAGAAATTATATAAGTATTGTAAATATATAACTGGAGAGAGAATTACATAAATATTATGTGTGTGTCTATTTGTGGAAACTTACTCTAAAATATTGGCTCATATCACTAAGACAACTTGACAAGTCACAAGACTTTTGGGATAAGCTAGCCCAAGGACTGGGAGGTAGATGCTACAGCTTGTCTGAGGCAACATAATGCCCTCCTATGTGAGTTTTTTCTTTCTGCAAAGGCCTTGAACCCAATGGATAAAGTCATCAGGATTGGGGGGATAATAGTGGGGTGACAGATTCCAGGGTTGATGTCACTCATAGCCAGCCTCCCAGGAACCCTGGTATGGTGGTTTGAATCGCACCCCACACACACACATACCATAGTCTCAGGCATTTGAATACTTGGTCACCAGTTGGAGCTGTAAATGGAGGCTTTTCTCCGTCTCACCTAGTCCCACAGCCACTTCCAAACAATCACTCAGAGGCTTATATTAATTATAAATGCTTGGCCAATGGCTCAGGCATATTACTAACCAACTCTTACATTTAAATTAACCCATGTCTATTAATCTATGCATTACCATACGTCCTGTGGCTTACTGCTCCTTTGGCATCTTGCTCCTTGGGTGGCTTGCTTGCATATGCTTGACTCCACCCTCTTCATCCTCAGCTTGATTTTATTGCCTAACTTTATCCTGTCTGGCTATTGGCCAAAACAGCTTTATTATCAACCAGTGAGAGCAACAACATTCACAGCATACAGAAGGACCACCCCACAGCAGGAGCCACTATTTGGAAGGCTTAGGAAATATGGCCTTTTTGAGAAGTATGTCACGGGGCATGGGCTTTGAGAGCTTGAAGACTCTTATCATTCCCAATGTGATTTCTCTGTTTCTGCTTGCAGTTTGAGATATGAGCCTTCAGCTCTTCATGCCACCATGCCTGCTGCCTGCCACCTGCCACCACAATTCCCTGTCATGGTGTACTCTTATCCCTCTTGAACCGTAAGCCCAAGTAAACTCTTTCTTATGTAAGTAGCCCTGGTCATGGTGTTTGATTATAGAAATAGAAAAGTAACTAATGCATCTGGATAACATTTGACCAGATATCTTAGCAGCGAAAGGCTTAGCCAAGTTGATGACAATTATGGTACCAATGATAGAAAGAGAGTTAAATATCTCTACACCCCAAAGAGAGCATTATAGAATAATTAAAGTGATGTAACATACAATTATATGGATAAATGTTTAATGTATTGATACTGAGAAAGTATAGCAGAGAGTAAATTACAATGTATTCTGCCACTCCTGTTACATATGTGTTATGCCTATGCCACTAACATACACACTGGAAGAAAGTAAGAGAGCACTTTTAACACAAATAGGTTACCTATGCAATGAAACCTTGTGGAACCTTTCTCTAGTTTCTATGCAAGTGTTTATGCACATATATGCTTATGTTTGTGTGTGCAGGTGAACATGTGTATGCAAGTATGCATATGTTTATGTGCATTTGGAGATATCCTCAGGAATACTTTCCATCTCTTTTGAGATAGTGCTTCTTACTGGCCTAGATCTCACTAATTAGACCAGACTGGTTGTCCAGCAAGACCCAAGGAATCCTACTTAGGATTGGGATTAGAAGTACACACCATCATACTCAGAATTTTTATGAGGTTCTGGGAATCAAATTCAGGTCATCATGCAGCAAGCACTTTACCAACTGAAGTATCTCCCTAGACCTTCTATAGATTTTTTAAAATCTGTATTTCCAATTTTTCTTCGAATATCTTAGGTTATCTAAAGGGAAAAATAGAGAATATATTTATTATATCAATAATAGCAATATTTTCATAAAGACAAATGAGTTATAAAGAATTCAATTATACTCCTGCAATAGTAGGTATAACAAATTAAAGTGTTACCCAAAGATAAGTAGCTATATCAGTAACCCAGGCTGTGTTTCAGATCAAATTACCATAGACCAGCAGCTTAACAGTAAAGTTTATCCTTTCCCAGGTGTGCAATCTAGAAGCCTGAGACAAGGTGTGTCATGGTAAGATCTGGTAGCAGTCTCTCTTCCTGGGCTGTAAGTGGCTGCCTCTCTGTTCTGTCTTTGCATGGTGGAGAGAACAGGTTTTCTGGCCTCCTTTTCTTAGGGCATCATCATTGGGTCTTCAGACTCATGACCTCATTTAACCTGATCCCTTCCGAAAAGCCCCTGCATGCTGGGCTCTGAGTTTCATATACTGGAGAACTACTCCAGCCCAAAGCAGTATGATCAGGTAAGATTTAGCCAGCACATTCCATGCATGCTGAGATGGAACAGGTAGAAAAATTACCTTGTGGTGAAGATGCACAGAACCCTTAGTGACACTAGCAACTTGTGAGGAGAATTGAAGTGAATATATCTTCCACTGCAGTTTTTGTCCCGATGAGAAGATGGGCAGTGTCTCAAGGAGTCTTGACCTGTCTTTCTTACAAAGGATATGAAAGTCCAGCTTCTTTTCCAGGCTACTTTTCTGGAGGAAAAATGAGTGTTCAAATCCTTGGGAGGATAATCCAGGCAAGCTCTACAGGGCCCAGGCCCTCCACACTCTACTGTACTGCTCCTCCCTCTGGTGAAGGTCTCACCCCTGCCAGGTAAGATCAAATCACCCCATAAAAGACTTTGTATCTGGTCTCACAGTTCCCAGACACAAAAGACACTTCAAAAATATATGACAAAATAATATATCATTTACGTTCTGGATTTTTCTAAATATTTGAATACGTTTGGTTTGTTTCTTTTAATTTAACAGTATTTAAGAAACTGTCTTAGCAAAATATGGGAGAGAAAGAAAGTCTAACTGTTCATATTTAACAAATACTGGGGATTTTTTCATGTGCCCATACCATGCTAGTTAATGTAACTATGAAGATGTATGCAAGGGTTGAAGGCCTGATAGACAGAAGAAATCAGCACATAAGCAACATTCACAGTACAAACAAGAACTGTGACTCAGTTCTCAGTAAACTGTGAACACACTGATCAAAAACTGTTCTCTGCACAGACCCAGGGGACCTGAGAGAAAGGACTGTGGGATCCTTTTGGTAGTGTGTCCGACACCTTGGTCCTTCCGATCTTGAATGCAAAATTACACTATGGGATGGTCCTTCTATATGCTGTGAATGTGGGTTGCTCTCATTGGTTGATAATAAAGCTGTTTTGACCAATAGCCAGGCAGGATAAGGTTAGGTGGAAAAATCAAGCTAAGAACTGGGATGAAGAGGGCAGAGTCAGGCAGATGCAAGTCAGAGCCACCCAAGGAGAAAGATGCCAAAGGACTGGTAAACCGTGGCCACATGGTGATGCATAGATTAATAGAATGAGTTATTCATAGATTAATAGAAATGAGTTAATTTAAATAAAAGAGCTAGTTAGTAATAAGCCTGAGCCATTGACAAAGCATTTGTAATCAATATAAGCCTCTGAGTGATTATTTGGAAGCAGCTGTGGGAATGGGGTGGGACAGAGAAACTTGGTTTACAAGACTATGTGAAGGTCACATTCCACTACACAGGGTAAGAGATTAATCCTCTCAATTGCTACTTCCATGGTGGCCATATCCCCAACACAGGTTAAGCTACTGGTTTCCAGGAAGCCTGTAGAAGAAGAAAGAAGCTGATGGTTTCAGAGGGAGTTTTAAATGGCAATGGATGATAATAGTAGCAGATAAGGAACCCTCAACCTCTCATCTTGATGTTTACGTTCTTAAGACTGTGTGGGTTAGTGTTTGTCAGCAGGACACAAACTAGAGTCACCTGGGAAGAGGCAACTTCAGTTGAGGAATTGCCTGTGTCATATTGACCTATGAGCACGTCTGTGAGAACATTTTCTTGATTAATGACTGATGGTGGAGGGTTCAGCCCACTGTGTACCATATCACTCCTGAGCAGGTGGCCCTGAATTGTATAAGAAAGCAAGCTGAGCAAGTCATGGGAGCAAGCCAGCTAGAAGGATTCCTTCATGGTCTCTGCTTCAGTCCCTGCCTCTAGATTCTTGACTTGAGCTCCTTCCTTGACCTCCCTTGATGTTGGACTGCAGTGTCAGTGATCTCTAGGTTCAATGAGAGATCCTATCTCAAAGGGTAAGATAAAGAAGATACTCAGTGTTGATCTTTAACTTTCACACATACACACACACGCACGCACGCACGCACGCATGCACGCACACACACACACATTCTGAATTAGTTCTAGGTGATGGAAAGAGCATTGATTCCACCCCTGCAAGCAAAGACAACAGAAGCTTATTTCATCTGAATGCCGATCTTTGAAATGATAGTTAGATGAACACAGGATTTGAACTCTATCAGTTGATTAAATAAAAGAAAGTAAATCATCAGTTAATAATACCTTCAAAATAAAATACATTCTCAAACTAGGAACCAGCAGTTATCAAGAGGCCTTAAAATTGTCAGTTTTGAGTAAATTCAGCCATTTGGAAAATTGTAACCACTGAAATGGAAAATCCATCCCAGTGATTTGGAAAATTGAAGCTATTGTTGTTCTAATCGATAAAGCTGTTCCCAGGTCCAGTAAGTTCTAGTGCCCACTTTTCCATCTCAGACTGCCAGAGACCATCTCCTTCCACTTCTGACAAAAGAAAATCATGCTTTCAATGAAACTACTAAGCAATGCCTAATTTTGGCTAGAGCCTTTGTTAGCCACTATTCTATTGCTATGAAGAGACACCACGACCAAGGCAACTCTTATAAAAGAAAGCATCTAATTAAGGAGTTGTTTACAGTTTCAGAAGCTTAGTCCATTATCATCATGACAAGAACATAGTGTCACTCATGGTGCTGGAGCAGTAGCTGAGAGTTACATCCTAATCCACAGTGTAGTATGTGTGTGAGAGAGAGGGGAGGTGGAGAGAGAGAGAGAGAGAGAGAGAGAGAGAGAGAGAGAGAGAGAGAGACAGACAGACAGACAGACAGACAGACACAGAGAACTAGGTGAGGGTTTTTGAAACCTCCAGGCCCACACTCAGTGACACACTCAGTCTTCAACAAGACCATACCTCCTAATCCTTCTCAAACAGTGCCATTCCCTGATTACTAAATATTCAAATATATGAGCCCACAGAGGAGGCATTATTATTCTTGTTGATAAGCCCTAACATCAAGTAATGTTGTCTAGATCACATATAAGAACAATTCATTAAGATGAGGTCACCCTAGTGTCCTTATGTATAGATAGCTCTGTGATAACACAGAGCTAAGAGTATCATGTAACCATGAAAGTGGAATGTGGAACAATGTACCCAGAATCCCAGAAGGCACCTGAGACATTAGGAGTGTCCAGGAGCTCAGTGTATCCAACTTCAGAGGGAGTGCTTTGTAGATATCCAGTTCTGATTCCAGCTACCCAGAATTGTGAGAAAACATATTTCTGTCTCTGATACAGCAGCCTCAGGAGATGGTTCCAAAGATAACCATTAAAAATCAGATAAACTTTGCTAGAAGTAGTGACACACACCAGTAATCTCATCATGGAAGTCTGAGGCAGGAGGGTTGTCATAAGTTCAAGCCCAGCCCGTGCTAAAGAGTGAAGTGTTATTTCAAAAAATAAGGGGCCGGGCGGTGATGGTGCACGCCTTTAATCCCAGCACTCGGGAGGCAGAGGCAGGTGGATCTTTGTGAGTTCAAGGCCAGCCTGGTCTACAGAGAGAGGTCCAGGAAAGGCGCAAAGCTACACAGAGAAACCCTGTCTCGAAAAACCAAAAAAAAAAAAAAATAAGGAACAAAAAATAAAGATGGCATGTCACTTTTAACCAAGACTCAGAGCACAGATATAGGGGCTTTTACTTTCCTTAAATGGTAGTTTGTGGGGCTAGAGAGAGTTAGTAAATTTCTGCTGTGAAAGATGAAGATCCCACCACTCACATAAAAAGCCAAGCCACACATCAGAGACTGGTGGATCCCTGGTGCTCCCAGGGTAGCCAGGCTATAGGAACTCATGGGTCCCCAGGTTATTTTCTCAAAAAAATTAGGTGGAGAATGATTGGGAAAGATACCTGTTGTCGACCTCTAGCCTCTACACATACATGAACTTGTACCTACATGTACACACACACATATATACATATCTACACAAACACTTGTCTGTGTGTATATATATATATGTATATATGTATATATATGTATATGTATATATCACAAACACAAATGAAATTTCAAAAATAGATGAAAATAATAAGTAACTTGCAAAATCTCCAGAAGAGATTATGAGGGGTTCAGTCTCAAGGAACATGCCTAGTGACTAACCACCTTTCTCTAGTTTAATGTCTGCCACTTCTAGAAAGGGGAGAGAGCCCTCTGCCTTTCTCACATGTGCTATGCATGCTCCACAGGGTTTATGCTTTTCCTTTGATCCACTTACTATGTTTGATTTGCTATTTAACTAATTTATGTTCTCTTCTTTGTTCCATCCTTTCATCTAGTTATTGGCTTAATTTATTCTTCCTTTTCTAACTGCAGGAGACAGATGTTTGCTTCATGAATTTTTTAACCTTTTCTTTTTGTAATTAGGACTTGAAGACTGTAAATTTTCTTCAAGGCATGATTTAATGGTAACTGGTGAATTTTGATATGAAGGCTATGATGTTCATATTGAGTTCAAATGATCTACTAATTTGTGATGTAATTGTCCAATTGTCCATGGGTTATTTAGAAATTGACCTTTAATATCTAAATACATGAAGTTTAATAGTTAACATTTGAAATTTTATTTTGATCTTAGTTCCTTTGTAGTCATAGAACAAACTATATTACAGTCATTTGAAGATATTTTTGGTCTTTCTTACATAGTGTACTGTATGTATTTAAATGTTCAATGTGCACATGAATAAAAATACCACTCCAGTTTGTGGGTACAATGTAGTAGACAGGTTCATTTAAAACATGATTCAAGCCTGTGATCTCCTTTATTTTTAAGTGATAATATATTAAGAAGATATTAGAATTTTTATGTTGAAATTACGTTTTTCTTTTTAGCACATAATTTTCTTAGGCTATGTAGCTAAGTTTTTGAATGTTATTATGAGGTATTGATATCACAAACTACATTTGTGATAAAGCACTGCTGTTGTTATGAAGCAGCCCTTTGATGCCTTCTCCTCTGAAAGCCTACTTTGCCTAATTCTGACAGATAGATAAGGATTCTCTCAGGTACATCTTAAAACTCCAACCTTGCTAGCCTCCATTTCAACCTTGGCCTTGAGGCCTGTGTGTGGTGATATTTTATTTGTATTAAAATGTTATTTGTATGTTAATAAATAAAGTTGCCCGGGGGTCAGAGCTATTAGCAAGCCATAGGAAAGCAGGGCAGTGGTGGCGTACACTTGTAATCCCAGCACTTGGTAGGCAGAGCTGGGTAAGTCTCTGTGTGTTCAGGGATACAGCCATTATTGGACACACATGCCTTTAATCTCAATATCAAGCAAGGAAAACCTGGAGGCCTATACAGACAGGCCGTGACGAGGCGGTCATGTGGTTGGGTTTACAACCAATGAGAAGGCAGAACAGGAACACTATATAAAGACATTAACACAGGGGTAGTGAGTTCGGAGAGGTAGGACCACTGCAGGAGGAAGGGTAAGGTTTTAGCTCTTAGCTCTGACCTCTTGGCTTTCTTCTTTGAAAAAAAAAAAGGGGGGGGGGAATGCTGTGGGATGTTCTGTATGGCAAATGTGTTGCTAATTAGTCAATAAATAAAACACTGATTGGCCGTTGGCTAGGCAGGAAGTGTAGGCAGGACAAGGAGGAGAATAAAGCTGGGAAGTGGAAGGCTGAGTGAGAGAGACACTGCCAGCCACCACCAGGACAAGCCTGCATGTGAAGATGCCGGTAAGCCACAAGCTACGTGGCAAGGTATAGATGAATGGAAATGGATTAATTTAAGCTGTAAGAACAGTTAGCAAGAAGCCTGCCATGGCCATACAGTTTGTAAGCAATATAAGTCTCTCTGTTTACTTGGTCGGGTCTGAGCGGCTGTGGGACTGGCAGGTGAGAGAGATTTGTCCTGACTGTGGGCCAGGCAAGAAAACTCTATCTACATGTGTGCTTTTTGTAAATAATATACACCTGCTAGCTGTGCTTTTTTTCCATCCTCAATGACTGTTTTTTATTGTTTGTATCAATTCTATATTAATAAAATAACTGACAAGCTGTACTTAAATCAGCAATGTTAGTATATATTTTCTATTTTCCCACATCTGGTTTTCTTTTCTATATTTCTTGGCTTATTTAATGCCATGATTATATTTCACTGTTATTATTTTCTTCACTACCTTTGCTTTCTATGATCTCTATTTCTTCTCTTAATGATTGTTCATATTTTAGTTACATATCTTTGCATCGCTGAATATGTTGGAAATATTGGACAACACAGCATTGCTGCCTGTTGGTTCTGGGCAGATGAGTACTAGTGGGGCATGAGCTGGTGGAAGAGCAGGATGCCTGAAGGACAGATGTCAAAGGCCACTGCTCTAGCTCATGGGGTCAAAGATCTTGGAGAGCTAAAAATGTGTTTCTTCAGGAGCAAGAGCTTGAGGAGTATAGTGCCTGGCACACAGTGCAAGTTCAACACATTGCTGAGTAAATAAGTAATGGGACAGATGTGTGGCCCCTGATTAAATAATAATAGCAAAAGAACCTCAATTTCCCTGGCTGTGTCTGGGTGTTCTGTGAAAGCCCTTCTTTTCTAACCATAGTCTCTGAATTAAATGTTTCTATAAGAAAAAAAATCAGAACCTCAACCTGCTCATAATCTACTTACTATATTTCTAACTCAGCTTATAGAAACAAGAACACATCAGATTAGAGCAACCTTGTAGTTACTTCTATCACAGTACAAATTAGGAAGAATCCCATAACATTGTTCAAATATTCCTACTGATTCCATTTCCCATGAAAAGCTATGGGTTTTGTTGTCACCTGAGGGCCTCTGAATGTCTAAGAGCAGATCTGAGGGCTGGGGATGAGTCAGTTGTTGGGACTGATTCCTGCACAAATGGAATTCTATTCAGAAAGTCCTTTCCTGTCCCCATATTTTGTAGGGTACTCTCTATCTTTTCTTTTAGTAGTTTCATAGTTTGTTTCACACAGAGGCCTTTAATCCATTTAGAGCTGACTTTTCTGCATGGTGATAAATAGGGGTCTAATTTCTTTCTTTTACATATGGACATCCAGTTTTCTCAATATCATTTGTTGAAGGTGCCAGCTTCTTTTCAGTGTGTGTTTTGGTGTTCCTTATGGTTCTAATTTGGGGGGATATTTTCAGAAGTATTGGTTCTTTAAATGTCTTATAGAATTTAGCTGTGAATTCATCTGGACCTGGGCTTTTTTAGTCAGGAGACTTTTTGTATTTGTTATGAGTCTTGAAGTCACTGATCTCTTCTTGGTTTAATTGTGGTGGTTTGGATGTGTCTACAAATGTTTATTTCTTTTAGATTTTCAAATTTAATTGAGTATAGTTTTTAAAGGATTCCTTATCATTTTTTTTCTGAATTTCTTTGTATATTTTGTTATGCTTCCCTATTCATATCTAATTTTATGCATTTGGGTCTCCTCTTTTGGTTAATCCAATTAAGGGTCTGTAAATCCTTCTGTTGTTATTGTTTTAAAAAGCAGATCTAGATTCATTGATTCTTTATATTGTTTTGTAGCTATTATTTCATTAATCATATCTACTGGATTTGGGCTTATTTGTTTTTCTTTTTCTTCAGTGATCAACCCTAAATGAATGCAAATAACAGGTCATGAACTGAACTCAGGAGGATAAATTATATATGTGTGGAAGAAGTGGTCATGAAGCATGAAGTCAAGAACTGGAGGAGGAAGAGGTTGAAAATAATGCAAATGTATGTGTACTAATGTATGAAATCTTCAAATTAAAAACAAGTCAATTAGCAGTCTTAAGGTCCAGCTGAGCACTTAGAGAATCTAAACTTATGGAGAAAACTTGGAGAGCCACCCTTTTGTTGTTGTTGTTGTTAATCCCTAGCTAGAACCAGCAGGAGCTGTAAACCACAGTGAATCAAACATTTCCACAACACCATCATTAGGAGGTTTCAAGAAAACTATACACTTACAATAAATCACATTTTAAAGTTGTTTGTCCTGTTTCCTTGTGATTGGTTTGTTTTTAATTCTGTGCATTTAAAGTATTATTCTTCTGGTCTACCTTCACAGGTCTTCCCAAGAATGCCAACCTCATGATAAAGTAGCACTTGGAGAATGAACAGTGAATTTAATGGAAGCCAGAGAAGGAATGATGCCAGGAAAGAGAGGAAGACAGACCAAGACACAAAAAGAAAGGTGAGGAGGGAGCACACACCACTGTGTGGATGCAACAAATTCTGTAAAAGAGGCACAATATTACTTTATCCCTACTGAAGTTAAAATATAATTCAACAGAAGCCTAGGCATGTAGGAGAATGATCTTCTTTGAAGTCTCAAAAGAGCCCACAGCATCTGGGTAGTGAAAAAGTAGCAAGATAAAGCCACTTTATGAAGATGAGCTTCAGGGGCAACACTTGAAAAGATAAGCAAGAAGTTTTGAATAAATAGCACAACTAAAAATTATATAAATAAAATATGATTGGCTCAAAACAAGATTCAAGAGAAAAACTAGACATCTAGAAAAGAAGATACAAATCTACATATGTAGCAATATATAAAACATCAAGAAAGACTCCAGTTAGATTCAAAGAATGTCAGACAGGCTGAGAATAAGTGCATGGCAACATACGGCTAAAGGAGACTATTGTGGACACCAAGCCTGCAACACTGAGGAGGAAATATTCTGCAGCTTCTTGACAGAAGAAGCTGTGGGGTGAGTCCCTGTCCCTAAACACACTCCTGACTTGAAGGGTGTGCTGTGTGGACTTAAGTTAGTGTCTTTTTAAATGATTTGTTTTCTCTCTCTCTCTCTCTCTCTCTCTCTCTCTCTCTCTCTCTCTCTCTCTCTCTCTCTCTCACTCTCTCACTTTTGAAATTATAATAAAACCTCTTCTCCAGGGAAGACCATTTCTCCACTCTCAGCATTGCCCTGTAGCTCTGTCAGCCTGTAGCTCTGTCAATGGTTGAGACCTCCTGAGCTCTTCCGCCTTTCGTGTTGGCATGCCCATTGTTTCTGTCTTGTTTAGACAGCCATTTCCAGGAGACACAATCACACCACAAACTTCCCCCTCTGGTTCTTACAGTCTTTGCCCAACTTCTCTTTTGCAGTGATTCCTGATCCTTAGATTAACTGGAACTGGGAGCCACAGGATTTCTTGTTCCCTGTGTGTTAATCAGTTGTGGTTTTCTGTAATGTTTTCTATCTATTGCAAAGGTTATTTTCGTTGATGAAGGGTGAGAACTACACTTACCTGTGGGTAGAAGAATAAATATTTAAAATGTAGTTAAGAATTATGCTGGTTTAGTAAAGTGGTAGTTGTAGGTTTTCCTCCAAGATCCATGACTTTACTAGCCCTAGGTATTGACTAAGTTTCCAGTACCAGGAATAGTTTCTCTCTTGTTGAATGATCCTTAAGACTAATTGGAGAGTTGTTGGTCACTATGAAGAAATACATGACAATATTGCACCTTTAGGGTTATCATGTCACACTGGTCCTGTTATGGTCCATGGGTATCATAGCTGGGTAGGACTGTTGTTTGCTTCCTCCCTTGGAAGCTTGCATGGTACCTTCTGGTACCATAAAATCTAGTTTGTCCTCAAGGAGGAGGCTTTCAGGTCAGTTCCAAAATGCATGTGGGTCCTGTATCCAAAATGCATGGTGGCCTCAGCAACAGGGACTTGATTCCATCCCTAGGAGGCAACAAGGCAGTAGTAATAGCCTATAATTTCAGGAAGTCTCTTGGGCAACTCTGACCAAAAAGTTAAAAAGGGCTTCTTTTTTTTTTTTTTTTTTGGTTTTTCGAGACAGGGTTTCTCTGTGTAGCTTTGCGCCTTTCCTGGAACTCGCTTTGGAGACCAGGCTGGCCTCGAACTCACAGAGATCCGCCTGCCTCTGCCTCCCGAGTGCTGGGATTAAAGGCGTGCGCCACCACTGCCCGGCTAAAAAGGGCTTCTTAATACTGGAGTTTGGGCTTTTGTTAGTCTATGGCTCTTGCAGGGGGCATTATCAGATGGAAAACTATTATTAAAAGTATATATGTATATTTATGCAATGACTACATATATTACTGGTATTTTAGCTAGATAGTTAATAGTGTGATTCCTTATGAGTTTCTTTATACAGTCTTACTGTTGTTTTATCAGCCTTCCTCCTTCTTCTGTATTTATCTCTCTCCCTGCTCCCTAATTAAAGCCCCCCTCTGTTTTTCCCATTTACTCCTTCAAATCACTTGTAATCTTGTTATTCCCACCTCTGTTGTTCTCCCCACAATGGCCATTATCCCCTTTTACTTTTCTGGCTTCTGCAGATACTCTGTAATATACCTGCATCTGAAGACTTGGAGCTAGAAACCACAAAGTCAGTGTCACTTGCTAACTTATCTCTGCCTCTTCCTCCACCATCTCCAACAAGGTAGGTCACCCTCAGTACTTCAGTCTCTCCTCTAATCTGATTATTCAACACAGCCAAGGACAACCTGCTCATGTCCTCCATGGAGACAATGTACAAGACTCTAGCTCCCCCATCTCTGGAGTTCTAGAGCCACACAGGAGCTTCATCAAGTCTGTTGTGGGTCTGAGGCATAACTGCTCCCATTCTGCTACTGACCCACAGATCTGCTTGCACCAATGTCCAGCCCCTATGTGGCCCATGGTGGCATCCCCTATACTGGGAGTTATGTCAACCTCTGTCTCTCTGAGAAAGCTCATGCCACAAACTACCCATGAGGGCAATAATGCAATCATAAACTATCTCATGTAAAATATTGTTATTCCAAAATCACAGAGCCAAAACTGAGTTCAAAACCTTATTATACCTATTGGCTAATGATAAGAAAATTGGATTAAAAATGACTAAAGACAGAAAAACTGACAGTTGACAAGTATGACTGAATTTTGAGTTGTTAAAAAGAAAACAATAAAACCTGTTTAGTTGAAAAGAATTAAATATAAAAAATGGTAAATGAAAGTTTTGTCAGTTTAAATTTGACATATTAAAACTATAATTATAAATTAAAATAGTCATAAGCATAATTAATATTTAATGACATTATAAAAATACCAAAACTAAGCTTGATAGAAGCTATAGCATGAATAGACAGCTTATAAAAATAGGAAGAATAAAATTAATGTGCTGAATATCCTTCCCAATAAATATAAAGAACTCAAGAAATTAAGCCTGTAAAAAGTGGAAGGAAATAATAATAAATTTGATGAGTAAAAAGCCAAAGTACTTTTCAAGTGATCAATACAACTCTAGTGCACAGCCCCCTACACACACACACACACACACACACACACACACACACACCAAGAAACTATAAAATTGTCATTTGTCAGCTGTCACAGCAATGATAGACATAGTCAAGGATCATCAATGGACATCTCAACTACCCACTTGTCACACATGAGACATCACAGCCCCTCTTACGAGATTCACTCCTGCTGGTCCTCATGTCCAGTGTCTTCACACAGGGACTGAAGGGTGCCCATGAATAGCCCACAGTCTCCCTACATGACAGTACTTTCTGAATCTAGGCCACATAGTATTTAGAGGTTATATCTTATTGCTTGTTCTGAGGGAAATCAGCTGGCTTGTACATGCATTCCCTGGAGGTAAGTGGAGAAGAACTGAGAACTGAACATGATTCCAGGGCCAATTTGACCTCAGAAAACCTTCATAGCCAATAACTCTCAGCTCCTGGGCCACAAATACTGTGTGAGACAGTCACTCATTCTTGAGGTATTGCACTTCAAGAAGTGGGTAACTTAATTCATGTGTGTGGTCAGAAATGTACTACTTGGTATTTATAATACATATTACTTAATTTTATAGTAGATAAATCTGCATTCACTAACAACCAAGTGATTTAATTAACATGATGAGAGTTGGGGCAGATTTAGCATCATGCCTTCTAGTCTGATGTATTGTGATATTCCTAATATATATATTCATATATATGTGAATATATATATATAATATATGAATCAAACAAGGAAGAGAGTTTAAACAAGCTCAAAATATCAAGACTAAGGCAATCCTTGTCACAGTAATACATGATCCTGAACTGGACCTAAAGACAAAGAAAGCCAAAGGGAATGACCTTCATTAGGAAAATCTGTATAATTTGAGTTAATCTTGGCTATATTAGCAAAAAAAATTCTGATTGTGAAGCATAAGCTTTCCTACACAAGGATGGGACCACAGTTTGGGTGTTGAATATCTCCCAGGCCTATGTGTCAAAGAGGCATTTTGAATATTTCCCAAGGCCTATGTCGCTGGGAGGCACTACACAAAGTAGGCAGGCCTAATGGTTGGTCTTTCAGACATTTGTTGTGTCCTTCTGATGTAGACAGTAGGACCTAAGCCCCCTCACCTCCTCCTCTCTTCTGCTTCCCAGAAATGGGGTGATCATATAGTTAACACTGACTGTCAACTTGGAGGGGCATAGAATCACCTAAGAGACAAAATTTTGGGTGTCACTGCACTAGAGACAGTAGGACCTGGGGAAATGAAGCCAAAAAATGAAGTAGACTAGTCCCATGCAATAGCCAACTTTATTCAGAGCCCCAGACAATTTATACTCTGAGGGTTAAGAAAGGTCTCATGAGTAAAGTTCTCATGAGTTCAAGCTGTATACAGTCACAGGGACGACCTACATGGTCAAAATCATGTTTTTCCATAAAGGCATAAACATTGAATTAAATAACAGCAGCAAGCAATAATGAGTAATCTGAAGTAAACTCACTTTTATTCTCTATACTTGGGAGGAGCATGAAAACACATTCCAAGAACAACTCCTTGTTTTGAAGAAACTGAGGTCATAAGACACTTGCCTTGTTTTTTTGGAGTGTTATCACAAGCACTCAGAATTCTTCTCATAGGACTCCATTCCTGGGCTGTGTTCTGGCATCTGGGCATGTTAGTAAGGGGGTTTCTAGATTGACTTAAGTGAGGTGAGAAAACACACCCTGAATGTGAGTGGCACCAATTTGTGTACTGGAGTCCTGGACTGAGTAAAAAGGAGAAATTGGGAATAGACCAGTGTTCATCTGTCTCGGCTTCCTGATTCTAGATGCAAAGCACCAGCTGCATCTAACATCCCACTGTCATGACTTCCTTACCATGATGGCTGTGTGCTGCATTTACAATGTTTCTGTTAATTTGGGATTAAGTTAATGGTTAAGGAGACACTGACTCACTGTGGAGCACATTCCAGAAAGAACTCTACATGCACCATGGAAACTTCTGAGTCAGACTGCAGGAAATTCACATCTAATAGCCCCTCTCAGGTTTTTGGATAAGTTGGTGTTTTACTGATACTTTTATGAAGTGAAGCTCTAATGTTTAGGAAATGAAGTAATACAACTCTTATGAGCAGCCCTAGCTCTGAATGCACAAAATCTGAGCTACTACAGTTAAAACCTGAACTGTATAGCTTCCCAAGGCAGCCCAGTGCATGTCAAGTATCCTGGATCAAGGATCATGGGATGAACACAAAAAGGGCTCCAATGAACACCAAGAAAGATAAAGTATTTATCAAATTAACTAATAATTAATTTAAATTTGATCAAAAGATACCCATGTTTATTTGCTTGCAATATTTGAATTAATATCCAATCTATCAACTCTAACATAATGAATTACCAAATGCTTGTGTCTCCTTCAGATCATGGGATGAATCTTCCCTTTGTAATTTAGGTAAAAGTCTCTTTAGAACTCTGATTTCTCAGAGACTGAACTCATGTGCTTTTGCTTTTCAAAATTCAACTTCAAATGAGTTACATGATCTCATACTTATGCTAGGTTTTTCTACAGACAAAAATTGCTTAATATTCCTTTTCCAGTCATCTAAGGCATGTATTTTATACTGGGCAAGCATAAAGGGATGGTTATAAGCCTCTTTGTCCATGAACCAAAGCTGTAGAACTGCAGGCTGAGGATAAATAAGACTGGGAAATCAGAAACCCCCTGCTCCTGTGCCTCTGGTTCACAAACCCAGGGCTGCTCAGTGGCCAATTGTAAATGGATTGTTACATATTTGCTTGTCTATCATGGGCCATATGAAAACCACACATTAGACTTCCCAGTTTCCCCAGCAGTGCAGCAGTAAAACCAACATGAGCATCTCAGGATGCCTGCCTGTGAGTCATAGGGCTGGGGCATAAGACCTGAAAAAGGAGGAAAATACAGCTTTGCTTTTTAATCGGGTGTTGGCAGGCCATTGGTGAGGGTGCAGGCATGCACAGTCTTAAAAGACTAGTTTCTGCCCCGGTCTAGCTGCAGCCTGGGTTCAGATCCTGAGCCAAGGAAGGGGCGACACTGAGAAGAAATAAAGTGTCCAACCACCAGATCAGTTTCACACAAGAGGTGTGCCCTGAACAGCTCCAGCCATCTTTATTTGTACTTCAAAAACAAGCATGTTTTCCATAGTAAAAAACAAGTTTTTCCCATCCTCCAACATTAGCCTCCAGCAAAAACAAATACGTCAAACATGTTTTTCCCAACTTTTACATCAAAACATCTTCAAACTCAGAACAACACTTATCATTTTGGTAACTTGGCCAAATACCGAGCCAGGTACATCCTGTCTTTACAAAACCAAGGGTGATAAACATAGGCACACATATTTTTTACAATTGCTATTTATTGTTCAAAACTTATTTACAGAAATAGGGGTGATCTACCTCCGATCCTGTCAGCACTGAATTGGAACACCTCTTGGGGTCTGAAGTGACAGCTGATGTCCCCAGACAAGAAACCTGAGAAGCATCAGCTCCCAAAGAATTTTAGGGGAAGATATTTGAGAAAAAAACGGGGTTTCCAAGAATGATTATATCTGTCCCATTCATGATTGACGAAATGACACTAAAACTGCCAAGAGAATCATCAATATTACAAGAGGGAAGAGAGCATGCAGGCCGTGCGGTCCCAGCAGTATCCTGTGCTGTCCAGAAGTCCACTGGTCCTTGCCGAGTGAGACTGTCCCCATGGGCTTTTGCCTCATCTGGAGACCCATTGGACAAGCACTCATATATTGGTCTAGTACTAGGCTGAATGGTTCCCAACAAGTTTCCATTTATATTTATACTAGGATAGTGTGGATCTATAAAACCCAATATTGCTTTTATATTTCTTTTGAAACAAACCTGATATGAGAAACTCTTAACTGAAACTGGTGACGAAGCTGGAGCCCTTTTGGAAAGTGTGGGAGGCAAGATGGAATCAGAGCCCCAGCCCCGTACATTAGAAGGAACCCTCACAGTGACTGGGGACTGGAGCCTAATTAGATACCAAGAGAGGAGCACACAGGAATGGAGACCACTGAGGTTGAAGGACTTGGTACTTTAGTATGCTTTCTTTTTCCAGAAAGTGGGTCCTGAAGCTTTCCAGGCCAGGTTATGGCGTGGAGATCCGCAAAGACCAAGAGGACCCAAAAATGTTGTCGGGGCAAAGCGTTACCACACTCAGAATCTGAGAAGCTTTGCCAGTGGAGATGGTCACCAAGCGTCTGTAAGTTCCACTGGTGGTATCCACAGGGAACAGCATCCTAGTCTCCAATGGTCCAGGTGTCCTCTTAGCCTTCCAGCTCTAAGGGAAGCACGCTTCTGACCCTGCCTCAGCTCTGCACTTTGCCGGCCCCGGTGGGGAAGTGATGGTCCCTGTAAGGAGGTGAGATCCCCACTTGCAGCTCTCACAATCCAGTACTGCCTGCACTGGCTGGAGGTGGAAGGGCAGAGCTGATGGGCCGGGTTACCGGGCATAAGGCGGGGCTTGATGGTAATGGGCGGAGCTTGATGGGCGGTGAGCAGGGTAGTAGGGGCCGGGCTGCTGGAAGGTGGGCGGGGTTCCGTGCCTGCCCTGATTGCTAGCGCAGTGGCTGCTGGCTCCGTCCGCCCCAGCCCATCCAGAGAGGGGCGCGGGCGCCGTGCAGGCGCTGGACTTGGGAGCTCCGGAGCCCGAAGCGCGCGCCTAGCCGCGTGGGCGGCGATGAGCGCCGAGGGATCGCAGTCCCTGGCCGCCCCCCGCGGACGTCCTAGTCACCTACTGGTGCCCGCGCGGGTGAGTGGGGTCCCCTAGAGGCCCTTTTCTGCCTCCCCTGACTCCCTTTGGTCCCCGTTTCCCCTCTTCTCCCAGCGCCCCCTCCTTTCTTCGCGTCCTTGTGTCCCCCTATCCGGGTGGCTCTTGTGGGCGGGGGTTGGCGCTGGGCCCTGGGCACAGTGGACATCACTAGCCCCTGGGCACTGCAACCTCGTCTTTCTTACATCACAGCTACCAGCATGCAGGGTTTGATTTTCTTATCTTGAACATCTGGGTCATGGGGCACAGGTGCTTTCCTGCGTGGTAACTATGGTCTTCCAGAGCGTGGGGTCTGGGCTTTGCCCAGCATTTCTTCCGAGGAATGGTCCCTCCTGCTCCAGGCAGGGGCTCTTGCAGCAACTCGGACACTGTGCAGGGGTTCTTGCTGTCCCCCTGATGGGGTGTGGTGCCAAATGCCTCTGCCTATCCCTTGGGCCACCAGCTCAGGACCTCCAGAAACCAAGGGGACGCTGATGGGCCAACTTTTTCGAGTCTATTTTAGCTCCTATCACCCCCCCCATCCTTATAAAACCAAAAAACAAAACAAAACAAAACAAAACAAAACAAACAAACAAACAAAAAAACTATTGATTGACAAAACCCAGAATTGTTGGCTTAAACAAAAACGGAAAGTTCTTGGAAACCTTCAAGTTGCCACCCACACGACACAACCGAGTGTTCTGGAAAGGGTGCAAGACAGCAGCTGTTTATCACGGCCTTAGGAAGCTGTGTGCCTGTGTCCTGGGGTGCAGTCACACCTCCTCTTTAACTTTGCTCAAGAGCCCAAGCCCTCAGCATTACAGGAGATGAAGGTCCTTTTACAGACTGGAGTGGCTGCAGGTGTCCAGTCTTCTGAAATAGGTACTGCACAGTGGTATGTTTAATGTGTTGAGACCAATGTATCTGCTTTGCAAGTTGTTCCATTCTAGCGATTCCTTCGACATCTTTAACGTTTTTGGTGGAATATGATGGGGTTTTGTTGTCTTGTTTTTTTTAAATACTTTGTGATATGAATAGTTACCCAACTACAGCAGACTCAAACCTTAGAAAATACACTTGGATTATCCGGAAATAGTAGAAAGCAAGTGCAGAAGCTCATGAGTCGCTAACTTTCTGTATTATTCTCGGGACTTTAATAGGGTGTCCTCCCACGGTGCATTTTGGGAAGTATTATTACAACAAGTCTTGTTAGTAACTCCTGTAATTAGAGGAAAATTGAAGTGGTTTATTCTACTTTGAACCTACCCATGAGTTTTGGCAGACTTCAGTTTTAAGCGCATGTGTTACCTGGAAGCCTTCAAATAGGCTCATTGAACTCCATGTCCCTCGCTAAGTTGCTAGGCAGCACAAGACCTGCTCAGTGCCTCAGGTGTAACAGCAGCCTTGATGATGTGAAATGGCCCATCAGAACTGTCCTTGAAGGAAACTTTTGCCACCATTGAGGCCATGCACTTCAGTAATATGCAGAACATACCTGAGATTTACTGTGGTACGGTGTTAAGTCTTAATGAGTGAGGCTCGAGTTCTTATTCAAAGTAAATCTTCCAAGTTTGACATTTACACAATCTCAGCATCCCAACATTGTGTCGACTGTCTTCATGTTGCAGCATTTGAACCTTTGGTGGGTGGTGTTTCCTTGTTAATCACTGGAGCATAGTCATCGAAAAACTCCTCAGTTTCTTAGCAATCACTATGCATAACATTACAGAGCTTGCAGTACCCAGCTATGCAGTCATTTAAGTTAACAGAACTTAGTGCATCTACTTAGGAAAACATAATTATAAAACAAATATGGTACTGAATCTATTGTATTACTGCTTTTAATTTTTTTGTCTGAAGTCAAAAGTTTAACATATTCTTTATAATGGCTGCTTGAGTCATGGCAACTGGGTTGGGTTTGGTGTTTCACACACTTTTCTAAGTTAGGTCAGTTCATGAAGTTCTGTTTGAGGATCAGCCATCTCATTGATGGAGAGTCTGCAATTCTAAGCAGAACTTGAGTTTACTGAGTATTTTCTGTTTTTAAGTGGTCATTCTTCATTCCACAACAGTGTGAGCTGGTAAACTGCAGTTTCATAGGATGACGTGCCCTGCCCATGGGAAGGTGCGCTTATTAATGGTAACACTTAGCCACTTTTCTAGCGCTGCCATTGCTGCAGGATGAGTTAGGCAGGTACTGTAGGATCCACCCATTGTTTCCTGCTGCTGTTATGTGTCCTTCCTTCTTTCAGACACTTTTGATCTCACCTATGGAATTTTTTTTGGTACCTGTGACGTCATAGGTCAAATCCATGTATTTTAAAGCAGGGTATTACCTGGTTTTACCAGGAGACATGTCGCACAGTGAACATTTGAACAGGACCTAATTTGGAAAACTGTTTACTTGTCAAAAATATCAGAAATGAAATTTTATCTTTTTTTGAAATATGTAACAAATCTATTATATCTACATAGTTTTCAGTTTTAATATAGATATATTTTCCAAGGCAACTCACACAACCATCTTTAGAGAGGCTGGAGGAGGTAGCATTGCAGCACAGAATGAGAGGTAAGCTGTTGCACCAGATTCTTTGTTATTAAATGGTTACATTCTCTGGAGCCTGGTTTTGTGCTCTGCTGTGAGCATAGGTAATTAATTACATCAGGTAGGGTGAGTGACAGTTAAGAAGGCACTTCCCTTTCTTCCTGCTCCCTGTGCCATGCTGTGCTGGTACCCAGGGGATGCACTGGATTTACAGTGTGAAGATGGACTCACTGATTAGCATTGGAGAAAACTAGCAACCCCAGCCTGGGAAGTCCATGGACCCGCTTCTCACCTGTAAACTCTCCAGAGCAATTCTTATGGTCACTTGGATTCTAATACCAATCACCCTTAGCAATTAATTGTCATTTAAAAATTACAGTTTCCATATAATCAGTGTAGTACATCTTGGTGTTATGATATATGCATACATTATGCGTACATTTAGGTGGTATGATCTCAGAACCTGGCTATTTAGTTAGATTGAGAATTTTGGTTGTATAAAATGAAATAAAGAAGGTTTCAAAAGTCCTTCTAGGGAAAAGACAATAATTTCACGGAAAAGGCACTTGGGTTTTTTACTCGTGAGCTCTTTCCCTTGTGGTCCAATAAGCCTATGACTGGGATTGGAAATCTTGCATTGTTTTCTGCTAACAGGAGGTGGTGCTGTCTCCTAGGCCTCACTGGAGTCCCATTCAGACCTTGGAAACAAGCCGGCTTATCCCTTCTATTTCTGCACTAAGCTCCCCTTGCTGACTTGATCCCCACTCACGGACATTCCTGGCTTCCTCTGGGAGCATCTGCTGTTGTTCTTCTCTACCCCCAAGGACGTACAGGGCATCTTTGCAATCCTATCCTGCCGGTGACAATGACTTCTAACACTACCATCCGGCACGCTTCAACACATGCTATTAAAAAGTGCTGCAAGGATTTGAGATTCTTTTTCAGTTTGAATGTCCTTGCTAAATATTTCTTTTCAGATCTGGTATTATTATTCATCCGTTACATTTTTATTAGGCAAATAATTAAGATTTAAGGAAAATGACTATGCCTTTTAGCTTATTTAAGGCTGTAATTGCAAAGTTATAAAAATGTCAGGTTATATTTTTAACACATAAGGTATTCTAATTTCAGAGACTACTTACTCCAAAATTGCTGAATTTTCATTCTGTTTAACCTGTTTTATCTCCATTATCTTTACTTGCCTAATACATTATCTGTCTTACTATTTACAGTATTTTTTTTTTTATTGTGGAAGAATGATGCTGATTCTAAACTGTCAGCATTTTGACTTTCCCAGCTGGGATAGGCACCAAAATCCATTTGACATTTGGATAGATCCCACTTGATTACAGCACTGATTTGTATTACGTTAAATATAAGCACACACGACATTGTACGCTCATTGACTTCCTTGTTGAGGATTTATTTCTCTTATCACTGTTCCTTGGACCCCAACTCTAGGAACAAATGTACAACTTACTCCAGACAGTAGTAAAGTCATTTATGCACTGACCAATGAAAAATAAATGTATCTATTTTTATTTTAATTGAAATAAGTGGGTGATAAATCACATGGCACAGTTGAATTCCATTCCTAGAACTGATTCTAGCAGGCAGAGATTTAAATGATAGTACTTCATTATAGGTAAAATATAACCATAGTATCACACCCAGCTCCACAATAAAACTTTGATTTTACCATTGAAATATTTAGGAAAAACAGTCCATATTTGTGGTGTGGTATAAGTGCCAATAATTCCAATAAGATTTATGTTATTTTCCATGAGAAACAAATATTTTGCATCTAGGACAATTCCCACACTGTTGGCTGACTCAGCTTTTAGAAGTTGAACAAAAAATTCCTCCTCCTCGTGCCCTTTCCAAGATGAGGTAAAGGAGAGGGAGTGGGCCACCCCCAACTTGTGTCCCCAATTCTATGATTCTTTCTACAGTGGCAAGAGGTATTGTGCTGTGCTCCACTTGCTGAGCATGTCCTCTGTCCCACTGAGGACAGGGTTGACCCCATCGCCCCAGTCCCAGAAGTCTGTGCGTTTGTCTGAAGGCAGCTTCACAGCTTCTCAGCTTCAGGGTGTGTTGTTGACTGCTCCTCTTCTCTTTCTGTCCCTGTAATAGGGTGACTGTTCCAGTTTTGTTTTCACATTGGGGTATATGGGATGGCCACTGGAAGCTATCCCATATATTTTGTATTATTTCTTGCTGGCCTGGTCCTGGGCCTCCCCGAATTATGCCACTATTGCCTTCTGTGGACCCCAAAGCTGTCTACAGCCCCTCTGATTGGACCAGCTCTGCTTGAGGGTTCACAGAAAACATCTTCAAGGCTTACCTTCTACTATAACCCTGGACTGGGTTTCCTCTCTGATGTTGACATGTCTGAGCATCACATAGAATCAACCACAAGCCTATGTTGACTATTGAGACTGGGCCCACTGAACTTTTGGACTCTTGGTTTTCCAACTTTTCTTGGGTAGTTTCATTTCCTGAACAGTCATTTTAGCCTGCTCTTCCTCTAGCTTCCCTGTCACTGGCTCATGATAGTTTCTGTCTCAGCCAGGGCCTCCCACCAGCATCCCCTGCTGTCTGTATGCTCTGCCCACATGCTGCCTTGTGCCATCCTTAAGAGCAGTGTGCCTGTGCTAACCTTTAGGAAGGGACAGCCCCAGCTCTGATAGCAATATTATCTCTAAATGAGTGGAAATTATGCCCCTTTTCTTAGGAGGAGGCAAGCCTGGGGTATCACTTTTACTCCCAGGTACAAGAGCCAGTTAATTCCATTGTGTTTATTCATAGCAGTCACTGCTATGAATGAGAGGGAAAAGCTCCATTTCTGATTCTTGATCATTTATGAAACTTTTAGCTTATTTATGCTTCAATAGAATTATGCCATTTTTATTTTATAGTAGCTAAATTTTAATTTTACACATTAGTATAACTGTTAATAGTTAAATGTAATTTATTCTGTTCCCAATGCTGGAGATTGTCTTAGTGATTTCTTCAGGTAATTATGCTCTTCCAAATGGCTCTATCAGTTTGACTTTTTGCACTGTAATTACCTGGAGTGTTCATTATGTACCTAGTGATGTGAAATTACTTTTCCTACCTTAAATCTGGGGTGTTCAGAATCCACAGGGGCCAGAAACATCCTATTGAGAAGCACATGCTGGTGCTGTCCTTGTCGACATGGGTTACATTCTCTTAGTTATTTCTAGTTTTTGGGAGATATGCCATCTTATTAATAGTTAAACGTACACCCTGTGTTTGGTACCACTGTGTCTGTTTTCACCAAGCATTGTCTTTTGGCTGACACTGGAGATTTTAGAAGATCATGCTACCTTGTTGTAATATTACTTGTTTCACAGTAAGACTTCAGTTCTAGCTTTTTTTTTTTTTTAAAAAAAAGGTTGTGTTTGCAACATCATAGATACTATCTTTTCTTGGTGCCACCAGAAAAAATGGCTATAGTACTTCTGTGCATTGAGAGAGGAATGGAGAGTCTGTGGAGAATGAAACTTTGTGATGCTGAGGAGAATAATGCCACTTAGAAAATGCTGTATGATTGATTGCGAATGTGACCATATGCACACATGTATAACTTACAGGACACAACTGAGCTACCCAGGTGTAGCTTGAGTTTTTCTCTCAGGGGACTGCCAAGCCCTGGCAGTCCCGTAGCCCACTTATAAAATAAACACACAGACGCTTATATTATTTAAACTGCTCGGCCATTAGCTCAGGTCTACCATTGTCTAACTCTTACACTTATACTCAGCCCATTTCTGTTAACACATGTTGCCACGTGTTCCGTGGCTTTACCTGTTGCCTTTACATGCTGTTCCCTGGACGGCAGGCTGGCATCTCCTCTCTGCTTCTGTCTGACTCCAAGGTTGCATTTATCTTTGTTGTTTTAGGACACTGGCTTCACCATGTAGCCAAAGATGACTTTAAACATCTGATTCGCTTGCTTATCCCTCCCAAGTGTTAGGGTTACAGGTGTATGCCATTGTATTCAGCTTCCCAGCAGACTGAAGTTTCAATGAGCAGATTCCTTGTCTGTGCTTGTGACCAGTGTAACCAGGGATACATGCAGAGTCCACTGAGAGAGGTCTGCATTTGAAGAACAGAACACAGAAGCTGTGCACATTTTATGACTATTGTGAGGGGGCGTTTTATGACACAGGAGTGTATCCTTTAACCAGGTTAGTGATTACACTGATAAAGGAGGCACAGAGGGAGGGGCTCTCCCTCTTTGGTAGCCTCTTTTGTTTGGGTTGAGGAGTCTGTGAGCCAGTCAATAACATGAGAACTAGAGATGAAGGAACAGCTGGTGTGAGAGTAGAGAGGGAGAGGAGACAAGGCTGTAGAGGTTGCAGAGACTTACCTGTTCAGCCTCAGGGCTTGCTTGTGTGCAGCATGTTCCACACAGGTACACATGTGTCACACATTCAAGTTACACATGTATGCTATACCTGTATGTACCACACATGCATACTTCAAATAATTGTACATGGCACACATGTGTATACAATGCACATGTTATATACATGGACACAACATGTATACATGTATACACATTACACATATGCATATAACATATATTTCTTTGTATCTGTGCATGTACATAGCACATACATCTGTATATCTGCACAAGTATATGTACAATAAACAGCATGTTTATCAACATTCATATAGGTTATGTACATACACAGCACAGAGAGCAATCATGTACAGTGCACACATGCTTGAAACTCAGCACACACATGTAGGTAACACAGAGATGGAGACCACAAATGTTTTTTTTTTTTTTTTTTTGGTTTTTCGAGACAGGGTTTCTCTGAGTAGCTTTGTGCCTTTCCTGGGACTCACTTGGTAGTCCAGGCTGGCCTCGAACTCACAGAGATCCGCCTGGCTCTGCCTCCCGAGTGCTGGGATTAAAGGCGTGCGCCACCACCGCCCGGCAAGACCACAAATGTTTACTCAACACATTTACTCATGTACTATGCAGAGCACACATGTGTACACAGTACACTTGTCTGTGGAGTTGGGGCTATTAGAGTTAATGTTTCTATTTCCATTGTATATCAATAGTGGAAGAGATTCAGGGTCATAATGCCTGCTCAGAAAGACAGGGGACTCATAGAAGGTGGTACAGGTACATTTTTTTAGTGTACAGTGCAGTTTTGAAAACCTAGAACCATTACTGTTCCTGCTGAAGTCTGCTGGGTTCTGACAAACTGAGGTAGGCTTCCCCATTGAGGGCTTCTTTGACAAAATATTCAGTGTGTCTGGGAAGCCTTCAGCTCTGCTGCTTCCATAGGGAATAGAAGTATGGCCCCCTAAACTTAAAGCCACATCTGCATTTGTGCAGTCATGGAAGTGTACGTAGGTAATATTGCCTTATTCAGAGGGTGTGACTGAGACATTTTTTTTATAACGTGTAAGTGTTAATTGACAAAATGTGTATATATTCAGAGTATACAGTGTGATCTTCAATCTTCATTATATGGATACCCATGTGTACTAACTACAAAGCCAAATTACTTAACACACATCACCTCCTACTTTTACCATTTGTGTGTGTGAGTATGTGTTTGTGCAGCCAGGGCACTTAAGGTATGTATGTATCATCTCAGCAAATTGCAAGTAGCATACAGCCTGTTTGCTCCAGCCAGTGTCTTCCCCGTTCTCTCCTCCAGCTGTTGGCATCCACTGTTTCTCCCTCTGCTTCTCTAGCTGTTCCTGCTCCACAGGCATGTGAGTCCACAGGCTTTCCTCTAAGTTAGGGATTCTGAGAGGATCCACTCAGGAATGGTCTGAGTGGCATTTAACAGGGCACGTGGACTCTGGTGCTAGGAAGAAGGGAGCCTGAGGACTTGGGAGGCCATGCCGAAGCAGAGAGGAATATGAGAATGGAGCTGTGAGTCTTTCAGTGCTGAAGAAGGGAGGCAGAATCCTGTATAAAAGAGCCAAGGAGTTTGATCTTGAACTTCTGAATACAGAACTATAGGGAAAAAATAAGAGATTTGGTGGTTGTTGGAAATATTGTCACAGTAACATTAACTACACACACCTGCCCCCCCCCCCAAAAAAAAACAGGAACACATGGTTTTCAATGATTTACATGCCTGTACTAGTTGGTTTTGTGTGTCAACTTAACACAAGATTGTAGTGGTATTGTGTTCCCCAAAATATTGTGCACCCTTATAAACTTATCTGGGGTCAGAGACAGAACAGCCACAATATTAAACATAGAAGTTAGGTAGGGGTAGCACATGCCTTTAATCCTAGCATTCCAGAGGCAGAAATCCATGTGTTCAAGGATGCAGCCAAGCATGGTGACTCACGCCTTTAATCCCAGAAAGCGAGCCTTTAATCCCAGGGAGTGATGGTAGAAAGCAGAAAGGTATATAAGGCGTGAGGACCAGAAACTAGAAGCATTTGGCTGGTTAAGCATTTGCCTGGTTAAGCTTTTAGGTTTTGAGCAGCACAGTTCAGCTGAGAGCCATTCAGATATGAGGACACAGAGGCTTCAGTGTGAGGAAACAAGATCAGCTGAGAAGTTGGCCAGGTGAGGTTAGCTGTGGCTTGTTCTGTCTCTCTGATCTTCCAGTGTTCACCCCAATAACTGGCCTCAGGTTTGATTTTATTAATAAGAACTTTTAAGGTTTGTGCTATACAAGATAGAGTCATCAGAGAGGAAGGAGCCTCAGTTGAGAAAATGCCTCCATGAGATCCAGCTGTAAGGAGTTTTCTCAATTAGTGATCAATGGGGGAAGACCCAGCTCATGGTCGGTGGTGCCATCCCTGGGCTGGTGTTCCTGGCTTCTATAAGAAAGCAGGCTGAGCAAGCCATGAGAAGCAAAGTAAGCAGCTCTCCTCCATGGCCTCTGCATCAGCTCCTGCCTCTAGGTTCCAGCCCTGATTGAGTTCCTTTCTGACTTCCTCCAATGATTGACTATGATCTGGAAATGTAAGCCAAATAAACCCTTTCCTCCCCGACTTGCTCTTTGGTCATCGTGTGTCATCACGTGTCGTTGCAGCAGTAGAAATCCTAAGACAATGCCTTTGGTTGCCTTTGAACAATAGACAACTCTCCTGAAAGCCATTAGAAATATTTACATAGTTGCCAAGGTGTACCTAGTGCTATGCTGTGAGAACTTTTTGCAGAGCTTCATGATTTTTGTTAGTGCCAGCCCTTCGGGTGGGCATGGTTGAGGCTTGCCACTTACAGATCAAATAAGGACAAATGTCCTTGACTGTCCAGCCAGCAGCTGCATCAACAGCTGGCTACAGAAGGCCCCTCTACATCCTGTGTATACCTAAGAGAAATGATACTAAATAGACCTGTTTCTATTAGCCAGGATCAATAAGATTAAGAAGATCAGAAACCAGCAGGGAAGGAGGGACCCCTTTGTCTGCCTTTGGGTTTGAATTATTCTCATATTCTCATGCTTGAATGCTTGTTTCCAGTGACTAATGGTATTTGGGGAGGCTGGGAAGCCCCTAGGAAATGGACTCTAGATGAAGGGGTGGGTGTTTGAAGGTGATACTCACTCCTGGATCCAACGATGTTCTGTCTGCTTCTTGGTTCATTCTGCCATTCATAGCAACTGCCTCATACTCCCACTGTTAAGGCTGGAGTGTGGCCCACCATGTGTTCACTGCCATGATGAATGCAAACCTCTGAAACAGTGAGCCAGAACAAAGATCCCCCACCCCAGATTGTTTCCGACAGGTATGTTGTTACAGTGACACAAAAGTGATGCGTCCACATTTGAAGTCAGTCACTTGTTTTCACTCTGGCTCACTACCACAGACTGCAAACAGCTGGTAGGTCAGGGAAGGTGGCCACTGGTGCACAGAACACACGTGCGAGGCCTTGTGAGGGGATACAAGAAAAGCTGAGTGCTGGTAGAATTTTATGAGAAAGCAACCATATGAATGTAAGAAATGTGAATGACACTTCTAGCTCTATGGTGGTGGCTGCCAATTTTGAGGAGGATTTTCCCTCTTGAGTTTACTCAAAAAATTGTTTCTAGTATGCTTTTACAATATGGAAAAGTGAAATGGATAAAAATACTTTATAATTCAGTTTATAGTTTCTAGTATGCTTTTACAATATGGAGAAGTGAAATGGATAAAGATACTTTATAATTCAGTTTATAGTTTCTAGTATGCTTTTACAATATGGGAAACTGAAACTGATAAAAAATACTTTATAATTCAGTTTATAGTAATAAAATACTTGGTTTAATACAGTTGTAAAATAGAATATCGTCTTGGAGAGTTTTTTATTCTATATTAAACTTCTGTTTATAAAGTGTTTTTGCTGCTTATTTTATTTATTTATTTTGGTTTTGTTGAGGTGGAGTTTCAAGCCTCACTATGTGGCCCAGGCTGGCCTTGAACTTGAGACATTCCTGTCTCAGACTCCCCAAAGTGGGGCTTACCAGGAGAACAGTGCCAGGCCTGGCTCTTTGTACGGGTTATCTTCTACTTTGTATTTCTTGGTGGTTATAACTACAGAGAGCAGTATTTTCATGTGAAAATGCCATGTTAAAAGTTTTATAAAGATATGACATTTCTTTGAAGCTGAATTGGCTTAGCTTTTGTAAATTTCCTGTAATTGCTTTAGAAGAAAAAAAAATCTAAAGTCAACACTGTCTAAATTGGTGTTTAGGATATGAAATGCAGTAGAAATTGATTTATAACTCAAAAAATGTTATAATGTAAAAAAATGTATTTTAAAAATAAATCTGTTCATTTAAAACCTAGAGAGATATGAAAAAGTACTGTGAACTTCCCAAATTGTTTTTATTTGAACTCTCTTAAAGTTAGAAAAATGTATTGTTTCTTAAATCTTAAAAGTATTTTGCTATTAATGTAGTTGTGATATCAAATGTGCATAATTGACATTTGGGATTTAAAGATAACAAAATACTTTAAGATTGGAGAAATTGGATTCCAATTTAGAGACTGCTAATAACCATGATAAGGAAATGAGTACACACACATAGGCTGACCCCCTTTTCTGTATACAAAATGGGTTGTTCTTTCTAGCAAAGGAAATAGGAAGAGCATCTAGTACTGTATTAAGGATGTTCATTACTCAGATTTAATGATAAAAAATAATTTCTAGGGCTGGCCTGGTAGAATTAGCCTGTAATCCCAGCAATTTAGGAGGCCAGGGCAGGAGGGTTGCAAAGTTCAAGGGCAGCCTGGGCAGCATAGTAAAACCCCATCTCAAAGTAAAAAGTAAAAAGAGGCCTAAGGATAATAGGTGAGTAATAGGGTACTTTGCCTAGATGAGGGGAGTCTCTCGGTTCTATCCCAGTCTGCAAATAAATAAATAAATAAGAATAAAGCATTTTTAGGTTGGGCTATGTTACAACCCAGAAACATTCTTTGGTATGAAGATATACCATGCTATTATGTTAAAAATAATCACAATGTTGGATGTGGAGCTGGTAGTTATAAGTGATGTATGCATGTTGTCGGGGGGAGAGGGTGCAGGGCAGAGATGAGATGGCAAAGTTGTCTGATTAGGGTAAAATACAGATCTTTCTGAAGTGACTGCCTCTGAGCAAGGATACTTCTCTGTGACCTATGTAATTATTCTCACATAGGAGAGGCCAGGCCTGGCCCAGGTCTCTGAAAATTCTAGGTGCCTTGGGTATTTCAGTTACTCCCTTTCAGCACTTCTGCCAAATTCTCTTATAACCTCAGAGAAGCTTGCTTTCTTATTAATGTAGGATCAAATACTTCTAGGTTGGCATTTTGTTGTTCAGAAAGAAAGAAGATAGGGTGTAGGGGAGTTTACTCAGAAGCTCCTGTGTGGGTGCCCTAGGATTAATTGTTGACTGTTGCGTTAAGCCCTTGGATTGAGAAGGAAGAAGAATAAGATGGCAGGTAGGGGGTCCATGTAGAAGCAATGTGAAGATGGCCAGACCAACTGACCTGGCTGGAGGCTGCTCTGAAAACTGCTATTCTGGGTAGAGTCCAGGACACCAGCCAGTGCTGCAAGCTGTGTTTTCATGCCACCCTCTGTGGTCTTCAAGCTTCTGAGGTCTGTGTGGGTAGTACATAACAGTACCTCAATTTAGAATGTGTATGAAATGTAGAAAAGCATTGGGAAGAAAGAGTTCCTAAACTCCATTTGCTTAGGTTGGCTGGGACACAAAGTAGTTCCTAATATCTATACATGTTCATCTGTTTTTATAAGTTGGGATCATTTTATTAAAGTATATCTTAGTTGTTTCCTGTTTAGATTGTTTTGGTTTATTTCTCCCAAATACTTATAATTTATGGAGTAGTAGTTAGCCATTTTCTGTATCACACATGGGATAACTGATCCTTCTTTGATAAACTGACCTCCTTATAGATTAACTGACCTACACCTGTGTTAACTGATCCACTGTAGGGTTAAGTGACCTGCTCTCTAATTAACTGAGCCACTCTAGGCTTACTTGTTCCATATAAGAGTTAATTTTCAGAGTGGGTTTTGGAGGGGATGTTCAGAACAACCCTTGTTCTGTATTGACACAGGACATTCTGATGCTTTCCCTAGTGAGTAGTGAAGACCCAGGTTTGTCTAAAAATAACTTCCAGAAAATGGCTTCTCTAGTCCTGCTGACATTTTTATAACACATTAGTGAACTTTGAGAACACCATAGAAAGTGGTGTTTGGGTGGTGTCTACTCTATGCCTTGGGTGATGGATTTCACACCATACTTATCCTCAATAATATCCTGGTTACAACCTGTATTTTGCTTTGTTACTAGCTTCTGTTGTGTGTGACTTTGAGCTGAGCAGTTCAGGCTGACATGAGGATGAGTACTCAGACTGACCTCAGCTCACTTCACACATGCACTTTTACTGCCCATGTGTCTATGAATCTACAAATGGGTGACTGGTAGAAACTCACCATGTCCTAGGGACTCCTGTCTTTGTTCTCTGGCAATGTCCAGTTGGAAGTCCTGACTATTTACAATCCTTAGTGTGAATCAGGTTGCATCTGTTGCTGCCTGTTTTCATTTTGGAGGTTTCTCAAGATGATAGCATCAGCCTCAAGGTGCCCTTCAGTGGCACTCAGAAATGGAATGGTGCATGTGTGGCAGCAGAAAAGAGTAGCCATCTTCAAGAATATGCTGTCCCTGCTGAGAAGGGTCTCTACCATGTCTCAGTGTCCCTCAAAATCCACCGATTCAACAATGCTCATTGTTATACCTACTCTACTCGCTCTAATAAAGGCTGTAGTAATTTTAAATAGAATTGATCGTGGTAACCTACACCAGTTTTTAGTGCCTCACTTTTTTTCTTTTCTTTTTTCTTTTTTTTTCTTTCTTTTTTTGGTTTTTTGAAACAGGGTTTCTCTGTGTAGTTTTGGTACCTGTGCTAGATCTTGCTCTATAGACCAGGCTGGCCTTGAACTCACAGAGGATTAAAGATGTGCACCACTGCCACTCGGTAGTACCTCACTTTCTGTTGGTGTACCGCTGTTGCTGGAATTTCTAGAGTGATAAATAATTGTGGCATGCAAAAAGGAAATTCCCATTTTGTTAGTACTCTTGAATGAACTAGAATGAAGTTTTATGTTCTCAACTACTTCAGATATCTGTGTCTTATTTGTTTCCCATTCTCATTTCTTTAACTCATGATTCTGGCTTTAGTGGCTAGTCCTCACCTCTTAATAAGGCTTATGGGTTACAGCCTATCCCATATCTGGCTTAAGGTGTCTGTTCCCTGACTTCTTATAAGATAGAAGCATCAGTCTCCTGCTCCCATTGCCACAACTATGAGCCCCTTTCCACACAGTGTCTTCTTTGGCATGATGGACTGAACTTCCTCAAACCTACAACTCAACTGAATCCATCCTTCCTTATCTTGTTTCTCTCACAGGAACAAGAAAAGTAACTAGTGAAACTACTGGAATTTGGTTTATCACCATGACTCTGTGTGATGTTTCCTTACTCAGTGCAAGATTACCATATAAATCCCGAGCTACACCTTCCTGAAGATCCTCCACCATAGAATTTATTTTCCTTGTTCCCGAGTTTTAGGTGTGGTCACTTTGTTTCCTTGGGGTTGTGTCATTTTGAGTTCAGTTTGCCTTGTTCTGCATGCATGCACATTCCCAAGGAAGCAGTGTAAATCAGTGGTGGTTGTTCAGAGTGGAGCTGCCGTCCAGTGTTGGGTGTAGCAGCGGCTGAGCTTGGTCAGCTAAGTATGGTAGAGGATGGTTGCCTCAATGTAGAGAAGCCCTGGCTCTGAGGGGCAGTTGGGGCACACTACTGCCTTGTAGCTTTGACTTGTCCCCGTTCCACTTAATCGTGACCTGTTTAACCACATTGCCCTAAATTGTAAAAGAGTGGGGTTTAGGCGCTGGCTCCTTGGAAATGGCATCAGCCTCCCCAATAGAAATAATCAGTTGAGATGAGTGTCTTACCTATGGCACAAAGCAGAGGTTCTGTGTCCCTTGGGTGGAAAGGTTGCGTTCTTTCAACTACTTACAATGCTAAGAAATGAAGCCAAGTAAAGAAAATCAGGTAATTCTATAAAAGAGACAGGAGGCGCCTTATCCTCACCTCTGATCTAATTGGGGAGAGGTATATAAATTAGAAAACTAAAAGTTTTATAACAAAAAAATGAGAAAAGAGAATGTTAAAAGAGAATAAGCACATTTTCCAATAAGCAGGAGTCTTATTCTGATCTGGTCATTGGCCTAACTCCTTCAGTAGCTGGAGATTTGGGAGAAGAGAGACAGGTGAATGTTGATGATTTTGGCTTTGAACATGATTCTTATTCTCTTGTTATTATAAAACTGAGTTGAGTTCCTGGTTCATGTCACTTTTTTTGATCTCAGAGATTTTGATGTTGCAACTTTTACCACTCTGTGTTTTGAGATTTTAAAACACCCACAGTTAGACCTCATTATTTGAGAAATGTTCAACATTAACATGAATCTAAACCTCTTTTTCTTTATAAAGTAAGCACTATTGGAAATGAAAAATTACTATACATAAATTGAAATAGAATGATATGAGAAATTCCAAATTGCATTAAAATATAAATAGATATTTATCTTAAAGCAGATAAGAAAGGCAGCATGCTCCAAAGGGACAATTTTTTTTATTTACATGGGTACATGATTTTCTCAAATTTGAAAATATTAAAAAACATTTGGTCAAAATTCCCAGGTTAGCAGGTGGCTGTCACATTGCCTAAATTGTATGAGGACTTGTATGGAAGTCATTTGACCCTGGATATACCTCCCTCTGATATTTGACAGCTGTGCTCACAACTGAATTAATAAAATTAATTATTAATAATGAGTGCATCTGGATTGACTTCTGAAAGGTGTACATTTGAAAACACAAATATATTGGACTCAATGTATTTGAGTTTATATATTCATTTTACTAAGTTGAGCCTTGGTGTCTCTTTCCACGCTATTTTTTAACTGCCTACAACAGTGGGTGGTTCCACAGATGCCAGGAAAGTATCTGTGGGAACAGTAAATGCTAAAGTATCTTCACTTAAAACTGACTTCAGAATTTTTAAGTTGTAGTGGTGACTCTTATTGGATATCATAAGTCCACTGGAAAGGGTTTTGTAAAAAAAGACTCACAGCCAGGAAAACCCACTGCATGTTCTTAGAAATCTCACTTCATTACTTTTGTTTTATTCTAAAAATGAGTATCAGTTTCCTTGAGTTTTTGGGTAACACCCTGGCTCTGAGGCCTTACTCTCTTTCTTGCAGTGTTCAGACACCAGTATGCCCCTGCACCCAGGCATTACTTGTGTATCATCATCTCTTAATGAAGCTCTGAGTAGATGAATAACTACATTGTGCCTGTGACTTTTGAGAAATAACTTGCTCATTCCTATAAAAGAAATCTCCATTGAAACAAGCCTTCCTGTAATTAATTGCACACAAAACTAATGAAGGTGCTTTTTGTTACATTTTCAAGTGTTAAAATAGGAACTGTTTGGGGACTGTGAGATACATCAATGTGGCCTTTTGCAAGACCTTACAGCACTACTTTATCCAGGGAATCTGATGTTGGCTTCAAGTGCCTTCAGGCTTTTTGTAGACTGACTGCCTCAGTGACTTTTCTTTATACTGATACAAAACATCTGACTGATACATTTTTTCTTTTCTTTTTCGTTAAGAAATTTTCTATTCATTTTACATACTAACCACAGATGCCCTCCCTTCCCTCCTCCCACCGCCATCCCAACCCCCATTCTCACTTCCTCCAAGGCAAGGCCTCCCATAGGGAGTCAGCAGAGCCTGGTACATTCAGTTAAGGCAGGTCCAAGCCCCTCACCCTGGACCAAGGCTGTGTAAGGTGTCACACCCTAGGCACTGGACTTCAAAAAGCCTGTTCATGCCCTAGGGATGGATCCTGATTCCACTGCCAAGGGACCCCTTAAGCAGATTAAGCTACATAACTGTCTTGCTTATGCAGAAGGCCTAGTCCAGTCCCATGGAGCCACAGCTATTGGTCCGTAGTTCATGAGTTCCCACTAGTGTGGTTTGTTTATATCTGTACATTTCCCCATCATGATCTTGATGCCCCTTGCTCATAGAATCCTTCATCTCTCTCTTTGACTGGACTCCTGGAGCTTGGCCTGGTGCTTGGCTGTGGATCTCTGCATCTGCTTCCATCAGTTACTGGGTAAAGGCTCAATGATGACAGTTAGGGTATTCACTAATCTGATTACCGGGGTAGGCCAGTTCAGGCACCCTCTCTGCTATAGCTAGTAGGTGGGGTCATCCTTATGGATTTCTGGGAGCTTCCCTAGCACCTGGTTTCTCCCTATGCCCATGGTGTCTCCCTCTATCATGGTATCTCTTCCATTGCTCTTCCATTCCATCCCTGTTCCAGCTGGACTATCCTGTTCCCTTATGTTTTCATCCCCCATCCCCTACCCTCCATTGCACCCTCATCCTCAGTCTACTCATAGAGATCTCATCCATTTCCCCTTCCCAGGGTGATCCATGTGTCCCTCTTGTGGTTCTCCTTGTTAGCTAGCCTCTCTGGAGCTATGGGTTGTATTCTGGTTATCCTTTGCCTTTCATGACTGATACATTTTTAGTCTTGATTTGGTATGTGTGTGGCAGAGGGTATAGTCCGTTGCAATAGGAGCATGAGATAACTAGTGACATTACAGCTACATTCTGGAAGCAAAGAGGGAGGGTGAAGGGGAGGGAGGGAGAGAGAGAGAGAGGAAGAAAGGGAGGGAGGGGTTGGTAGTCAGGGAGCTGGCTTTCTTTGTTGTCCTCTTTTATTTAGTGCTGGACCCATTAGATGGTGCTACTCACATTCAGGGTGGGTCTTCCCTCCCCAGCTAAGTCTCTCTGGAAATACCTTCACAGATCCACTCAGAAATGTCTCCTAGTTAATTATAATCCCATCAAATTGACAATGAAAATGGACTATCATAGATTGCCTCAGGAAAGTTTAAACCAGAAAGTGAGTGAGAGGTTCAGGACTATCCACTCAGCTGGTCTGGTTGAACCTCAGGTCTCCCTCCTGTTCAGTTAACTACTCTGCTGGTTAGGTCACCAGTGGACTCCTACCTGCATCTGTGAGCCCTGGGCCCCTATGTCATGGCCACAGAGTATGCTATGAGCAGGTTGCCCTCCTTGTTCTGGACTCCAGGTGCAATTCTCATAGCTCCATTGTGAAGCCTGTGACTTCCTTCCTTCTAATGACCCATCTGGTCAGCTGTATTGTGGATCTGCTTTTTACAGATAGTCTCTGACACAGAAGTATGAGTACCCAGTTCTGTAATGTAGAGGCTCAAGGCCACATTCCTGTGGCCCTTTCCTCTGTAAGCACCCTGATCTTTCCCCTGTAGTGCTGTGAGAATTGTGGGTATGTTCCTGAAGGGCCACAGGGTTCTGTTGTCTAGACTCCTTCTTGTTCAGGTGCCATATGGCAGTTTTGGTGACAAACACTTTTCTGTAGGAGGCCAGCTCTTCCTGTCCCAGTTACTCTTTCTAGCTAGGCACATAGCTATACCTTCAGGCCTTGGCTGCTGTATCCTCTAGATGACTCAGGTGTCCCAGGTTGGATGGGCTGGGGCTGAGATACAGACCACCATTTCTGTCACTACTCTGCAATAAGTGTGAACTTCTGTGTGTGTGTGTGTGTGTGTGTGTGTGTGTGTGTGTGTGTGTGTGTTGTGGCATCCTGTAGAGTTGGATCAGACACTACTTCTTGTCATTACTGTGGCATTACTCTTCATCATTTGGATCCTTGGGAAGTCCGTTTTAAATTAACATTCGATATTGAGCAAGATCTTCCTCATGCTAGGCAAACACTGGACAACTGAGCTACTACATCCTCAGCCCTCTTTTTTCTTTTATTTTGAGATAAGAGTTGCACTGATTTTCTCATGCTGGTCTTGGATGCATTATGCAGTCCAGGTAGGCTTTAAAATTGCAACCCTCCTGCTTCAGCCTCTCAAGTAGCTGGGATGACAGACCTGCATCATCAGGTTCAGCTATGTGGGGTCTTTTTTAATAAAAGATTTTATTTTGAGTATGAATGTTTTTCCTGCATGTGTGTGTACATGTCTGATTCTTGGGGAGGCCAGAAGAGGATGCTGAATGACATGGAGCTGGAGATACAGATGGTTATGAGCTGCTATGTGGGTGTTGGTTAGGGGAAAAACCTCACTCAATCACAGTATGGTGTGTGTAAGAGAGAGAGTGTGTGTCTGTGATACTCATTCACTTTGCAAAAATCGTTGTTCCTAGTATTCCTCATCAGGGTTCTAAAATCCACATGCTCTTTAGGGGTGTTATACAGTTCCTCATTATGGTGAGTCCTCTTTTCTTTTCTTCTTTCTTTCTTCCTCTCTTCCTTATTTCTTTCTTCCTCTTATTTGTTTGTTGTTTTCTCTCTCATGCTTTCTTTAGTGCATTACTAGTTTCAAAATTTTTTGTATATTTTTCTTGTCTTTGAAGTTTATTGGATTTTTTCTCTTACTATTTTCTTCTTACTCTTCCTTATTTTGGAGGTTATTTTGCTTTATTTTTTCTTCATACTTTAGATGGAATCTCATACAATTGATCCAACTCATCCCTTTGCTCCTACTGGTAAGCACTTAATAGTACATATTTCTACTAGGCAGTGTATCCATTGCTTCCAGAAGCCTCTCAATTTAGTTCTTTTATTCTTTACAAAACTTTATCCTAGTAGGTCCCAAACTTCTGTCCATTATGGAGGTCTGTTTGCAAAAATGGACTGTGGCTGGACTTAGAACTGTGTCCACACTCCCCCGCCCAACAAGGAGATGGTGTACAGTTTGTGCAGATGACATGGTTTGGGCTGAGAACCACCTTCTCCTGGGATCTGCAGTCTTGGTATGTGCCAGCTGAAGATCTCTGCAGGATGAGCACAGCAGAAGCCTGTGCTGTTTGTGCTGCTGTGTATAATCTTGGTGGAAACATCACACCTGTGTCCCTTGTTACTGTGATTCTTGGGAAGAGTGATTGCAGGCTACTGAGGGCTCCTATAGACTGGGTGTCTTCCCTCAAGATCCAGCATAATCCTTGCTAATTTTCTAGGGTACACCTCAGCTCAGTCCCTGATTCCCCACAGTAGCTTTTCTAACAGTGTTACATCATGGGCTAGAGAAAGTCATGTGATATTCTTTCTGTACATGTGGTATTTCTGTTTATTTAATAGTATGAATGGGGGCACACTTTGTGTAAGATTAGTCCTTATGCATTTTCAGAATTGGTTTGATAGTTTTGAACATTATTTATCTTCATGGATGTTTCAGGTGTACTTGAAAAATGTGTATTCTGCAAGTTTTTTTGTACAGATGTCACTAATAAAGTTGTATGGCAATTGGCTCTTATCTTCTGTATCTTTGTTGATTTTCAGTCAACTTTTGTTACACTAATTACTGAGAGAAAGAAACAGAAATCTCCACTGTAGCTCATGACTTTTTCTATTTCTTTTTGTACTTGTTTGCTTTTGCTTTGTATGCCTTGAAGTGTTGTTGGATGCATATACTTTGGGACTATAATTTTATGAATGAATTCTACCATGCACTGAGGGTGATAGTCCAAGAGAATGTGAGATAACAAGAAAATGTGTGTCTGTCCCCACTCCTAGAACTGTCATGCCTCCAATCAGGAAATGCCTGAGAAGAGCACACTGGAAGCAAACATTTCCAGAATTATTAAAATGTATATTCTTCAAGAACTATGAAATTATTGCTTTTCTGGTCAAGCTTGGTAGGTAAATGCCATCTGATATTTTTGGAGGACAATATTGAGAACTTTAATTCTTATCTAATAAGTGACTAAACAGGAGTTTTTGTGGATGCCATAAACAGAATCAAGTCTGAGTTTATTCTGCCTTGCATAATTTTTCACTCACAAATTAAAGGATGTTCTGTGTGACCTGCCTCCAGTTTGGGGTAGGCTTTGTGTTCCCATGTGTAGGGATTAGTTACAGACACATTATTATGCCACTCTTTTTTATTAAGAATTTAGAAACTAGCTTTGTATTGGGGGGGGGGGGCGGAACTCCTAGGCATTGTTAAAATGAAACTGAATATTTCCTTCCCAACCAGCAGTTGTCAGAAACTCGCTGAAGTAGAAGATGAACACAAGCTTTGTAGTTTCTGTGAGAAGCACATGACCACACAAGTAGCTGCTGATGCTCTAGATAAAGAGTGGAAGGGTTATATGGTCTGAATCAGTGAAAATGACTGACAAGGTTTTCCCATGAATTGGTGTGTCTTAACCCATAGCAGAATGTGCATGATATTGCGTAAGGGACATTTCTATTATAGACATTCCTATTATAGAATTATAAATTCTAATTATTCTAAGGATAATTAGAAAGAAGAACTATTCATGAGTGTATCATAGATTCCAATCTGAGTGTTCTCAACTTGGTTATTGTAAAGAGGGTGGGAGAAAGGAGAATATTCCTGGACTGACAGATACTACTGTGCTTCAGTGGCTGGGCCTCCAAAGAACAGAATCTGAAAGCTTTTCAATCTTTCTAAAGAAGATGATGTCCACCCATTATGTTGTCAGAAAGCCCTTAAACAATGAAGGTGAAAAGCCCGGGGCCGAAGCACCCAAGATTCAGCCTTTTATTATTCTGTGTGTACTACAACACAAATATAGACATATTGCTCTGAATAAACAACTTACTAAGAAAAACATGGAAGAGGCTTCAGAATATACTAAATTTTTGGTCAAGAGAATGACGGATTAAAGAAAGAAAGAAAGAAAGAAAGAAAGAAAGAAAGAAAGAAAGAAAGAAAGAAAGAAAGAAAGGAAGGAAGAAAGGAAGAAAGAAAGAAAGGAAGGAAGAAAAAGCAAGCAAGAAAGAAAAACCACCAGAGACAGATTGCAAGAGACTAGGCCGTTCTCACTGAGAACTGCTTCTGGGTCTCTGAGTGCTATCAAAAATAAGTCTTCAAGAGTAATAAATAATCAGACATTGAGAAAGAATTTAGTAGATAAATTACCACCCAACATTTCTAGTGGAAGAATTCCCTTAGATGCTAGATAATTCTGTATAATACTACCATGTCTCTATGGCACTTCTGAGACTTCCATATGCTTTGTTCTACAGTGGATTCTTAGTCCCACACCCCTTAACTATTAATATGTCAGCTCATTGAAGGACTTCTCCTTGTACGTGGACAGGTCAGAAAAGATGGTTTCAAGTGATCAGTGAGAGGGAGATGGCCGCCTCCAGGACTTGGGCATATGAGATGAATAATTCATGGGCTCCATTCTGCTTCCTACTATCTGGTATCAGCATAGGAAATACTGTGTTTCCAAGTCACAGAGACTGCTGGAAGCACATAGATGATAAATTTTAGATTAGAACACCCACATTTCTATTCCATTTTATATTTAAATTGAAGAGAAGGAGAAGTTTGGGTTTATCACTTGTTTTGCTGAGAATACAATGGTTCCTACAAAGCTCACTATTTGCTACTGATGTTTATCTGCAATTTTAGTTCTATGTGCTATCTAGCATGCATAATAAATGTACTGGTGTGATATTAAAATACGTGCTTCAGAAAATGGAGAGATGTTTTGGTGCATAGAGTACTTACCATGCAAGCACAAGGACCTGAATTGTTTAATCCCCTAAACCCATATAAATAAATCAAGTGTGATAGTGTGTGCTTATAATCCCAGTGCTGGGAAGGCAGACACAGGTGAGTTCCTGAGGCATGCTGGCCAGAAAGCCAGAAAGCCTAGCTTACTTGGAGGTTTTAGGCCAGTGAGAGACCCTGTCTGAAAGAGAAGATAGGAAGAAAAGAGTTAAGACCATCTGAGGCATGACTCCTGAGTTTGTCTCTGGCTCTCCATGTGCACATATATACATGCAAATAGATGTGCACCTATACCAATACACACACAAAGAAAATGTGCACAGGGAAACCTTGTTTAATATTTGCCATTCCACACACAAAAGAGAAAATACTTTGTTATTCTTGAAACACATTAAGGAAATGCTAGATATAGTAATTTTCTAAGCTTAGGGCCTCTGTACTTCATTACATACATTAAGGGTTAAGGTTAGCTTTATAGATGCTAAGTAAACAATCTTTGTGATAGCCCTGTTGGGGAACTGGATTACACGTGAGAAATTGAGGCAAGAAGATGTTAACCCTAGGGTTAACAGTGTAGAGTTAAGGTTAGAGTGTAGCTTTGGTTGAAATTTGAATCTCAGTAGGCTCACTGGCAAATCTGTAATGTTAAATCTTCTTCTCAAATGTTGAGTTTACTGCTTCCTGTCCAATCCTTTCTGTTGAGAGGAGGAGGAAAAAGCACCATTCCCTACCAACTCTATCCCACCATGGAACAAACAAAATTTTATTTTATTAATAGCAACCCCTTCCACAACGAATGAAATCAAACAAAAGGCAAACCTTTAGCCAGGTTTAGAAATGGCAAGTGTGTGGACTTGGTCCTGAGCAGTGGGCTTTGTGGCATCTTAGCTAGGACAAGACTCCTCTGCTTGGTTAATGTCCCTACAGTCAAACAAGAATCCTGCAGTACACTGGATGGACCTTGGTTCACACTCCTGTCTTCTAATAGACGTCATCAACCTGTCCCATTTTTTTCTCTTCCCCTTCTGTTGGAGCCTGGGGCTCAACTTACTTGTCCTGTTTCTTTGTCCATGAGGTTTCCCACCTCTTATGAGTACTATGCTGACTTGTCCTGAATCCTTGTCTGTGAGGTACCTGACCTCTGCTAAATCCCATGATCATTTGTCCTTCATCCTCATCTGTGAGACTTCTGTGCTCTGCTAAGTCATGTGTTGACTAGTCCTGCATCCTTCTCTGAAGTTCTTTGATGAGCTCTGTGCTGACTTGTCCTGCATCAGCCTTTGTGAGACTTCAGCCCTCTTCTGAGCTCAGTGCTACACTGACTGGACTCTTTGTGAGGTCCCTTGAAGAGTTCTGTGCTAACTTGTCCTGCATCCTGGCCTGTGAGACTTATATTCCCCATGAACCCCAAACCTCCATTGCATATAGGCACTGGTCACAGAAGGACTGAGCACTTCCAGTGTAGAGAGAAGCATTATGGACTCATACTCTACATCCAAGACAGTACTGACTAAGCAACTTCTGAGTGAGGGCTGTAGAGGATGAAGAACACAGGGTCACAGTTGCTATAAGGTAGGAAACACCCAGAGACACCACTTTGATTAGCAAGAAACAAAACATCCGCTTTTCAGTTCCTGCACAGATATGCAGTATGCCGGAATAAATTTTATTCTGTATTTTATCAATGTAGACGTTATTATAGTTTGTTTTAATGCCAGCTTGCTATAAATTAGAGTTTCCTGCATAAGCAGATTCAACTGAAGAACTTTCCTGATCGCCTCCATTGATGCAGGAAGATCCTTCCTGATGGTGGGTGGCACCTTCTGGTAGCAATCCAGAAAGGAAGGATGTGGCAGAGGAAGACTGTTTGCCACTGGCTTGTTTAGCCTTCCTTCTTGTCTCTGACTTATTTATTGTTGTTGCTACTGCTGATTCCCAGCTGATTCCTGAACCCACATTCCCAGGCTTCCATTGTGTAGTAAGGACCAGCAGCTATCCAGAAGCCTTCCCGGTTTTCGATACCAGACTCCCAAGACACTGAACCTAGTGGACTGAGCAACTGCCAGGTTGTTGGTTTCCCAGGTGAGACAACCATTGTGAGACTGCTCCAATTGGTGTAATCACAGCCTCAAGGGCTAAACAACTGATGGGTGTTCAGCCTCTCAGGTGTGCTAAGCTGCTGTTACTATTTAATTTAAGATGACAATATATTCATATGTGTGTGTGTACATATATATACACACCCATATGGTGTGTGCATACACACACATATATATACATATATGTATATATGTTTCTCCAACAACACCAGAAATGATATGGTTACAAACTATATAATTTTCTTGGAAAGATTTTTCTATGCAGAATTCATGCTTTATGTAATTTTTATTCCCAAGAACTATATTTTTCATTCCTTTTTTTTCAAAAACAAGTAACTGTATCTTGTCCAGATCAAACTCTAGGCACCAAGTGATTCCAGAGGGCCAAATATATAAAAATCACTTTTGTTCTTAGGCACAAGCTAGTTTCTAAAGCAAAGGGCATCAAGAAAAACACCACACCAGCTCCCTGGAGTCGTCTGCTTCACCACCCGTGAGTTTCCATCAGATGTGCTAAAGAACATGGTGCACACATGCTTATACTCATTAAATACAAAAACAAACTTACTTTTGATTTTTCCATTTGGCAAATGTAGAAGCAATCCAGAAGACATGTCACACTGAGCAACTTCTGTAATTAGATCCCTCCTTCCTCTGAGTCTTTCTTTCCCTGTGGTAGCCTCTTTATAGGAAGTCAGCAAAGCAGCTCTGAACTTGAGGCATGCTGCTCTGAACATCCCTGTTCTGAGCCTATTTCCAGGCCTTTCATTTCTAGACCACTATGGTATTACCAGTTAGGGCTAAAGTCCTTACCCTAGGGCCATTGTGCTCTAACTTTGGAGGATCTGAGTGCAATGATTTGAAGAGAGAAAACAATTCTCATAAACAGCTCAGATGTCTAATCCCAGCACTGGGGAGGTGGAGACAGGTGGATCCCTGGGGCTTTCTGGCCATCGTAGCCAAATGAGTAAACTCCAGATTTGGCAAAGAGATGATGTTTCAAAACCTAAGGTGAACAATGATTAAGGAAGACACCCTACATTGACTTCCAGCCCCTAAATGTGTGTGTGTGCGCATACACACACACACACACACACACATTCACACACATATGCACACATCTATACAAGTACATATACAGTATGCATAAAAACAGAGGAGGGAAATGAAATATATTTTATTCTGTGAATTTACTTTTATTGTTTTTTCAAGGAAAATACATATTTTTTTTCTTGCAAGTGCTGTATACAAGGGGAGGAGGAAGATTGAATTTTATATTTGCCAAGGATCCCTTTTCCTTCCACATAGGTGGGCTGAGGTTGTGTCAAGGTGTTGTTTAGCCACTGAGTCCCCCACAGTGCATGAGCACCGCCTCGGCTCCCTCCAATGGACAGGGGCCTCTCCTCTATGGTGCTTACTGGGCTATTGGGATATGGTGACACAAGTAACTTTATCCTTTGAAAAAGAGAAACTCTGGAGTCAGATTTGTTTCCCTTTAATATCTGAAAGCCTATCTTTTGCATGAGTTAAACTATACTTACCAGGATGACAGGCAGTTTAAAGAGGCTGTATGTCCTCTGCAAAAGGTGATATCAGTATGTATGAATAAGATAGTCATGGTTAATTACAAAAAGGAGAGACTAAGCAAGATAGTGTGGGGTCATGTAAGAAGGAGTCTGCCAGGCTGAATGTGAAGTTGGAACCTGCTTTAAGCAGCTCTAAGACTCTCAGAGATGAGATTCTTAAATCTCTAATTCATGTTCAGTGGTTAGAGCACTTGCTGCTCTTGCAGAAGACCCAGGTTGGATTCCAAGCGCCAAAATGGTGGCTCACCACCATCTTAACTGAAAGGGATCTGATGTTGTCTTCTGACCTCCATGGGCATCAGGCATGCATATGATACACATACATACATACAGGCAAAACATTCATACACATAAAATTAAATAGGTCTTTTAAAAGTTTTAAAAGATATCCTCGGAACTTCCATGAAAAACCCAGAAAAGATTCTTCATTAGCAGCTGAAGCATGTTTTTTCTTCATGAAATAAATGATTGGTTCTTTTAGTGGGAAAAACAATACGTAGTCCCGGTCTAATTAAAGCACAAGTTGTGTTGTTTAAAAAAATGTCCTTGACATTCCAGAATAATGAAACATGCCAGGAAAATCACCTAAGAGTACTTTACGAGTACAAATTTAGGGACAGAACTTGGTAAAATATAAACTACTGTTGTGGAATATTATTTTAACTATATGAAGATGTGTTACATTTGTTTATGCTGCATTTGTTTAATTATGTAAAGATGTGTTGCTATTTCACCTTGCCTGCCTAAGGCACCCAATTGGTCTAATAAAAAGCTGAATGGCCAATAGCTAGGTAGGAGAGGGATAGATGGGGCTAGTAGGCAGAGAGGATAAGTAGGAGGAGAAATTTAGGCTTGGGAGAGAAGAAGGAGAGAATAGGGGAGGAAAAAGGGACACACCCCAGGACCAGAAGCCAGGCAGACACCAGCCAGCCAGCCAGAGAAGCAGTGAAAGCAGGGTATACAAAGTGAAAGAATGGTAAAAAGTCCAGAGGCAAAACACAGATGAAGAGAAACAGGCAAAGTTATAAGAGCTAGTAAGATAAGCATAAGATTAGGCCAAGCATTCATACATAATAACAAGTCTTTGTGTCATGATTTGGGAGCTGGTTAGTGGCCCAAAAGAAAGCCTGCTACAAACTACAATAACTTTTCATTTAAAAGTTTTTTATAAATTGAATATTATTTTGTTGCCTCTACACAGATGAGTATCCCATATATGTGTGGCACACACACACACACACACACACACACACACACTCATATACTCACATGTACTCTCTGACCCACATTTCTGAGGTGATGGTTATGTGTATTGCCCATGCCAAGTGCTTTAGAAGATGCAGAAGTCATAGCAAAATATATGTTCCCTTGCTCTAAGTAGTCACCATCTTCCTGAAGGCCCTGGTATCCAGTGGGAGCTGAGAAGAGATGGAGCCCTTCTGGAATGCGGGCCAGGAAAGAAGCCTGAGGGTACATGGCAAAAGCCATCAAGATGGCTGCACGTCAGCAGGTGATGGAGGTAGTCACCATCCACACAGACATCAGATGACTGAAGCAGCTGTGCTGCCCCTAGAGCCATCCACATCCCAATCCTACATGAAAGAGCCAATGCTTACTCTTGTTTGGGGTGGGATATGTTTCAATATGTAATTGTCTTCTCCCTTTTTCAGTTGTTTTCCAGTCTCAGTGAAAAATGCCTCTTATAGAATGCACATTTTGGAATTTTGTAGCAATGCAGATTGTCTTTTTTTTCTCCTTCCTTCCTCCTCCTCTTCTTCCCCCTCCCTCCCTTGCTTCCTCCTTTTCCCTCTTTATTTCCTCCTAAACTGTCATAAACATTTTTTAACATGCTTCTCCAACTGTTTAAGCAACATTTTTTAAAAATACCCTTTCTCCAGTGAATTGCTTTGGTACTCTTATTGAAAATCTCATTGATGTTCCCTGCTGTTGGCTCTGGGTCCCAGATTCTCAGACATGTGTCTGACCATCTTACCTCCCACTCAGCATTGAGTTTATGTTGACCTTTGAGAGAAAGTTTTTCTGCTTAATCTGCTTTACTGATGCCATCTTTTTCTGGTGTTTTTTGTAAATACTAAAGTTCATAGTTTTGCCTGCCTTCAGAGACACTGGCCATCTTTAGCAGATGTTGAAGGTCAGTACGGTGGTGCCATGACCCTTAGCTTCTAAGAGCTTCTAAACTAACAAGTTCACTCTTCATGATTTCTAGAGACAAGAAGATTAAGATCAAGGAGCTGGCAGTTGCTTCCTAGAACACAGAGGTCCCTGTCATTGTCTATTCCTGAAGCAAAAGGAGAAAACTATCCTACAGAGGCACTAAATTAAGCCTGTCTTTCAGACACAATACTGAAGACCTAGCCACCTCCCGGAGGCTCTGACTTTGACCACCATCACATTGCAGTTAGATATGAGTCCTGGAGAACATGAGCCTTTGCATGTAACAATACTTAACTATAAATCATGGGCATCTTTCCGCTATTGTTTCTATAAATCATCAATTTTGGTGTGGGTATTTGTATCAAAATTGAGGATAAAGCACATAAGCATGCTCTACTAAATCAGTGTATAGTATTTGTAACTGGAATATAGAGTGCCTGTTCATGCCAGCAAGTAGAGACAGGAACTGGATCTTTAAGTTGTGCTTTGTTTAGACAGCCTGCTGGTAATCTAGGAAGACAGAAGAGGATTAACATCCCAAAATTTGCCTCCCCCACCCCATCTCCAGTAGCAGACTTCAGAGAATGGAAACAAGTAGTAATTTATTATTCCAAAATTTAGTCTTGTCCTTCTGGACAGGCGGTCAGCTTTGTCTCTGAGAATTATGGTATGAACCTGCTGAGCTATTTATAACATGTACCTCCAGATTTCTTTACACAATATGAAGTGAAAATTGCCTCTCTGGTCTCCAATCAGCATCTCTTTTACATGTTATCTTATTTTGAAACTAAAAGGAAAGAGTTTGTGCCCCCTTTCTAAAATATCAAGGAAGGACTAGGAAGCTGGCTCAATGGTTAAGAACACTTGTTGCCCTTTCAGAGGACACAGGTTCAGTTACCAGCACCCACATGGTGGTTCACAACCTCTTCTCTTAGGGGATCTGGTGCCAAGTTGGAACCTTGGCAGGCACTGGGCACTTGTCACTCATGTGGTGCATATACTTTTACGAAGGCTAAACATTCAAACACATAAAAGTTAAAATAATTTAAAGTAAAAATATCAATAAGGAAACTAGTGTTTAAAAGCCATTGTATTTTTTTTTTAATTTCTGCAAATGGGGAGGATCATTTCAGAAGGAAACATGAATGCTTTTCTTTCCTATTTTAATTTACTGCTCTTCTTTTCTGTCTCCCATCTACTCAATAAACACCATCCTTAGACCAATACGTGTATATCCTATGTGCTGGTGGTGTCTTTGCACATCACCAGAGAGGGAGAGCTGGTGGCTAGCGATTTGCATCCAATCTACTCCAGCTCAGATGGAGGAGTTTCATTTTTCTGTAGCTGAAAGGACTCTGGCTGGTTCTTCCTGAAGCTCCATCTCAGATGTTAATTTCTAATGAGCTTTCAGGGTGATCCAAATTCCTAAGTCATGCGTGTCTTAAAAATAGTATGCTAATTGAATCTATGGGGGAAGTGGAGGAGGCAGAGGGCAGATATTGAGTCCTGCAATGTTGAAAGAAAACCCTAAGACTGTAACTTGAATCCCACAATGACAAGGCATGGAGACAGCAGTGTATGGGCTTTCATAACAAGTCTGGCCTACTGCTGTGGTCCCATTTTAAATGAAACATAGATGTATTCACTTAAAAATATATAACATGCTTCAGGAAGAGTAGCTGCTATCAGGTGGTGATTGTGAAGTGTTTTGCTCACTAAAATGCACACAGAAGAAGACAGACTAGTGTGCTGATATTTTGTGTATGCTCTAACAGATAAAGCTTGCCTGAAGATCAGAGGGCTGTGGCTTGTTCCTTTGTCTCTCTGATATTTCAGCATTTACCCTGATATCTGGCTCTGGGTTTTTATTAAGACCAATTAGGATTCATGCTGCAGGCTAGAAACTTCTATAACATACCTCTTGATATATAGAAAATATATAGTTCGGATGTGTGCTTTAACAATGCAGTGCCATAATCCTGGTGCCCTGTTGGCTTGGTGTCTGTGTGAAGCTGGCTGCCTTGGAAGGGTTTCTGTTAGTGTCTTGTTTTTGTATAACAAGAAGCAGGCTTCCAAAAGGTTGAGGATTTTGCAGAGCAGAATCATGGCAAACAGGCATGGATAATGCTTCTGGTTTTATGATCTTCTTTCCATTCCTGTCCTTCATGAGGAAGAATGCTGTGTTTCTCACATCCCTGTCCCCAGCAGCAAACAGCAGTGGGTATGCCTGTGACTGCTGGGATGCTTAGAATGGTGAGGGGGACATGGAATTGCCTGCTTTGAGAGGTTGTCGGCTCACATGATCTCTTGGACTGTGCCCAAGCTTAGCTGTCCATCTGGGGATGCAGCATTGTTTTCACTGTTTCAGAGATAATTCAAGGGCCTTTTAAGACAAGAGTATTGACCAAGCATAATGGCACACAGCTGTAATCCCAGCACTCAAGAGACAGAGAAAGTACGACTGATGCAAGTTCAAGGCCAACCTGACCTGAATTCCATGCCAGCCAGTATTACATGGTGAGGACCTGTCTCAGGAAACAAAACAAAAATGACTATGGTTCTATGGTTGTATCTCAGTGGCAAAGCACTTATCTAGCATCATGGTTTCCATTCCTAGAACCACCAAAAATAATGATAATTTAAAAGTTTGTGTTTAAGTGAGTTTGAATTGTAGAGCCAGTGCTGGATTATAGTGGCTATTTCTGTAGCTAATAAGTCGCATTTCTGAGTGGACATGTTTATGAAACTGTGGGCGAACTGTTTATGTGGCCTCTGTGGACCTCAGACGTTAGGCTGCTTCAATTTTGCCTCATAATTATCACCTCACTCTGTAGCATGAGGTGGGTAATTGGAACAACAACACTCATTCAGATATGGAATTTATATATAGCTTAAGCAGTGACTACTGCCAGAGTTATATTTTATGATGTAAGTAGTAGGAGGGGAAGCCTGAAAGAAAACAGATTTTAAGATGTTGAATGGTTTGTCTTATTTGGAGCTAAATTTTCCAAATGATTAGTGCTATAAGGCAAGACACATGTTTCCCTGACTTAAAGTATATGTACGCAAACCCATTTACAAGATTTTTCTCATGAGGAAAGAGCCCCACCAGAACACCTTGCTGACAGGATACCTGGGAAGTTGTTTCCTTAGGATATGCTTTACCAGGCTCATCTACCCAGGAACTCAGAAGCTGCAACCAAACTTCAAATGCCCACCTATTTATTGATCTGGCAGGGTCCTGTCCACATAATGCTGGTTATGCAAGAATGCAGAATTCAAAACTCACAGATTCATGAATGCATCTATCAAGATTTCTAAGGAAGGCCTGACAGGAGGGCAGACAATGTGTAATGAGTTTGGAGTTCCTGAAGGCATCCCCTGAGAAGGCAGTAAGTAAATCTATGAGGGCAACATGGGCGATGTAGTGGAACCCTCAAGAAGTTGGAGATGGACGTGGAATGGATGACTAGGAAAGCCTCAGACAAGGAGCAGAGCTACAGAATTTAATATGTTCTAATCTGGGTTTTAGTCTTACTTTAGTCTAATCCCTATTGTCTGCCATTATTTCTCATATTTCAAATAGAAATGTTGATACCATAATATGCTATAAGTATCTATCTTGCTTTTTAGGTTTAACATGGACTTAAAGCTAAGAGTTTATCTTCAGTATTAGAGGATGTTTCAGTTTAGACTTATAGACAGTATTGGAACTGTTAAGATTATGAATTCTTATCGATAGACTGGGCACATTTTTCATTGTATGACATACATGCGTCTTTCAAAGCCAAGACAAGAATGTTGTGTCAAGTGGACAAGGCTTGTGATAGTTAATCTTGATTCTGAATTTAATTGGATTGATAATCCAGGTGAGTGAAGCATACCTGTGGATCTGTCTGAGAGAGTTTCCAGAGAGGGTTATCTATTGGGGGAGGGCTATCCGAAATGTGGGCAGCACCATATCATAGGCTGAGGCCTTAGATGGAATACAGCATTTTGAAAAGGAGAAAGCATGAAACCATGGCATTCCCTCTCTGCGTCCTGGCCTCTGTGCTATGAGCTGCCCTTGACAAATGAAAGTCATTATACACAATTGTGTATCAGACACAAAGATCCCTTCAACTTTCAAATTCAGGCTAAAAAGTTGATATTCTGTGAATGGAAGGTTGTGATCATGGGATATAGTGACACTGTGTGTCTTGTTTTGGACAGTTTGTGCTTCCAAATGCTCCCTTAGGCCTAAGCTCCTGAAGAGAACCACCCACACTGTCCTTAGCTACATCCTGGCTTCTCTACAAGGTCCTTTGATGTTTTCTCATCTTTTTTGATGTCTGCATAGTAGGTGAATGAATGTTTGTTAGTGAGTTCTACATCAAACTATAAGTTCCAATGAAGATAATCTATTGATTCCCACTTGTGATGAGTATGTATATAATAATTCAAAATAATTAATTCACAGTGTTTTTAAAGCTCCCGTTAAAGCTGGCTGGTTTCTGAAGGATCTTAGTAGCTAGTAAGTACTGCTTAGTGCACCAAGGAATTGGGCAGTCTTGCCAAAAGAGGCGAGGAGGCCCTTAGGGACTGGTAATTCTTAGTCTCATCAAGTTGTCAATGGAGATTATTGTAGACAGCATCAAGAGAAAGCCTAGGAACCTGAGAGAAACAGAGATAAGGGCTATGCACACCCAAACGTCAGAGTGAGCTCTATGGGCGCAGAAAGCTGCTCACAGCTTGCATGCTGCAGAAACCTGGGGCAGTGTGGGTCATAAAGCATGCACATGGGGACAGAGAGAATTCTGTAAAGCAGTTGGCAAAGGCCCAAGTGAAGTGCGCTTTCACATTCTAATTGACTTTCATGTCAAACCCTTAGTTCATCCTCAGCAGGATTTTTTTTTTTTTTTTTTTTTTGAACACTGGGCATGGGATGCAGGGATTGTAGCTGAGACTATAGAGAAATATACACCACCATCCCTGGCAGTTTCTTGGCCTAGAAAATACGTCTTAACCTGTGTGAGGTCTGCAGGGCCAATCAGCACTTCAGGAAGCCAGCCTTGGAGGAGGACTTTGCAAGGCGACAGTGGGCAAGGCATTTTGTGGGGGCGTCAGAGACTATTGGACACATGACAACTTAGCATGATCTCGGTTTGTCTCAGTGGTGGGAGAGGAGGCTAAAAACACAATGGCCAGCTCTCTAGTCTTGGAAGTCCTTGTAGAAAATAGGACATAGTTTGATTTTTGATTTTTTTTTTTTTTTTTACTATGTAGTGAGCATGTTTGGAGCAGGGTCTAATGGTCTGAGGTGGATACTAACCTGACAATGGTTGCATGACAGAATGGAAAGGACATCAGTGGGATTATATAGAAAATTAGTTTACCTGTGAGTTAAAAAGCAAGAAGAGGTTACCTGAAAAAAAAAAAGCCACAGATATGCTACCAAATATGGGGAAAAAATGTGTGGTGTGAATGGAGGGTAGGGACAGAGTGACTCTGAATTGTGTAGTTTATCGAGTTGATCTGGGAAGGGATAGAAGTAGACACATTTGGAATCTGCCTGTAGTCACAGACTGTTTACTATGTAAACTTCTCAATTAACACTACTTCTGGGTAATACCACAGAAGAACCAGGCAGGCTCAGATGAGTGGTAGCTGTTTAAGGGGGCTCTGGAGAGCTGGAGGTTGGCAACAACATCCATACTGTCCAGGGGCTGTCTTTTCTCCACATCACCCCTGACCTGACCATTTAGTGAACAACCTAGCTGAATTGAGTGGTCACCTGCAGTAGAACCTCAGAGCAAAATGTCTGGGATTCCAGAGTTCTAAGAATGACTTGGCATGAAAGCTTTGTTCCAAATCTGGTAGTCATTCTGAGCCGCATAGTTCATGTGGAGCTGATGGTGCTCTACCCATGCACTGGCTCCCATTATCATTCTCTTGATTTGTAACAGTAAATGTTTTCTGGAACACAGAAAGTAAAAAGTATCGGCCAATAAACACCCATATAGCCATCACTTATGTCCTAAAATTAAGCTTTTATTGTATTTTCTTTATGTTTTGCTTTGTTTCTACTAAACTAGTGAAAATCGTTTGCAAATGTTAAGAGTTTTGTCTGCATCTCTCTCAGGCTGTACCAGTGTTTATGTGCTGAGTGTCTGATCTGATTAGGAGTCACAGATTTCCCACATTTAACTAACTGTCTCTCTCTCTCTCTCTCTCTCTCTCTCTCTCTCTCTCTCTCTCTCTCTCTCTCTCTCTCTTCCCCTCTCTCTTTCCCCTTCTCCCCCTCCCTCTCCCTCTTTCTTACCCTCTCTGTCCTGCCTCTCCCTGACTTCCCCCACTTTTCCATACCTCTGTCTCTGTGTCTCTATCATGTATTGATAATTGATCTGTTATCACTCTGTTGTTATCTACTTGTCTATCATCTGTCTATCACCTATATCAATAGTCCCTGTGGCCAGCATAAATAATGTTTGTAACACTCCTTTTCTTACTGGCTTTACCTTCTGAATCGATTATTTCATGGAATCTGACAGAAACCCAATTTTCTATCATGTTTCAAAAGCCTTTCTTCCATAAAGAATAGTGTTCCTTCATCAGCTTTGGATAACTGTAGTTTCTCTTAAAAATTAAAGCTTGGTGCTTAATTCTATCCTTTGTGTGTGCCTGTGTATTGCTGGGAATGAAACCAGGGCTCACCCAGGCTGCTGGAATGTTCCACACTGCACTTCATCCAGACCCAATTTTGTCTCTTAAATTGTGAGTCTTCATAGTAGAAAGTGGTGCTGGGACTCCTGCTGCTGTGATAATCCTAAAGTTTCTCTCTCTGGCTAGCTCTTTACTTTTTTAGTATCAGTATGTGTACACATTTGTGACTTTAATGAACATGTTACAATTATGGTCACTGTTGTCTTTGTAATTAAATTGTCTAAGGCGTAATTGGTAGGGGGTTCTGAAAGCTGGCCTTTGTATCTTGCTGACCTGCCCCGTGAATACTGGCCCTGACAGAAAGAGATAGCTCATTCTGGTCCTTAGGACAGAACCTAGAAATGGTATGTCCTCTCTTTCTGAGAGAAGAGACACTTCTAAAATCTACTGTTCAACTGTACAATTAGAAACCAAAAGCTAAATAAGACCATTTCCTAGGCAGAACAAAAATAAGCATTTAAAAACCACTAAATCAATGGTACTTCCTCAAACTTTACATTATAGATTTTTTTCTATTTATAATTATTTTTGAGTGATTCTTTTCTTCAGTGAATGAATATCTTGACCTCAATAACATTATCAACTCACCCTCTGTGTACTTTCAGTATTTTTGAGATTTCAATGAAAAAACAGTATCAGCAGTAAAACTAACTAAATGCTGGTTTATTACTAACCCTCGTCTTTGGGTTGTAATTTCTAATATTGGCTTATTGTTAACCCTTGTCTGTAGTAAAGAATATAAAAATCAATACCATGTGCAAAGTTTTTCAAAATACTCCTTTTCTGCTGTAGTTGTTATTTGGTACACTGTTGGCTTAATTTTAATTTCTAATAGAAATGTTTTAAGGATTGTTTTTGGAATGGACCTCAGTTTTGAATATGATCATTTCTGTTGATGGCTATAAGTTATTCAATAGGCAGAGTATGTGTGGTACATATTTATAGAGGAAATGTAGTATTCTTCTTGGTCTTTCATAATACAAATAACACTGGTATTACTATCTTTGGGAACGTGGTTTCGGAGTAAACATGTGTCTTGAGTCTGGACTCTAAAAAACATTATTACAGGTCATGTAGCAAGTGCAGTGATCTTTGAGACACAATTGTGCCCCCCAGGGAGTGTCTCACTGCATGTTATAAGACTCATTTTTCTTTACAGGCTGTCCTCTACTTCTTTCTTGACCTTTAAAACAATTGACAGTCTCAGGCCAGGGCTCCAGGGAACTGTAATCTGGTTGCAGAGATTAAAATGCTACAATTTTTTTTCACATGTAGATGGATGTGTCCTGTGATCTGCCTCCCTGGTATGCCCTGGATGTAAGCTGTGGATAATGCTATTTACTCTCCTGTTGTCCTTTGAAAGATATGTTGAAAATATTTTCACCTGTGCGATTCCAAAGAGTTCTCTTCTATTTGTTGAAAACTTCAATGGTGCTGCTCTGTAAGAAATAGGTGGGCACAAAGGTAGCAGGTGAAAACAGCCATCTTTGTTTCCAACATGGGCAGAAGGCTCTCCAGAGATGCACTTCCCTGTCAGTACATGTACTTACCCATATATCCCCACATACAGAAGTCAACTATGCATTACTGACTTAACAAATAAACTTCTGAATGGGTTTAATACTGTGTGCTACGATATAAAGTCATTCCCCTGCAGATAATTAACTGAGCAACTGTATGAGTAATTTGTGAACATAATTTACAGTCACTAATGATATTGAGGTACATTGAAGCAATTATAGAAATCCTCATTAAAATATTAATTTGTACTAGGTAGTAATTTGTCTACATTAAGAAATGACAGAAAATTGGTGTAGTTCTTTTGAGTTCCATTCACTCCCTCATTATTTTAAACACGAAATGATAACAGTAGGGAAAGACCATTTTCATAATTAAAAATTATGATACATTGCTACTGCATGTTAACATGGGTAAATTCCATTGACTTTTGACTGAATGGTTTTTGTTTTTTTGTGTTGCTTAAGATAATCATTAATGTTGCATAAAACTGGGGCTTGTTTAGAAAACTGCACTGGAACACTAGGTGTTTGGGAAGATCCAAGCCCCTTCTTGCCCTGACCATATAGAGGATAATCTTAGCACAGAAATCTGTTTCCTAATGACATAATTTGGGCTTTGAGTCCACATCTGCCCTTTGTGATTGAGTAGCCATCTGTTCAGTTAACAAAAGCTACTCTCATTTCATGTCCCGTTCAGTCTGTCATCTCCACCAAGGAATGCCACTGACAAGAAATGACAGAATGGAGTGAAGGAAGTCTCATCACCATCTATGAGCCACAGATGATAACCGGAGGTGCTGGCTTCCATGGTCAAGCATGAAGTTTTGAAGTGATGTGGTAGCACCTTTGTAGGAATACAAGCTATTGGACAGTTCAGTGAAATGTGAAGGAGAAGTGGTTGAGCTCAAAGTTAGTGCTGAAAGAGATTGGATAAAATTGGGCTTGAAAAGCAAATGTATTTTGACATATGAATTTTCCTTAAAATTAAAGAACATGTATAGAAACTCAGTAGGTTGTAGTTGCTTCTAAATATGGAGAAAGATCCCTATATATAACATCTCCAACTGCCAAAAATCCAGATTTTCATGATATTTTATTAGCTTGAATTATGAGTTCTTCTATTCTGTAATGATCATGGTTACAATCAAGAAAGTGATATTGTGTTCTCTAAGTAAAGAGAACACATGCACATATATTATGCTCCTTCCTTGGCTCTGATTTTACAAATGGAATAACTGAGGTTTTGTTGGCAGGGTGCTTCAGCTACCTATTTGGGACAAAACTTGTCAGGGAAGTGATAGAATATGCTGGTCAGTGTCTGAAGACACACCTCAGATTCCTTTGGGACCCAGAGAAAACATAAGTATGTGTCCCACAACCTCAGTCAGAGAGAAGATTAATCAGTCATCTATTTTAATCATCTGGCTAATTTTTCTAGGCTTTAGGTCAAACCTGGAAAGTGAATAGTGTGTGAGCTTCATGGCTATTGGTCATTGCATGATGGACATCTCAGATCAGAGGCACTTCACTCTTTGTTTCCTTGGTGGTCAGGTGCCTAGTGCATGTTAATCCTTGACATATCTTAAACCAATATAGATTTGAGTGTAAGTGTGACAGGCTATGCTGCAGATGGGCAAAGGATTCTTAGAACTCTACCCCACAACCTTGAGCAAGGAAATGGTCCATCTTTGAATCATTTTTCCTCATTCTTTTCTAGGAAAGCTGCCTTCCAGCTAAGTACCTGAGCTTTAGGGTGGTGGTAGGGTTTTTAGACAAGAGCTGTAGAATGAGTGATTAATATGCACTCAGGGAAGAGAAGAGACAAAAGATAAAAGGAAGAAGCCGAAGGTAAGAAGGAACCAAGCCAGAACAGAAATACAGCAGCCACTGACAGACACAAGCCACTGAGCTGGGACCACTGAGATGCAAGAGAGTGAGGTTTCCTGTTTTATGTTGCTGTTGTGTTGAAATGAATCATTTTTCACTTTATATCTAAACTATGGCCAGACAATTTAAAATGTTTTTTTTTTTTTTTTAATTAGAGTCCGGGTCACAGCTCAGTGGTACAGTGCTTGCCTAGCATATGCATGGTGCTAGGTTCCACCTCATGCAATGAAAACAAATCAAACAAAACTGAAGAGTTTTACTTTTTTGCTCTGGACTGTGTCATCAGATGCCTACTGGCTGGCTCTGCATCACTTCCCTGGATGGAGATGTTAGTACTTGGCCTCCCCTGGACTTCCTGTTCTCCTAGTGATGGGGAGGGAACTTAGTATTGATCCACTGTTGCTGTACTCTGGTAGGAACACAGAACTGTTGTGGATAAAATCGCTGTTTTAGAAGTATGTATAGACAGATGCTGTAGTTTTCTTGAGACCAGAGAAATAAAAAGGTTTTGCTATTTTTCCTCCAAGGGAACAAGCACAATATTAAAGGCAGCATTTTGTAAAAGTGCAAGAACACAATTTTATATAAAGTCGGCAATGGGTTATTCTTAGAAGAGCATCTATGTTCTCCTAATCTGAACATCTTTGTGTCCCTCCATTTTTTTCTTGGATACCAGAACTCCTGCAGCCTACCCAGGGATGAGCACTGGCCATTATCTCTAGTCTCTGGACCTTTTCCGCATTGACTTGACCTAAACCTGCCCAGTCAGTAGCCTTTAGTCACACACAATAACTGCTGATGGACTTAGCATGTCTCCTCTTCCCAGGAAGACAGTTTTCTTCTCTGTGAAACAATGATCATGAGACCAGCTGAAGATCTGCTCCATGACCACCTTGTTAGGTGGTCAGCACAGAATAAGATTCTTTCTAGTTTTAGAAGTATGAGGAGACCTATATAGAATAGCTGCAAGTGAGAGACAGCTGTAGGTTCCATACTGGTCACAACTGAGAACAGGGGTTGTCTTGGTCTGGAAGGGTGTAACTGAATAGTACAAGCTTTGTGAGTCTCTATGGAAACAAAAGAGGGTGAGGGAGGGAGAGAGGAAGAGAGAGAAGGAGAAAGGGAGAGAGAGAAAGAGAATGAGAAAGAGCAAATGAGAGGATGAATACTGTATGCCACAAAGCTTCCCTTATACCATGTCAGTGGCCTGACCCATGGCCACACATGGAAGAACCTCACTTTAGAAAATAAACAGGAGAAAATACATTTCTGAAGGGTTGTAATAATAAAAGTGAGGAGAAATAGAAATATTTCAGTAGATACTCGGTGACACACTAGATTATTATCTATTTTCTCCATGAAAGTATAGTTGAAATAGATTTCTAACAAAAGCACAAAGAATATTTAAACTGAAAAATTAACTCTGAGGTTTATCTATAAGAAAAAGATAAGAATGCACAGCCAAAGCATCTTTGAACAATAAAATAACCTGAGAACCTTTACTTACACTAGCTAAGGTGACATCCATCAAACACTGCATTGTCAGGGACTAGGTAGCACAAAGCACTGTCAGGTAATCTGGGGAAAGCAACAGAGGCTAATCTTTTATGGGGCTTTTGTTTGGTATTTTGTTTTGCTTCATGCTTAGAGAATTTTAAATGTGTCTCTAAATCCATTCCAAAGAAATACATCAATTTAATACGACTCTGTCTGGAGAAGCAAGCAGCTCACAATTATCATTGTACCAATCTTTCTAAAATTGTGTCCAGTGTTGGACACACACACACACACACACACACACACACACACACACACAGCTTTACCTGGAAGCTATAGCAGTCAGAGTGGGTCTTTGTAGAATAACCCAAGCCTTTCCAGTAGATTCCCACCTCTACAGTGTGCAGGGCCATGAGCACCCACCCTGCTCAGCCCCTGCTAGCTGCACTTGCCTGGTAGGACTCATCTTCCTTTCCATGCATGGCCCAGCATAAGTCAAGGGGCTGAACCACCTCTGTTGTTCCCCCTCATGCAGGGTATCTAGAGCAGTTCCATGATTTCCCCTTGTCTAACAACTTGAGCTCCTTCATGGTCTTCCTCTGTATTTGTTTATGTCTGTGTCTGCTCTTCTCAGCAAAAATGTCTGGCTTTTAACACCAAGTTAGGACATCAGAACAAGCAAAACCGTACTTTTATTTCCTCCATGACTCTCTCTTTTTTAAGAATCACCATAGTATTAAGGGGTTCTAGTCCTGAGCTTTAAGTAGGAATCCTACATCAGTGTGTATTGGCCTGTGGCTTCTGGAGTGCATCTGTGCCCACTTCTCATCAGAACCATAGCTTCCACATCTTGATGTTCTAACAGTGTGATATTGAAGGTGCACTGTCCCTGGGGCATAGCTGCACTTGGAGGATGGTGCTGCCAATGATGCTGTCACAACCAAGTTTTACTTAATATTGAATGAGAGAGGGTACCCATGCCAAATGGTTCATCCTTTAAAATTCGGGTTTCTATTGCCTTCACAGTTGTGTAACCATCGCTACATTAAAACACTTTCATCATCCTAGAGAGAAACCTCATGCCAGTTAGAAATCAGCCCTCCTCATCCTGGAACACGTTGATAGGCTTGTTGATAACTTATTTACCCAGCCACAGGGTATAGGATCTTTCTCTCTATATTCTTTCCTTTAGAATATTTTCAGGGTCCATCTTTAACTTAAAATACATGGATACTTTGTTATTTTTATGGCCAAATAGTATTTGATTGTATGGATTCACCATGTTTTGTTTACCATGCATCAGAGTTTATTTACTCACCAGTTACTTGATGGACATTTGGGTTGTTTTCACTTGAGGGCCAATTTAAGGGATACAAAATGGAATCATACCGTGGTTTAAATTTGCATGTACCCAATGGCATTGTTGAACATCTTCATAGGATTTTGTTTTCTGTTCAAGAGCCTTTTCCTGTTTTTTAAACCATTGTTGAATTATGAGTTGTAGAACATTGTTATTCTATATTATTTGTAATTTGCTAGTCTTATTTTATGAGTTCTTTAACATTATTGATGTGGTCCTTTGTAGCACATAAATTCTAATTTGCTTTGTTTATATCTTTGTATCTGTGCTTTGTCAGTTCTAAGAAACCAATGTCACATCTTTGCTCCCAAGTCGTCTTATAAAAGCTTTATATAGGGCTGGGTGGTGGTGGCGCACGCCTTTAATCCCAGCACTCGGGAGGCAGAGCCAGGCGGATCTCTGTGAGTTCGAGGCCAGCCTGGGCTACCAAGTGAGTTCCTGGAAAGGCGCAAAGCTACACAGAGAAAACCTGTCTCGAAAAACAAAAAAAAAAAAAAAAAAAAAAAGCTTTATATAGACTACCTGTGGTAGCTAATCTTGGTTGTCAACTATATCTGGAATCAATTAAAACCTAAGCAACTGGGCATTGCCTTGACTGGATCATTTGAGGTGGGAAGACCCACACTAAATCCAAACCACCCATCCAGTGACAGCCCAAATAAAAGGACATGGAAGACAGAAACATTTTGCTTTTTACCTGTTTGCTCTCACTCTCGCTGACAAGTTTATTCTGCTGCTGAGGCCTACTTCTTCAGGATTCTAATGACTATTGAAGGCTGGATAAGAGACATCCAGTCTCATAGACTGAACAATTACTGGATTCTTGGCCTTACTGTTGGGAGACAACCATTGTTGGAATAGTGGGCCCATAGCCTGTAAGCCACTCTAATACATATACCTGTTCATTCTACCAGTTCTGCTCCTGAAGAGGACCCTGGCATTGCCTTTACCCTTAGTCTTCAAATTTTCTTGAACTAATCTCAGTATATGATGTGATGTAGGACACATGCATTGTATGCATGTGTGTCCATTTATCCTGGTATCTTTCTTTTCTGCTTGATTTTTCTTTTCTTTCTTCATTATGTTTTTACTCAGAAACTCACTATATAGCCCAGATTGCTGTCATCCTCCTGCCTCAGCCTCCTGAGAACTGGGATTATAGTCACGTACCACCATACCTCCCATCTTTGCACCATTTTTTTTTTTAAGAACAGGACATTTTCAAGGCTTATATCTGGGTTCTCTATTCTATTTACACCATCTAGTTACTAGTACTTATGCCTAAACCATGGTGCCTTGAAGGGCTTTGCCATTCACCCTTGCAGTGTTCTGAAGTTGAGGCCTGTGGTTTCCTACTTTTGTTCTTTTTGACAAAATCTTTTTGAATATTCTAAAATTCTTGATTTTCCAAATAGAATTGATTTGTCAGTTCCTGGCAAAAGATGCAGCTGAGATTGTTTGAAAGGTTGGATCAAATCTGTAAATAGGTTTTGAGGCTTGCTGCCATGGTTAACAATCTTACTGATCCATGAACTTGGAATGGCTAGTTGTGGAAAAGAATTGTGATTGTAGAATGGCTGAATCTGTGTGTGGGGCAAAGCTGTTGAGACTGTAAGATGGGGTAAGGCACTGCCTGAACGATGTTACTGCATGGACTGGGACGTGGTATGGATAGGAACACTGCAAGGACAAGGGGGCATCCCCTGGATTCAGGGTGGGGGTCTGGGGGTTGCTGCATGGAGTAGACATTGCATGCACTCAGGGGGGTATCATGTGTACTGGGGAATTCTGTGTATAGTGGGGAGCACTGGTAGACTGAGGAACCCCCTCTTGAAGCAAAGTTCTATTCATACTTCTGCCTCTGGTTCTATTAAGCACTGTATAAATGAACAGTTTTTGTTATTGTCCTTTATAATACTGTAATCCAACATTCTAAATTAATTCAGTATATAGGAGAAGGATCTTAACAATTAAGCCAAGAAGAATTATCCTCTAAAGAACTCAGCTATAAGGTATGATTAATTTCACCATTGTTTTGACACATGGCAGTTCAAGTTCAACCTTGTTACAGGTTTTCAGGATGTTCAAATGGATGCTGATGAGCCTGTGAAATCCACTAACTCAAGCTGTTATTTTTTAAAGTATTAGAAGCTTGTGCCTAATTTAATTTTACAGTCAAATGTGACATCTCTGACACACATGCATTTGGGAAATGTTGGTGTCTTACATTTATTTCTCATCTTGTTCCTACCTGCGGTTTATTTTTCCCATATGAGCCACATTTTATGTTTTTAGCTCATCTAAAGAAGGATATCTTAAAAATATATATCCTGACAGTATGTTCATCTTTGTGAATCTCTAAGTCCTTGTGGAGTATGTAAAAATTCACACAGTCTCACATGTAAAACATGCATCCCATATACAGTAAAGGTAGGGAGTCCTTTAGTTTTGCATTTTATAGTCAGTGGCAGCACTCTAGTCAAAATATGCATTTTATGAGCAGTAATTCTCAGAAGAGTTGGCAGTTGGATCTATAGTAGCAATCCATTTACTTTGTTTTGATTGGGTAATTGCCTTTATAATCCTTGAATATATGTACAGTCTTTTTTCCTCAACACTTTTCTCACAATTAGATTGCATTTTAAAATCCAGTTCAGACTGATAGATATAGATTTTAAATAATGCTGAAATGTGGTGTGCATCCAGTCTTGTTACTTAGTTGCTGTACAAGATGTTGGAGCTGTTGATCTGTGGCTTGCTTTAGTTTCTGTTTTTATAGAAAGAGAAATCATTCAGTAACTCTAAGTCCTACCCATCTTACTTGAAGTCCAGTTACTGACAGGTTGCTGGGTTTTTTTAATGCCATACTCTATAACAGAGATCTTAGTATCACCATAGGGCATTATCATTGTATAAAGCAATCATTCTCAACCTGTGGGTCACACATATCAGATCTTATATATCAGATATTTATGATTCATAACAATAGCAAAATTACAGTTATGAAATGGCAACAAAATAACTTTATAGTTGGAGGTTACCACAACATGAGGAGCTATATTAGTAGCATTAGGAAGGTTGAGAACCACTAGTCTAAAGTTTGAGTCTCTATACATTTTAAAGCAGCAGTTTCAGGAATGTACTTAATTTTATTTTCTCTGGAGTAAGAGAAAATGTAATCTCTACTTCTATTACACATCTGGGAACTGTGCCTGTGGCTCCCACTAGTGATCATCAGACATGGAGTTGTATCTGTCTAGGGGCATTTGGTTGATGGCCCAGCACAGCACAGACATTGATAGTGGAATTCCTCACAGACGTTGATAGTGGAATTGGATGGGATGCTCTGGGCTTGGCTGTCTGGTCAGGGCATTCACAGTTAGAAGAACATGATGGGTCATTGTGATCAGACCCATCTTATGTTCCTCTCAAACCTGTCACCAGCGTGTTTATGTTTCCAGCCATATATCCTTCAGCTTCTCACTTCTGCATCCTTGTCTTGGCTTCAACTGTCCTCAGTTTCCCCAACAGAATCTGGGCATAGTTATAAAATCCCTAACGTTTGGCTTTCACCAGGTGACTGAGCCCCAACACCAGGTGATTCCTGTGGGCACTCCAATTTGAGGACATCTTCTCTGCTTCCAACTCTGTTCAGCCCACAGACCCAATGCCTGAATCCTTCTATTCGGTCCCCACTTTCTCTCCCCCTATGTCCTTCTTCTCTAGCTTTGCACCCCCTGGCTCCTTTCTCCTAGCCCTTTGCCCTTTCCCTGAGACTACTTGATCTACGTTTCTCAAGCTCTTCAACTTAGATATGACCTCAGTGCCACCCCCCAAAACCACATGGACCTGTCCAACAAATAGATTAGTCTACTGGTGAACAGGAAACAGTGTCTCCTTGAACACACATTTCTTGATTTCATCTGCCAAATAAAAACTAATTTATGTATTTTTTCTTTGAATTCACATGAGATGTGATGGTGTATAACACTTAAAAATGAAGTGGAAAATATCATTTTTGAAGAGGCTGAGCGACAGTGGTAGTGTAGGCCGTGAAGTTCTATTCTGCCCACCACCCTTGACATTAGATGTAAATTATGCTTCAAAAATATACTTGTGTGACAGAGCCTGGGTGTGTGTCAAATGAGGGGTTTGATTTCTGAGTTTGCTGTTCTTCTGTGTTGCTTGTTCTGTCAACTCTTGATCAAGTGACAAGAGTAGATTTTTAGGGGGATTCATGATGACTTAGGCCTGGTGGCTTGTGCAGGAAGCAACATCTCTTCTCTATAGAACAAATCAGAGAGGTGCATCCTATCGCCCACTCAGGGAGAGTGAGAGCCCGTGTCCAGTAAACACGTGAACTACACGTGACAGGCAGCATGGAGCTGCTGCATGTATCACTCTTGGGTTCTTAGGTGAGAACAATTATCTGAAGGTGTATTTGTTCCTTGCCCAAATGGTTTTTGTCTTTTGTAACAGCAAGGAACTCTTTTCTAAATCACAGCAGGCAGGAAAAAAAAAAACTTAAAAAAAAAGATTTTTAATTGCCAGGAGTTGTGGTTTACATGTGTAATTCCAGTGCTTGGTCAGCCTGGCCTACATAGAAAGACCCATCTAAAACAAGGAAGAGACTTCAACTTAAATAGTTTAACAGGTTCAGCATGCCATGAGAATCTGATTCATTTGTTTTTATCATTATTGTTGGATTGTTTTATTTTTCCTCTTATGTAAGTAACAAGTAGGCCCAGAATCAAGTTTCTGTTCCTGGTGACTGGCAGGGTCTGTGAGGAATAGGTTTCCAGGCATCAGTGGGGCACTTGGGGCACTCTGAGAGCCTACTGAGGATCATTGATTTTTTTTTCTCACTTTTACAACATTTAATCCCAGGGTTCTAATGATTGCAATTCCATGATATATTTCTTCAATTCCAAGAACCCATTGACAGCAATGCTCAGCCATGTTGTGTGACACTACAAAGAAGAAAGGAGGCTGCAACAGCTACTGTAAGAACACTTCCACTTCATGATAACACACTAGGAAAAATATGTGTAAGAGAAACTATAGGCAAGTTCCACAGAAGGAGGGTTGAAGAGGCCCCATGCCTCGCTGGGGCAGTTAGTGCTTACAAGGGGAGTGAGAGACATTTTCTTCAGTGGTGTAGACACTGGTAAGGTGCCCTCAATCTTCTAAATAATCCCTCACCCAGGCTCCTGTAAGTGAACCTAATGAAGCTCATTGGATCATACATGGACACAGACAGACAGACACACACACACACACACACACACACACACACACACACACACACACAAAAGGAGAAAGGGGACTAGATGCCCTAATTGGGAAGAGGAAGGGGATCAGCGGGAGTGGGAAGAGAACAAGAGAAAGTAATGGGAGTAAGTTTGATTTTGTTTGTTTGTTTGTTTAAAAAAGTACATTATACATGTGTATGACAGTGGCATACTGAGATCCACTATTGTGTATAATTAATTTGTTTTCTAAAAAAACAGATTTTTAAAAAGACAGACTGTAGAAGTAACGGTCTTTTTCAATAAGAAACACAGAACCAATGCAAAGAAGAAAGCCAAGAGGTCAGAGCTAAGAGCTAAAAACCTTACCCTTCATCTCACGGTGGTCCTACCTCTCCGAAAGAGACCTACTTCCTGTGTGTCTGTCTTTATAAAGACTTTCTGTTCTGCCTTCTCATTGGTTGTAAACCCAACCACATGACTGCCTTGTCACTGCCTGTCTGTACAGACCTCCAGGTCTTCTATGGTTGGTATTGAGATTAAAGGCGTGGGTCTCCATGCTGGCTGTATCCTTGAACACACAGAGATCTACCTAGCTCTGCCTACCAAGTACTGGGATTAAAGGTGTGCACCACCAACGCCCAGCTTTTGCTATGGCTTGCTAATAGCTCTGACCCCTAGGCAACTTTATTTATTAAAATACAAATAAAATCACTTTTCAGTACAAATAAAATATCAGCATAACAGACTCCACATACTGATGTTGGAGTGGCCAAGTACTCTCTGGTTTATTTTGTTGAGTGATGTTTTTGATCTTCATGGTTTAATGGTCCATTGGTTTTCAGTGTTGAGTAATACTCCTTGGTCTGGGTGAAGCACATTTTATTTCTCTTGTTTACTGAGTAACATCTTGGTTGCTTCCAGTGGATGAAACTGCTGTAAACACCCAGTTTCTGTGTGCACACAAGTTCTGAACTTCTACGTAAACACCAAAGAGAGAAATTGCTGGACATGTGGCAAGCATACATACGGATAAATGTAAGAAGCCGCCAACCTCTTTTCCAAGTGGCTGTCTTCACCATCTGTGAGTGACAGTCTCCATTGCTCCCATCCTCCTAGGTGTTTGCAGGTTAGTGCTGTGGCTCTAGGTCTTTTCATTAGTGCTCACTGGGAAGATACGGTTGAGTACCTTTTCATAGACTGGTTCGCCATCTGTATCTCTCCCTGATGAAGTGATGGTTCAGATCAATTGCCTGTTTTGTTTTTACCTGCCTTAGATTGTGGTAATCTTTTTATGCCTATTTATATATTTACTAATTTTAGCTTTTTATTTTTACGATATTCCTTCCCAATTAGCTGCAGCTGTCAATGTACTTTGGCCCGGGTTAATTATGGGAGTTTCAGATGGAAAATTCCTAGATCAGATTAGCCTACAGGTATGGCTATAAAACATTTTCTTAATTGCTAATTGATGTACCTGGGCCCAGTCCACTGTGGGTAGTGCTATTCCTAGGTATGTGGGCCTGGACCGTATTAGAAAACTGGCTGTGTGACCCCAGCTGGTAAGTTTCATTCCCTCCATGGCTAATATTCCAGGTTCCCTCAATGGTGGGTTGGGACTTGTAAGTATAAGGTGAAACAAACCCTGTCTTCCCCCAAGTTGCTTTTGGTCATTGTGCTTATCGCAGGAACAGAAAGGAAAGGAGCACAATGTTACAGGACTTTTGGATGTGTTACATTTATGACTCTCTCAAATCTGTGAGATAAAAAGAGGCAAACACAGGAGAAGCAGGGGCAGCTATCCGTGTGGGTCCCTCCCTCTTCTCGTAGCAGTGTCTTTAATTGAACAAAATATTTCAGTTGCAATGTAGAGTAATTTATCAATTTCTAAATTACAGTTGAGAACATATTTTGTGATGCTTAAGGAATCTTTATCCACTCATATTAATGAAAGTTTTTTTTTAAATTTGTTTACTGATTTGCCTTTCATAGTTGTCTGTGCAAGTGTAGTTAAGCTACACCTGGTTTTATATGCCATGCTTCATTTTTCTATCAATTGCAAATGTTTTAAATTTTTTTCCATGCTTCACTGCAAAGGCTCTCTTATCACAATGAAGTGGACACACACATGTGGATCCTTTCTGGGTCCTGTATTTTCTCTGTCCTTTCTGGCTGTGTCTTTTCAACAAATTCTTTTTTAAAAAATTATCCTAGGTTTACAATAGTTCTTGATACCTGTTCACATAACTCTTAAGCTTTTCATTTTTTCCCCAACATTTCCTTGACTATAGGCGCTCTTTTCCTTTTCCATTTAAGATTTGTATTCACTTTGTTAATTTTAAAAAATATATTCTGAGAATTTGATTTCTATTATTTTGAATGTATAGTTTAATTTGGAGGGAATTGAGAACTTGGAAATATTAATTCACCTAACTCATAGGCATGAACTATAATTTATACAGATCTTAAAATCTCCTCAATAACATTTATAATTTTCACTGTATAGATCCTGCAATCTTTCAGTAAACTCACAATAATGGCAACATTGAATGCTGTTGCACATTTTGTCTCTTTAATAAATTATTTGTTACTTATATGTTGAAATATAATTTTAAATATTGGCACTATATATGATTAAGTAGTAATTTAATTCCAATGATAAATTGCTATTCTGTCTTTAGAGATATACTTAGAGTCTGTACATACTTACTGGCTTTATCTGTAAAGCATGACAGCTTTATTTCTCATTTATAATGTTTGTGAATGATTTTTGTGTTTGTGAATTAATTGTGCTGACTGGGAACTCATCAGGAGACTTCACAGAAGCCCTATGCTCCTTTGTACCTGAAAGGCCATGGAAGTTCCTTCTGATTAAATTTTACTGGGGATGAGTGATGTATTTTCATCAAGTTTTTTTTTTTTTTAGATGAAGAACTCTGTAAATTCACTGACAGTTTTCATGGAGTGTCTGTGGACATCTTCAATCACCCTGTACTCATGCCTCTATGTAACAGGCCAGTCTCTCACTATTCCATGAGGCATATGTGATGGTGTGCTATCTGTGATACTGTCCTCAGCCTCTACCCAGGGTCAAGCTCTTTCCTACTAAATTGTTATCTCTGGACCTGTCACTAAATGAAGCCTCCCTAACAGCCAAAGAGGGACTGACAGGGTCCTATGTAGAAGCTGCTTCAGGACCTGTACCATGGGAAGCCACCCCTGTGATTGATTCCAGGCATGGATATTCTATTATCTTGGCTCAGTAACTGTTTCATGTCATGGGTTGCACCAAATTTTAAGGTGAATTATGATTAGCTTCCATTTCTTTAAAAATATTTCTCCTTTGGAGTAGAAGTAGGGATTTTTTTCCCTTGGAATTTTACATCTTTGATTACAAGGTAGATTGATACATGATATATTGTTAGAACACCCTCCTTGTAGAGTTTTGGCTGAGGTTGATGAAGGTTCATGGTGTTTCTTATACTCCTGTCTTCTGGAGGAATATGTATCATGTTCATCTTGCCAGAAATGCTGGGAGGAATTTGCTAATAATGATATAGTGCCCTGGATTATACTATGTGAAAGGCTTATAATAAACCTTATAATGACCTAAACCCTTTAAATGGACGTAGAAATAGATGTATTTACATTCAGGTTTCAGAAGACTTTTGACTCTGGGCGTAGGAAGCTATTTCTCTGTGAAAGCAGGTGGCAGCTATTATAATCCTTGAAGTAGCTTGGTTTCAAATCTAGAAAGACAGAATGACAAGGGTGTTTGTACCAATCAAGACAACCTCCATGCAAATAGAGGATTATATTTTCACCAATCATAGGGCCACCAAAGGAAGTGATTCCCCTCCGGACTGGGTGAAAAAATGGCTACAGATTCTTATAGAATCCACCTAAGCTTGGGCTGGCAAAATGTCAAGCCAGAGCTATTTTCAATCAGTTGTGATTGCCATACCTTCTGGAGCCAGACTTGTGCTTTGGTATCAAGAGACCTTGAGGCATCCAGGAGTGTCTGATGCAGATAGTGCTCACGTGAGAGCTGTTAAGCTGACTGCTTGCCCGACAAACCTTCACTAGGCAGCCAGGCATGAGGGAAAGGCCTAACAGCTGTAAATTAGGAAGTGAACTCATCCTGGCTGCGACATTTTAGCTTATTTAAAGGAAAAATCAACTATAAAAGAATGCTGCCAGTACAGGATTTTATCCAGAGTGACTTAACAGTATTTAACAGTGCTCTAAAGATGTTTAACTCCTGCCCCAGTCCCCCAGGGAGAGATGGGTCCCTCTGACCTGTATATCAGGCATTTTGAAAAATTTTGTATTCAATACAAAATTCCACATGTCAGTGAATTTAAACCTGAAAAATCAGAAGTATCAAATTCACTACATATTGAAACTGAAAAGTCTTATCATTTTATTGTTCCTTTAATACATGACAGTTGCTCTAGAAAGATGTGATGTGGGGTGTCGCTGTTAATGTCCCACCTCCACCCTCTTGGTCTTACCTTGCCTTTCTTATGAGCACATCTATGTTTTTATGAAGACATTTTCCTGGTATATCTATGGGCATGACTGCTCCTTTACTTTGGAAATATCAATTAGAAGCAGGTTTATTCTTATCTGGCTTGTTATTTCTGCCATCTTCTCTTTATTTTCATTTTTATTTCATTTGTGTTATGCACTTAAGATAACTCAGCATGGCCAGGCTTCTGATTGTGCTGTCATTTGGCTTAGTAATATTTCACTATGGCTTTGATCCAAGTTATTTTTACATATTTTTCATCTTCCTTAGATTTCCTCTGTTTAATTTCTGAGTTGTCAATTCACCGTTTAGGCTTTCTGTTTTCATAATGTCCCCCCTCCTGAGGAATATCTACACACAATTTTTCTGGTGATCTTTAGGGCTATCCTACTGTGACCAAGGATGTGTTTGATTCTTCCAGGGTCCAGCATTTTCATTGCCTAGCTCTAATGTAGCTGTAATTTTGAGTATGAATATAATTTTGACTGAGTCTTAAGGATTTGAGTAAGAAAATCTCTGCTGCTGATTGTGTTTCTCTTTATGGCACAGCATAGATACAACACTAAAGGTATTGTGATGCTGATAAGTGTTTGCCATCTGAGCCAGCCTAAGCCCTGCTGTGTCAGGTGGCAGTTCTATGAACATCTGGAGGCAGACATTTCTGAGAGTCCTAATTCATAAGAAGAATTAACTGACCCTTCAAGTAGTGAATACTTCTTTCCCAAGACAAGAAGGTAATAGTGTCTTGTGTTCTCTGGGGTTGCACAAGAGTATTTCATTCATTATTCTGAGAGGTATGTTTTCAGGTGAAAATTAGAAAAGCAAGGAAGGCAAAACTGAATCATGTGATTGTGATAATACAAAAGACTACTAAGGAAAGGCCATGGACTTGGTTCCAGATCAGAATGTTTGCACTGTCCTCTTCTTACAGTCTTCTCATTTGAGGAAAAGCATAATTTATTTTATATCCACTTTTAAATGTGTCCCAACACATGTGTTCTTTAGTTAAGCTTGTTGTGTGTTCAGACACACCCATTCTTGACTTATTTTTCTCCCAGTTGAACATGGTATGGTTCTTCATGACTTGTGAGCTGGAGCAACTCATTGTAGAAAATGTGTAGAAACATAGAGTCAAGCATGCTTGTGTAGGTTCTCAAGTCTTCCACAAGGACTGGCCCAGGAGCATCTGAGTTTGCAATAGCACTAATGGAGGTTCTGTCTACATAAAGGGTGTCCCAAAATCCAGACTTGGGCACCATTTGTGACATGTTGATGAGGTTTGGAACTAGGTCTACAGGAAAATGCATACATTTTCATGTTCCCAGTAGTTCCCAGCAGATGCTGCTGCTGCTGCTTCGTCTGCTTCTGCTTCTGCTTCTGCTTCTGCTTCTCCTCCTCCTCCTCCTCCTCCTCCTCCTCCTCCTCCTCCTCCACCACCACCACCTCCTCATCCTCATCCTATCTTCTTCCCCTCCCTCCTGTTCTTCCTAGTTTATTTCTGGTTTTACTTGTATTTCTCCACAAGAGAGTGAGTTTTTTAAAAATCATTTATTTTTGGAGTTTATAAGAACTGCACTTCCCCCTTCCCTTTGCTTTCCTCTCTTCAAATCTTCCCATATACCCTCATACCTCTCCTTTCTCTTTAAAATTCATGGCCTCTTTTTGCTTTGTTGGTGGTGTGGTGGTAGTGGTGGTGATGGTGGAGTGTGAGTGCATGCGTGTGTGTGTGTGTGTGTGTGTGTGTGTGTGTGTGTGTGTGTGTGTAGTTTCAGTGATAATCATTTCACATTGGATAACCAATCGGTATGCTCTTTCCTAGGAAAGACTGTTTCTCTTGCTCTCAGTTTTCATTGGTTACTTGTAGTTTTTGTCTAGGGCTGAGGCCCCATGAACTTTATCTGTCCGTGTTAACATGTCTATTGATGCCATCCTTGTGCAGCTCATGTTTATGAAGTCATGTTGGTTAGATTTTATGAGTGTATATTTTCTGACATTCTCAGTGGACACAATCTCAAACCAAATTCATATTCCTTGGGCTCTTAAAATCTATCTACCCCTTTCTCTGCAATGATTCCTGAGCCTTAGGTGCAGGAATTGTGTTTGTAGATAGATGTATCCTTTGGGAATGGACTTCACAACTCTGCATTTTGACTGGTTGTAGTTTTCTATAATGGTCTCCATCTGTAGCGAAGAGAAGTTTACTTGATGAGGGGTGTCTTAATTAGGGTTTTTAATTGGTGCAAAGAGACACCATGACTATGGCAACTCTTCTAAAGAAAACATTTAACTGGAGTGGTTCACTTATAGTTTTAGAAGTGTATAGTTCAGTACAGTATCATCATGATGGGGAGCATGGAATGATACGGGCAGATGTGGTGTTGGAATAGTAGCTGAGAGTCCTACATCTTGCAGGCAACAGGAAGTCAACTGATACACTTGGCAGTATCCTGAGCATAGGAAACCTTGAAACCCATCCCCACAGTGACACACTTCCTCCAACAAGGTCATACTCCAACAAAAACCACACCTCCTAATAGTGCCACTCCCTTTGAGATTATGGGTGCCAATTATATTCAAACTACCACAAGGGGTGAGGACTACACTTATCTGTAGGAATAAAGACAAATATTTAGAATGTAGTTAGGGTTTATGTTGGTTTAGTAAATTGCTGGTTTGTAGGTTATCCTTCAAGATCTATGACTTCACTAACATTGAATGTTTGGCTATTGAAGGTTTCCACAATCAGGCATGATTTCCTTCTTGTTGGCATATCTTAGATCCAATTAGAAAGCTAGATAGTTAATAATATGATTCCTTATGGCTTTTTCAGACATCCTTATTATTTGAGCTTCTAACATCATACCCCACAGTGGTACCACTATAGTGTCCATAGACCTGTTCTATTTTTTAAACCTGGGAAAGGAGATGCTATTTTCTTGCCTCTACAGTTACTCCGTACACTGCTCATTGTGAACAGAAAATGAAGAAAGGTCCATGTGTGCAGAATATGTCTCTACCACCTACCCTGGGCCTGGGACAGGCTGGTGAGTGTTGTTGCTAGAGCAACAGAAGGCAGAGAGATGATATTGGAGTGTTTTCATCTCTAGAGAAATTCTTAAAAGTACAACAAAGAAGTATAGCTAAAAATAATAAATATGATGAACTTGAATCAGACATACTTGACTCATTTAAAGAAGGAAGGAAAAAAGGGTCACAGTGATGTGCTTGACTCAAAACCTTCTGGATAGTCAATAGCCACCCAAAATCAACCCAAGGCACTGACTTTTGAGCTCCTTGTCTCACACTGGTGATAATTAAAGCCAGGGACACATAGAGAAGCAAAGTGAGATCAAGCTTTATTAAGTATAATCAAGACAAAATGAGAGAAACTCCCAAGAATGCAAGGGCCCAAGGGCGGGAAAACCTGTTGAACTGCTTGTTCTTGGGAGACAAGATAATGCCTATCAAGATTGCTTAATTCTCTGGGGATACTGAGTTTGAGTAAATTGGGTATATGTGCCCATACCCTATGCCTGTCTCCCAGGAAATGATCACAAGCTGTTCATGTGTAGGTCACCCAAACTGGTGAGTAGTCACATGTTGAAGCCCCCATTTCCCCATCTTTGACTTGTTTTTAGCTGATGATGCTGAATCATTTTGCTGATTCCTGTCAGTCCCACTGGCATTGCCAGTCACCAACCTTGTAGGTGTCCTTGGTCTCCCAGATTGGGTGTGTCTTCCTGGCTATTAATTAAAATATGGTCTCTGTGTTCTCACATTTGCATACCCGTTTAGCTTTACCTTTTACCTTACTGCCTATAGAGAGCTAACTCCTGTCAAGAGGAAGGACAAAAACAAACAAACAAACAAACAAACAAACAAACAAAAACAGAAGAGTCCAACAAGAAACAAGGACCAATCATGGTATATTTAACTCAAATAATATCAGGTATTGCCTTCAAAGGCCTTGAAAAGAATGATTCGAGTAAATGATGAAATGTAACTTTATGATGTTTAAAAGAAACATGCTTCACAACAAGACAAAACAAAAGACATTCCAGGTCAAAACAAGCCTGAGAGCCATTTCTGGGATTTCATACAGATGAAGCAGGTGGTGGGAAGGAGGTCAAAAACAAGACCTATCTCTCCAGGAGTTTAATATAAAGCTCCAGGTTACCTTAGTAACATGAGAAAACTCTCCTCTCCTGAATAGAACAGTCTCACAGAAGGGTTGTTATGTATCTTCACCACCTGTCCACTGGGTAGTGGGAACCAGACCTTCTTCACAGCCCCTTACACAACCCCTCTCCTGGCTGAGTCACTGAGCAAGTGATTGTGCAAACACCCAAAGGCAGGGCTGCTGTGGGATGGTCTGTATGTTAAATTGCTCTGATTGGTCAATAAATAAAACACTGATTGGCCAGTGGCCAGGCAGGAAGTATAGGCGGGACTAACAGAGAGGAGAACCGAGGAAACAGGAAGGGAAGGGAGACACTGCCAGCCGCCGCCATGACAAGCAGCATGTGAAGATGCCGGTAAGCCATGAGCCATGTGGCAAGGTATAGATTTATAAAAATGGATTAATTTAAGCTATAAGAACAGTTAACAAGAAGCCTGCCACAGCCATACAGTTTGTAAGCAATATAAGTCTCTGTGTTTACTTGGTTGGGTCTGAGCAACTGTGGGACTGGCGGGTGACAGAGATTTGTCCTGACTGTGGGCCAGGCAGGAAAACTCTAGCTACACAGGGCCATTTGTAATTATGTTGAAACAAGACATAAATTGGCTTTGTCTGCAGGCACATTGAGGCATAGTGTCCCCAGGGGTGTGCCAGCATAACCTATGCACCATTTCAGGTGATGACACATGGAGCTTGTGTTCTCCTGTCAGGCAGGAGTGGTGCTTGCTTAATAGTTATCTTTCATGACATGTATCTATTTATGCAGTGATATTTGCTTCCTATAAATTTGTGCAGTTTAAAAATTCAAATTATTTACAAAGAAAATGTTTCTTCTCTAAATTTAGCAGTAGTTTCCAAATCATGAGCCTTATAATATATATTTCATTTTATTCCCAAATGTGTGTTTGAATATATTTAAGTAAACCTCATTCTGTGTATTGAAGGGATTTCACATGAGATTCTATTCAACTAGTGAGATGATTACTACAGTGAAACAAGCTGACATATCCACCATCCTTTAGAGTAACCTTTATGTCTTGTAGGAGCAGCTGCATGCTGTGGAATAGTATTCTAAGATGTGTTACATTTGTTTATGCTGTGGAACATTTGTTTTAATGATGCAAATATGTGTTGCATTTTTTAATGTTGCATTTGTTTAACTTTGTGAAGCTGTGTTACTATGCCTGTCTAAGACACCTGATTGATCTAATAAAGAGCTGAACAGCAAATAGCAAGGCAGGAGAAAGGATAGGCAGGAATGGCAGGCAGAGAGAATAAATAGGAGGAGAAATCTGGGAAGAACAGAAGGAAGAGCAAGAAAAGGAGAGAGGACACCAGGACATGGAGCTACACAGCAAGCCACAGAGTAAGAAGTAAAGAAAGGTATGTAGAATAGAGAAAGATAAAAGCCCAGAGGCAAAAGGTAGATGGGATAATTTAAGATTAAGAAAAACTGGCTAGAAACAAGCCAAGCCGAGGCTGGGCATTTATAAGTAAGAATAAGTCTCCATGTATATTTATTTGGGAGCTGGATGGTGGAACCCTCAAAGAGCAAAGAGCCATGAGAGCAAAAGAGTAAAAGATACAACTACAGCTGGAATGTACTCGTTTAATAGAAATCTCAAAAGCATGCATTGTAATCCTGGTATCCATGCTGTCCCTGTCTGCCCAGTCTTGCATGTATTCTGACCTATGTTGCCACATTTTCTTTGTCTCACTCCTAATAAATTCTAATTTGCTCCCTGTCTTTGATGTATTTATTTTGAAGGTTTCACATGCAAATGAAACCATGCCACAATTGCATTTCTGTGTGTACTTTTTAAAATTTATCACAATGTCTTTCATATATGTTGAAGCAAATGATAGGACCACTTCCCTTATTAAGTCTGAATAATTTTCAGGTGTATGTGAATAGAACTTGATTATTTTACCTATTCATCCATTGATAGAAACATAGGTTGTTTTTACGTTTTGAGACAGATGCTTCTATTAGCGTGGGGTTGCAGCTATCACTGTGATGTGGTGATTTCATTTGTTTAAGGTTCAGTGTACACATTGTAGGGCGCGGTTGGGTAACACAGCAGATATGTTTTTAGTTTTCTGAGACACTCACACACTCTGTTCCATAATGGTTATGCCAATTATATTCTCACACACGTGACTTTTTTTCTTTCAGTACTGGGGATTTAATCTAGCTTTGGGCATGCTAGGCAAGTGCTCTACCAATGAAATACATCCTCTCCTCTCTCTTGACTTTGATAATAGCTGTCCTACTGAGTGAGAGGTGACATTTCATCATGGTTTTAACTGGCAATCATAATGTTGAGCATCTTTCTGCATACTTCTTGGTCACCTGCATCCTCTTTGGAGGCAAGATCTATTCAGGACTTTTGAGTAGTGTTTGGTCAGTTTACTTGGTTTTGGCTCTTGAGTTGTGTGAGCTGTTTGTGAATTTCAAGTTAACTCCTTATCGATTCCAGGTCATTCATTGTTTCTCAGTCTGTAACTTCTCTTTTCATTTTCCTTATTGTTTCCTTTTGGCTATGGGATTATTTTAGCTAGCTACAATCCCATTCCTCATGATTTTACTATTATTATCATTTATTATTATTACTATTATTTTTTATTATGGTGCTGATATAGCCTGATTTATTTTGTGATACTCCTTCCAAAAACCATTGCCAGGCCAATAACAAGGAGCTTTTGATATTTTCTTTCAGGGGGTTTCTGGTTCAGAGGTTGTAGCTGGATGTTACAAGTATTCTGGGTTTTTGTATGTGATGGAATATGAGTTCATATCCTCTCTTTTGTGCATGGAAATCCCATTCTACCAGCACCAATTATTACAAAGACCATTATTCCCCACCATACAGTCTGATGCATGACACATTCAGGTTACCACTATTGATGATGTCAGTGGGAGGATTTTTATAATATTCCCATTGTTGAGGAAATGTCCTTCTATATCTAAACTGCTGACTTTTTTAATTAAGAAAGGATATTGAATTAGCAAATACTTTCTCTATATTAATCATTGATCATTTGGTTTTTAACTTTTATGCTAGTATGATATATTACATTGATTTATATCTGTTAAACCATCCTTGTATGCCAGAGATGCATCCTACTTAGCCACAACATATACTATTTTTGATATATTACTGAGTTTAGTTTGTGGATATTTTGTGGAGGACATATGCATCAATGTTGAACATCAGTGTAGTTTTTGTGGTGGTGGTGTTGTCAGTCTCTGGTGTGAGGTGGTGACAGCATCATAAAGTATGTTGAGAAGTATTCGCTCCGGTCCTATATTTTGAGAGTTTGGGAATGCTGACATTAATTTATCTTTGAAAGTTTGATAGAATTCAGCTGAGAAGCCGTCTGTTCACGGACTTTTCTTTGTTGGGAGCTTTTCATGTTAGTATTCTGTTTACTATTGTCTTATTTGGTGGTTCCTATTTATTCCCAGCTAAATCATGGTAACATATATTAGTCTAGGAATATGTTCACTTCCTCTAGGATACCCAACTTGTTGGTATGTGGTTGTTCTTAGCCCCTGCTGGTATTTTTATTTTTGTGGCATCTGGCATAATGTCCCCACTTTCACTCATCAACAGCTCATCACTGTGTCATGAGTTCTTAATGGTTCATTCTTCCTTCTGCTAAAACACACATTTGTTCTTTCCACTCAACATTTGAATATCCCTTGTTGCTAGAGTTTTCCTGCCTGGCCCACAGTCAGGACAAATCTCTCTCACCTGTCAGTCCCACAGCCGCTCAGACCCGACCAAGTAAACACAGAGACTTATATTGGTTACAAACTGTATGGCCGTGGCAGGCTTCTTGCTAACTGTTCTTACAGCTTAAATTAATCCATTTCTATAAGTCTATACCTTGCCACATAGCTCGTGGCTTACCGGCATCTTCACATGCTGTTTCTCATCGTGGTGGCTGGCAGTGTCTCTGACTAAGCCTTCCACTTCCCAGCTTTATTCTCCTCCTTGTCCCGCCTATACTTCCTCCTGCCTGACTACTGGCCAATCAGTGTTTTATTTACCAACCAATCAGAGCAACACATTTGCCATACAGAACATCCCACAGCAATCCCTCATTTTCTCTTTAGTCTAGATAAAGGCTTATTTAATATCAAAGGAAATTGAAAGTTTATTTTTAGATTTATTGATTTTTTTTCCTTGTGAAATTTATAATTTGTTCTGTTATTCATTCTTTATATAAACTTTGGATTTAGTTTGTTATGGTGATATTTTATTTGTACTGAAATGTGATTTTATTTGTATATTAATAAATAAAGTTGCCTAGGGGTCAGAGCTAATAGCAAGCCATAACAGAAGCTGGGTGGTGGTGGCGCACACCTTTATTCCAGATCACATGACAGACAGATCTCTGTGTGTTCAAGGATACAGCCAGCATGGAGACCCACGCCTTTAATCTCAATACCAACCACAGAAGACCTGGAGGTCTGTATAGACAGGCAGTGACGAGGAGGTCATGTGGTTGGGTTTACAACCCATGAGAAGGCAGAACAGAAAGTCAATAAAAAGACTGATACACAGGAAGTAGGTCTCTTTCTGAGGGGAAGGACAGCAGCGGCAGGAAGGGTAAGAAAGGCGGTTTTAAGTCTCAGCTCTCAGCTACTGCTCTGACCTTTTGGGCTTTTAACTCTGTATTTGGCTCTGTTTTTCTTGTTTAATAAGACTGTTCTACAGTTTGTCCCTTTTATATATCCTTGAAGCATAATTTAAAGGTATTTCTATTGCCTTTTTCTTTTTAATATAAAGACTTATTGCTGTGAAAGTACCTCTTAAAACTGTTTTGGGTGGGCCAGCGAGGTGGCTCAGTGGGTAAAACACCTAATACACCACCCTGCTGACCTGAGTTTGATCCTTGGACCTCAGATAAATGTAGCAGGAGAGAACTCACTCAACAAACTTGTCCTCTGACTTCCACACATGTACCACAGCATGTGTGTGAGCACACACATGAATGCTAATAATGATACGATGTGATGTGATATGATATGATAAAAAAATGGTTTGGACTGTATCCTGGAGTTTTCTATTTGCTGTATGACCATAGTTTTTTTCTCATGTTTATATAGTGGGTTTTTCATAGTAATTAGTTAAATAACAATAAAGAGGTCACTGTTAGGACAACCTTCAAATTCTTTGTAAATTTCAGTCTCTTAAGGTCACTGAGAAGAAGTTTGGATTGTGCTGAGAAATTCTTTTTCTATTTGATTTGGTATTCCCAGTTACTGAAGAATGAATTCTATAGGTTATAAAAATGCTAAAATGGAAATTACACATATAAACAATCTTGTATTATATATTTTACAGTGTGGTCAATGACTAAGTTGCAGGAATAATGATTTTTATTATAACACTAAATAGAAACTACTTCATCTCTTGACCAGCTAATTTATGTCAGTGTTGTCACTGGGCACTCCGTCCTGTACACACAGTGTTCATTAAAATACATTTTATTTTTTACTCATTAAAAATATTCCTTGAGTTTACTTTTTACACACACATGTTGAATGTGTATGTGTGTGAATTGTAGATGTGTATATATACCTATATATATGTTTGTGCTTGTGTGTATGGAGATCAGAGGTCAACCTCTGATGTCATTCCTCATATACTGTCCACATTGTTTTTGAGACAGGGTCTCTCACTGGAACCTGGGGCTTGCCACGTAGTTTAGTCTGACTGGCCAGTAAGCTCTAGCAAGCCACCTGTTTCTCCCTCCTAGGTGCTGGGATTACAAGTACATGCCACCACGCCCGACTTTTTACTTGAGTGGTAGGGGTCAAAATTCATTCTAGCCTATTTGGTGAGTTCCAAGCCAATGAGAGACCCTGTCTCAAAAAGAGGTGGACAAAACAAGTGAGGAACAGCACCCAAAGCTGTCCTCTTCATGTACACTCACACATACATATGCCCACTGCCCACACACATGCTAATATGCACACATACATGTATACCACACACATAAGGTAAAAAACAATTTATCCTATCAAACAATAGTGTGATCAGGGCTGTTAAGTCCTCTTAGTAAGGAATGTGCTGTGAAGTGAGGCAGCGAGATGTTTATGCGTCTAACAATCATCATGTCTACGTTTGAACCTGAATTCAAGGTTCATAAACAACTGCATGCTTTAACCCTGAAATAATGACTACAGATTTATCTCTGCAACAAAACTGTCACTTTATTGTAAGCTGAATGTTGTGTTGATACAAAACATAGCTCTCACCTCAAGGGGAATGAGAGACTGTTTATTTCAGAGCCAAATATGAGTGATGATGGCCCAGGAACACACATTCAGCTTGCCACAAATACCGTGTCTCAATGTGGTAACAGCTTGCTAATGTTTTTATAGTAACAGAACAAAAGAACATTATAAATCAAGGCAGTTTTCAAACACACTGGGGGAACCATCTAGCAAGCAGGTTAAGCAAAGCAGGAAAATCTATGACTTTCAGAGGCTATCTGATAACATCCTTAGCTTTGAGGTTGTGAAAGCTACTCTGCTGTTGAGTTAACTCATCTCAAAAAATTTCACATGGTAATCAAAGTACAGTGAGTCAGATACAGATGTAGACCACAACAGCTATTATGAGGTCTAAAGATAATTTGGCTCTGGGTTTGCAACATCTAGCTCCTCACAATCACCAAGTTCTGGTCAGTCAGTCATCTTAGTAGAGACTTTAAACATAAATGTGGCTTTCCATACAGAAACTTCAGTTCACAGCAAGCAAAGGCACCATAGGATATGGGATGAAGGACGAGAGTAGCTGAGAAATCACTGTCACATCTAATTTACATTCCCCAAACTGTCCAATGTATGGGAAACAGAACTACATTCTGGTGGGAATCCTACTCTAAAGTAGTGGTAATGGCTATGGACTGGGAAAATCTGCAGCTGGGGATAAAGATGGTGATGAGCCAGCTCCAGGCTGAGAGTTATCGGCTTCTACACACTTTTCTACGATAGAGTAGGGATGGATGCCTGGCTGGGGCTATGCAGTTTGAAGGGGTGAAACAGGGGAGGGAAATATTGTTTCTCCATTAGATACTGTTCCTGAGGGAGTTCTCATCTCACTGTCCAGTTTTTTTTATGGAAAATGGCACAATCATTGGTGAAAAGTGGCACTGGGCTGCAGGTGTGGCATGGCCATGCAGCACATTTGCCAGAGGCACAAATTTCCAGACAATTTGCACACAGAGGCAACAACTTAGATAGAAGCACAGAGCCTGTCCACCCAGTTGGGGGATAGCACCCCCTTCTCACTTGATCACTGTTGGATTCCTAGCCTCAGATCATTGCTTTTTGGTTAGGTTGAGGCTGAATGAGGAGATCATTTTCAACGCTGTACAAGTCCCACCACCACCACCAAGAAGCAATTTGTCTATAACCCTGAAATCTGTCAGGATGTAGGTATGAGTTGACCCATGGTGTAGCTAGAGTTTTCCTGCCTGGCCCACAGTCAGGACAAATCTCTGTCACCCGCCAGTCCTACAGTCGCTCAGACCCAACCAAGTAAACACAGAAACTTATATTGCTTACAAACTGTACGGCCATGGCAGACTTCTTGCTAACTGTTCTTATAGCTTAAATTAATCCATTTTTATAAATCTATACCTTGCCACGTGGCTCGTGGCTTACTGGCATCTTCACATGCTGCTTGTCATGGCAGTGGCTTGCAGTGTCTCCCTCCGCCTTCCTGTTATCTAAATTCTCCTCTCTGTTAGTCCCGCCTATACTTCCTACCTGGCCACTAGCCAATCAGTGTTTTATTTATTGACCAATCAGAGCAGTTTGACATACAGACCATCTCACAGCACTTTCCCTTTTCTTTTCTTTTCTTTTTTTTTTCAAAAAGGAATGTTTTAACTTTTACACATCTCCAAAGCCAGCTTGGTATATTTGGGAATTTGAGCGTAGCTTCTCTTACTACTTCCTGCTGGAGGGGGGCACTGTATCTCATGGGAACATAAAGAAAATTTTAGGATCATGGAGTAATCCGTGAGGTTGTATTGTCTGAGCCAGTTTCCTTGAAATGGTTCTGGATGTTGGATCATCTGGGCCTTGGTGTCATCGGAGACCTTTCAGGGGGTCTTGGCTGGTCAAACCTGATGTATCTTAATCTGGAACAAATCCATAGCCTCTGGCTTTCTGTAGAAACAAAAGCAGAGACTCTTTTCCAAAGCAACATATCCTTATATCTAAATTTTGAAGTGAAGGTACCTTTAAAATATACATTTTGGCATAACTCAACAGCTTTTACAATCAAATGTTTTTCTTCAGTTACGAATATCAAAGACAACATAAACTAGATTCTCTGTGTGATAGCCATCTTTACGTGGCTTATTACCTTTATTGTTTCTTTAAAGACTTTATTTTTAAAAACTATCTATTTGTTTATATAACTGTATTATTCCTTCTTTTCTCTCTTTTAAGCCTACATACATTTTTACATACATTGTAAACTATTCCATCTGAATCAGTCTTATTGTGAACCTATTGCTTTAAACTGCAGCATTCTTAGACTGAAACGTGCTGTGGCTGCTGGCTCAGTCCACTTCAGCTTCCCAACATGGCGGTGGTACCTTTTCCGCCAGCTCTGGGAGCCATGAAGTCTCAGAAACAGTGGGTCTGTGGTTTTATCAAAATAGCATGTAGCCCAGAAACCTCTTTTGGTTTTGTACTAGCAAAAGCTAAATCCACCACACAGCAGCAGCGTAATGTGCTGCTTGTAGATGTCTCATAAGCGCAAATGTCAGGAACCTGCCAGTAGCACAAAACCACATTTTGCAGCATCTAGCTGCCGTATGAGACATGAAGCAGGAACCTGGTTTTGGCTCTGTTTAGAATTGCTTATTAAATATTCTCAGGTTTAAGGTGGAAACTAGAGCTGTTGGGCGCCATTTGTAGCTAGAGTTTTTCTGCCTGGCCCACAGTCAGGACAAATCTCTGTCACCAGCCAGTCCCACAGCTGCTCAGACCCAACCAAGTAAACACAGAGACTTATATTACTTACAAACTGTATGGCTGTGGCAGGCTTCTTGCTAACTGTTCTTATAGCTTAAATTAATCCATTTTTATAAATCTATACCTTGCCACGTGGCTCGTGGCTTACTGGCATCTTCACATGCTGCTTGTCATGGCAGTGGCTTGCAGTGTCTCCCTCCGCCTTCCTGTTATCTCAATTCTCCTCTCTGTTAGTCCCGCCTGTACTTCCTGCCTGGCCACTGGCCAATCAGTGTTTTATTTATTGACCAATCAGAGCAATTTGACATGCAGACCATCCCACAGCACCATGGTGCTGATGTTCAGGTTCACAGAGGGAACCTCCCAGATAATCTATGTCAGGCTTCAATGACTTGTTGATATCTGGTGATGACTATGCTGTGAAAACTAATGGGAAGGTCTATGAACAAATCATAGAGCCTGGCTGGTAGCTTCATGGAGACTACAGCCTGCTTCACAGTTGGCAATCTATAGACCTCACACCTGTAAAAGGGATTACTCAGACCTATGCTGTCTAGGACAGAAATGCCAAAGTAAACTGCTTGCTTCTTACAAGTATCAAAACCATAAGATAAACATAGTAAACTGTGGTCTGTATGCTGCCCTGAAATGTGCAAATGTTGACGCACAGCAGCTCATTCACAAGGCTGGCTACACAACTGGCAAACTGACTTCATCCATGAGGTCTTGACATCTGGAAAGCTTTCTTAACCATGTGGAAGATGTGAGGAGGGGCTTAGAATTCTCTAAAACACTCAGAGTCACCTCAGCTTTATGCTTCCAAAATCACAGCTAAATTAAATTTTATCCTTCTGTCCGCATTCTGAAGAGCCTGAGAAGGTGACCAGTTGAGTTTCTTTTCCTTTCTGCATTTTAGGAACTAGTTGATTTCAGGTTTCTCTTGGCATCTGATATTCATTCTTTAATTCACTAAATGTCAACAGTGCATTGAAGTCATATTCAGTTCTAAATGAACCAGGAAATCACCTCTTAACTTGTACCTGTTTTCATACTTTGAACAATGGAGTGGCCACATGTGCTTCTTTTAGTCATGGACACTCTAGACATCCATGTCCTCTGTCTAAATTATTAGATGTTTCTGGGGCTTTTGTGACAAATTCATCCATAACTAATTGTACCCCAGAGATACACCCAGAGGCATAAATAAATAAAAATATACAATGTGTATAATTTTTCTAAATTCATGGAGGTCTACCTTAAATTACTTGAAGGGAAATGGAAATCGACTTCAACAGACAAGAAATAAGTATAGTGAGCTATAACCTGGCAGATTTAAATAGACAGCAGTATATGATGCATGCTCAAAACTTTAAAAAATGCCCATATTTATATAGAATACAATTTCTAAAAAGCCCATCTTTGTAAATTTTGGGCATACCTACCTTCACACACAAACTCATGTTTACACACAAGTGTGACTTTACTCTGTTATCTATGATCATTTATTATTCAAGTAACTCTTTCTCTAGGGAGTTAATTTTTAGATCTTTTGGGATTTGTATTCAATGTTCTTTTCTCAATTTAACAGAATGTTAATTTTCTACCCTGATTAGTAAGACTATTTACACTAATCTATTGTCTGCTCTATGTTCACATTTTTATATATGGCATTCTTGTCATAGAAAGATTGACTATTTCTGTGCAGTGAATCAGTTTATTTTGGCTCTTAAGTCATGCTAATCCAGTACACTACACTGTATATACATGCACACAGGGAGAGAGAAGGAATGAGGGAGAGGAAAAGGGGGAGGGAGAGGGAGGGATTTTCTTCCTGGGTCTCACTGGGGAGAGGAACATTCCTCTGTCCTAGGCAATACTGACTCCAGCTGAAGGAACCTGAACCCAGCCTTGAGCAAAGTAATAGGATCCTCCTGGAGCATAGAACTCAGCTTCTGCAGATTTCAAGAGGAAGCAGAGTAGAGAAGGGAACCAGGACATTGGGGGCATAACTTGTTATGGTGTCTGGATTTTACCCCTTAGTGGTGACCCCTCAGGCCATGAAGGAGGAGCTGTATGGGACTAGCAAGGAGAAGGTGGGCACAGGACTGCAGTGTTGGTGGCCCCCGGGGTGACAGAAAGGCTGAAGTGGGAGCAAAGAGGTACCAGATGGAACCAAAGCTCACAGCAGTGCAGAATGTGGCTTTCCTGTGAGGTGGAGAGCCCTGGGTAATTTTTTCCCAGAAGAATGAGGCCATATCGACCAACTTTTAGCAGCCTTTCCTGGTCATGATGATGCAGAGTGCCTGTGGGGCCATGGGTGGCACTGGGAAGACTTGGGACAATACTGGGTCCTATGGATACAGTTAGGTATGTTCCTGCATGCTTCAAGGAGTTTGTTGGAATTCAGACATGGCGGTCAGAGGGCCACATATACCCTTAGGCAATGACACTGTCCACCCTAGAATGGAAAGCTACAGAAGGGATAGGGGTTTTTATTAGGTTTTAAATTTTTTTCTTTATGAATGAGAAGATCTAAGTTTACTTTGAAGAAGCAGATTAAGGTAACTTTTATTTTGGGTACTGTGTAAAAGAAAAAGTCCCTGATTATCTAGTTAAAGAACATTGTTGCTGGAGCCACGGTACAGAGGTTAGAGTACAGGGTTGGAGTTGGGCAGGAAGGAGGCAGGTCCCTTCTCCACTCTGCCTGGATTTGGTGCCAGCTGCGGTCTCCTCACAGTATATCTGTGTAGCTGGAGAATTTTTCTCCAGCTCCCACCGCCAAGTCCCGCCAGTCCCAGAGCCCACTTATAAAATAAACACACAGACTCTTACATTATTTAAACTGCTTGGCCATTAGCTCAGGCCTATCATTGTCTAGCTCTCACTCTTATATTCAGCCCATTTCTATTAATCTTTACTTTGCCACGTGGCTCGTGGCTTACCGGTACTTTACATCTTCCTTGTCTTGGCGGTGGCTCCAGCTGGTCTCCCTCTCCTTCCTCCTTCCTCAATTCTCCTCTCTCCTTGTCCCGCCTATACTTCCTGCCTGGTCACTGGCCAATCCGTGCTTTATTTACATAGAGCAATATCCACAGCATATCTGGACTACACTGATGAGTTTTCTGAGAATAGTGGCCGGTGTCTGCAGAGGTACAATAAGGGGCAGACAGCACACCCCCTGGATGTTGCATCATATTTATGTCAAAGCACACAATTATCTCTGCCAAGCTAATTATAGTTGGGTGTAAGTGAATGTTTTCATAGGAGGAAATGATTAGAATAAAATTATAGTTTTGACTTAGAAAGCTTAATTATCTCCAAATTGGTTTTGTTCCTGACTTTTCATTTTTCTCGTTTTAACATTTGAGGAGCTGAATTTACTGGTGTCACCTGGTTCAGATGGCAAAGGAAGGCAGCAGATGGCCTGTGCCGATCTTTATTGAGTCCCGTTTGATCTCTTTGGTGAACTTTTAAATGGATGGTATTCAATATTAAAATGTGTGCTCTTCCATCTCAGTAGCTGTGAAAAAGTTCATGAGAACACTGTGAGGCAGGAGGATTACATTGAGTCACAATTACAGAGGTTTCTATGCCAGCACTGTTGCTTCAGGCCATGGTGAATCAGGGTATCTTGGAGGCTACAGCATATGGGTGACCTTCTGGCATCAGAAAGCGGAGAAGAACAGGAAGTGGACAGGGCAAGATACTCATTTTAATGGCATTCCTTCAGGAAGTCACTTCTTCCATTGAGGACCTGCCTTCCACAGTCCCATCACCTCCCCATTGTCTGACTTCTGGATCCGTAGTGGGTTAAACCACTGATCACCTCAGAGATGGCCTGATCTAGTCCTCCCTAGAGACACCCTCAGGAAAACTCCACTTAGTCTCCTAGGCACTTCTCCATCTAGCCAAGCTGGCCACAGAGATTAACTATCACAAAATGTATAATTAGAATATCATATTCGTTTATTAAAGGGCTAGCACCCTTTCCTTGGCTTTCATCCTACACAACTGTTCTCTCCTCTGAATGAATCCCAGTTGTTTCCATTCCTGGAGTGTCTGGGACCAGGGATTTTCTTCACCAAGACAACTCACTGGCACAAGATGCTCGACTTAATGAATTTGTTGAAAATTAGTATTACATGTGATTGTGTGCTTGACATATTGACATTCCATGAACTGATACCTCACCTCTCCATGTCAACTGAGAGCGCTGCTTGTCCTCCACAGCGTGAGCTCTTTCCTCAGGCACTTGCCTGATGTGACTTTCTTTGGTGACAGCCCCTGTGTCATGGACTGCAACTGCTAAACAGGTTCTTATTGCTCTGGGTGTTGACCCCAAGGGACTCTCAGTATCCTGCAGCTCCCTATCTAGAGCTGCGAAAGTAGCCCTGCTGTCTTGAATACCTGCTGCAAATGGAGACATGGATTACTCAGCATCTCTGGTATGAGGATGTGAAAGCATGTCACAGGAAGTCTGGAAAATCCCAAGCAGCATTTATAGAGTACAAGGAAAGCCCAGCTTTCCAGAGAGGTATATAAAGATATATCTGTAAATCAATCAGTTTCTACCATGAATGAAGAGAAATATGTATATGCAGGTTAGAAGGTAGCAGGAAAGGAAGCACCTGTCATCTTTCCTTTCTGAGGGCTCCTGGACTCACTTGTTCATATCATCACTTTTTATTCTCAGACCAAAACTGCTCTGGCCTTGTTGTATGATGAAGGCTTGGAAAATGCCTATGATGTCCGGCTGAAGCTGACAAAAGAGGTGCTGACTGTTCAAAAGCAAGATGTCATCTGCATCGGGGGAGCCCCTCCTGGTGCTAATGTAAGTACTCCTGCTTCCAGGGCATGCCTCAACCCAATCCAGGTCCAGAAGTCAGAAAAGACCTTCAAAAATCACTGTTCAGGAAGGTTCTGTGAGAACCTGGCATGCTGCAATTCATCTATCCCTAAGTGCTGACTGGTTACATCCCAAGATTAAATACTCGTTTTGTAGTTCTATCTCATACCTTCTCCAAGGTTGTTTTTTTAAATGTTGTATGTGGGAGTGGGAGAGGTGTGGTGTATGTATGTGTGTGTATATGTGGGGGTGGGGTAGGGGAGGTGTGTGTGTGTGTGTGTGTGTGTGTGTGTGTGTGTGTGAGAGAGAGAGAGAGAGAAAGAGAGAGAGAGAGAGAGAGAGAGAGAGAGAGAGAGGTATGGTATAGTCATTTGTATGAGTGTGTGGAGGCCAGGGTTTGACATCAGATCCTCCTCTGTTTCTCTCCTTATTTCACGAAACAGAGTTTCTTACTGAGCCCAGACTTCCACAGTTTGACTAGGCTAGCCACCCAGTGGATCCACCTATCTCTGCACAAATCTTAACCCAGATACCTCTGGCTAGGAACTGAATTTGAAAAGTGATATCACATATCTTTAATCCCAGCACTTGGGAGGCAGAGGCAGTCATATATCTCTGTGAGTTTGAGGCCAGCCTGGGCTACATAGCAAGTTCAAAGCTAGTCGGGGCACTTAGTAAGAGTCTATCTAAAGAGCCAGAACAACATCAGAGTGGCATTGACTTATTCAACCAGTGTATGGTTTGGAGTGAAGTGTCCTCCACATAGCTCATGCATCAAAGTTTAGTGGATCCAGTCATTTGGAGGATATTGGATTATGAGAGCTCTTGTTGCACAGATCAAACCACTGGTAAACTCATCATTGTGGTCAAGAGAAATATCAAGACAGAATCTGTTGTGTGTCAAGAACCACCCATCAGAGTCAAGACCATAGCATTCAGAGATGGATAAGAAGTTGAATGTGTAATGTGATTGACCCCTGGCAATGTGTAGTCTAGACATTCCCCTACAAATGAGCACTCCCCCATTTCCACACACACAGGCCCTCACTCACTAGTCAGAGGAACAGATCCAGGACTGATGATGAAATGTGATAAAACCTTCTGTCTGGGAAGTGGGTGTGTTCTCATTGAATTCTCAAGTTTTGTTTCATGTCACTCCCAGAATGTATTATAAAATGACTTTTAGAAGAGATTGTATTTACCATTTAGCCTAGCATACTCTCCTAACCATCAGCTGGTACTCACACCTTGGCAGTAGTCTCCCTTCAACTGTACTTGGCTCTCTCCACATTTCCTTTGGATTATAAATATGTCAAGACAGCTGTCTTCTTTGACACAGATGATTCTTACCCTTTATGTATCTTTTCATTAAGCACAAAAGTGGCTTTGAAGTGCTAGAAGCAGCTTTCCTACAGTCGTATTCTTTAAGTTCCTGTAGAATTTTCTTACCCACTATAACTCTTACTTCTTAACTTCCAGATTAAAGTTTGTTATAGCTTCAAACTTGTGTTCAGATCTGTGCCTCTAGGTTCCTGCCTTGAGTCCCCACCCTGACTTCCCTGGATGATGAACTGTGATGTTGGAACTGCAAACCAAAATAAACCCTTTCCCTCCCCCTCAAGTTAATTTTGATCATGGTGTTTTATCACAATACTAACCCCAACTAAGTTTCCTTTCCCAATAGGGGATGCTCTGTCCCAATAGCTGGTTTGATTTTTATCAAATTTATTAAGATATAAATGACAAACAAAATCGTATATATTTAGCTGTACAGTGTGATTTGAATTACATACATGATTATTTGACTTACATATAGAAATGATTGCTGTAATTAAACTATTTCATTATATATGTATATATATGTATTATCTTGCATATTTACATTGTGTGCATGTATGTGGAGGCCTCGGTGGTATTGGAGTGTAAGATCTACCCTCCTGGCAAACTTCAAGTATACAGTACAGTATTGTGAACTGTCATCCTTATCTTGTAGTCAGAGCCCCAGAACTTAACCCTTTTTGTTTATATTTTATTGAGACAGAGTTTCCTGTGACCCCAGGCTGGCCTCAAACTCCCCCGTGTAACTAATGGATAGACATGAACTCCTGATCCTCCTGCCTATGTCTTCTAGGTGCTAGAATTTCAGACATGTGCCGCCACACTCAGCTATAAATTACCCATCATATAACTCACACCTTTGCCTCTGGCCAACATTGCTACATCTGTACATTGTAACCCTAGCACCCACCACAGACATGAGATCACGCCATTTTTTTTTTTCTGTGCCTGTATTGTCGCAAACGTATTAATAATCCTCTGCAGCTCATGTATGTTGTTGTCACAGATGAGTAACTTCCCCTCCTGTTCAAGGTTGACTGGTATTCCACTGAGGAATCTCAATCAATTATTCATTCTTCGATACTTAGCTTGTTTTGAGATCCCGAATGTTGTAATTCATGCTGTGAAGAATGTGGTTTAAACTGTGTGCTGCTGCTCTCTTGCTGTCGTGTGAATGACAACACTCTTGGCCCCTCAGATAAGTACTGACAAGGTGTCTCCAATGGGAGCCAGGTGCACTTGAGTGTGGCCTAGATGAGGAAAATGAAAATGACTGCTCTTACATTAAAGTCTCTAAATAACAGCTCTCTCCTTGTGTGTGTTCTTATAAAGGGTTCATTATTTAGACATATGGGCTATGCACAAAATATAATTTTTCCAGTTACAATGTTATGTAGAGCATTCACTCATGGATTCTGTAAAGTGTGTTTATTTACTTTCATTTTTTTCTTTCTTTATTCTGAGTGTATGATGTATTTAAGGCATCAACTTTATTGGGGAGTGATGGATTCAGACCTCTGTGTCCTGCTGTTCTGGGAGGCTCTCTTAGAAGCACAGACATATGCCACCACATCTAACTAGAACTTAGCCATCTCACAACCAACACAGTCCTTCCTAAGAGTTTATTTACAGGTTGATATGGCAGTCTGGGGAAGACATCACATATGCCAAGGGCCACAGCAGCTTTTCCCACCAGCTGCTGTTTTCTATTTGTACTATTTTGGTACCCATGCCCCAGGATGAAGCAGGGTCCCCAGGTGTTCTGTCATTCTCAGCCTCTGTCCTTGCTTTTCCAACATTGATTCTTTGGAGCCCTTCAGTCTGAATGTTACTATTTTTCAGTTAAAGTATGATGTTTATGGTTCCTACAGTATTTCTGAGGAAGAAGAAATGCTTTTCCTGCTTACTGTTGCACCCCAGCCATCTCCCCTGTCCTTTCCAGCATGGTTCCTGCATGGTTTGTCCCATTCCTATGTGCAGCTGTGTAAACATTTTTCAGTCAATTTAAACCACAGCAAAATGAAAGACCGTGGTTTCATGTGTAAGAAACAAGGTTTTGAATATTGCCAGTTACAGGTGTATTATGTTTTTAGCTTTATCACCATATTCATTTAAGTGCTATCAGCCATCTGTGTTCATGGGTATGAAAAGACTGTTTCTTCTGGAATGCATAGTGGCGACCACAGTGGAACTTGACACGGGGAAACTGCAGTGACATGTGCTGAGGATCTCCTTTTTAGGGCCGGTGGGAGGAGAGCAAGTTTGAAGGGAGCCAACTTCTCCACTTGGAGAATGGACATGGGCATTGTCCAAATGGGGCTTTGTTGCCGGAGCCCTATGAGGGCGAGACAGCAAGCTAACCAGGTCTGTAGAAATTTTGTGTGGATTTCCAGCGATGCCTTCAACAGGACCTGATTTTACCAGCAACCTTGTTTCCCTATGAGCAGACCACTGGTTGAAAGCTGGCAATGGTACTGCTGCTGCAGAGGTCAAAAAGCGCCAAATTAGGAATTTTTATTTTAAAATTGCCTAGGTTTTGATTAGGATGTTATATATACATTCCTTTGTTCATTCTCTGATAACGCATTGTAACCTAAACTTATTTTTTTCCTAACATTTTTTAAAGCACAGAACTGTTACACTTCGCAGACAACCTGTGGGTGGCCTGGGCCTAAGTATCAAGGTATGAGCTTGTTTTCTTGCTGCCCCTGCCCTTCAGGCCCCAAAACATTCAGTGTCAGTCCTGATAACTGTTTCCTTCTCATTTCTCTGCCTTCTAGGGAGGAGCAGAGCATGGAGTCCCTGTCGTCATATCCAAAATATTCAAAGACCAAGCAGGTAAGACTGCTCCCAGTGATGGACATGAACACTGACTATAATAAGAAAATAGTTTGGTTTTTGTTGTTTGTTTGTTTGTTTGGTTGGTTGGTTTTTTGAGACAGGGTTTCTCTGTGTAGCTTTGCGCCTTTCCTGGAACTCACTTGGTAGCCCAGGCTGGCCTCGAACTCAAAGAGATCCGCCTGGCTCTGCCTCCCGAGTGCTGGGATTAAAGGTGTGCGCCACCACCGCCCAGCTAAGAAAATAGTTTTTAAGAGGTAGGAGTTAGCACACCCTTATTTTGGCTGCTTTCTTTAAGCTGCACTTCACTGCTCTAGCTATGTGTTGTTTTAGAGGACATGTCTGGTCCCCTGATACATGCTGGCTTCCCTTTCCATTTTCTCTGTCAGCCCATAAAAGACTGTTTCTTGTGTGATGTGTCCAGTCACCGCAGAGAGCACTTGCTACTACAAGTCTGAGCAGTGAGTCTCTTACAGTTGGTTTAAAGCTGAGGAGACTTAAATATAGGGTGAAACCCTGTAGTGTCCACTGGTATCTGGCAAGAGCCTGTGGGCATCCAAGTCACTTACTCATTGTAGAACTCCAGGCATGCTCAAGAGTGACCCAGAGGGAAGTGAAAATCCACTGCTTGGAACCATGGCACATGGACATCATGGCATTAACTATCATATCAGCCCATGAGAGAAACACCAGTTATAGTTAGTAATGATAGAACTAGTGGCTCCTGGGAGGACACATGGACATAGAAGGTGAGGGTGAGACTTCCTTATGGGGTAGGGAAAAGTAGGGTATTTCCTGATGTCCCAAAATGACTTTGTTACGAGACACACTGCTGTCAGCTTCTCATAACAGCCTCTTGTGCCCTTTCTCCGACTTTGTCCTCCCAGCCCCAGCCCCTGCCTAGGAAGTTCAGTCTCTACAGGATGATGTGCTGGGGTTAATATGGGCAGTCCCCTGCAGTCTAGTGTCCCAGGGTATGGGGTGGGGTTAACATGCATCCTTAGGCCTCAACTTAAAAAGGAGGTCAGGACCCAGAGGTGGGGTCAGTTTGATGAGCTGCCACACCTCAAGCTGAGACCAAAGCTAGAGGTGGCCAGCAGCTATGGACTCCTGTGGCCCTGGCTCTGCTCCTGCTGGAAACAGAAGGCATGGGGGTGTGGAGAGGAGAATAAGCTTGAAATTTCTCTCAAACTTTTGTCATTCATTTCACCTGATTGCACTAGACCAAAAACTCAGCTTGATCTTGTACAATTAGCCTGGGTCTGAACTGCACTGAATGCTGTAGGTGGAGTGCTTTAATGGCAGGAGATGTCTGAAAGTCTGTGTCATAGACTCATTCAGGCCACTGACAGAGGTCACAGAAGGCATCAAATTGTGTTGAAGAGATACTTCAAATAAGAGGTGAATTTCTAGAGGGATTGTGGACTCCCATGACACCTTTGAAAACATTTTTGGGAAGGAGAGAAGTGTCCACATGGTTCATTCTGAAATTGGCATCTACATGAAAATTTGCCTTCACCTAAGTCAGTTAGGAGTCAACACAGGGGTATGCTTTCATCCTCTCTGAGCAACGCGGCAAAGTCTGCTTGCAGCAGACAGGATATCTAATTAGAATTGAGATCCAATAAGCCCAGGAATGCAGCTTTCTGTGGCCCACAGAGGCAGAAGACACTACCTATAGATCAGGATAGAAAAGATGGAAGCACTTACTATGCGTGTGCGCGCGCGTGCGTGCGCGCGCACGCACACACACACACACGCATATATACATATACATATATATACATATATATGTATATATATATACACATATATATATGTCCTACTCCCCTTGGTGGCACCAAGGATTTCATTTGATCAGAAAATATGAGCTTAGCTGTAACCTTGGCAAGCAGCAAAGTGAAAGAGCTATATAGTTCTCAGAATCAAATAATCATTCTTTGAGATTTTTAAAGCATTTAGAAACAAATGCTGTGGTTAAATTGGACTGCAGGATCTGTGTTGTTTATCAGATGTAATTGTGGAGCTGACATGCTTTACAGAAGTATAGGCTCTGGTGCGTTGAAAGTGAAATTCTATAAGCAAGGAATAAATCAATTCTCTTGCATGTTAGCTGTGTTTAATTACTTCTGCACCCCTGTCAACCATCTGCTTGGCTGATTAATAATTGAAGGAAAACTGCTCGTGTGCATTTCTGTCTCTATAGGTAATCTTTGTAAACATTATCAGTTCTTTTTCATTGGTGCATTTTTTTTAACCTGTGAATATGAAATGTTTCAAAAAGGAATGAGGCTAACCAACAGAAAGTCAGTGGAAAATTTCATGCTCAATTGAGAAAGAAAATCTTAGTGCAGGAGGCCACCTAAGACAAGAGTGGAAGTGAGGCTGTGGTTTTGAGAAGGAGACCCTAAGTGACCTTGTTGAAATCGCCTACGCCTGGTTACCATAATTAGATGTATGTGGTCAGAGGGCATAGGACTTAGAAGTTTGCAAATGGAGCTGTCTAGAGTGAGGGCACACTGGAATGGTGCTCTTAGTGAGGGGACTCCTTTCTTCAGCTCCTTGGAAGCCTCACATGTAACTCCAGTACAGCTAAGCTGATATGAAGGTGGTATCATATCACAAGCGTCTTTCCATCTGACATCCACCACTGACAGCCAAACCAGAGAATCTGTTGACGGTGCTATTCTGCCCCAGTCCTTTTCTTATGGGACCCTCTTAATACTTTGATAGAATGCTTCAAAGACACCTCTTCATGTCTCCATAGTGTTCATCTTCTATGTCAGTTGCCCTATAGTATCTTGCATAAAATGTCTGAAGGAATACAAGCATTGTGGTTACAGTTAGGGTTAGGACTGTTCTCACTTGCTTATATCTTAATGTATGACAGAGTCATAGGCAAAGGATGGTTGCTCACCCCGAGTCTCTATGTGAGGCTGACAGAGGGCTATACCATTCACATGAAGAATATGGTAGTGGAGTGTGATACTTACTGCCCAATATTGCAGGATCCCTGGAGGATGGACCTCACAACAGTAGGTACACTCATCACTAATATATGAAGGCATCAGACATTTAACTATTCCCAGACTTGAGAAATAGAGCCCATGCTTCTCACCAGATGTGGACATGCAGAGCACACCCTGTCACCCAATTAAGTATGGAGTCTTCGGATAGCCTTGGAATTGTTCAGGAATATCAGAAACAAGAATGAGACATTGGAGTTGGGAATACCTGCTTATTCTAAGAGAAACTGCATGTATCCCAACATGCTCCCAGATGTTCATCGTGACTTAGATAGGTGTTGCAGCATCCCCAGGAGGAAGGCCTGTACAAGCAAGGCATTCTCTAGCTCTTGCTTACTCTCTGACCACAGCTGTCCCTCGGGCTGTTCCTTCTGTCTTTCTCTTGGGACAAGGCTGACGTAGCCCGTTGGATCAAAGAAGAACAATCAGGAACTCTCTTATGTGTCTAAGAATTTGTCCAGTGTTGTTCAATAAATAGCTCTCTGGAACATTCAGTGAGGAGACTGAAGTGGGGTCCTGCAGGACAGGCTGACAGTAAACACCCCTGCCGCACACACTCAGAGAACAGGAACCAGGTGTCGTATATGAGATATTATGTCAATATGAGATATTAAGGATGATTGAATAAGAAAACATGGCTCTTTTTTTAAACTGTTTTGCTCTATAGGTGATGACCTTATGATCAAGAGGTGCCACATTAAATCTTTTGGGAGGTGAGGTGGTAAGGTTTGTTTTGCACTTTAAAATCATGCAGTCACTGTAAGGAGAGGACCTCCTGGAGGTGCAGGTGCAGCAGTACAGAACATCAGGCAGGGTAAAGAGACCCAGATGGACTGTGCACAAGTGCTCTGCTGAGCTTGAGAGTGAATGGACAGAGTTCGCATACTCTTTGTAGATGAAGCGTCAGGCTGCTGATGGCGAAATGTGGTAGCAAGAGGACAGAGTTAGTGCTGTCTACTGTTGGTTCATCAACTTCAAAAACAGGTGATGACTTTGACAAAGTGACTGGCAAGCCCCGTGGAGTTAGGTGAAAGCATGGCCAGGAAAACAATATTCCATGTCCACTGTGTGATCTGAGCAGAAGGGTGTATGTACATGGCTTCAGAGGACACCATAGAGATGAGGAATCAGAAAAGCAGAATTTAACTTGAATTGGAGAAAAAGTGAACTTAAGGACACAAGTGGACAGAGATGATGCTGAGGATAGGGATAAAGGGGACAGACACAGGAGCTGAGAAGGAAAGATAGTGCTGCCTTGGGTCTGGCTCTCCCATCCTTTAGGAAGTGATCTTTCTCGCCGCCTCAGCTATGGAGCATGAAACTTTGAGGCAAGTTAGTGAGGGTGACCAGATTTCAGATTCTGATGGCACCATATGGGAATGTCATAGAATTTAGACCACCTACTTAGAACCCACCCTGGGTTTTAGGTGAGGTCAATCCTGGACCCCTATGATCTCAGAGGCCCAGAGTCTTACAGGTCTGTCCCTCCCATGGCTAGAAGACCAGATGATCCTGAGACTGTCTACAAACCAGATGCTAATCTGAGCATCTTGGCCTCCAGATCCTTTTTAATATATGGCGTGATTTTTGACATCATGACGGGGAAATTTGTCATCGCATATTTTATTAAAGAAATCTTGAAAATAATTTAAGAGCATTAAAACTTCATCACAAATTTCAGTTCCTTTGATTCCTCACCTACTTCAAATCAATTTTATACATGTCTGCAACTGATTCATTTGGTAATTGCAAAACTCCATCAAACAGGCAAAACATCTATGACTACTATAATTACAGTCCTCCTGCCTTCATTCCTTCCTTTTTTTCTCCTTCTTCTTTCCTCCCTTCCCTCCCTTTTAACATTTTTGCTATGATAAGCACTGACTTTGGTGATGAGAGTAGTGGAGAAAGACTAGTTTGCTTTGCAAAGCGAGAGGGAAAACTCGATAGCCAGGTGTGGCTCTGGCTTGAATAAAGGTGTTTAAACTGGAGCTGGGACTTCTGTGTTCCACACATCACTGTGTGGCCTCTAAAAATCCCATGAGTTCTCAATGTGATCATCCCCGTATTTCAGATGAGGACACTGAGACATAGACATCTGGAAGAGTTTTCCTAATGATAGACAGCAGCATCAGGAACAGGGCAATTCAGGCCCTTGCCTCCAAGCCTGTTCCTGGTTTCTGGCTTCACTGTCTGTGTAGCTCCTTACAGCACTGTGAGGTTGGTACAACAGAGTCAGAATGTCTCTGCTGCTTCTTCATTTAGAACTGAGCATCCTTTGTGTTGCCCTGTTCTGGGTTGCTGTTTCATAAGGCTGGGTGATACTTGGCTTGTGGTGCCAATGGGAAAGGCACTTGAAGCAGCATTTCAGATGAGCTTGGTTCTAAGACCAGAATTACCCATTCACAGATTATTCTGGTTGTTGGTTGTTTAACTGAATACAGGATTTTTATTGACTCTCAAATCAGTTTATAACTAGACCACTGTGATAGTTTGAATCAGGCTCATATATTTGACTGTTTAATCCACAGTTAATAGAACTGTTTAGGAAGGATTAGGAGGTGTGGCCTTGTTGGAGGAGATATCTAGGGACAGACTTTAAAGTTTCAAAAGCCCATGCCATTCCCAGTTAGCTTTCTCTTTGCCTTGTGCTTGTGGATCAGCTGTAAGCTCTCAGCTACTGCTCCAGTGTCATGCCTGCTGTCTGCTACTGTGCTCCCTGCCATGATGATCACGGACTCTAACTCTGGAACTGTGAGCTCCAGATGAAGCATTGCCTTGGTCATGGTGTTTTATCACTACAAAAGAAAAGTGACTAAGTCAATCACTTATTTCAAGCATTTTTATATTTACACTTCCTTCATCAATCAGTCAACAGTTGCATGCAATGGTGCTGACATGTGTCTGTCTACCCTTAGCTTGTGAGGTTTCCTTCAGGCTTTTGTCTCATGCATGCTGTAGGGCAACTCTATTGAAAGATGGTAAATCTCCATTCCAGGTTTAAGAGGGAAATGTGAGTAATCACCAAGCAACTCCACCTCCATTTTCTGGGAGGCAAACCTACCATATTCTTTCCTTTCTACCTGAATAATTAAATTCACCCTTTGAGAAGCTGAGGTAACTCACTTGCCATGAGTTCCTGTGAGAGCATTCTCCCCACCCCAAGCTTCAGGGTATATTTTCCTTTCAGGAAGACTCTACCTCTTATTGTAGAGAACGTGGTAGTTATGTATGAGTACACAGGGGCTTGCCTGACTTGTGTCCATCCCTCTAGTACTACTATATAAAGCTTCCTTCCTGGAGACAGGACTAGCTCTGTCCATTCAACTAGGCCTCTAGGATACCTGATCACCCTTGCCCCATATACTTCACTGTCCCACATACACCACTGAGTCATCTTTTTCTTGCTTGTGTTCATGAGTGGCTCTCTCCCATTTTGATAGATAACCTACTTCATTCCTAATCTTTCAAGCTATCCTACTGTCTGATCTTTTTGGTTTTTTGTTAACATAGCACTTAGAAGATTCACAACATGGTGTGGTTGGTACCATGCACAGGTTAGAAGAGAAGTGGGGAGCAGGCCCCAAGCTAACCTCCTCAGAATATGGCTCAGTACTAGACAAGGGATCTTTGTCCTTTACTGGAGACTATGGGGAGCTACATGAGGGACAAATCTGGGAGTTGGGGATGCACAATTAAATAGGAGACAAGCAAAAGAGTTGTTGACACATTGAGAAAGGGAATGATCTTTGAGTGTCTTTTGGGTTACTGCACTACTCATGATAGCTAATTTTAATTTGAAAAATGTATAGTGGTAAATAAAGATGTGTCAGCACTCTGCCTGTTGATCATGGTTATAAGTTGTTACTAACTAGAATGAAAACATTAGAAATAGCATTGGAACATTCTCCTTGCTCAGATTGTAAGACTACAGTGTCTTCTGTGTGATAAACCTCTAGAAATAGAGGTCCTCAGAAGCAGCCATGCCTGTCACAATTCTACTCTCTTCCATATAGGAAGTAAGATAGCACTTACCCCCATATAGCAGTGGTTCTCAACCTGTGGGTCATGACCCCTTTGGAGGGTTGAATGACCCTTTCACAGGAGTTGCCTAAGACCATCAGAAAGCATGTATATTTACATTATGATTCATAACAGTAGCAGTTAAGAAGTAGCAAGGAAAATCATTTTATGGTTGGGGTCACAACATGAGGAAATGTACTAAAGGGTCACAGCATAAAGAAGGTTGAGAACCACTGACACTGACATGGGAGTTTGCTAGGAGTTTTTAGTAACACAAAGTAAGCCATCAGAAACAGCAAAGGACGCATGGGCCAGAGCAGTCTGCAATAATCTCATGAGTTCTCCTCCCTGTCCACCTTCCTTTCCTTCTTTCTGTGTTTGTGAAATCCCATCATGAGTGTCTAGTATCTTGCTAGCTATCAGGACACAGAGTTAGACAGTACAAGATCCTTAGCTTGGGAAGCTCATTAGCATAGTGATGAGAGCTGTACTGAGTCACTGAAAATCTATTCATCTGTCATCATATTGTCTCTCAATCCATCTTTCCGTCTACTCTTCCATCCTCTATCTGTCCATTAATCTACTTCTCAACTATCTAATATTTTCAGTATTTGTGTGTACAGGTACATATATATACATTTTAGTTTTGATCTTCATACATACATGCATATATATATATATTCATCTCAAATACATATTTTGTTAGATGGCCTCAAGCATACAATCATAAGAATATAAATTTAATATGATACAAGTAAATATATCTCTTCAATTGCAATGTACAGTATATTTGACTGGCCTGGGATTCTCCTGTGAAGTGTGCTAGCCTCTGTTAGATGCCAAAGTGACCTCTCCATGGCCAGGAATACCTTGCATATCCTTGGAAAAACACACTGAGGACTCACTTGGGTCTTGAGAAAGCTAGTGCCCTGTTTTGTTTCTGTGTACACATTGTAAAAGATGACTGAGTTGAAGAACCCAAATTTCTTGCTCAATAGCAACCACTACAGCTATCTCCCACACCTGTCTGGGAAGCTGTGGGTTGGATCTCTGGCAGCTACACGGGCTTGCAAGAAGTTCCTCAGACCTTCGGCCTGTTGTACTTTCTGAGAGTCTAAGAGTGATTAGCATTGCAAAGCCTTACTCTATTTCATAAGGACATTGCCTTTTTGTACCAGCCTATGACTCTAAGTAGCACCCCCATGACCTGCCCATATTTTCTTGTCTCTCTGCATGAATTCTGAGCAGAGGGCTGCTGCAGACAGGCAGTAGTGAATGGCTGAAAAGATTAAAGCTAAGAACGGAATGTGTTAAACCCACAGGAAGAACACTTTCTCATTCCTCCTAATACCAGAGTGGCTACAGAGTAGCAAAAATCAGTCACTTAAGGCATATAGTTGTCATCCTGCAAAGTGGTAATGTCATGTCATGAGAGAGAACCCCATCAGCTTCTCATAAGGTCAGGCTGAGCCACATGGGCATTCAAACTTGAACACTTGCTTTTCCATCTAGAGGTGCACCTGAAGTACACTTGACAAAACCTGTTTGTTCAAGATTCTAGGCTTCATGCTCATCAGGATGGCTGCCTGTGAACCTGGGTCACACTGAGAAAAAAAAAAGTACTAAATACCCAGCTCCCCCAATGGCAGCAAGTTTAACACCTTTCTGTAAAGGGCATGTGTAAGTTTACTAGAATGGGATTGTTTTGTGTGAATGAGATGCTAACATTGAGGATGTAAATTTCCTTCAAATATTTATCTTCTTTGGTCTTAATTCTGCTGTGTGACCCTGTTGCCCCCTGCCCATAAATAGACAATGATTCTCAATTGCTGTATAAGTGGAAATAGCTGGCTGAACTTATGAACCCTTCTTTGTGTCATTGGCGCTAACCCAGCCTTTATCTACAGCCACGCCTGCATTCTCCCAGGGGATCTACCTTCCCTTCATCATACATATCCTACAAAGTATGAGAACACAGTTCCCACCCACTACACATATCACCTCATGTTGCTTTGTAAGAAATGTGTAACGTGCACATGTTTGTGAGGCTACTGAACCACAGGGAACCTTGAGCTGTGTGTGCATCTTGATAAAAGGTCATATGTCACTTAGCTCACTAATACCCCTGTTACTGTCCATGATAACTTTCTGTAACCCACCTGATCTTTCAAAGTGAGGAAGAATGAAGATTTCTTCAATAATTTAATAAACTTTAATGATGATATTTCTGATTTTGCAAAATTTTAATATCCAGGGAAAACTACACATAGATCATGAAGAATGAATGGTAGGACTATGCAAGGTAGAAAAGTTTTCAGTTAAAATTGAGACCATAACTGCAATACATGAAAAGAACTTCCAGAAAGGCTATGAAATGGCATATAGGCTCTGATCGTTTTATAGGTCAGGAAACAAGTAGAAATGATGACTTACCCAGTCTCTCACCACTAGTCCAGAGCAGTTTAGTGAACTTAAATTCTTGTTTAAAAATACAGTTTTTTGTGCCACAGCAGATCATCTCATTGTATACTACTAAAACATGCAGCTTTTTAAATTAATTAAAAAGTGACAACAATGGTAACTTAATAAAATACTACTATTGTTTCTTAAGAACCTGGATAGGTGTGGGTCCTGCATGGCTTTGATGCTTGCATTCAGAAGACAAATGGAGCAGTTAGAAAAGACACAGAGAACTGCATCCTGACTAACAGGAAAAAATAAATTAAGATCATTTTGTCATCTTTTCTGTGATATTTAGGTGAAGTGTGGGCAAAATCCTTCAGCTAGCATTGGGATCTTACAAAGACTGACTCATGATTTGAACTGTGGCTTAGTGTCAGGCTGAACATGGACCATGTTTTCATTTCCTCAGATGTTTGCACATGTACCCAGGAAAACCATTCTGTGATTTAGGTGGATGGATTTATGGGTGGATGGGGATGAATGGATAGATAGATAGATAGGTAGATGATAGACAGGCAGGCAGACAGACAGATGGACAAATATTGGTAGGTTGATGAGAGATAAATGCTAAATGATAGTAGATTGATAGATTACAGATATATAGATAATGTGTGATAGATGTAGATTAACAGGTGAATAGATGACAGAAAATAGATGGTGTTTAATAGACAGGTAGGTAGGTAGAAGACATATTCTAACTTTCCTCCCAACTTTCACCTGGCATCAGAGCCCTGCCATGCACCCCCAGGACACATTCTTGTCATTAGTTTCTTTTTCTATTTGATATTTTTTGTTTGTGTCGCTGAATCTAATATTGGAAATTTCCTCTCAGCACTTGTACTTCTCTGATTCCCACACTTGCACTTAAATATTAAATGTTATTAAATTAAATAACAATAATCTTTTCATGATGTGTCTGTGACTCCATTATTCACATGCCCTGGAGCATCCGTCATGGTTACCACCTGGGTTGGAGGCTGCTCTGTCTATGGCACATGGCTTCTCAAATGCAAGGCTTTTCTTCGATGTGTATCACCCTTCCTTCATTGTGTATCTATAAGGGAATTGCTCTTGAAGTTTAAAATGTGAACACTCAGGGCCCCTGGGAAAGACAGTGACGGTCTTCTCTCTGGATGTTTGGAACCATGTGACACTGTCTTGTCTCAGTGTTTGGATGAACTTGTCAGAAGTGGATTACAAGGAACCCTTTTTGCCTGGCAAGGTGGATGTGGAGTCAGAGTTGGAGTTTTTACATTGAACTTTTTCCTTCTTGGTTTACTGTGCCAAATAAGTTTTGTTCTGGTCTCAGGTTAGCCTGACTTAGACCTAAATAAAGAATGCTCTGGTTTCACCCCTGAGTTGGATCACAAATCAAAGGGAGAATATGTCAACTTTCCTTCATTGTTAAGGCATCAATGAGAGATATGCTTTTAAAGCTATCAGAGTAAATAGAACTTGACAAGGATAATCAAATTGACTGCATAGCTGAGTGAGAAATGTGAAAACACCCAAAAGAATTTTGAGATATTTCAAGAGCTCTGAAGCACACTTAATCTACTGCAGATTTAATTTAAATTCTATGTAGAAACTTCCATCACAATGGCTGAGTTAAGGCAGAACTGAAGAAAAGTAAACAAACACTATCAGCTGTTGTTAATTAATGTCAGAAACAGATCACAGGCTTGCACTATGGAGCTGGTGGTTATGTATACTTGGGTGCCTAAACAGGACCTTCACATATCCCCAGACCAGTGTCCTGGAGCCTTCTCAAGCCTAGCCAGGACCCACACAAATTTCCCAAGAACATGATACTTGAACCTCCTAGTGCCTATATAGGACCTGCACAGATCCCAAGGAATGGGGTTTGGGGTCATCTGTTTCTGCTCTTGAAGTCACCCAATGTCATTGGATCCTTGGCTTTTGCTTCCAAGAACCTCCTGGGAGACAGAAAGCACCATTTAAGTCAAAGTTATATCTTACTTCAAAGTCTAGCCTTTAAACTACAGTAAAAGTGTAGATGGCCCTGTTATAGGTAAAATACACCTTTCTAGAAAGACATAAAATCTTAACAAAGGCAGTATTTGGGAAATGAACTGAGTTTGGATATTGAACTCCCATGGTGAGTTCCCTGAAGTGGGTAGTAGTGAGCCATCTTCTCAACATGAGGCCACATGGTCCTCCTTATCCCCATCTCTGATATCTTTTTTAAGCCAGGGTTATTGAACACATGGCTAAATGGAACATAGCCATTGTGGCTGGCTGCTTACCCTAGTCCTATATGACTGGACAAGATGCACTGGGAGTTCAGGGGTTGTAGGGACCGACTGGGGTGGGTGATGACAGGCTTAACTGGTTTCTGCTTGTGAGGCAGAGCTAGTGAAAGTCACAGCATGGGAAAGGCTGCATAAGCAGGTGTGCTGCTTTCCCTGGTTCACCAAAACAATGAACATGCATGAACATTTTATTCCCATGGCGGCATTGGAACAAAAAGTACGTGGAAGCTACAGGAGTACAAGGTGAGGCCAGCAGATGTTAGATAAGTCAAGCTATGCTGTACTCACACATGTTCATGTGTGCTCACATGCACTCTTGTTCATATTGGGCTACTGAACTGAGGAGGCAGCTCAGGTTAGAGCTTAGGATTAGCATGCATTGGGCCCAACGCTCCAAATGGGGGAGGGGAGATAAAATAGAGGCTTATTCTGAGAAAATTATATTTTAAAATCACCAAAGATAGTTGAATGCTCAGCAATGGTGGGGCTGCTTTGGCGTTTCAAAGCCTGGATTATCTCAGGGATGGCACTCTAATATTTATTCTAGAAACACAAAAAGTTCAAAGAGGACTGATTATTTTAGCAGATTCCCAATACTAATATATTGTTTGTTGTTTATTTTTAACAGAATCAAATTTTAATATTACCCTGTTTTGTTTTGTTTTTTTCATAGAAAATTTACACTTAAGAAAAAACTAGACATGCTCCTATCTGGTCCCAGGTTGCTCTGATATTGTCTGTTGTCCTCTGTGAGGGATAAATGCCTGCCACACTCATGCAAAATGAGGTCATGAGAACATTACATTTCTAATGGAAGAACCTTAAAGAAAGAGACCCCAGCACGGTGGAAAACTGTACCTAACTGTGTCTGCACTGTGAATCCGAGGATACAAGGTCTCAGGTAGCCCAGGCTGGCCTCCAACTTTCTATGTAGTTGAGAATAACTTTGAGCTCATGATTCTCCTTCTAACTCTCCAATTCTAGAATTATATGTGTATGACACCATTCCTGGCTCAAAGAGGAAACTGAATAAATAAAAACCTGACTGATAAAAAGTATACTATGACCGTCAAAGTTGTCCTCCAGAAATTAGTGAGAAATAAAGTCTGAAACAAGTGAAAGCTGAAAGTCTTTATCACCACCAGACCTACTTGCAAGCGATGTTTATGTGGATCATGCTTCTTTTATTGTTTAATAACTTTATTCCAGGGAGATGAGCTAGACCCACTTTTCAGCTAAAATTCACAAATTTAGTCCAACATGACCAAACAGATTATATTATTTAGGAGTATTAAAATTAAAATCAAACCCAACTCTTGTGTTTGTCTTTTATCACAGACCATGTCACTTTCAACTTGCTTTGGGTTTGTTTGTGATTCAGGAAATCAAACATAAATTTTAAATCTCAGAAGCTACCTGGAGGAGAACAGAGAAAAGAAAAGAAAAAAGGCACGTCAAGTTAAGCTGATATGGAGGTCAGCCATATGGTAGGAAAGGAAACTTCGGAGAAAGGGTGGAAAGCCTCAGGCACCAGACAAAGCAGTGGAGGTTCTGGCCAGCATCTGAAGAAAAAGATGAGAAAGGACAAGTTGTACCTTTCTGAATCAGAGTTCAGAAAGATGAGCATACCCAACAGGACCTAATGGCATCTTGTAGGGACTAGACTCTGCAAAGTACTTTTGTTCAGCTCAGACTGGATCATTTTCTGCTTCCCCCTGGTGCCCCTAGCCAAATCTCCAACATCGGCTTTGACCCAGAGCTGAGCATGGTCCTCGGTTGTTTTTGTTTGTTTGTTTGTTTTATATTACCATTATCTGAGCTTTTATTAATGGTACTGGCTACATGTAACTACATGGCAGACAGCTATTCTATGGTCTTTTTATTTCTTAAGCTAGAATTAAATTTGCACCAAGAATCATTTGAAGTTCAGTGAAATTGTGGCTAACACTTTAAATTGCCTTGTGACTATTTTTTGCATCGGTATATAGAAGAGCCTTGATCGTTCTAGAAATAAAGCTTAAAGTTTGATGTGAATTCAAGTAGTGGTAGTTCTAGTAAAGCTAGTTATTGCTGTGAATAGAACAAAATAGCAAACAACAAAGAAACCGTGTGGGAGGAAGACTGCCTATGCCTTCATTTCCTTCCTGAAGGATAGGCAGACACAGTCCACTTCCCTCTGTCTGTTCTTCAAACATTTTCCTCCACTGCCTCTTCAACTCCCAGTGGATGGAGAAGAACTGCTTTTTAAGGCAAGAAGAGAGAGGCATTGGAGACGTGAGTCAGGTACGTGCCACTGACTTCTACTTAAAGAGGATTTCCCCTTTTTCTTTAAGGATGCTAATTTGTCCTCAAAAACATTTGAAATTTTATACAAGTACTTTGCTATTTACCTAAATAGCTGCTGACATTTTAATTTCATTACTTGGGAATTTATAACATGTTATCTGTGTGCACATCAAAATTGTGCAGTAGTTCCTTAGGGCTTATCCTCTTGTTGCCCAGCTTCCATGGAGCATCTGGACCCAGCACAGCCTTCAGAACACAACACCATCCACTCCAGAGACTACAGGAAGTGGCTGCTTCTCCCAGATGGAAGTTCTGGTGGCATGTGAGCTGATTTAGAACAGGAAATATGTTGAATCAGACATGCAAAGCTCATGGCCTGAGATAAGTTTTAATAAAGCAGACTTCCTTTCAGTCAAATTATTATTATTATTCCATGCAAGATGCATTAAGAGGAATTGCTTTGGTGCATAGTCAGCCCACCCTAGCATTCTTTGTCATCTAATGAATCTCCAGTCCTGGTGAGAATACACTGCATCCAGAACAGACAGCACAGGGAACAGGTACAGGGCATGGCAGAACAGGAGGAAACATTTGAGGCTTAGTTTAGTATGGAAATACAGGTACTGATGTGTCATGGCAGGAAGTAGGCATTACTCAGGTAAAAGGAATGACATAGAATGGGGATGCAGGCATGGGCACATGTAGCACAGGGGTACAGGTGTGGCAAGGCTGGAGGGAACAGATATGAGCTTGGCACAGCACAGGGTGCAGAAGAAAATGGATAGCATATATGGAGATCCAAGTGCAAGCATGGCCCAGCACAGGCATATAGATGTGGGCATGGCTGAGCACCAGCTCATACCCTTTCTACTCCCTGAGGGACTTGGCCATCCTGGGGACAAAATAAACCTCCTCAATACGTTTCTGACAGAAGACATAGACTCAGTCCCCTGAAAACTCATACACAGCCTATAAATACTTTTACCATTATGTGTGCAATATCTTTTGATGGACTTTGATTCCTTGAAAATTTGTGGGTTTGATGCTCTTGTAGACCACATCCCTTAGATCTCTCCTGTGTGCCAGAGGATCAATGACTCTCATTGAGCCTAGTCCCACTCTGGTACAGCTGAAGATGAATGCTATGCAAAGACATGAGAAAGAACCAGAAGCGGGAAGGTTGAGATGGTGAGGGATGGGGATGGTGACAGAGGAAGTAAGGACAGAGGGAAAGAGAATTCTGAGCATCAGGAGTGAACTAAAGGGAGACCTGGCTGCAACAAGGGATGTTCTGTGGCAGCTTGTCTATGGTAAGCCTCAGTGAGATGAGAACATCATGTGGATTACTTAACGTCCTTGCTTTAAGATTCAGGGATATGGAGGATATGTTTCATTTTCAATATGATTTAATGTTGTTAATAAATAGAAATAGCATTGACAATTGTCATCTCTACATATGATGTGTTTTTTAGTTGTTTGGTTGTTTAGTTGGTTGGTTTTTTGGGGGACAGGATCTCATGGTGTAGCCCTGGCTATCCTGGAACTCACTATTAAAACCAGGCTGACCTGATAGAGATCTACCTGAATCTATCTCATGAGTGCTGGGATTAAAGGCATGAGCTACCACAATCCAGCTGTACATATGGTTTAAAGAGCATTCCAGTATTTTAAAAAGTTATTCTTTTCCAGTATTTAATAAAAGCCCTTTGACAATTCAAACAAACTCATAAACAGACTTTTATCTCGTCCTATGTGAAAGAAAAATGCCTCACATGGTACAGCTTTGTTCAGTCATGTTGAGTTATCTCTTCAATGGCGGGGGAGATGTTGAGTGGAAATGTGTGAGATTCCATTCAGCTTTGTGATGCAGTCCTTCCTGCTTTAATGAAAGCAATCTGTGCACATCCATGTGGAGGAGAGGGAGATGCTGAATGGCTTCTGAAATTTCTCATTTATTGTCTGTGTTGACTTAATGAAAAGTGTGAACCAAACTTTCCACATACTTCAATCAAATCCGTCATTAGAGGAAGTGGTGTTTGTGTTTCACATCACAGATCTCTTAAGGTGCTTAAAATTGGTCATCCACTTAGCTCACTGGTGTCTTATATTTTCCCATACCCGCATAGACTCGTGACTACATACATATACACACAGACCCATGCACATACAACATATACATAGCACAGACTGACACACATAGTCATGCACACACATGTACATGTACATGAATACACATTTCACACCTACCTACAAGCATGCACATAACACACACACTTTCATCACTGTTATCTTCCAGTCACACTAACACTGATATGCACACATACCAGAGCATACGTATTTGGTCATACATGCACAAACATATGCAGATACTGAAGCACGTGGATGTCAGTTCATGCAAATACAATGTCGATTAAAGACTGCTGTGAGAAAGGTTGCTAAGATCCCCTTAACAATGTTGCTGCTTTTGCAACCCTGCAGCTGACCAGACAGAGATGTTGTTCATAGGAGATGCTGTACTGCAGGTCAGTACCTTAAACTTTAATCCTTAACTCTATTACATCTTTAAATTTTAAACTTATTCCAATCAATCATTATCCTCAAAATTCTTCGTTTGTCATTGTTCAGGTGAATGGCATTAATGTAGAAAATGCAACCCATGAAGAAGTGGTAAGTCTTACATGGGGGAGGGGTCTATTTTTTGTGTTACTTTCTTCTAAATATTTTTTCTATTAGCCTACATTTATCTGAATGTGTTCATAGACATAGTCTTAGAATTGGAAAAGAGCGTTTGAGTTAGCTAATTACAACACACCAAGGACCTTCAGGTCATCACAAGTACTGAAGAGAACACATCAGGTTTTTTTTGAATTTTAAATTTAAGGGCACAGAAATCCAGGAAGCATTTGACTTACTGCATTGCCTAGAGGGTCACCTCAAGACATAAAGCAGAATCTGCCAGGCATCCTTCAAGGTCTTTCTAGTACCGCATAGACGTCTCCTCACTGTGCAATAGTCTTCAGTTTCTGACACATTGGCTCACTCCAGCATCTTAGTGTGTAAAATGTATAATGTGGAGGAGTCAGCCGACAGGCATGTTTGGTGGTTGCTTAAGATGATGTGAGTCAAAGGTATTTGTAAGCAGTTCACCCCGAGAAAATGGACTCAGATCATGTTGCGTTAAAAGGACAAAGAAGGATGAAAGAGACACCTCATCTTGAAGCATCAAGTCTAGTGTCTGGGCGGAGAGAGAGCCCCACAGTGCAGCCATTCAGAGAACCTGGTACCACGGAGCCTGTATAATAAGGGCCCTTGTTGCCCTGTGTGTGAGAGAGGGGGCACATGTGGAGATGCCATTAAAGTTGGACCTTGAGAAACAAGGTGGAGGAGGAGGGGAGGGAGGTACTGGCAGAGCAGACCACGTTTATAGGGGCTGAGCAGGAATGAGGTGTGAGAACAGAGCAAGGAGGAGACACAGAGAGTTACTGAAACAAGAGGCAGGCATGAGATTGGAGGAGACCCCCTAAGGGTCCCTTTCAGGTCTCATTCTGTGTTGCAGTAAAACTCAAATAGGCTTTTAATTAGTTAGCATTCCCTAATGGGCATTCTTTCATTCATCCTTTCACTCATTGGTGCCTTTTCAGTAAGTCAACTCTATTCTGGATTAAGGCAAAGTCCCCTCACTGCCCAGAGCTGAATTCACATGAAACCAAATAAGTAGAGTGATTTGTACACAAATGAAGACCTGCTCAGCACAAGCAACTCATTTATTTATTAATTCCTCACTCGGGGCATATATATTGCTGTTACCTGTGTGCCAGGCTAGAGGAGAGTCACAAAGGGACAGACATGTTTCTTGGTCTCTAGAGATGTGCAGTTGGGCGTTAGAATCAGCTATGGGAAGCAAACTCATTACTGGCTTTCCAGACTTAGTAATTAATACTTCTGTTTGTCTTCTGCAAAGTATGATTTTTTTAATGGTAGGAAAACATATTATAATTGAAAGAAAGGCTATGCATTTTTAACACTAGTAGTATTGTAAATAAAATTAAAAGTATTTATCCAAGAAACGATTTCTTGAGTAAATGGCATGTAGATTTTATAAATGTTGTTACACCCTAAAAGTATTTGACACTAATATACTTTTATCAAATGTTATAGCTACATTATTTTGTGATACAAAATAAATTAAAGGAGCACTGTTAATTATATATGTAATCTTAATTTGCCAGGATCATAAATTTAATAGAGATGTTCCATTTGTAAAAGACCTCATATATTGCACAGTTTTGCCCCCTCAATCTTATAGTAAATTCTAGTTTTAGTTCTTAAAGGAAAATTATCAGTTATGTTCGGAGAAAAGAATTTTTCTAACATAACTCTATCTGCAAGGCGAATCTTAGTCTGCTGATTTGAAAAAAATCTATGAATTGAGGTTGGTAAAAGTTTTAAACATATAATTATATGACTTAATAGTTTCTCTTTTTTAGCACAACTGTGTGATTCTGTTATAGTGCTGTATAGTATTATAGTAGCTGTGGGAGACAGCAAGTTGTCCATATTCTCGTTGTACAGATTCTGAGATGTGTGGCCACTCAGAGAAAGAAAATAGATGGTTGTTATCATCCAGGCTTGCATCCATTTTAAAGCATTGTGTTACATATGTTACATGGTTTTTTATTCATCAACTCAAAATAAATTTTAAAGAATTATAATAAAATGAGCTGATGTTTTCTTGAAGAATGTAAATAGAAGAAAATAAGTAATAAAAATTAAACCAGAAGTTATGAAATGGAACACAGGAAATAATGAGAAAGTTAAAAAAAAAAAGAAAGAAAGAAAAGAAAAAAGAAAGCTTGTGCATAGGAGCTGTCAATCACACAGCCATGTTTCTCACCATTACTCCAGCTGTAATCAAGATAACTGGATGCTTTAAATATCTTATAACTGCTCAGGGAGACTTGGATCTAGACGCAGATGCTTCGAGGCAGCTACTAACACAGAAGAGACTTCATTCCAGTCACAACTGTTATGGCTGCTACACAGTTAACAACTTCAGGAGACTCTGCTTAAGTCATGGCTACTTTAGATACCTGCCATGGCTATTTGATTTAGCCATAACAGTTTTCGAAGACACTGGAATAGCCCAGCCACCCACACACACATTGCTCCAGTGATTTCCCTGTAGCTGTTCCCAGTCTGGGGGTGAAGAACCCCTCCCCAACTCATGACTGCTAATGGGCATGTGTGATTGACTGTATAAACAGTTATCCTCTCACCTCTCATGGTAGCAGTCCACCAGACCTCCCCTCTGTACACTGTCCCCCATTGCTGTACCCTGTCCCCACTGGAGTCTTGATGATGGGTAGGCTAAGCTGAGCGGATAATAGGAAGAACAGACAGTGTTCGGGCTTCCAGCCCAGACATTCTAATAGCCCCTAGAGGGTGGATGGAGGGTTCTGAGTAATTAGAAATGAGATTCCAGAAAGCTGGGGTTTGGAATTTGGAGTGATGAGACTATAAACACTATGCAAGTGCTGAGGACACGAGAGATGGTAGAAAGGCCATCCCGAGCACTGGAAGATCTAGAGAGCGTTGGGACTTACTTCCTCTGGCTGCCAAGGAATTGTAACCCTGAGTGTGGAGGACCCTGACACCCTGAGCTCCGACTTGGTTGAACTTCTCTTTGTGTATCTATGATTTCAATCTGAAGCCCCAGTTGATGGTTCACACTGCCTCTGTCACTCCAAGCATTACGCTGCTAGTCAGTGATGCATTTGATTCTACCAGAGACATTAGTAGAGGAGAAGACATGTAGATGCATGTTTTACCTGTGTGCAAGCATATGATATATGTGCAACTGTGTATGTGTGTATATGCTATAGGTAGAACTTCCTCTTCAGATAAACCTTTTGAAAACCTTGAGATTCAACAGATTATATGCAAACCGTTCTCATTATATAGGAGACTGTCACTTAGTGTCAGCTGAGGTGGATGCTAACCATATCTGCAGACCCTGTCCTAGTGATACCAAGGTTAATATTTAATTGAATAACTAACTGGGTATTGCCCAGCAGGATTGACTCACAAAATTAACCATTACAATCAGTTATGAACTGCCATATTATGTGATGGTTGTGTTGAAATAAGCAAAGGAAAATACCCACACTTAAAAATAGTCTCATCTTTGTTCAATTAACACAGTAAAGGACCTGCTACTTTGAGATGTAAAGAAAATGTGAAATTATTAAAAATATATATCCAAATATGAAAATGCCCAAATGTAGCTATTTCATGCCTGATAATGATGAATACTCCAAAGAATGTCTTCTTAGATAATTAAAATGCAATTGTCTAAGTACATGAGTAGATGGTAATTGTGTGATACAAAGAAAATGAGAAGGTGGGAACTGCTTCAAAGTTTATAATTATTCACAGAAGTAAGACATTTGATTTTCCTGTGGCTAGACCTTGTTCATATTGTACTTATAATCTGTTTAAGCACAGTAACTAAGTCAAGCAATAAAATTCATCTGATTGAAAGCAGCAAACCCTAGTGGATGCTAGAATTATATCTATTTCCCAACACAAATGACTAATAATTCAGCATCACAGTAAAGCATGCTGTACCCAATGCCTGCAGCAGCTAACAGTGGATATGAAGTGGGTAGCTACTAAAACAAGACTTAGCTGTAGCATGCATATGGCTTCTAAGTAGAAGCCTATGTTTAAAATAAGCCAGGGTGAAAAACGCTAAGTGAATGCTAGAAACTAGATATGAAAAGGTATAATCTTGGTTCTGATATGAAGTCACTCAAGGTGATTTTTTAAATATACCTATTTATTTAAACAAAACCAGGAAATTTTCACAGTTGTAGAGGATCTTGAAAGACGAAGTTTCTTGAACCAGTGGGAAGGAGTGTGGTTGAAACCACAGGAAACCCAACTGAAAACACAGGGAAGGGCTGGTGTATGACTGTTTTTTGTTTGTTGTTGTTTGTTTTGTTAAGGAAAACACAAACGGACATCTGTTCACCTCAGGCATGACATACCACAGAAATTTTTTCACCTGTCTGGTTGGTGAGCCAATGAGTGTATTGGGGTTGCTTGGAAAAGGGTAAGTGGCTCATGGGAAGCTGCATCGGCATCACGTAAGGCTCACCTCAGAATGGGAAATGATGCATAAAACAGATATGCCCAACCTGCAGGCAGCTCCTCCAGAGAGGTTTCCTTCTCCCTTTGCTACTTTTGCAGCCTTGGAGAGAGGACTTGTGAATCTTGTCCCTTTCTGAACTTGCTGGGCCTTGTAAGTTTCCTTTGTTTCCTGAGTCTTAGAGCTTCCTTCTTCCCCCAAGAGAGAGTATTTTCCTTAAAGGGAATAGCTCCAAAACAGTGGGATTTGTGGAAGTGTACTTGAAAGTTAGGAAGCTTCAGCCAGTCCAGAACTGATAACACAAAGAGCAGCAACAGCCAACCCCACAGCACAGAGCAGGCAGCAGGGTGTGCAAATCTTGGCAGGACTTCTTACTGGTGGGAAGGAAAGTAAATGTCTCTCTAGATAGACGGATGGATGCATGGATGGATAGATGGATGGATGTTAAATAAGATTGATTGTATATAGCTGGGTATGTCAGTACATGCCTTTAGGTGAATTTTTGAGTTTCAAGCCAGGGCTACACAGATAAACCCTGTCTTGAAAACCTATAAATAAGTAAATAGATAGATAGATAGATAGATAGATAGATAGATAGATAGATAGATCATATAGAGTTAAATTAGAAAATTAGATTATGAAACATTAACTTTTACAGATACATTGAAAACTATTGTTGAGAATGTAAAGTTAAGGGAGTTAGTAAAGCAAACACCATACAAAACAAACAGAGATGTTTTCTGAACTCTGGCCAATCTCAAAATGAACATCAAAATGAACATAATGGAGCATTAAATAAAAATTAGATTGCTTTTCCCTGTATAAAAAATGGATTTCCCTATTTACTCAGAAGTTCAAAGCTGCCTCCTTCCTCCCTGCCAACACATTGTACTCACATCACACTCACATTTGTACATGACATGCATAGGCACACACTTGTATACACACACACACACACACACACACACACACACACACACACACAAACTGATACATACTGCTCCTGTGCACTCCCATGATCACATGAAACTATTAAGATGATAGTTCCAAAATGTTAGTAATTTAAGGACAGGATGAGTTTTAGGTTAACAGACTCTTGGCTGAGAGCATTGGGTTCTCCTGTCTATGTCAGTCAACTTCCAGAGTTTGTGTTCTTTGGCCACAGTGGTGCAAATGGAGGATGTCTCAGCCCTAGACACTTTTTACTTGCTGCTGGGCTGGGCTACAGGGAGATATCCACTTGACTGAAAGTTAGTGTTTGAAGAAAGGGCTTTGATATGGGAAGTAGAGACATTAAGTGTGTGTCTGATTTTGAAAGCCAGAGCTTAGAAGTGAGTGTTTGGAAAGTGAGGTTTGCTAAGGTCAGGCGCCCAAGGACTTCTTCTTCAGGATGCAAGCATTCAGAAATCAGCATTAATAGCAGGGGTAACCAGATGGGAAGATGGGTACTGGAACACACAGGAAAAGACTGATGGAGAAGGAGCAAGGGATCAGTCAGGTTGAAGGTATATGGGAGGTCAACTTACATGAGCTGAGGTTTAGGAATTCTACCTTGCTGGACTAGATATAGTGAGGAGATCTGAGCAGGGCAGACATGAGGAGGAATTAGAGGGCAAGCCAAACTTAACAGCATTTTGCTGTGAACAGAAAAGTACAAATGCCACAGGTGTGCATGGAACACACCTTGGAGACTGTTTCTGTGGCACAAGGTACTTTGACATGGTGCTATTCAAGGGGAGGAGCTCAGCATAGAATGGATGTTTTGAATAATTGAGTAAATGTCGTGCAGCTTTCAGAAGGCTGATGGTTGACTCAGTCTGAGATGAAGAAAAGGCAGATCCTCATGAGAGGGATAGGCAGACTTAGAGTGAAGCCAGACTCGAAGGTGGGAACACAGGCACATCCTGCATAAACATGGATTGAAGATCTCTATTTCAGTGGATGAGTGAAAAGGAGGGGTATAGTATTGGAGATGCTCAGAGAGAGGAAGGAGATGTCATCTTGGGAAAGAGGAGGGCCTAGATTCTGAAGTGTTTGTATTCCTAAGAGCTTAGACACTCACAGCCACTACTTCAGACCAGGACGAACCTGAGGCATTTTCTCTGGCTAGGTTATACAGCCTGGGTCACTTTGGTGTCTCAGTTGAGATAGGGCAAAGATTGGATTTAAATCATTTAAATCAATTTAAGTTGATGTGAATCAGCTTGGAAAGTAGGATCACTTGGAGACTGTGTGGTCAATTCACAGTGAGCATATCCTTCACACACTCAGATGTGCAGGGTGAAGATGAGATGAGGCTCCATGAGCATGGCTCTACATTCAGCCGAAGTCCAAGCTGGCATGCTGCTCTCACCTCTATAAAGTCCTGACTCTTGGTTTCTGTGCTCAAAGACACTGACAACTCATATAGGAGAAATGCTCAAATTAAGTTCAATCCACTGGGCTCTGCCGTCAAGAATGTGATGTATTTACAAGGAAGTGAGGTGTTTTCCATGGAGATTCCATGTAGCTTTGTTTCTTTGGGTGATAGACTCTTCCAGACCTTGTACCAATCTGGTCTTATACTCAGAATGAAGAGAATGGTATCATGGATGCCCCTTCTGCCTCTTCTACAGATGTTGTGAACTCTCTTCAATGCTAGGTGTAAGAAATGGAAGAGACTAAAAGTTCTTTCAGTTAGTCAGAATGTGAAATTTGTGGTAAATAAATGCACACACTCACACTTACATATACACATTTCCAGACATGGACTCTTGCTTATGCACTTACACCCTTGTACATATGCTTACACACTAATGCACATATATACACATTTGGACATACCTATTTTTAAATTAATTTACCTGTTCCCCATATATTTTTCAATTGCTTTGTTCATACAAATTAGCTAAGAATACATGGAATATTTGAAGTAGTTTAAGCCACAAAAGGAAGCCTAGCATAGGTTTTGCCCAGTCAACAAAATGATCCTTCTTTGAAATGTTTTTTAATAAATATTTTTATTTTATAATTAATTTAATTTTACATATCAGCCACAGATTCCCCCGTCCTCCCTCCTCCCACCCTCCCGGCCTTCCTCCCCAATCCACCCTCCATTCCCACCTCCTCCAAGGCAAGGATTCAGCCCAGCCTGGTAGATTCGGTTGAGGCAGGTCCAGTCCCCTCCTCCGTGCACCAAGGCTGATCCCATGGGAATAGGAAGAAGCAGAGTGCTAGAGAGGTCCCCAGAAATTCACAAAGATACCTCCACTATAGACTACTAGCAATGGTCGAGAGAGTACCTGAGCTGACCTACTCTGGTGATTGGATGGCCAAACACCCTAACTGTCATGATAGAACTCTCATCCAGTGACTGGTGGAAGCAGATGCAGAGATCCACGGCCAAACCCCAGGTGGAGATCCAGGAGTCCAACCGGTGAGAGAGAGGAGGGATTATATGAGCTGAAATGTTTTCACATTTCTATGATATAAACCATTAAAACAAACATATGTAAAAATATTTTTTAATCATAAAAGATAGCATGAACAATATTAAAACATTTCTTGTGTCAGAATTATGAGACACAGCTAGGTGATAACTCTGGGTAGGTAGCAGCTTTTAAACATCCAAGAAAGTTTTTTTTTTTTTAATCTATTTTCCACATCGGAGTTTTAAAGCAGGATTAACATAGGAATTTAAACAAGGAGGTGACAGAGATGGATGAGCAAGTTTATAAAAGGAAAAACATGAGGCACTGAGAGAAACACAGTTGATATCAGCAGTCATTAGCGGGGTTCCTACTTTGAAGACACCAGGCAAAGCCTATGAACCAAGGATCAGTGAGAAGACCCTAGTGACAGACCCACTCTGCAAACCTAAATCAGGAACATTCCTGAATCAGACACATGAGACCCAGAAAAGCCAGAAAATCATGAGCATGTGATTTTTTTTAGGCAGAGAAGGTATTCTGCCAGAGTTCAGGGCATGTATCCATTAATGCAGAAGTTGAGACAACGTTGTGAGTAATCTCATGGTGCATCACTCCTACATGCCACAGGTATTGGTGGATCCAGTTGTGTGGTCACTAGGCAAATGGGGACCAGTGAATCTTTACAGATAAGGCCAAATTTCCCTTGAGATCAGAGACAGGACTTTTTTATGACTTTCTGCAAAGAGAAAAACATCTTTACATTGGCCTGGAAGGTTGAGATGGGAATGGTGGTGAAAAGTATGCATTCTTTCATTACATTTTAAATACGTTTGTATCCACAATTGTGCAATGAGTCTTCTGAAACTGCCTCATGCCGACCCCTACAGAGCACCCACTCATGTCCCTAGGCATCTGGGGGGCTCAACAGATCTGGGGTCCCAGAGTCCTTGCCTTGGGTCGTCCATCCTTGGTTATAGGCAGAGTACTTGTGTCCCCTTGGAGGTGGGGCCCTTGGGAGGGGATCATAAGATCATGAGAGTGCCTCTCTCCATGGGTGAACATACAGTTCTCCTGCTATAGGACAGTGAATATGTCATGGGAATCAATCCTGCTAACATGCCGAGCTCAGACTGCCAACTCCAGCACCCAGACCTTGAGAAGGAAATGTGTGGTGTTTGTTTGCTGTGGGTCTGGATAATCTGAGAAGGCAGCTTTAGGTAATCACATTTAGGTAGGGAATGTCCCGGATGGTATAGAAGTATAGAAAAATTAAGATGTGGGATCCTTTCTAAGAAGGCTTTCCTGTGAGGACATGACTAGAAACCAGAGATGAGAACAGCAGCCTGTACCAATGGGCCCAGAGAGATGTGTACTACAATCAGGGATGTGGCTCAAAGCAACTGTCTCCAGGGAACAGCAGCAATCACAGAAAGCAACTGTGGTTGCTGCTGACAGAAGGAGCTGCTTCCAGCTCCTGTCAGTGCAAGGCAGGGATCTGCCAAGGGAGAAAGAGCTGTAGGTCACTGAGAACATGGCAACATCCATGGCCAATACCTTTTTTTTCTTGCTCCACACACAACCTTTGACCTAGAAGGAAAGGATTGCTAATAGGTCAAGACCTTTGTTTCAACCGTATATTAACCTGACAGATCAGAGAAATGTGAGCATTTTGAGATTTAAGAAATAACCAAATGTCTCCAACCTTTAATTAAAATAAAGTTCTTGAATATTTCAGGCTACACTCTTCCAGATGGCCCTTTTACTCTCAAACAAAATTATCTATCAAGATACATATAAATATGTGATCATATAAATATGTGATCACAGATTTTAAGCCATACTTGCTTCAAGCCACATTGCTGATGAGCTCTGAAATTCATTAAAGAGATTTAAATTTCATTTTATTTAATAATTCCACAGGGAGCACACACACACACACACACACACACACACACACACACACACACACTCAGAGCAAACTGACCAGGGTGCGGATCTACAGGACCATTGTAACTTGGCTGTGGGGAGTGAAGAGTGCTGCTCAAGGCTGTGACAACCTGGGTTTCACACATCTCAACCTGTCCCTGTTCTTTGGAACTAACCTACCCTGGGCTCTTGAGACATTATACTGACTGTCCACGAACGAGCTTTCGTGGCCATCCTCTGCCCACTGTTAAGCATCTGGTGTCCAGTGATAAGGTATCTTTGGGTGAGATTTATAAAGCCAGCCCTTTGCTGAAGAGAGAGGGTACAGCTAAGTTGTCCTTTTCTCACCCATTCCTGGATTCCAATTGCCAAGGAAAGACAGTGACACTTTCTTGGACTGGCCAAGGAACAAGTGCTGATGGGTCACCTTCTGAGATATGTTCCAAGTAAGGAGGAGCTCCTCCCTCCTCAGTTCAATATGTTTATTGCTTTGTGTGAGGCCTACTTCTTCTGGTATGTTTGTACTAATAGTATATTGAAGATAGAGGCTGAACATTTAGGGTATGACACCTGCCTGGGGTGGGGGTAGTGATGTGCCCCTCCCTGTGCTCAGTTTGTGTGCCCTTATCTCCCTTTGCTTGGTTTGTGTTCCCTTATCAGAGCATCACGTAAAGGAGTACTGTGGGGAAATAGCATCAGGTTGGCTCAGTCTCTCACCCTTAGGTGGAACTTTGGAAAGTATGAGGCAAGTTAATACTCAGAATCACATAGAGACAGGAAGAACATGCACCTGACATCTCCACAGCATGGGTGACAACAATAAGGGGAGGGACACCCAAAATCCATAATGATGGTAGGCAGGGTGGGGGTGGGGTTTCAGCAATTCCAGTAGAAAGGAAGGGTGTATGAGGTCATGGTCCAGTAATGACCTAAGGATGTTTCATGGAGGTGGCCTAGAGCAGGCTGTATGTGATACAGGGAATCTGGTAGGCACAGAATGTCTGATATGTTTAAAAGATCTGGCCAAATCAAGATCTGGTCAGCTCAGAGGGTATGATCAGATGGAGCTGAATAGGCAGCCGTTCATGACATAGAAGAATGTTGTTGCTGGGGGCCAGAGAACATTTAACTGTGTCTCTTCATTCTTCAGTCCATCCTCCTGCTCCACCAAGAGTTTAAACCAATATTCCATACTGTAGCTGTCCAATAAAGAATTGCTGAGGGTGATGTATGAAGAAATTGGAGAGCAGAGAGAATATAGGATTTTTGTCAGGAGTACACAATGGTAACGGTTCAAGGAGACAGCTGACGAGCCTCGGATGGTGAAACTTTGTCATCACATATGTGATGGAGCCCCAATAAATCCTAGTGAATAGATTTATAGCATGTAGACCAATAGTGTTTTTAATAAAATCCACTTAAACAACAAATACATTATTCACAAAAAGCTGACTTTAGGTTCCCTAAGTAGTGAAATGGACATGAGATGTGTGACTAAAACCAAACCCATATGAATAATTTGAGAGTCTAATGGAAAGTGTCACATCAGAGTTAATGATGCCTGTCATTTTCCTGAGTTAAGTGATGTCTGACCTTTGAAATTATATGGTTATGTCACAGTCACTCAACTGGTGTGTCTTTTGCCAATGTCTGGCATTTGACTATTTGTGCCAGCAAATTGAGTTCTTGTGCATGGGATCTTACTTTCTGGTAGGTTAAACTGTTAGTCATGCAGGCAGCCTTGCCTTGTGGATAAACACGGACGCTTTGATGTCCACACACTCATAGACAAAGCACAAGTGATTTGCACACTTAGATGTACATAGCTAATTGTCTTTACCCTGTTTTCATCCTACAGACTGTCAGTGTCTCAGAGGTAACTCTCAAATGAGTTCTTGGAAAGCAGGAAAGATCTGCAAAGACTTTATTTTTCACTTATGTCTGGTTCTTCTGTGATGGTGAAGTGCTGTTCTCACCTTCTGAACAGGTGCACCTTCTGAGAAATGCTGGCGATGACGTTACCATCACTGTGGAGTATCTCAGGGAAGCGCCCTCATTTCTGAAGCTCCCATTAGGTAAGTGGGAAGGGGAGAGATGTTAGGGTGTTGTGGGATTTTCTTCCTTCCCACATTATTTATCCACATATATTGGCACAGTGAGTATAAATTATTTCCCAAGCACATTCTCAGAGAGAAGACTGATTTAGACAGACAGGGGTACAACAGGATCCTAAGGCACTCCAGGCATCATAATCAGAAGCAACTCTGTGTCTTCCTTCACATGAACTTCCTACTTTTATGTTTACACACACACACACACACACACACACACACACACACACAGTTACATACTCTCACACACACAGTAACATACATACATGCACATACTCTTGCACATACACTAACATACCCACATGCACACACCCAGTTAACTACACATGCATTCATGTGCATATCTGTAGAGTAGTTTGTATTCATAATATCTAGGTTGACTTCATATTAAGTATACAGTCATGCTAATGTATACTTCAGAGTACCTACCATGATGAGGCAGAGCTTGTGATACGCTGCTGTACTGGATCCAGGGAGACTGGTAAACATCAAGTCTAGAAAAGCACTTTACTGAGCATGGTTTGTGTCTTATTCTCCATAGCTGTTGCATTTAACAGAAGGTCCTGCCCTTATTTTGGATATCAGTGGGCTGACTGCTAGATACTGATTTCTGCTTCTAGGAAAGATCTGAAAGCAAAGGCTCAGCATCTGTAGAGCTAAACTTCCTGCAGCTGCAAGTACAGGGGCAGCTGATAGCAGCAGGAGCCTTCCTGGCCTGGGCCAGCCTTCCTTTCCTGTCTTGACTGACTCTTCTCTTCATCCTCTTCTTGCAAGAAAGGGTGGCTCCTTCTCCCTGGTCCGTCCTGCATGCTCACCCTCCTTCTCTTCCATCACTGTAACCCTGTTGTTAGCATCTCCCTTATTTACTGTGTAAGTGGCCTGGCTCCTGAGGCCTTGTCAGCTGTGGACTCTGGCCATGCACCCATTTCATGCTCTGTCAGAAGAGCCACTAGATTCAGACCTTCCTCCTATCCTCTTCTCCCTGAGACCTTTGAGCCTGTCATTTCCAAGTGACCACAAGGAATAATTGTGGTATTCACTATTAGAGAAATTGCTACCCTATGTGCAGACACATGGATAAGAGTGGCTACTTACCCTGGGTTCCTGGGGACCACATCTCTGTAAAATGGAGGAAGAGCAGTAGGTGACAAGTTCTTGAGGATCTGTGGATGGCATGGAAGGGTTTCACGTACAGATGGGAAGATCTCCATAGTAAGAAAAGTAGATATCAGAAACAGATTATAGACTAGAAGGAAGTTACAGTTGTCACTGTGGAATTCATGAGGGATGCTAAGAATGCTCCCATGTGCACAGAGACAGGGATGTGGTGATGCCTGTGATCAATCACTCGGAGATCCCAGGGGGCTCCAGCTCCCCTGTGTTACCACACATCAGGATGAGCGCTCTTCTACAAGTCACTTAGTACATGAGGGGGTGATGCAAGACTCAGTATTCTATCAGTGCTACCAGGGAGATTTGAAATGGAAGAAGTAAGAGTGTTAAATGAGGGGAGGAGAGAGAGAGACACACACACAGAGAACAAGAACACAGTAGAGTGATAAAAGAAGACAAATATAAAAAATGAAGAGAGAGTTACACTTTTCAGCATTTTCTCTTCTTGACCCGTTCTATCAACTCAGAGAGTGAAGTCAGGAGCCGGTCTCGGTAGTTGGGAAGCTGAGTCAGGAAATACGGCCCGCTGAATGTAGACAGAGGTTTTGTAACAGGGTGTGATGTGGAAGTGTGGCTAGCAGAGTGGCGTACAGTAATGGCCATTCCCATTGCTACGGATATGGTGACACGTGGATCATCAAGGATAGAAAACATCTGCCTTCTCTGAAATTCTGGGGCGGGGGGGGGGCATGGGGAAATTTAAAGAAGAGGATTGTTTCTCAATGCCCCATGGCTGTAACAAAACCCTGGGGAGAATAGCCCTGTGGAGGGTCTCTGGTTTGTCTGATCACAGTTGAAGAAATTTCAATTCATTGCCATGTGCTTTGGGCCTGTGGGAGCCCTGCGTACCACAGCAGAGATGCATGGTGGAGGCAGCTGCTTGCATTGCTGGTCAGGAAGCAACAAGAGGAACACAGAAGAAGGACGTAGGGTGCCCAGAGCACATCACCTGACTTCTTCCCACTAAGTGCCACTTCCTTTTCTTTTTCTTTTTTCTTTTTTGGCTAAGTTTTTTTTTTTTTTTTGACAAAATAAAATATAGTAAGATAAAGAAAAAAATTATCATACTGAAGTTGGACACAGTAACCCAATGGGAAAAGGAGTCCCAAAAGCAGACACAAAAGTCAGAGACCCACTTGTTCACACACTCTGGAGTCCCATAAATATACTAAGCTAAAAGCTATAATATATTTGTGGAGGACCCATGTAGGCCCTGTCTTGCTGATCCAGTATCTGTGATCTCACAAACACCCTGCTTAGTTGATTTAGAGGGCCTTGTTCTTCTGTGTCCTCCATCCCTCTGGCTCTTACACTCTTCTGGCCTCCTCTTCCATGGGTTCCACAAACTCTGAGGAAGGGGAGTATTTGATGGATACTTCCTATTTAGACTCACTCTGTGTGAGTGCCACTTCCTAACAGATCTTCTGCCTACCAGTAGAGCCACAGGCTGAGACCTAGCCATTTAGTACATGGCTTTTGAAGCACATATATCCAAACCACATAAGGATGGTGGAAATTTCTTAATTGGAAGTGATGGGAGTTTTTAAGGCTGTGTACAAGGGAGGCTGTACCCAAGCCAGCGCCCCCACAGCACTGTTCCCCAGGGTATAGAAGATTGGTAGTAGTGCTAAACATTTGTTTCCATCTTATTCTTGCATAAGTAAAGCCTCGTGCATAGCAGCCTACCTCCAGGTGAGTGTCTTTCGCCTCCTGCATGGGCCTAACTCTGTGTTCTGAGTGTGTCTTTGTACTGAGATTGAAAGTGAGGGTTAGTTATAGCCTGGCCCAATGGGCAGCATGAAAGACGGAGACAACAGGACACTTGCACAGCTTTCCCTGCTTTCCATCAGAGGTCAGTAACGTTTCTGGATAAAGAGAGAGGGTAAATGTTTGGTGGCTGCTAACACTGGTGTAATAGGAGCAGTAGAACTGACAGCCACAAGGATTTCAACATCTGTTTCTTGAAAAGGAAAGGTCACCATGGCTCTGAAGCTGCCATTTCCCTCAAAAGAGCTCTTGAAGCCCAGGAACCATAAAGTAACTTCCATTCACAGGCTTGACTGGAATCTGAGGGTTTGGCGCTCATAGCTTTTGGTTATCTAGGAACTCTTATGAACTCTCCTGCTGAGGGCCTGTGCAGAGCTCAGCCATTGTGGCTAGCCCAACCCTGAACTCCTGTGAGCCCCATTGCTCAGGGGCAGTGTAGACTCCAGAGATAGATGTTGAGTTCTCCATTAATTCTATAAATGTCCATTCGCCTTTTATTTGGTTCTTTACAACCTAAAACAGTTAAATCTTAGTATCTATAAAAATTTAAACACAAGGGCCATAATCATTCCATCAATCCATGCAAAATGGTCTCCAGTGAATACATGTCACTGAGGGAAAATTGCTTCTGCCTGCATAGATTCTGTTGGGTTGCTTGTTTGTCTGAAGCAACATCTGTCCCACAGAGGTGATTGCTGATATAGAAAAACATACCAATAGTAAACAAAATGTCCATTTCAACATTTCTTAAATTGATATTAATGGGAACATAAATACCCAGTGAGACTGAGCCAGCAGATCTGTGTATTTTTCTTTCAGACTCTCAGACAATTGGTGATTTTATACAGATAGACTTTGCACATTGTAGTATTTCACTATGTTATACACCATCACCACTGATTAAATTTCTTGACATTTTACTGCTCAAAGGAGGTCCTCCACAAGCTACCAGGCAGCCCCTGTTCTCCTCCCCCAATCACTCAAAGTCACTGCTTTCTGCCTCTGTGGATTTGCCTTTTCTGGAAATGTGTATCAATGCATTCATACAATTTGTGACCTTGGCTTGCTGTTCCTTCCACTTACCATGATGCTTTCAAAGTTCATTGGTGAGGTAGCATGCATCTGCTACAGCTGCATAACTCTGCTTTATATGGTTGTAGGGCATTGCTCCATCCACTCTTTAGCTAATGAACACTTGTTTCTATTTCTGGGCTGTTATGAATATGTTGCTGCAAACATTCATCAACAGGCTTTGTTTGGACATCTTTGTTAAGTCTCTACCTAGAGAAGAGAATTCTGGGTCCTACAATAATGCCATGTTTAGCTTAGAGCGTCTTCTAGAGTGCTTCCCTCTGTGGCTCTGCTGCTTGGAGTCTAGTGAAGTAGCCATAGGACTTTGGACAGATTATAGTTCAGTCTTTGAAGGAAAGGGTTTTATAACTACTGATTTGTATTTTTCTTTGTTTTTTTAGAACAACTCTTTATGTAATTAATAATTGCTAATACTTTGTTAGGGTGATAGCTTAGTCAATAAAGTGCTTGTCTTGAAAACATCCTCCAGACCCTACATAAAAACAGCCATGTGTTGAGAGACACAGTTACGATCTCAGTTCAGGAGAGCAGAGAAGTGTGGCTTCCTCGGCCTCCCTAGTCTACTTAATGGACTTCAAGCCAGTGAGAGGCCCCAATTCAAAATCCAAGGTAGATGGCACCTGAGGAAGGACAGATGAATTTGTCCTCTGACTTCAACATGTATGTGCACACTTGTGCATGTACCTCTCCACACACATACACCTGCTCATAAATGAACATGTTCCCCTTACACACACACACACACACACACACACACACACACACACACACACACACACCATAATTACTAGCACTGACCAGATTTGAAAAATGGATGTTCTGGTGGTAAACAAAACAATATAGGAAGTATTCAAATTTTTCTTTGGGGATACAGAAGGAAAGCTGATAGTCACTGAGAAATTAATAGGAGTCCAATGTCTACAAAAGACTATCAATTTTAAATTTCTTCGCTTAGTACACATTGCTTCTTCAGACATGTGTTTATGGTGACATTTATCATGTGTCACTCAGAGCAACAGCATTATCTAGGGGGTTTTAGGCAGTTCAAAATGTTTTCATCTTTCTTGCAAATAATGACAAGTTGATTCTGGTTATAAATGAAAGACTTTGGAAAGAGTTGCATGGACTGTCCTAAAGTGTACATGGAAATGCTATTAAAAAAAACTGTGCTAATGTAAAAATAGCACTCTGTAATGGAAAGTAACAAAAGCCTGGACTGGGATAGATTCCACTGGGCAACAACTGTATCTATCTGGGGTAGTAAATGAGCAGAGAAATGCTCACTTGTCAGTTTGTGTAAATAAAGGCGAAGAGTTCTTGTGTCTCTCAGCACATGTAGGAATACGGTGAAGTGCTTCGTAGTGCTTGTCCTAATAGATGTGACATAGGTGGGAAAGGGGCACTGACTTGCTGGGCTGTGCATGATGGGAGGTGCAGAGGTAGACTGGAAATGAGCAGTCAGCCTCGGAGCCTTCTTGTCACTAGGCACCCCATGTCCATATGCACTGAGGAGGGCTGACAGTTCACTACAGTCCTGGGAATGAGATGAGATGATCCAGTACTGACATGCAGGATGGTGCCCATCCAGTTCTCGGTTCCTTTCTCACTGCCTTTTCTTGCAAGTGGCTGATGGGGAAAGGGCCTGCCTTCCTGTTTCATTCTTTTGATAGCATTACAACATCACCATGATTGCAGCTTGTCAGTGATAAGCCTACCACTGTGCCGTCCTCGGCACTTCTGCTTGCTTTCCAAGGCTCTGAAGGCCTAATCTCAGGGCTGTCTCTCTCCTTCATAAGAAGGTTTCCTATGTGCTTCTAGTTGTGCAGATTCTCTGGGAGTCTGGTCATCAGGCGGTGGTGCTCAACCATCTGACTTTATGAGACATCCCCACAAAAAAATGGAAGAACTTACACACAGGATCTGTCTACACTTCTTGTTTGTGCAGAAAATAATGGGGCCGGGGGTAGTCACAGAAAACTCTTTTTCTTAGAGTTGCCCTCAGGACCTTGAGTGAATGGCCTGAAGCCTTGGGAATGGCCCCAAGCTTCCCTTTAACAATTCTTAATGAAACTACTAGTTTAACTTGATTGTTAAACTTGTGTGAAAGCTGGTTGCAGGGTTGTTCCTAAAGGGATTCGCAGTTATTTGGCACCTGTTGTCTCTGGACTGGGTCAAATGTGCTGACCTGAGAAAGCCTTTTTGAGTCAGATCATCTCCCATAACAGTGAGACACTTAGCTGCCAAAAGACACAGTAGGAAAATTCGTCTGTCACCCAACTGGTAAAACAGTGATGGTTATGACTCATACACATGCCACATTTATTTTTTGCTTTTTATACAAGCAAATCCACTGCATTTGTACACAATACACAAATGGATTTTAACTCAGTTTGTCATAGATTATGATGGTGGTGGTGGTGTGACTGATGCAGGGCTACTCCTTCTGCATTGTCTACATTCTCATACTGCCTGTCTGCAGCAATGAGAGACCTAAATGTCACCCACCCATCAGCAACTCTGAGGGAATATGCCATAGTAATGGAGTGGGATGAGAGACTGCCAGGGCATGTAGCCCTGTTGTAGACACAGCCCTGCTCTGCACCCTGATAGTGCATTATGACATGACAGGCAAGAGAATGCATTAGGAGCACTGATGGGGAGGCCAGGATGGCCTGATGGGAAAAGAGGGAAAACCTCTGGCTAATCGATAGACCAGAGAGTCATCCCCAACTCAGTTCCACATCCCTGAGAGGGACCTAGCAATGGACTGCTGGCTCTTGTTGTATGCTTAGCTATCTTGCAGACATATAGTCACACGTGATGTAGTTGACCACTACATCTGGAATGAATGCCTCTCGTTTTGTTTCAGGGTCCCCAGGGCCATCCAGTGACCACAGCAGCAGAGCCTCTTCGCCTCTCTTTGACAGTGGCCTGCACCTGAATGGACACTGCAGCCACACAGTAAGCACGTGCAATCCCCTGACCTCATAACTTGGGAACCTCAGTCCCAAGGGCCCTGGGTTGAGGAGAAAACTGTCCATGATCCTGCAGAGGCACATGCAGATGTCCTGGAAGAAACAATGAAAACAGGAATTAGTCAGTTCCATTGAAATTTACTCCCATGTGGGGTCTTTGTCCTTATACCCACTAAGACACGTTCAACCAGTAGTTCATAACTGCATGGAAAGCAAACACTAGTCTTCATTTTGAGGTAGAATTCAAAGTAACCTCTGGGTTTCAGGCAGCCTTGCCAAGAGGGTGTCAAGTTGTTTTTAGGAGATTTCTAGAAGACTCACATGAAAGGAGAACAGTGAGGATTTATCCCCAAATTCATGGGAAACATCAAGGAAACATGAGCACTGTACATTTGCCATGAGGCTTAATCCTGTGCCTCACCCTCTCCTATCCTAAGACCCTAGAACTAAGTGCAACCACCAGTGCCTGCTACCCTGGGTCTGCCTCCTAATGCTAGGATCAGCCTCTCTCTGGGTAGGTGGGCTTACTATCCACAGAGACTTTAGTGCAGAAGTAGAATCTTAGCATTCCACAATCTATTTTAAAGTATATTTTATAGTAGATCCTTTCCCACCCTCACATGCAGGTAGAACTCAGGGGAAAAGATTCATGTTGGTTCATGTAATTACATGGTGCCATAATTTCTTGCTTTAGCAGTTTAAATAGATTTTAGTAACTTAAAATTTGGCTTCTGTAACTAACAAAGAATAAGCAACATACTCATAAGTCACATCTCCCTGTCTTGGGCCCATAGACAAACAGCATCCTAATTTTCACAGCCATCACTTGATTTTAAAAATTAGTTTTGAGCCAGGCACAACAGCACACCTATTTGTCCCACCTTCTCAGGAAGCAGAGGCTTCAATTGAGCTTGGGAGTTGGAAGTCAGTCTGGATAACATATTGACAGTCAGTTGAGACAAGTCAGAGAAAAGCAAATGGTTCTTGTGGCTGTTGTCCTGTGTTACCTTAGATACAGGAGTCATTGATGAACTGGGACACTCACAGAGTCAGTTCTGTATTTCCACCACAATGAAGAGCCATTTGTCTACTCTCACAGTAGAAAGTCCATTACTGTCTGCATAGCACTTGCACTTGCACTTGGACTACATTTTGGTGTTTGTGAACTTTGCTCTGTGAGAAAGGACCTGAGATAGACACCTTAGTCCTGCTTCCTGCAAGATGCACCCAAAGGTGGAGAAGACACCCAGCTAGGAACATGCTGCCTGTATGGGAAGACATGGTTGATTCCCATTTGGAGACACTGGATCACAAGAGCAGGGAAGAAGTGAGCTATGGTTGACAGTGGCATGATTATTACATTTAACAAGACAATAAAATCAAGAGGTGAATAATTACTGTTGTAAAATTTACCATAACATAGTCACTAAAGCTGAGAGAAAAATGACAAGATTGACAGAGTGATGGCATGCCTCTCCCCTGAAATGAAGCAGGGAATCTCTGTTTTCAAAATAAGAAATATGTAAGATCTGCTATGAATAGTTCTTAAAGGGGGCTCTAGTGCTTCAGTCAAAATAACCCGTCATCTCCGACATCACGTAGTTACCTTAAATTACATACTGACAGCAATCTTCATTACCTGGTTATTAAAAAGTGCTTCCTTTAAAAAAAAAAAGTTTCTCCTGAGCTGGGGAAGTGAGTGGAAACTTTTAAGTCTAGCTGCTGCTCATCTCTCACTCTTATGCCTCTACATCCTGAAAATTATTTGTTTAGAAGTCTCTTTTTGAAGAGTTTGAAGTTCAAAGATCCATATTATATTTGGGCTGAGATCCAACCTGAAATATGGCTATACTTTATCTATATTTAGATCTTACTGAAAAATACTTTTCTCATACTACATTAGAATCTGTATTTGTTTTATTTTTAAACAAATGTAGATGATGTATATCTTTTTCCCCATAAAATGAGACCTATTTATAAAAGCCACATAGACAATTATATTCTAGACAATTTTATTAGTTACTTTTCTCTGTGCTGTGACAAAATACCTCAGAGAAGTAACTCCAAGGAGAGAAGATTTATTTGGCTCACAGTTTCAAAGGAATTTCACCCCATCATGATGGGAAGGCATGGAAGAGTTTGTGATAGCTGAGCATGTGGTGGAGGCTCCTTACACCATAACAGAGCAAGAGCAGAGACTGTAGGCCAGAGCCTGGAATGCAACCTTTAAAGACTTTATTAGTGACCCTCTTAACCAGCAAGACCCCATCTCCTAAAGATTCCAGATCCTTCATAATAGTCCACAGGCTAGGGGCTCAGCATTTAAAGCAGAAGCCTATAGCAGACATTTCATATTCAACCTACAGCATCAATTCACATTTAAAACTACTGTAATTTTTACTTAAGGCCCATATTTTAATAAGGTAAGGATCATTTCCAAAATCTGTGTTATTTGGAGGAATAGAATGCAGATGTCCAGATAAATCTGCTGAGCAGAAGGTACATTCTGGCCGCCCTTTCACAGCCGTTCTCTGCATTTTGAGTGTCCTCCAGGTATCAGAGGTGGAGGCAGCTCCCTTTAACTCCCAGAGCTTCCTGTTTTCTCATCTCTGTTGTGAATACATGGGTGCAATTATGTTTGAATTGATTCCAATCCCTCCAGCTGTTAAAATCACCTTCAATACCACTCTCCAGCTTGTTTCCTGTTCTGCATGGTTTTCCCCAGATAATAATGTAATAATGTGTACTGGGATGGTTCGGAGTGTGTGTGTGTGTGTGTGTGTGTGTGTGTGTGTGTGTGTGTGTGTGTGTGTTGGGGGAGGAGGTTTATCTGACATGGTGGTTCAGAATGAAATTGTATTTCTTGACTCAGTATATCCTGGCCTAGCTGTTCTCTGTCCTGTTGTGCCTTTCCAGAAGGGAAGAATCACAAACTCACTGTTCACAGGAATGCAGGGAGTAACTATCAGACTTACCTCTCCTGTATCCTCACTCTCGAAAGGGAAGAGAGGAGTAGGCTTCTTGCCCTGCATTGGAGGTTTGTGCTTGCTGTCTGTCTTGAAGCCTAGGTGTCCTGAAGCACTGTTTGCTAACTCAGCAGCCGGCTGTTTCCCAGGACAGCTTAGGGTCTGTGCACTGTTCTTTGGCAGAACTGCCATGGCATGAGTGGGCAGCTTCTCTGCCAAGCAATTTTCTGTGCTGGCCCATGTAAAGTAACCCTTCATGGAAGCTGGGGGCAGTGCCCAACTAGGAGAAGCCTGTACTATGAGGAGACTGCTCAGGGCTAATGTCTAGGAGCAGGAGCCCAAGGGGTAAAGAGCAGGGGCTCATCTCATGAGGACCCCACAGAGAAGGGATGCAGAATATTCTTTCTTACATGAACAGAGTGTACTTTAAATGTTGGTGAATTGTGACAAGCACTCTGTGCTAGTTGCCACTGGAGAGCTGCTGTGGAGTTGTCTTGGGTTTACGGAAGTTCCTGAGCAGTATAAAAAGCAAGGACTTAAGCTTATTTTATATACTGCATTTAGAAGTGGGCTTTAGTTACCTTTTATTGTTTAGATATGAAGTGTTCCTCAAAACAGTCATATGTTTGAGGAAGGTCCCCTGATGCTGTATCCAGTCAATTGAAAGTGGTTTGATTATTAGCTGATAAATGAATTAGTCTGCTGATGGAGTCATAATTTGGTGATATTATTGGGAAGTGGTGGAAGCCATGAGGTGAAGCCTGGTTGAAAGTGGTAGCCATGACTGTGAAGGGTGTATTTTGTCCTGGCTCCTTCCTGTTGCACACTCAGCTTTCAGAATGCCCTGAGGTCAGCAGCTTTCTCCCATGTTCTGGTCTGAATGTGAAATAACCCTGACATGCTCAGTGTTTGAGTACTTGGTCCCCAGATGGTGGCATTGTTTGGAGCAGTTGTGGAGCCTTTTTTTTTTTTTTTTACAAAGCTGGCAGACACAGGTCCGTGGAGTTCTAGCCAGGTAACTACTGGATGCAATGAGCCTGCTGCTCCAATGGCAAGCTGTGGCTGCCACCATGCTTTCTCCACCACCGTGGACTCTGCTCTCAAACTGTGAACCAAAACAAATCTGCCCTCCTCTAAGCTGTCAGATATGATTCACAGTTATGAGGAAAATAACTGATATACAACACCACAGTCTTCCATGGTAACATCTCAGCCCTCCATCAGACCCACAGCGGTGGAGCCAACCATAAGCCATCAGCTCTGAAACAGCCAAGATAAATGACTCCTTTTTCCTGGGTGTTTTATCACAGCAGCAAAACAACTGACAGACCTCTCAACGGTGGGGAAGAAACCCCGAGCATTTTTGGTGCCTCCTTAGTCTTCTGCAGCGGAGCATAGTAAGAATTTACTAAGGCAGGTAGAGGTAGCAGCAAATCCACCATTCACAGCATGTTTCCACTTCAGCATGGTTTACAGTTGAAACTCATCTAAATACCTCTGAGGACATGAAAGCAAAACAACTCTGTGTCTTTATTAAGACCTTGGACTTTGCAGTCACTCTGTTTTGTTTTTCTGCAACTGTGGCTGCATACTGCAAGTATAGGGACTCTGGATGCTATTGGGACCTGGAACCACTCCTTCCAGGCTGTCCTACCAGCATAGTCAAGGGGGTAAGCAGAACCAGGTATCCAAGGAGCCAGGCATGAGGAGGGTCAGGTGTGCAAAGAGCCAGTGTTGATGGAGTAAGGTTTTAACAGACCAGGTATGTGCAGGGTCAGGTGTGCACAAAGCTTGGTGTCCACAGGACAAAGTATGTACAGAGCCAGGACTGACAGGGCAGGAATCCTGACAGCCATCCCTCCCATGTCAGGAAATGTTTTCCAAGTTTTTTCAGATCTCATAGAACAAGGTTGACCACGCTCTTCAATTTTTTTTTATCACCCATTATTCTCTCTTTGTCAGATGCTATAGCCCAGAAAATTAGAAGTGGGTATAGCTAGAGTGGGCTGTGCACACATGAAGCAAAGCAAAGCCACGAGCTGCTGACAGTGCAGTGAGCATCTCCTCCGTGGCTTGCTGTGGGTTCCCAGCCAGACCTCAGACACTGACATCTCACACAGATATAAGATACAGCAGCAGTTAGGACTTCTCACAGAAATCTGTTTTAAAATACTTTTCAGGTATTTATAAATGACAGTTCCCTGTAAGGAAAGAGTCGACCAAATCCCTATGGGAATGGCACTAACCATGCACATGGATAGTGTCTTACAGCTTTCACTTTCAATCAGGGCTTTCCTGGGGTCATCAGTTTTTCTCTGCTCTGGTCAAATATTGCTCCTTTTATTATGTTTGTGTGGTTTTGTTCTCTAAAATCACATTACTAAGGGCTCATAGCCCCAGCAGGATTTGTGAAGATGGAAATTGCAAGCTGAGACCCACAGGCAGGTTTTGTCTGCTGAGCAACCATTATTATTTTAAATTGAACATGAAGTGTCCACACAGCTAGAGACAGACTCATCCTAGGTTTAGTGATTATTTATTGACCAAAGCATTCTTTTAAAACTGAAATAATTTGATGGTTACCTACAAACTCTGTAATGAGCTTCATGCAAGATATATACACACACCACACTAAAAGCTGTGTTGGGACATTTTGTTTGTGTTCAAACTGACACTTTGCATGTTCTCTTCTTGGTAATGTCTACTAAGTAATGAATTTTTTATTGCATATTATATCAGAATATCCATGATCCATACCTTTAGAAAGTCCTCAGGCATTTTTCTAGTGCTTTTGAAAATCGATTTCGTAGAAATAAACATTACACAAAGACATTATGGAGTGTGAGTGCAGAGTGTTTTTTTTTAATCAACATTTGAGCATGGCAGGGGTCACAAACTATGCTCAGGTGAAGTAAGGGCAGGACAGGAGTTACTGGCAAGGTACTAGATGTCACCTCGTTCCACCTGCTTGTTGTGGCTTTACCAGCCAGACCTCAGGCAATATCACTTGATGCTCATCTCCAAGGTGAAGTTATTTTAAACATGGTTAAGCATTGCATTTTATTCCAATGAATGGAAAGTGGAATTAAAATTCGTTTACAAATTTATGTTAACACTACAGTAAAGGATGCTTATACAACTCATAAACATGGGAAGCTGGAGACAAACATATTTCTTGTAACAAAGCAAGGTACAAGAAGAGTAGGGGATCCCACCTGGAGTAACAATTGCATGAAGGCAGCATTCCATGGTGCTAGACTACACCACAGTGTCAAGGTAACATGGATACTGAAAGCCGAGTCCAGGGTCACATTCAATATCAATAAATATCATTGAAACTGGACTGCAAGCTTACCTTTGAGAAATTGACTGTGTGATTTATATGTACAGTGAAGTTTTCAGTCAATATGCTACATGTTGTCAGACATAGACATGGAAATCTAAATGGCCACCCAGGCTTCCTGTGTAGCACAATTCTCAGACAAGAAAATTCCAAGTGACAGGAGGCAGCAGTTAAAAAAGCATTATGATGGGTAAAGCAAGGCCCTTGCTTTCACGCAACAAGAACCCAGTGGTTGAAGACTGCCAGCCCTCACAGCAAGACAGGTCACAGGAAAGCACCCCTCTAGGGATCTGTGTTAGGACAATGGAAAAGAAACAATGAGCTGTTCTGCTGTCTTCAAAAGGCAAAGGGACAGGTGCAGATTTCTGACTTGGCTAGACTGCATGTGACAAAGCAGAAATAACCTACCAGGTTACAAGAGAAAACCAGGAGAGCCAGGATCTCCATTATTTAGCAGAATCCTCAGACAAATACACAGGGAAAAGGCTGCTTAGGGCAAATGTAGGGAAGGGAACCAAGGGGCCAGACAAACACAGATGCTCGCTATCAAGTTGGATGACATTGAGGTTCCCTGTGCTTCGAGTGGAGGTGCAGTTGACTCTGGCCATCCAGCTGAGTATCCAGAGAGGTGACACCTTAGACACTTACCTATTCCCTTTCTCATCACAGTTGCAGAATGTGTCAGGGAGCCTCATGTTGTCACATCTTCTGAAGTGACATTTTGGTGTCAGCATTCACTCTCCCTGGTGATAAATGTCTCTCAACTGCTTATAGGAGCCACTATCTCAGGATGAAGGACATGCCTTTGCCAACAAGGAGGCAGGATCAGAGTACTGTCTCATCAGCCTGATGCAGTTGAACATGAGACTTGTAGGAATTTAGCCTAAAGAACCATAACCATCAACATAGTTTTCAGTCCGCTGGGTTGTTGGGGTGAGAAGAAAGTCTAAATTATTTTAGTTAATCCACATGTGCTATCATGAAAAGCACATTTCTAACAGTTACTATTCTTGTTAGCACATTCTTCTTTTCACCAACAAAACCTGTTTCCTATTTCCTGAATAATTATCAGAGCATAGTAGCTGATTGAGAATGCAGAACAGGAAGTCTGGCAGGGCCCCTCTGGTGCATGACCCTTTTAGATACAATGCAAGGAGGCAAATTCAATTGTTCCTTCATAATTACTATGTCACAGCTGCAGTGTCTGGTATTTGTGGATTTGTACCTCATTCTGGTCATCGCTTTTTTAATAAAGTGCTTTATGTCATTAAGTAATCTGCAAGTTGGGAAGGGCTGAGGGGATACATCTGTCTGCTTAGTGTAGCTAGCCCCAGAGGCCATTCAGAGTCTGGTCTTCTGTAGGGTGTCCACTTTTCTCACATCTCTCCTCACCAGGTCCCTCAGGGTTTTGGAGCTCCCTTGTTGCTTGTTAGCAGTGCCAAAGGTGAGCTTCCAAAAAAGTATAACTTCAATCTCTGAGGCCCCCCCATGCCCAAGTTCTACCCCACATGGGAGAGCACACACATGTGTGCACAGCCCAGTGGAATTAGACTTTTTCTACAATCTTAAAGCCTGTCCCCTGTTGGCCAAGCACTTGTCTACTCTCCACATCACCAAGGATCTACCTCTTTGGCCTCAGGTGCAGGCAACTGGACCAAGTAACCTCACCAAAACCAGACACACATGGTGAGGTTCCTGGCTCAGGTTCCAGTGTGACTCTCAAGGCAGATCTTCATCTGAACATATGAGGCCAATGGAGAAGCCATATTTCTCGTACTTGACATAGGATATGGGCCAGGTTGATGACAATGACCACTCTCTTAAGAAGGGAGATGGTGAGAAGGCAAAAGGTCCCCGCTCCATAGTGACTCTAAGATGGGCAGGCATACATAACCAGGCTCTGGATTAGAGTGTGTCTCCACCCTTGAGAGTCCTTGCTCTGTGGCCTCAGCTTGGCCCTGACACCTTCAGTTAAGTGGCTTGTCTGGCTTCCCACCCTCTCTAGATCCAGGGACTTGATTATTCGATTATTTTGTTGTTTATTCTCTTTGTAGCAGATGCCATGATACTTTTAAAACATGTATTATAAAGGCATTTTTGTGAGTCAAATTTTACCCATCCCATTAGATTTGTCACAGTTCCCTTCAAAGATGCCTATTGTCTGAGGCTGAAAGCCATGACCTTTAGGATTTCCAAAGTCTGAAAATTAAGTGGGAAGAGCTGTAGTCACCCCATTAGGGACTATGTCCCTCTCAGGTCAAGAAGAGGTATGACTTCATATTTTTCTGAATGTCTAACAAAGAAACTCAAGCCCCACCATGCCTGATGTTGTTCTAGAAATCTATCTCATAACTGGGATTCATTTGCCATTGGCAGAAGCAATTCTGCTTCTGCCTACATTACTGAGTGCCTAACATCCATCAGCTCAGCTTTTTTTGAACTACTTTCTCTTAAGGTTCCACATTTTTAAGTTAAGATCTCCTCCAAATGCAGTTCTCTTTGCCCTCTTCTTTAGCTTTCTTCCATTTTTTTTGCAAAAAAAATATTGTTTAAAACATATTTTAAAAGCTTTTATATTCAAATATGAGTGCTGCTTTCTGTCTGGATCTCTGAGAAGTTATCTTGTATGCTTTCATCAATCAAAGTGGGCTAATCTGAGTTTTGTGGGATGGGTGCCTCAGCTGTAAGCCTCTCCAGAGAACAGTGGACTGACTGGTCCTGTGTTGACTGACTCTTGCTTATTTTGCACAGGCTCCATCATCACCTTCCTCGCCCATAGCTAATGAACCAAAGTATGAGAAGCGTTGGCTAGACACCTTGTCAGTCCCTTTGTCCATGGCTCGAATCTCCAGGTACAAAGCTGGAACAGAAAAGCTCAGGTATGTGACCAATGTTGGAAGTGGGAAAAGTAAACCCAGCACTGGAGGAAAAGGCAGTAAATTCAGCATTGCGGGAAAGTCTGGCAAGCCTCACATTGTGCCAATTCCATTTACTGTATCGGTGTCTGACAGAAGCGTTGGCGAGCACAGGCAGTGTCTCTACAGGGCAGCATTTGAGGAAGTATTGAAGGCCAAGAGGAAAGGGATACAGAAGCAATTGGAGTGGCTGATCTTTTTGTTTTTTAAAATAGGAACTGCTCTCCCTTCTAGCAAGAGCAATTGTCAGTGCTTAGAAAATAGTCTAAGAAGAAGAAACTCTGTCTTCAGCTTTAAGTATCAACAGAATAGGTTCAATTATAAAAGACTGCATACTTTTCTAAATGACAAATAGATACTGAAAAGCCATTTAAACTTAGTGATCTTCATTTTCTCCATTAATAAAGTAAGAGGGTTAGGCCAGCTCCACGGTTCAATAAATGCTACTTGTTTGGAAGCCCTGTTAATTATGTAGTTTCAAGATGTATCTGTGAAGACTCATGTACCCTTCTGGGTAGGCTGAGAGGCCAGGGCTCCATGCTCGAGTTTTGAGAGAAGCCAGATACAAGGAACAGTAGTGACCTGCCTACCAGCTTCAATTAGCAAAGGCATAGCATAAACATCTCGCTGCAAATTGAACCTTGTGTGTCATAAAATATGTGTGTGTAGTTTCACTGCTTGATATGTGGTGTGAGTACAGTGTATGTATAAAGTTGTACATGTGATAAGTGGTATGAGCATGTATGTGTTCTCAGGCATCTTTTTTATAGAAACATAAAGATCTATGTATTTTGGGGGTACAGCGTGATATTTCACACACAATATGTGATGACTGAATCAGGATAATTACCTCAAGACTTGTTGTTGTTGTTGTTGTTAGAGGTGGAGAGATGGCTTAGTAGTTAAGAACCTATACTGCTAATCCAGAGGACTTAAGTTTGGTCTCAGTACCCACACCTTGTAACTCCATCTCCATGGAATCCAACACCATCTTCTTGTTTCCACAGACAACTGCACTTACGTGCACATGCCCCCAGACTCTCCACATGCATATTCACATTTAAAATTTTAAAAAGAAAACATTTTTGGGAGGTGTGGGAGCAAATAGGTGTAGGTACCAGCAGATGCCAGAAGAGGGTGCCAGATCTCTTGGAACACGCATTACAGGTGGTTGTTAGCACCCGATGTAGCTGGTTTTTGTGGTGTGGATATTTGATATTAATATTCCTAATCCATGAAAACTCAATGTAACTACATCTATTTGTTCCTTCTTTAATTTCCTTCATCAATGTTTTACAGGTTTCAGTGATTAGATCCTGAACTTCCTTGAATTTACTCCTATTTTATTATTATTATTATTGTTTTTTGAGACAGGGTTTCTCTGTGTAGCTTTGGAGCCTTTCCTGGAACTTACTCTATAGCCCAAGCTGGACTCGAACTCACAGAGATCCACCTGCCTCTGCCTGGTGGTGGCGCATGCCTATTTTATTATTTTGCAAAGGGGATTGTTTCTTTATTTTTATACAGTTTGTTCCTAGTGTTCAAAAACACTACTGATTTGTGTATACTGATGTTGTATCTTCTAGCTGTAGTGAGTCCACACGTCAGTTTGAATGGCTTGTGTTATGTGTTTATGCATGTGTGGAGTCTTTGTGGTATATCTTTTCTGTATATAAGATCAAGTCATCAGCAGAGACAGTTCCATTTCTTCCTTTCCTACACATACATGTAGGTTTCTCTTTTTCTTTCCTGCTTGCTGTTTAATATTTCTGGTACAGTCCCAAACAGAGGTGGTGAGAATAGAGATCCCTCTCTTGCTCTCAATTACACAAGAAATAGTCATCATTTCATCACTGAGAATGATGTGTGCTGTGGTTTCTTTTGCACTCTTTGGTTTTATGGAGATACAATCCATGCCTAATTTTTTGAGAATGTTTTTTATTATGAGATGGTGTTGACTTTTGTCAAATGTTTCTTCTGTATCCATTGAAATGGTTGTGCCATTTTTACCCTTCATTCTCTTGGCATGGTGTGTCATGTTTATTGTGTGTACTTCATAATCTTTTCATCTCAAGGGCAAATTCCATTTGGCCACATGAATGATCATTTAATTATCCTGTTGAATGTATTTGTTAATGTGCATGTATTCCTCATACTAGTGTTTTCATGTAGCGTCTTTGTCTGGCTTTGGGGTCAGACCAAAGGTAATGATAGTCTTTTGAAATTACCTTAGATGTGTTCTATCGTCTTTGATTCATTGGAAGAGTTTGAGAAGCATTGGTGTTATTTCTTTTTTGAATGTTTTATAGAACTCAGTAATGCCACCAGGTCCTTACATTTTCTTTGATGAGAATCAAAACTCTTGATCCAGCCTCCTTAATGGCTGTAGCATGAATCTTAAAAGTTCTTATTAATAAAATCAAACCTGAAGCCAGTTATTGGGGTGAATGCCGGTAGATCAGAGAGACAGAACAAGCCACAGCTACCTCACGTCGCTGGATCCTCAGCTGGTCTTGTCTCCTCAGACTGGAAGCTTCTGTCTCCTCATCCCAATGGCTCTCAGCTGAACTGCTGCTAGAAGCCTGAATGCTTAATCAGCCAAATGCTTAACCAGGCCAAATGCTTAACCAGCCAAAAGCTTAACCAGCCAAATGCTTAACCAGCCAAAATGCTTAACCAGGCCAAATGCTTCCAGTTTCTGGTCCTCACGCCTCATATATCTTTCTGCTTTCTACCACCCACCACTCCCTGGGATTAAAGGCTCACTTTCTGGGATTAAAGGCATGAGTCACCATGCCTGGCTGTTTCCAATGCAGCCTTGAACTCACAGAGATCCAGAGGGATTTCTGTCTCTGGAATGCTAGGATTAAAGGTGTGTGCTAACATTTTCTAGCCTAAGTATCTTGTGGCTTTTCTGTTCTCTACCCCAGATAAGTTTATTAAGGTACACAATATTTTGGGAAACACAATACCACCACAAATGACTCACTAAGATTTTGTCTAATATGATTCAGTCTTAGTCATTTATGTGTTTCTTGGAACTTGTCTTCTAGATTATCTTAATATTCTAGGTTATTCAAATAATTAGTATAACTTGTTCCCAGTTGCCACATGAGATCCTTTGTGTTCCTATTGATCATTTCCAATATCTTCTTGTTCATTTCTGATTTGAGATTGCTCTTTTTTAAATCGTTCTAAATTTTTTTTTTTTTTTTTTTTTTTTGGTTTTTTGAGACAGGGTTTCTCTGTGCAGCTTTGCGCCTTTCCTGGATCTCGCTCTGTAGCCCAGGCTGGCCTCGAACTCACAGAGATCTGCCTGGCTCTGCCTCCCGAGTGCTGGGATTAAAGGCGTGCGCCACCACCGCCCGGCTCTTTCTAAATTTTTATCAATTTCATTTTTTCAAAGAATCAACTTCTGGCTTTATCATACTTTCAGTTGCCTTTATTTCTAGTCTGTTTCTATTGTTCTTATTTGTTGAGGGGAGAAATATACACACACAAATATACACACTTGTGCACACACAAATATACACATGTATACACACATACACCCACAAACGTTGTTTTTAGTTCCTCTTCTCTGTGAATTGAGACAGGTCTGTCTGTACACAGAATTGTAGGAAGGAGGGTAATCCACAGTAATCTACGGGCTCACGTGTTCACATTGTTACTGCTATAGATCCTTGAGTTGTGTGTGTGTGTGTGTGTGTGTGTGTGTGTGTGTGTGTGTGTATCTGTTATAAAGGGAACTTATTAGGTTAGCTTACACACTAGAGACAGGGTAGTCCAGTGCCTGCCTGAACGCTAGAGAAACATAGGACCTGATAGCTGTTTAGTCTATGATGCTAGAGGCCTCAGAAGTCCCACCCAGTTCAAAAGCCCAGGAGTCCCCTGAAGAGTCACTAGTGTTTAGCTTACCTAGATAGAATGAAGAAGCTGGAGCTTGATGTCAGTGGAGGCTGGTGGCAGGAGTGATAAACACACCCATACAGGAGTAAGTGAAGGCAAGCATTCCTGCTTTTCTCTCAGACCTCTTCTTATCAGGGCCACATGCTGGTAAGTGCCATCAACCCTGGGGCAAAGCTGATAAGGTTTCACATTCTTGCATTTTTGTGCATTATTTAGCATTTTGTTCATAACAGATTAATGAATTCTTTTAGCACTACTGTGATCATCATGGTGGTAAACTCCTTCAGTCTTTAGTCCAGAGGAGAACCTTGCCAGGCATTGTATTCCCACTTGGGAGGTTTTTTTTTTTCCATCTAATACTATAAATGCAGTATTACAACTCCCTCCTGAAGTCTGTGGCTTCTCCTGAGATTTTGACCAAGAATCTGAAGGCTCTTCCCTTATATATAGTACTTTTGTTCTCTTTTGCTGCTTCAGAATTTTCTTGAGAATTTGATTAATAATGTTGGCTGTGCCATTTTGAATTGATTACTCTAGGAGTATTTCACGTTTTCTTTTCTGGGTTTCTCTGTATCTCCTAAGATTCAGGATATTTCCAGACACTGCTTTCTGCCTGTTCCTTCTTTCCTCTCCACCTAGAACTCCCATCATTATATATTGGAAGGTATCCCTTCAGTCCACCATGATTTATTTACTCTTTTGTTTTTTCTTCGTTTTCTTGCTTTTTCCCACTAATTGTCTTATTAAAATAACCTGCATTTGACTTTGATAATTTTGTCTTTTGCATGATTAAGTTAGCTGTTTAAACTGTACCTGCAGTGGAAGCCATGGTTGATGGACATCAGAGTTCTAAGGAGTATGCGTTCTATTTTATCCTGGAAAGGATGGACTTCCCAGAATGGAGTTCTATGGGGCTGGTGATAAAGATTTTATACTGTAAACCTGGTGCTGGGTTCATAGAATGGAGTATCTTCCTCTGAGTCTCTAGATGACACTGAGGAAATGCTAGAAAGATTCCTGGGTGGGCCACACTGTTCTGATCTGTGGCGGAGAGGAACTCAAGCCTGGGTGTAGGGGCATCCTAAGAGGATGCAAGGGCACTGTGGGAGATGTTTTCTCCCACTCTTATACAGGCAAGCCTTTCTCAGTGCATAGCCACAAAGAACTGGAGCTAAGATCCAAGTCTTTGAATGACAGAGGAGTGACTGTAGGACACTGGCAGACAAGCCTGCCCTAGAGACTTCAGAATCATCTCCCTATGGAACTCTGGCTGGACATAACTGCCCCAAGACTATGGTTGGGAGGTGCTTACCTGAGCTCCAGACCCGTCAAGATCTACTAGAAACTAAAATCAACAGGCCTGACCAGTGTCAGAAGTAGGTGGGTCTCTCATGTGGGTTGCTTTGTTCCTGGACCATAGTCTAAAGGGCTTCATGAACACTCAGGAACCATTCAGCATCAGTTATTAGAAGGTCTCAGTACAGTTAGCTATGTCTCCCCCTAGGTCCATATGTTTGTAGGACAGAGCTGGACCCACAGCTGAGGGACTGCACTGAGTAATGGGGAAACTCTCAAACAATCAGACCTTTTTCTATGGCCCTGTTATGAGACTCCTTCCTTGCTGAATGGTATCAGAAACAGGCTCTGGGCCATGTATGGCTGTGACCAAGCCCTTTGGGGAGTAACACTGCTTTAAAATTATACCACACAAAACAGAAATTAGTTATTCACTGAAAATTTGAGGACAGAATATGTTGATGTGAAACTAATGCATAACAATAGCCAGCATGTTCTCAGAGTGTCTTAGCAGAGGGCAGAGTAGGCTCAACTCTGTGACACTATAGCCATGTTGCATTGCAGACTGCTCAGCCTCATGCTGCAACTTTAAGTCCTGGGTTACCTACTAAAGTGCCTCTCTCACAAACACAGCTTGACTACTGGTCATGGCTATGAAGAAGGCAAGCTATTCATAGAGGCAAGCTAACATTTCACTTAGCTCTACCACACTGATTTTTCTACTGTGGAACAAATCAATAAAGCATAGCAGCTGACACATGGCAGTCACTGCCTGACTTAGATGGTCACTGTTTGGGTTCATGCTGAGCTAAGATCAAGGCATTGGTGTAGCTGGATAAAAAAACAAGAGCAATATGTATGCCAGCAGACCATTGACAATCTCTCTGATAGCGAAGTATATGTAGAAAAACTGAGCAGAGGGGTTGTAAAGCCTGGAGGCAGATGCTGTAAGAAGAAAGTTCATAACTGAGATTGTGAGACTAGAGTCAAGGCTTCAGAGAAGCATGCAGGACTGGGACCTGGGGTTGCCCCAATTGCCCTCTAGGGACTGTGATGGGGCTACTTGAAGGTATTCCTGGCTATGTTTTATTCTTGCTGAACAAAGGGAATGAGAGACAAGATGAACACTTCACTGCTTCCTGAGATGGTTTTGTGAAAGCAACATAAAGCCTAACTGTAGGGGCAGAGGAGCTGGGAGATGCCTTGAGCAAATGAAGCATGACTGTCCCCAAAGAAGAACTGTTAATTGTCAACTTGACTGGATCCATAATCTATATGTCTATAAAGAAACATGCCTCTGGGGAGGTCCATAAGGGTATTTCCTAGAAGGATTAACCAAGAAAGGAAGTCACTTCAGAGTAGGTGGCGCCCTCCGGTAGCAACGCACAAGGAAGCCCAAGGGGAAAGTTGCTACTTTTACCTAGTAGCCTTCACTCTCTACTAACGAGTGCATCTGTTCTGTTGCTGTTGCTGCCATCCTTCTGGAACCCATTTTCAGCCTTCCACTGTGGACTGAAGACCAATGGCTCTCCAGAATCCTCTGGGCTACACCAGGAACTACGGCATTCATCTTTATGAACTGAGTAGCTATCATGACCTCAGCCTCTCCAGAGTTCAACCATTGTTGGACTACCCAGCCCAAAATTTGTAACCTAATCTAATTAATCCCCTTGGAGATAGGTAGATAGATAGATAGATTGCCTTTATTGATTCTGTTTCTCTAGAGAACCCTAATACATGAAGCTAAACAGTGCAGGAGCCCACACCCACCCACCATCCTGGGTTACATGATCCTTTCCAAGAGGCACAGTCTCTATTCTCCCATACAGAGGACCCATTTCCACACCTCTTGTTTTATGCTGACCTTGAAAAGGATAAGGAGTCATTAACCTTGTTGTTTTTGCACATCAGGAAAGGGGAGCAGGAAGGAAAGGAGGAAAGAGAATGGGAGGAAGTGAAGACTATAACTTTGGGTCCTGTTGCCCCATCTGTCCAGATTCTGAAAATAACAATGAAGATTTGTTTCATAACTTAGGGAAAACCCCATTTGTTTTGAAGTGTTCCCCTTATATAAGAATCATGGAGGACCAGATGGGCTTTGTGGAGTCAAAACAGAATGTGTAGGCATGTTGCAGATAAGCACGTTTTGCAAAGTGATAGTGCAAGTCACAATTACCCTGATAAATGCTTTGATCTGTTTTGCAAAAGATAGTGCCATGTTTAAACACTCATTCCAAAAATAAAAAAAAAAAAAAACTTCCCTATAGAATGTGTCAGGCTGTCAAGTTCTCCCACAGTACAGTGTTCTCAATGCCTGTGAGTCTCAGATACCAGCTTCACATAGTATGCAGGAAAAGAGTCCTGAACATCACACATCTCAGTACTAAGAGGGGCCTGCTGTGAGATTAAAGATTGTAAGGGATGATAGTGAAGGTCAACTCTGCATGGGGAGTTGTCAATAATGGGGCCCTATGGTCATCATCTAGCATGGTGTTTATTCTGGAGGTTGGAAAAGAGAAGAGAGGAGCAGCAGGTTTCATCTTTCCCAGGACCATGGAATCTTCCGTTGATACCAGGTAGCTGTGTTGGATGCCTTGGCAGTGGGACAGGTGCTTTGCTGTTCTTCTGCTCTCCTACACCTTGTTCCAGCCTATCCAGGAAAGGCCTTTTTCTGCTTGGGGACCTCACAATCTTGCCAGCAGCAAGCAGGTGATAGAATTGCTGTTACTTTCTCAAATGTGCTATCTTTAAATCCACAGAGAACCTCATTTTATAGACAGAAGACTGACATAAAGAGATAATACCTTGCTACATGGGTTCCTGATACCTGCTGTGCTATAGCTGCTCAGTGGGCACTTAAATGAACCAGTGCTCTGCAGAAGCCACAGAGACTCTTTGGATGGACTCAGGTCACTACTGCCTTGGCTAGTAGTGCATAATTGTCCTGATCTGGGTCTATGCAGGTCCAGAAGCAAAATGCTGCTGAAACTGTCCCCTCAGCCATCCCCACACTCACCTCTCCTGCTGCCACAACCAGCCATCTTTCTTCCAGATTGACTCACGAATAATCTTTTTGCTTACTCCCTCTGTGCCTGACTCCTTCAAACTCTCTGTCTCTCCCCCTGCATTGAATGTCAGAATGTCAGTTTCTCCATGTAGAATCTTTCATTTCTATCTCTGAGGATTATTCATCTTGACTGTTAGGGATTAGTGTCCTATGTGCTGATGGATCCTGAAGCCTCCACGTTCAGACTCAAAGATCGCTTCTTAGCTGAGCAAGATAAACTCATCACAAGTCCTCCCATTTGAATGCTAAGTTGATTCCCCTTTCCTTTGTGTGTAGAGATTTAATAGGCTCTCAAGATCTGAAATGAAAATAAATAGGAAGAGGTTTTAAAGTTGGAGGAATTGAATCATAATAGATGAAAGAAACATAACAATGTGCATGCCTTTCTCCCCTGAGCTTGCTCCTGGCCACCCGCTGTGTGCACAGATCTTTCATCTCCATCAGTGGCAGAGGCATCTGACTTCTCCGCTCCTGACTCATTGCTGTATGCAAAGTCATTTTATCTTGACTGTCTGTCCTCAGTTTACCAGCATCCTCATCTTTGGCATAAAATTAGGGAACCACAGAGGCAGGATTTTTCACAGTAGTAAAGAAAGGGATATATTCAGGAAATTTGATACCAGGTCCAGAGAGCCTTGGTTGGGAGAGGAGATGGAGAAGGCTCTAGAGGCCCTGATTCTCTCAGTGTGTGAAGTGACCTTTGGGCTTAATCCGGCTCATTAAATATAGTCTGAACTCAAAGCTACACAGCCCAGGCACCTGACAGCATCAGTGATCTGCCTTTCACCATGGAGTGTGGAGTCCCAGATCAGGTATGGCAACTGGTCCTGGTAACCCTCTGGTGGATTGGCACCTTCTCACTTTGATCTCACATTTAAGAAATGGTAATGGAGCTCCTAATGGGGTCTTTAAAAGGACACTGTTGTTGATAGACCTTTGACCTGTCACCTATGAAGACCAAGTCTCTCCCAAGGATACTCTTCTACCCAGATTCCTTCCCTAGAATGAAGGTTTTTTCACGTGTGGAGCTGAGAGGAGACTCCTCAAGCTGCACTTTGCAAATGCATTCTGCTTCTTGCTCATTTTAGATGTGATCCTAAGAAGGTAAAGAGTTCTCCCAGCCAAGCAGTTTCCTGGCATAGAGTGTTTTTTTTGTCTTTACTTAGATAAGGTCCCATTCAAAGCTCCTGCCAGTTTCCCCAGGTAGCAGTGTGACTCCCGTGCATCTATAGTCTGCAGCTGTGGTCTTGTCCCAGAAGGAAAGAGTAAAATGACGACCACTGGCCGTCATAGCCAATGTAGCATTACCAAACCAAAAACAGAAACCAGGTTCAAATGAATTGTGTGGTCGGGGAAGAATGAGCCGTGTGCTCCTGGAAGCAGCAGTTGCCATGGTTTCAGTTCACAGGGATCTTACAGTTTCTCCAGATCAGACATCTTCACTATCAGGAGCTAAAAGAGGGCTGGAGTCAGAAGCCCCTCCTCTTTCCTGGTGGTGACTATGGGCCCTTGCCTTTGCCTGCCTGACCTTATAAGTAAACATGGATAAGTGATTGCCATGTATACACTGTTTGTAGATCTCAGTAATAGTACCTTCTTCATAAGGTAAAGATAACACCATTGCAATGTTTGAAAACTGATGTACTGTGTTTATTACAAAGGAAGCTGCCAGCTGGCTCTCTTTATTGTTTATTTTCAATACCATTGTTTATAAGATGTGTAAGTGTCCTCAGTTTTTCCTCCCATGTTATTAAATTTTTTACTTCAAGACTTACAGAGAAATACAAGGGGAAAAAGCATAAGAATTCTTTTCGCATTGTTGGCCTGTTTGAAAACACACATCAAAAGGGCACCCGTGTAATTCCAGCTACAGGTTATCCAATGCCCTCTTCTAGCCTTCAAAGGTACCCATCCACACATGTACATGAACACATGTACTCAAAAAAGAATTTTTAAAAATCTTTTTAAAGGACAGAAATAGGAGAGGGGTATAAAATTTTATATTCTTGGTTTTAACTATCTGAGGATTTTCTCTACATCTCCCTCTCTCCCCTCCCTCCCTCCCTCTCTCCCTCCCTCTCTTTTCTCTTTTTGAGACAGGGTCTCACATATCTATACCTGAGCCTTGAACTGATTCCCCTGCCTCGGCCCACTGCACCCAGTGAAAAATCTTCACTCATTCCCTCACCTCTATAAAAATCAGTAGAATACTAGCCAGAAAACATGGCCTGCAGCTCCTTGGAGTAGAATTTAAACTCCATGTGGCTAAGAACTTGTTTTCAGTTTCTTGCCAGTATCCTCATGAAACAGAAAGGCACAAGTGACCAAAGGGTTTGTTTCTGTGTTGAGCAATGTGCATGGTGTGGATGAATCATATCTTGTCCCAGCTCCACGAGCATCTGGACAATGCAATTCCCTGGTACACGAGACCCTTTAACAAGCCAATATATTTGTTGATGAAGTTTTCTCAAAAACACTTGGGACATCATTTAGCATTTGGTCTTGAAATGAAAAGGAGACTTCTAGTGGAACAAGTTATAAAATAACATGTTTATTAATTATGATGCAAACAAAGATGAAGGTTTAAAAGTGAGGGATTTGATTGACAAAGTCATATCCTACCACCATTTCTGAACTCAGTTGTAGGATCAATACATTGTATTCAACTGGCTTTGAGATAATCTAGCAGGTTTTCATTTGTGGTTAGTAACCACACAATCTGCTCATTTTATAAGCAGATTGTGTGGTTACTAACATGGATATGGATGTTGCAGTGAGATTGGTCAACACTGGAGAATGCAGAGGGCTCCCTAACTGGAGCCTTCAGGAAGGAGTTGCTGCTTAAAATTCAACTATTCCTTCAGCCTTACATGAGCTTTGCACAGCTCAGTGAGAGTGAATGGCAGTTAGCTGTATATGAGACCTGATAACCATGCAAGTGTGCAATAGCCCCCTTGGAAACAGCCCTGTCCTCAGAGAGGGACATCTTGGGGATCTAAAGCCTTGCTGGAGTATGCACAAGGCTTTGGATCTCATGATACCTAGATGCAGAAGGGGCTTTGTATGGCATTCCAGCAACTTGAAGAAAGAGAGGCAAGGGTATCTATTTCAGGTAAGAGCTCAAGTATACTTTGGCAGATTTCCATCCATCTTCCATATCCTTAGTAGTTTTTCTTTGATGTATAAATATATTTTACATAATACTTTCATAAAATACAACCAAATCCTGTCAAAATTCTATTGGTCCCATTACCACTACTTACTGAGATTCCATTCAGATCCAGACAGAGGGTTAGACTTTACTCCATCGTCAGAGGTCTTCCAACCTCACCCTGGGTGGATGGTACCCTCCCCACTGACAAATGAGGACTAGAGCCCTGGCTTGTTTTCCTATTTGCCTGAGGGATGATAGAGATAGAATCCAGGTCCATTTTCCTCTGATGCCTGCTTTACGTTCTAGATTGAATTTATCACCTACTCTGTATTCACTTTCAGGCTGTCAATCATTTTTACCAGAAAGCTTTAGAATATTTGTCTGACATTTTGCTTATTTTAGTATCTGTGTTTAGTAGATGAGGCACTTTGGTCTTTTGGAACAGCCTGGTTGCCTTGCTTCTTCACGTGTTCTATGTTCTTGTGTTGTGATTTACACATCTGTTGGTTTGCACTACTTTTCTATATTTGGGGGCAGCAGGAGTCTTTAAGTCCTCACATCTGGTGTACAGAGAGCGTCAGTACACCAACATTTATTTCTGTTGCAGAAACCTTTCTTTGGGGCTGACTTTCAGGGAAACATGCCAGCTTAGCATATCCCACTTTGCCAGTCAGTCTTGTTCTCTCTGCTGGTTGCTCCTTTCTCCAGCTGCTTCACTTTCCATGTTGCTCCTTGGTGAGCTCTCTCCTTCTCACAGCCTGACCCTGCACAGTGGACAGCTCACATTTTCTATTTCTAGACAAGACATGTCCCTAGTGCCCACACTTGACTGTTCCACCACCCACTCCCAGCTCTACTTGGGAAGCATCACAAGCAAGCAGATGGCCCAAACTCTGTCCCGAGTCTGGCCTTCCTCACATGCTGGGTCCAGTTACTCCAGCAGAGCTGCTAAACATTACAGCTATACTTCTGTGCATTCAGCCAAACCTTGTGTTCAGTGTTGATTCCTCTTTGTCCCATAATCTGAGTCCAATCTCTTGACTAATTTCTCCTCCTCAGTCACCTCCCGAGGCTGGCTTTCCTAAGCACCTCTCCTTGCCTGGTTACTCCAGCAGTTGCCAGACTTCTCTCATATTCCCCACTGTCCCTTTGGCCCATTTCCAATACAAGTTTTTTTTGCAAATCCATCATCCATTTCTGACCATGCTATTTCTTTGCTCAAAGCCTCCTGGTGACTTCCTCTTACAGTTAGAATAAAGTCCATGTCCTTGCAGTGTCCAAAATTAACACAAGGACGTATTTTTAATGTTGTTCAGTGCCACATAGAGAAAGTGATAATTTGTCATAGAACATGCAGGTCTAAGGCAGCTATACAGGGAACCAGGAACCTTGAAATGAAGGAGTTAGAGACAAATGGCTCTACCAAGAAGATGCAATGGGAAGAAGCAACTAGAAATATCCATGTGAAGGCTGTGGTGAAATGCCTGGCCCATTCCTCAAAGCCATCCTGTCAGCTGCCTGAACCTTCACTTAAAACTCACCTTCACCTTAGGTTCATCCTCTGGTGACACTTTCAAAAATACACTCATCACCCTTCATATTCCACCAGGCTGAAGAATCAGCCGGGAATAATTAAATGCTTCATTCTCATTCAAGAAGTGCTAATTAAGGTAGGGACAGTCAGGGAGATATCTGTTTTAAAAAGAAAGATTATTCACTCGTGGGATCTGTTTTGAAAGCTGCTCACACACAGGAAAGGCTCGGCAGCCCTCCTCCCCTGAGTCCTCATTTTGGGTAGCAGAACTCAGAGCTGAGAGGTTATAGCAACACAGTTTAGAGTGGATACATGTGTGATATGGGTCTTAAGGGCTTCTCAACAAGGAGGGGTACTGGGACTGAGTCAGCTTCATGTCAATCACTCCCCATGTCCACATCAAAGTAAGGACACGGGGCTTCTCCAGAGCTCTGCTGTCCATCCTGAGTGTATGCACTGGGAACCATCTACCATGCTTCCCTTGTGCCTACTGAATTAGAAATGGTTCCTAGTGGGGGAGTTCAATGTGGGTTTTCATTTTGGCTAAGCTAACCTATTATGCCTGTTGACTAGAAGATTAAGACTATCTACTCTTTCCTAGGTGTGCCACAGCTGAGCATAGGACAGCAGGTGCTGGAAGCCCCTGCCCCCTGCTGGATGGACCGGAGCAGGTGTCATCCTCTCTCAGCTGATAGCCTCCCTGGTGTTCTCTTGTGCTGTAGGTCCAGTGCGTTCGAGGTGTTGGCCCTGGATGGAACCAGCACAGGAGTCTTTCAGTTCCCCACTGCCCAGGACTGTGCTGACTGGTTGCGTGCAATCTCAGCCAACATCAGTGACCTGACACTTCAGCATGTGAGCAGGACTTACTCCCACCTATGTCTGCATTAGCAGTAGTGATGAGAATTTTCCAAGTATAATTAACCCACTGCACGTTTGGGTCTGCATGCCGAATATGTACTTGTCTCAACAGATCAAATATCTAACTCAAATAACTGAAACTTAAGCTATTAAAACGTGTCTAGATATAGATAGACGTTTGGAAACTTTCAGGCTAGTTCTCTCCCTGTCTCTGTCTCCATCCCTCCCATTCTCTCTCTTGACACATGCGCGCGCACACACACACACACACACACACACACACACACACACACACAAATGTGTTAAATAGAATGTGACTTTTTATTTGGAAAAACTACTAACTGGGATAAAAATATGAGATATACACCCTGGGTTTTCTACAGCCTCCCCAAATAGGTGCACACATAAACATGAGCACAGACTTACACACACACACACACACACACACACACACACACACACACACACATCCCAACCATGAACATTTGTGTTTAAAAAATTAAAAAGGACTTATCCAAACCAAAAACATATGCTGTGTCTCACTGAAGGCATCTGGGCCAGAAAAAAAGTATTCTGTGCCCTTGGGTGATATGTTTAATATTCAAAGTCAGTACGATTTGTAAAATAGAGGAATAAATAGAGATGATTTGGGGGAGAAGAACATCATGAAGTGTGACAAGCTGTAGCTGTGTAGCTGTGGCAGGATTGGCCCCTAACCAAAGGCTTGGCCCAGCTCCCATCTTAACTCCAACACCCATGGTGTGTGTTTGCACGCCATTCCTTTATCTGCTCTCATCAGCCTGGCACAACCTGTGATACTCTGTACCACATAGCCTAGTGCCTGCTGCCCCCTCACTCCTCATCCCCTGTCTGCCCATTGACAGACAGAAGTTGGCTGAATAATCTGAGATGTTTAGGGATGCAGTGATATGTGAGATTTCTACTCTGAAGACACAAGGAGCCATCTTTCTACTATTCTATAAAGAAGTGCCTTCCTACATTCTTGGTTTTAATATTCCACACTTTGAATCCCTAGGATCTAGATGGATATATATATATATATATAAATTAAATAAGTAAATGGATAAATAAGCAAAGAAAAAGGAGATGGGTGGGGCTGGATTGGCATCTGAAGAAAGCCATGGAGTGCAGGGTTCTCCTGATTGGATGAATATTGAAGGTGACTCCCAGGCAGCATGGCAGGGCAGACATGTGGGCTCACAGTTTGGGGTATATCTTCTTCTGGACTTCCATTTCTTCACTGGTAAAATTATGGAAAGTGACATCTACAGGGTTTGGGGAAATAAGTAAAGAATTGACTATTCACTGTAGCCTTCAGTCATTGTAGTTAGCTAATGCGACACAGAGTGGAGGCCATCTTCCTTATTTCTTTTTCACATGTTTAAACATCTGTCATCCAACAGCTACCCTCACTTCAATGGCTGCTATTTGGGAACAATGACATTAGTGTGTCTGTAAAGTTTATTTTGTTTCATTGTTTTCCTGCTTTGAGATTATTGTGGTAAGTGTGTGTTTGCTCTGGTTTGAAGATAAGCACAGCGTAAAGGAAAAAAACTTCCGAAGAAGTTTCCTGGGCTGATTAATTTCAGCTGCCATTTAGACAGGCTGAAAAATGAAGGCATTAATGTGTGTGGCATATTGACCCCTTGCTGTCTTCTCTCTACAGATGAAAATGGCAAATAAATGCTGCTCTCCCTGTGACCAGGTAGGTGTATGCCTTCAGCTCAGTAGGATAACAAACCCCCAAAGCAGATGCTTCCTTTTGTGAAATTCAGATAGGAATATGCTAGTGAGAATCATACTGAATTTGGTATGCCATGCCCCATGTGTGAACTCAGTGCTCTTTATTTATTTGGAAACACATTCAGGGACTGTTCTGATAGCCTGTGTTTACTAAGATAAATGTTGTCTGTGGGTTGTATCCAGTAGAAAATGTGATCTTAGCAGGGTTTGGAGAGGACAGTGTAAGCCCAGAGGGGATTTAGGATGGAGAAAGGCCTGTGTGACTTGGGATCATTTTGTTATATGATGTTGTTGACTCGATAGCATAGTTCTCATCTCAAAGGGAATATGAGAATTTGTTCTGGAATCAAATTTCAGTAGCCATGGCCCAGAAACACAGGTGGAGGTTCCCCCTATATACTGTATTCAGTTTCTTGAAGTTTTTATGGTAACAGAACAAAGAAACACGTAGATAAAGGCACTTTTCAAATACAGTGATGTGAACATCACGTAGGTTGTTTAGAGCAAAGTGGGGAAATCTCTGCTGTAGGTTTCATATGTCGTCTGGTGTTGTGCTCAGCTTTGGAGCTGATGGCAGGTAGTGGTCTGTTAATAAATTCTGGAAGGATTCACCTGATTGTCACAAGGATGATAGGTCAGACATGGAGGGAGCCATGAGTGGTTATTAAGGGAACTAAAGATAGATCAGGATGATTTGGCTCTCAATCTGCAACATCTCTACTCTATAACCAAGTCATTCTTGTAGAGTCCTCAACACAGTGGTGGAATTCAGTTTATGACATACTTATCTGTAAGCTTCTATGGACCCCAGAAGGTGCTGACCCAACAGGTGTTAATATCACTGGGGGGAATCCTGTCACTCCACTCTGGGCAGTGTTCTTACATCATGTAGTACCTAGGGCAAGGCTCCCCTGTCAGGCCCCTCGTTGACATCAGCTCTCCATCAGCTCTTAGTGAGTACTCCTGGCTCTTCCTTTCATGGAATGCTTATTAGTCACATATGAGGCTGAATACATGAGGGGAAAATTGTTTATAGTTCATTAGTTTCTGGACTACATCTTTCATAGGTTTTCAGAAGCAAGTGTTATAGCCTTAAGTTATGGAAACTAATACTAATGTATTACTCTTGTTTTAATTGGTGCTTATGAATGCCCTTTAAACAGTGGTTAGCATCAGAATCCAAATTCACTGGCCACCTCCTGTAATCAGATTGGTGACAACCCTAATTGTCATCAGAGAGCCTTCATACAGTAATTGATAGAAACAAACACAGAGATCCACAGCCAAAGACTGGGCCAAGCTCTGAGAATCCTGTTGAAGAGAGGGGGAAAGGATTGTAAAAGCCAAGGGGGTGACAACGTCATGACAAGAGAACCCACAGAAACAACTGACCTGGGCTCATAGGAGCACACAGACTCTGGACCAATAGCTAGGGAGCCTTCATAGGACCGACCTAGGCCCTCTACATATGTGTGACAGTTGTGTGGCTTGGTCTATTTGTGGGACTCCTAGCAGTGGGATCAGGGCCTGTCCCTGATGCTTGGGCTGGCTTTTGGGAACCTGTTCCTCATACTTGGTTGCCTCGCCCAGCCTTAATACAAAGGGAGGAGTTTAGTCCTACTTCAACTTGGTATGCCATGCTTTGTTGATACTCATGGGAGGATTGCCCCTTTTTGAACAGAAACAGAGGAGTGGATTGGGGGAATGAATAGAAGGGAGGTGGGAGGAGGGAGCAGGAGGAGAGGAGGGAGGGGAAACTGCAGTCAGGATGTAAAATAAATGAAAAAAAATAATAATAAAAAGAACCCAAATTCAAGACAATGACACCCAGGAGAATATTCCTCTCAATTAAATGTTGACTGAGAAAGATAAGAAATTCAGTTTGCACTTCAATCGGACCTGTTAGTCAGCATTTTTACACTGGAAAAAGAAACAACTTCTAAATATAACTCTTCTAAATATAAGTTATTACTTTCAATATTTTATAAATTATCAACTATTTGTGTTTTACATAGATTAATGAGTGGTTAGCTATTTTATGAGTAATACTCCTATAAACATCTTCAAACTAGAATAGCATTCATTCTATATTTTCCCACACTAAATTATTATATTCCCACTTAACTTTACAGTTAGAGAATAAATTTCTTACAAATTTTTCCACTAAGACACCTCCACTTGGTTCACACATAGACATTTTCTCAATTTATTTGTTGCTGGTGGGAAGCCCAACTGAGTTTGTATTGCTTATTTCTGCAAACGATTTACTGTTTTTGAAACTGAATTCTATTAGCCTCTCAGAACTCTGAAGCATCCCTTAGACTCTGTGTTTGGAGAATCAGCCCCTTCATAGATGGTCCTTGTCCTCAGGTCCTCCAGCTGATCTGGTGGGGACCACAGGGCTCTGCTGCCTGCTGGGGTCTCTGTGACCACAGAGGAGATTTCTCATGATAAACAAGGTGGAAACATCAAGTCCTCTGGAAGGGGCGAGGTTAGTGGGTTCCAGCATGCCACTGGAAAGCTGTGTCTCCAGAACATGAATCGGACTTGCTTCAGAGAATGATGGATTTGCAGATGGATACTAACAACTGGCCTACATGGAAAGACCACGGGTCTGTGACCAGAACATGTCTCCTTTACTGTGGAATTCACATCTTCCTGTCATTGGATATCAAGGGGCCACAGGGAAATGGCAATGCTGGGGAACTGCAGACTCTTTGAGGAGCAGGTACTTCATGAATCACCTTTTACACCAGAGACACCAGCTTCATTTGGTGAATACTACTGCACATCACACTTTGCTCACATGACATTTAATTTGCTGGCCCTGTATAGTGAAAGCCTGGGTTCTAAGGCCAGCTATGTCTGTCTCTGGCAGAAACATTGAACAAACTGGCAACCTCAATTCCTACATCTGAACAGCAGAACAACGTCATGTTGGGCATTCTAAACCTAAACTTTTATTTTCTGGGATTTTATTTATTCATATACTTATTTCTGGACTTAGAATTTCTATACTACTTTGGACTTACCTAGAGGCTTTATTGGTGTTCTTACATTGGACACTGAAGTTGAACCACCCTATATGGCAGCTTTCAAACCATCCCTGCCATCCTGGGTGTCTGCTTGTGCACCTGTAGAGGGTGTGACACATTTGCTCCAAACTCCACACACTCTATTATGTGTCTTGGGAGTTGACGTTGAGCCCTTCAAAAATGAAAAGCATTATTTTCCCCCACTTTAAGCAGTTAATCATTGGTTGTTGGTATAAATAAGTAATACTTGAGTAAATGTGGGGGGAAAAAGGCATCTGTCTTACTTAGGATTGTCATTGCTGTGATGAAACACCAAGACCAAAAACAACTTGGAGAGGAAGGGAAATTATTTGTCTTATATGTCCATATCACTGTTTATTATCAAAGGAAATCAGGACAAGAGCTCAAACAGGACAGGAACTCAAATAGGGCAGGAGCACATGTGAAGGCCATGGAAGGGTGCTACTTATTGACTTGCTCCTCATGGCTTGCTCAGTCTGCTCTCTTATAGAACCCAGGACCACTAGCCCAGGGGTGGCACCACCCCCAGTAGGCTAGGCCCTCCGCCATCAATCACTAATTAAGAAAATGCACTACAGGCTTGCTTACAGCCCGATCGTAGGGAGGCATTTTTCAAATTAATGTTCCCTCCTCTCAGATGACTTTAGCTTGTGTCAAGTTGACACAAAACTATCCAGCATGGCATCTAACAACTGCTAAAACTCAAATAAAAAGAAAAGAGAATCTAGAGGCTAGTACAAAAATTAGCATCTAGCCTTATAAATTGTTGCTCAAACTGGAGCACTCTTGTCTAAAACAAAGACCAAGCTTGAGGAGATGGTTCAAGTTGTAAAATGCTTGCCTTGAAAGCATTAAAAACCTGAGTTTGGTCCCCAGAACCCACATTAAAAAAAAAAGTCAAGTGTGGTGGTGTGTGCTTGTAATTCCAGCACTGAGGAGGCAGAGACACGAAGCCCCCTGTGGCTCATTGGCCAGCCAGGAGAGTCTTCTTGGTGAGTTCCAAACCAATGAGAGACCCTTTTCCAAAACAAAACAAAACAAAACAAAACAAAAAGATGAACAACAACAAAAAAAGCACCTGAGGAATGACAGCCATTGTTGACCTCTGACCTGTGAGCTTGTGTGTGTGTACGTGTGGGTATGCATGCACACATGTGCACATAGCCAACCTAAATCTAATGACAATAAGCACAAACTGAGAAATCTTTTAGATAAGCCAAAGTGTGATCACCTAGTAAAACTACAGCTTTATTTAATTTCCAAAATAAATGTCTTCTAAAATTTCTAACTTGGATTTTAATTTTGGGAAATGATGTGATGATGCCTTGATTAATACTCCAAGAATAATGTAAGTAGCACAGGAAACTAGCTTTTCATGTAGAAGAAAAAAAACATGTGTAATGACAATCTGGTATAGGCTTAACCAAGTGTCTACACTGACCCAACAAAAAACAGGACTTTCCACAGAAGTGGCACCAGACAGATGACAAAGTACTCCTCTGTGGAGATGGTGAGCCCCTGTGTCCCCAGTTAATTATGTCATATAATACCATCAGGTCAGAATTCACCAAAGTGTGATATATACTTCTTACAACATGCAGCAAGTCATTAAAAAATTCATAATGTAAAAGATAAGATTAGCTTCCTATAGATTATTTATGAACGAGCTACATATACATAAAAAAGATTCACAAGGCAGCCAATGTTCTGAATAACAGCAAAGCTATAACTTACTTCTGGGCTAACTGATGTAGGCGGAATTAAATTACACATGGGATTTAATTAAGTTCACATCCAGCTAATTGGTGATTCGGATGATTACTAACCTGAGCTGTCACTGTGGCTAGAGCAGAAGCTTCTCCGCCACTCTTCAGTATGGAATTTTTGTTGAATATGTGCTGGGCATGGCATTGACCAAGTGTGGAGAGACCAGCTTCACCAGGACACTGATAACATGAAGGGTGTAGCAGACAAGGAGAGCCAAATGCTGGTTGCAGTACTTTTAGAGGTGGCACTGGTTCCCAGCTAATACCTGTAGCTCTGACAACCTACAGTGGCCTTCAAATGACCTGGAATACAAGGATAGTTCATCCTTGTTTGAATTCTGCTGCTGTGGGAAGGAAGATTGCAACTTCTCCGTTTCAGCCAGGGATCCAGAACTGACACCTTCATCTTTGACTCACTAATCAGCTGTCTACAGTGCCTGTTCGTCTCCTGTGTACTCCTGTTTATCCACATTCATGTATGCGCCCATGAATGTCACCATCCTCTCTTCTGTGTGGGCATGTCACATTCCTTCTCAGAACTCATGGCAGTGTATGTGGTCATACAAAGAGGAGGAAGACAGAAGACCCTGTTGCTGTCACGCTTTCAGTCTGGAATGTTGCCAGATCCAGAAGACATTCAAGGAGGACTCAACATTTCAGCAGTCTTCTCAGAGTACAAATACCATCCTGCTTCTGTCTGCAGACATTGTGCCAGGGGCTTTTCTAAGACATGGTGTTAAATACTTATGGTTATCATATGAGATTGTGGATTCTAGTCCCATTTATAATAAAAAGCAAACTATGTTAAAGCCATCCCAAGTCACATATGAAATTTTCAAAATAATAATATTGTCACTTTATCACATCACATTGATATAACTCACCTTCTTGGGGCACATGTAAGACAAAGTTAAGGCTGGGGACACAGCTCAGTTGGTAAAGTGCTTTGCCTCACTAGCATTAGGACCAGAGTTTCATCCATGTAGCTTGTAAGAAATAAACTTGACATGGTGGCATACACTTGTAACCCACTGTGGAGCACCCTAGATAGAATCCTAGGGCTTGCAGGTCAGTCAGCCTACCAGACTTGACGAGTTCCGAGCCACTGAGACCCTGTGTCTCAAAAAGCCAAGGAAGACCATGCCTGAGAAATGATAGCCAAGACTGAATTCAGGACTTTACATGTGTGCATGTGTACACATATTAAATGCACCTGTGTAAACACATGCATTACACATGCTTGAATATTCATACACATTGCTTGACATATACATGCAAATTCTAGTAAATGACAAAAGTTACAGTTTGTGTAGCAGTTACTTGTAGTCAGTACATATCATACTGTGATTATGTTCAGCCATGGCTGCTACTTTGCACAGAATGACACTATCCCTACCAACAGAAACCATGTCTGTCTTTCTTGTTAGCTGTCTGCTGACATCTTGACCTCAAGGGCAGGTCTATCATGTGTGAGAGTGAATACTGCCAGGAGTAATTGAGCAAAAGTTGATTCAGGGCTGCTCTAACCCAGGCCATGGGGATTATTGATGAGCTTTCTACTCTTGTCCAAAACTCTAGACACAAGGTCATCAGTCCCAAAGGACCTTGGGTAATGTTCATTGAAATAGTGAATAAGATATATCATTTAAAGTGCTGAGAAGTCAGACATGGTGGCACACAACTTTAATGCCAGCATTGTGGAGGCAGAAACAAGCAAATCTCTATGAGGCTGAGGCCAGCATGGTCTACATAGCAAGTGCCAGAACAGCCAGGGCTACATAGCAACACCCTTCCTAAAAGTTAGAGAAGGAAGAATGAGGTTGAGGGTAATTGGGAACTCTGTCTTAATTTAGGGTTTGTTTGTTTAATAATGATTTTTTTAGGTAATTGGTTTTCCTTGAAATGGCAAAACGGGGAGGTGGGAAAGTTAAACTGAAGTTACTCATGCCATTTACTACAAAGTATGTGTCATATGTAAATTAAGGTAAGATGAGGGTTGTTTCTTAATATGGCTGAAATCATTTCACTCAAACTGTATCAGTATTTCCATTATATACCTGAGCCACATTCTGATCTTATAGTTTGTATTTTTGTAGAATGAGGCTGAAACTATTTGAGTTGTAAGAATCTTATGTTTTATATGATTTTTCACTGCTAGGTAGATAAACTGTAAAAAAAAAAAAAAAAAAAAAAAAAAAAAAGGCCTTAATCATTTTTTCACATTGTATGATACTACATGATTACTATAAACACTGAAAATATAATTAACTATTTTTCCATCTGTATAACCCTTCGTAGAGTGTAATTTAACACTGCATTTTTGTCCTTTGGGTCATGATCCTGTGCTTTTAATAGCTGAACCATCTCTCTGGTAACACCACATTTTTAAGACATACAAAGAACCCACAACTCAGCTGCTTGTGGAGAGCCTTACCCCACAAGGGTCTGGGTATTCACCACAAATTGTCTTACACTTCTATCCTGTCTACTTGAGTTGAAACTTGTAGATTCACCCAGACTTCTTTGATTTCCCCTCTTTTCTGGGCATACTGGGTTGAGGTCAAGGAGCCTAGCATGTTGAGTGTGGTTAGTATTCTGTTCTTAGAACAATCTCATTAAGGCTTGGCTTTTAATTTTCCAAGATTTCCCTCTGCAGGTGGTGCACATGGGCTGGGTAAATGAGAGGCGCCAGGGAGCTGACAGCCCTCAGAACTTCAGATCCAAGTTTTTGGCCCTGAAGGGCTCATCATTCTACATTTTCAGCACTCCCCCGGTAAGGAGTTTGCATCTGATGGGGGTGAGGGGCTGGTTGCTAGAGTTACTCATATGAGATTGGGCCCTGGAAGAAGTCAGAGACAGGCAGCTATCCGTGGCCTTCTCCAGACTCACTGGTTAGAATGGGTCCTGCTTATGGATTAACCACCAGTGACTTACTGCAAACTCATAAAGGAGTCCATTTCTGTCTTTCAGTTCAAACAGCCATAGCAAGTCTCTGCTTCAAACATCAGCTGGTGTGGAGGTGGGATGCAGACAGCTCTTTGGTTGACTTATACAGTTAAAGGATCCAAAACGCAGTCAAAGCAAAACACAGCCCCCCTCTTTAGATATTTCTAACTAAATGTCTAAATAATGAAATTTCTGAAGTTATTCTTTCCCACACAATTTCCAGATTTGATTAATGCGAACAGCCTGCTTTAGTGGGACTCATCACATAACTGTAAGGATGGATGCTGTTTTCTATACTTCTATTTTCCAGTTCCTACCCACACTGTTCTCAGATTGATCAAATGGGTTATAAGTGCTCTGCCTAAAAGTTCATCATTTGAAGTTTATTTGTTTGTTGTTTTTTTTTATTTACTTTTGGGATTCTGACCACTAGAACTAATAAGTAAAGAAACTTAGTTTAACATCCCTGAAAAAACAAGATCCACAAAAATAGTGAGATAAATTTCTACCATTAAAATGAGATAAAGTAACACAAATGTTTGGAATAATTTTATATTTTCAGAAGCACCCTTCACTGAACTTCCCTCAGGGTATGCAACCTGTATAAAATGAAGAGCTATAAGTGAGAAAATGTGCTCACTAAGGAGTACTGCTACCTTCACTGGCTTTCTCCACTAACGTGCTTTTTCTTGCCCAGGATTGAATTAGGACAACAATGTGTCTACTTACAAGTTTGTTTTTCTTTATTTAAAAAAATCTTATGTTGTAGATTTACTCACATTACAGTCACGTAAATATTTGCATAAGCACTGATTTAATTCTCCTGAGGGTAAACTAATTAATGTTCCTTAAAGTTGCTAAATTAATTTATATGGTTTTATCTAACAGAGTAAGTGGATATTTTTGAGTAGTGTTAGAGTCTTCCCTCATACTCAGGCATGATACCCAAATAATGATGTCAGTAGCATGCAGGTAATATTGACAGTGGGGACCACATGAGTGTGGTGCTCATCTGGCTGGATCCTCAGCTAGGTTGGGGGAAAGTGCCACATGCTTCCTCTAGGCCTGGAATATTTCCATTTTTCTTGTGGTAATTATGCTGAAAGAAACCAAATGGTGAAAACAGTATGATTTGTGAATGAATATTCAGCCCAAAGTTAGACTGAAGTAGAGGGTTTCAGTTGGACAGTCCCTATGTCTTCATATAATTTTCAATTCTCCAGTGACATAGCTGTCATTGCTATCCCTCTAAAATGATAATAAAGTAGCTGCTGGTTAGGAGGTTAAGTGACTTAACATAGACACTCTCTGATGGCTGAATGGTCACTGACTGGGTAATCCCTTGTATTAGGAGATAGTAAACCCCAACAGCTTTGCTCAGTGAATTGGAAATGTAAGAAAACTCTCTAAATGGGATATGAAGGGGAAAAATCAACCCTTTGGATATTTTTAGGTAGGGGTGGGTAGCAAATCTCAAAAGCATTTTGTACTTCAATCCCTCAAATCTACATGAAGCAATCCCCGGTGGGAGGAAAGCGGGGAATGGGAGAAACAAACATCGTTTTATTCTATAAAAGAATTATAGAGGGTAGATGGAGGAAGCCCATCCAAGCTCTTGGCCAAGTCAGCTGGCCCCATGGGACAAGAGCTCCACATAGCAGGGACATCCAGGACAAGGGTCTTCACAGTGTAGGACAATGTCATGGTGGCCACAATGACCAGGCACACCATTAAGTAGACATGACAGCTGTTTCCATTGATAATTAAGGACAACAAAAGAAAGAGGCTATGATTAGTTTCTGAGTAATTTGAAAGCCTTGGTTACGTGTTGTATAGCATCAGCAAGAAGGAGTGAAATCGAAAGCACATGACATCAACAGCTTAGAAGCCAGACCATGAAAGCAGGGTTTTCATGTTTGACGTAGTTCAACACCTGTCCATTTCTAGAGACAAACAGGTGAGGTTCATTCACTTGCAGCGTGCTCAAAATGGACAGCCCTGTATGAAATAAAGATGTAAAGAGCTACAAGCAGCCTAGACAACATGTTAAATAGAAAGATAAAAATTTACCTTACATAATAGAATGGTGTTGGACAAAATTAAATGTTTTAAAAAATTCATCTTTTATCCGCAGTAGCCAAAGCAATTTTTAAAGCGAGATAGGAAAGATGGTATGGAACAATGAGGAATTACTCTGTGTCTCAGTGGAATTGGCTGCAGGTTAATAACTTGGAGCTGTAAGTTCTCAGCATAATTGTCCTGCTTACTAGCCAGGGACATGAAACAACTTATTTACATTCCTTATCCAACAGTTTCCCCAGTTATATGTCAGAGATAATAAATCTTGACTGGAATATCCCACCGGGCCACAGTGAACACAGGATAGCTTACTTACATAAGTGCCTTGAAGCCTCTGAAGCATATTAAATTTAAAAGATAAAAATCATACTACTAATATTAGACAGCTTTTTGTTGCCATAGTAATGCACACAATGTGGTAAGTGAATTTATACCTAAATATTTATGTATGTTTGCTGGGCCTAGGATTTATATCTTGGCATTGCTAGTAATTTCCAATAACAGTTTTTACTTTGCCTAAATCAGAAACATTAAGTTAAGTTTTAATAAATTAACCTTGCATGAAGCTTGAAGCTCCTGGATCAGACAGGCAGTTAATAACCTGCAGAGCATCCAGAACCAGGTTCCCCAGTGTGTGGGCCCAGGAGGGCTCATGGTCCCCTCACCTGCAAAGGCCTGAGCTTCAGATGGGACCTTGTACATGAAGCAGGACACCCACCCATGTCTCCAAAGAATGGACTTCATCTCAGTAAAGTCAACATGTCCTCCCTAGGGGAAGGAGGTCAAGTCTCTGTTCCAGGAGTTTGGAGCTACACAAGTGACTTCTAGAGAGAAGAAATTCTGTAAATATTCCTAGATGATTGTCACTAGCTTCCTGAAGTGGTTACAGCACAACCAGCCTTCATCCTAAGGGCCAGTTATAGGCATTTATAAAAGCTTGACAGTGCAGAAAAGTCAAAATATTCACTAAGCTGTAGTTCTCAACATGTCTTGTCAGAATTTTTTAAATAGGTTCTAGAAGGACCTAAAGATTCTTATTATGGAAAATTTGGAAAGAGCTAAAAAAAAATAATATCCTTCAATCAAGGACAGTTTGTTTCTGAGTTCCTTCAGGAAGTGGGGGGGGGGGGGAGATGGAGAAATATAGGGGTCAGCATCCTTTGCAGTGAGGTGTCCTGCTGAGGAAGAAGTAGGGTCTAGTCTGAAAGGAACCTCATCATCCATTCTCCATCCCCTGTCTCCAAAACCCTCAGAGATCCTGGAAAGATAGGGTTGGAAGGCTGAGACCCTCAGCCCTGCTTTCACTCTGCTCAACTTCATTGACAGAATATTTATTTCTGACTTGCAAATGGGAATCCAAAAGGTGATATTTTAGCTATTCATGTTTTCAAACACCATTAAAATGTGTTAAAAGTAAGGTTGTAAAATAATTTTAACAACATCATGTAGCATTAGTGGAAAAATTATGTGGTAAAGGCCCTTGTGCCTATAGAAAATATTAGCAGTCAATTAGGCAGATATATTCTATCACTTGTAAAAGTTTATCTGGAAAGAACTGAATTAAGTAAAGTTTGCAGAGTGTAGACAAGAATGAATCCAGTGTAGAATTGCTACATCATCCTGTTATCCCATGAAAACCCTAAAAGATACCAACATAGTGTGTCTTATAGTAAAATATACTGCTCTACCAAAAGCCACATATGGCCAGACAGGTCAGAACGCCATCAAGTGCCATTGTTTGGAGGAGCAAGGATATGTGATTTAGAAATCTTTAGTCTCTTCTCACATGAATGCCTGCACCCTTTGCAATGCACCCTTGAGGTCTGGGATCAGTGGGCCTAGTCTCTGCTTGTGTTGATTCTGCATCACCAGGCGAAGTTTCAGTCAGGGCCAGTGACTGACACATGAAGCCACTTTCTAAAGAATCTAGCTAGATGATAGCTCAGAGTGTTAAGCTGAGTACCCCTTCTCTCTTTTGAGATCTTATCCCTTCCATGAGAGGGGTACTATGAAAGTATTGTAGCAGGAAAAAAAAAGTTGTACTTCCTGTGTGAGGGAACCTTTCACATGAGGAAATGATATCACAGAGAACCTGGTTTGCAAAATCAGGAATTCTTTTTTTGTATGGATAGCAATAATTAAACGCATGTCTGCAGTGTAATACAGTGTTTTTTTTATCCAAAATACATCCTTTCTCTTTCCTCAGTCTTTCTCTCTTCCCTTCTCAAGAGCCTGGGGGACTCTGTGTTTCCTCACAAATCCACCAGACAAGGAGAATGGTGTGGCTGTGCAGCTTCTCAGCAGTGTGCACAGATGCTTAGTCCTGGGTCACCTGAGACTCCACTGCTCACAAGTGTCGGTAGAAGCTGAGGTGGCCACCTCACTTGCCCCACTAGAGAGTCTTTTCTGATGCACCAATGTCACTTTACTTAGAAATTAAAACCAAGGTCACTGAGCTTCATCTGAAACACAGCAAGGCCAAGGACCTCTGTCTTGGTGAGCTTGGCGGGTGTTGTATCTTTACCCAGATTTCAGCCCTGAACACTAAGTCAGGGACCTGCAGAGCTCAATAAACCCTCACTTTTGTCAGAATACTGTTGATCAGGTAGACCTAAGATTCTGAACTTTGCATTTATATTCTGTTATGGATATGTGACTATATGTCAAATAGTTGTTTATGTCAACTGTTTCCTACTCAAGCAATGTGGATATCAGGATAACTACTTGAAAGGTTGTTATATTCAGAATTCAGAATTCACAGCCAGGTTTTAGAGATATAACTAATAAAAAGTGAAAAGAACCATGCAGAATGTGACAAATACTTTGTTGATGATTTTCTGCAAGGAGAAATTCAAAGACTCCTCTTGTTTGCTTTTCCACTGGATTAGAGGTATCTACACCAAAATCACATGGGGAGCGGCTGCTGTGCGGTCTAGAACCAGGCTGGTTATGGGCTATCAAGTCTGATTACTGGCTCAGCCTTAAGACTACTTGCTGAGCACACATGCTCTTCTCTGAGCATGTAGCCTGTCCCTTCTCTCCCAGGGCCTGCTGGATAGCAGACCAGGGTACACTGGGTGAGCAAAAGCTGACAGGATGCAGTGTTAGGTGAGTGAAGGTTGAGGGACCAGGTACATGGCTACTGAGTCTTTTTTCCAGATAGGAAGAAATACTTCTGGTCTGGGTCTCAGCTAAGCCTTTAAGAAGAGTTTAGGAATCCTGGGGAAAGGGAATGAAGAGAGAGACCTGTTTTTTAAACAGTCTGATTTTAGGGAGTTTTAGCTGTACAGAAAAAGCAGACAATAAAAGGCAGCCACAACCTACCTGACTCCCTCCATTTGGGTCACTTTGCATTGGTGTGACATGTTGTTATAGCAAAGGAAGTAGTGTTAAGACATTAGCAGTAACCAAAGTCTTTGAGGCCTATTGTGACTTCCAGCAATGCTCAGGTAGTGCATTTGCCCCAAGTCCAATGATGAAATGTCTCTTACCAACAAATCTTAGCCCTTCTACCTCCTCTGTATCTCTGTTGAGGTCTCTTCCCTGAATCCATCACAGTGACTGAGATAATGAAGGGCAAGGCATGATTTATGCACAACACAAGATGGGAACATCAGTCACTTTCAGCAACTCAGGGGCTAAAATGGAGTTGGGGTCATCCTCATGAGACAGGCATGACCTCCTGATAGGAAAACTAAGACAGAAGGAAATCAGGTACCCAGAAAATACCCTGAATATAGCAGGGGAGGAGCACCACCTCCTCCCGCCCTTACCTTAGAACACAGCTCAGAAAGCAGGCTATTCTGCCACATACTGATGACAAGCTAATGAAGAAGATGCATTTGATACAACAGGATATCAGAACATAATGTCCTCAATGTGATAATCAAGTCACTGTTAGAATGATTAAAATATAACCACAATCTAAAATGTCCAGCATAAAGTTCAGGCTTAAAAAAATGATGAATCTACACACTGAAATTCTAAGCTACCATTTAAATTTTATTTCTGAAAAAAAATTAATGGCATGGGAAATGCTTATTTTACAAACCACATTTTGAAAAGGCAAAATTATGAATATGTATAACGCATATTTAAACATCACGTCAGCTATTAACGGAGCATGTCTCTGAATAATGTGTTTAATCATTTCTTTGTGTTTCTTTTTTAATTCTCTCAAAATAATCAGCTCTTCTCTAATGGGAAAGTTGAGCATAGGGCCTGCCCATGTGTGATTTATTTTTGGCTGGTAATACCAACAGCCCTGGGGCTCTACCCTGAGAGGCATCTGCATTTCCCTTACCCAGGTGAACAGTATGATAGGTCAAAAGGACAGGAGCAGTTCCAGGTTCAGTGAGCATTGTCTTTGAGTTAGGACAATACTGTCTTGGGAACCCTGAGCACCATGGCCTTGGGGAGGGGTACAAAAGTCTTAGATATTTTGAATCTGAAAGATGCAGCAGGATCTGCTGATCCCAGAAGCCAGGCCAGGCCTGCATGTTGACCCAAAGCCAAGCTTCATGTCAACACTTTAATCCTACTTGTTTTCTATTAAGGTGTATTTTTCTAGTATTTTTTTGTTGTTCATTTCCAGCAGAAGCTGGCTCTGGAGCAATGATATGTTAAATGGTAACACATCAATGTTGTTTCCATGTCACACTCACTGTTGGCTAGTGCTCTGGCTTCAGTAGCTTTGCATCTAAGTACCTTGGCAGCACTTTGTGTGGTGGAATGATTGCTAAGAAGCCACCAGCTGATTAAATACATGTGGATTCATTGCCTCAAAGATAACACAGAAAATCCCTGTTTAAGTTTACTAACTGCAAGGCTAAGTGCATGGTCAACAGAAAAGACCCAAATCTCTCACACTGCTGATAATTATGTACATTTTTACCAAAAACATTTTAACTCAGAGATCATATATGTGAGTGTAAATTATAAATCATAACACATCACTCAAAAATGAATAGTTATGAGCTATGATATGACAAGCCATCCAAAAACATATTCAGATAAATTGATTAGGTAAATTTTCCTTTCATTTCTGAAGCAGAAATGTCTAGGAAGTTTAGTCCGGAGTAACAGACAGCTGGTCAACAGTGTGTCTGCTTGATTGTCACACTATCTCACATGCATACTCTTCTTACATTTCTGCATTTAAACTAAAATTTAATTGACAGATAATCCAAAAATGGATCCCTAAATTTATCCCCAGGAGTATAAAGTTCTCATATTGCCAGTGTGTATCTCAATAAAGTATCCTTTGTATCCCCGTTGCACACTAGAGGAGGACACAGACTCGGAATCCACACCAGACTATAAAGTTCATTGTCACCTAGGGCAAGGAAAGTCCAGCATCTAAGGTGAGACATATGGAATTGCTCCATAGTGGTAAGCACTGGAGCACTTAGCTGAAGGATCTTCCCCTTCCTACACAAATGCATCTGTTTATCTCCCACAGGTAAGCACATTGGATTGGGGACGAGCAGAACGTGCCTATAACCTCTGTGAGGTGCTGTTTAAAGTTCACAAGGTGGGTATCCTTGACATTTGGACACTTTCATAGATAAGATACCCTTCAGATAACAGACTGAGAGGAGCAGTATGTTCATTGAGGGGTATTTTGAGATAGTAAAGTAACTTGAAACTTTCTTGTTCCACTAGCTGTTCCAGCCCAGTCCAGTCCATGATAAATGCTATTGGTTATTGAGGTGGATGGATGGATGGATGGATGGATGGATGGATGGATGGATGGTGGTGGTGGTGGTGGTGGTGGTGGTGGTGGTGTGTGTGTGTGTAAGTGCCCACACCCTTGAATATGCAAAGGCAAGGAGAGTATGCTAGGTTTCTTGTTTTTTTTCCACCTTATTCCCTTGAAACAGAGTCTTTCACTGAACCTGGAGGTAGGCCAATAACAAGCTCCAGCAATCCTCCTCTCTCTGCCCCTAACTGTGCTGGGGTTACAAATGCAGAGGATCATCCTGGCTTTTCTGCACAGATGGGGGATTTGAACTCAGGTCCTCACACTTGCGCACTCTTACCTGCTAAGCAACCATCTCAGCCCTGTTGAGGAATATTTTAGTATTCAAATTCAAATTTGTGACCTAAAAAGATTTCTTATTTAATCCTGGACTGAACAGGCCAGAATAATGAGTAAAGCGATTCTAACCAATTATAGGGAAGTATTCAAAGATAATGAAGGGGAGGGGTATCCACAGCAGTCCCATGAAGCTGTCAGAATTGTCCAGTGTACTGCACAGTTCCCATGTAGCAGATCCACAGGCAGGAAGTCAGTTTCCCTTAGTGGGAAGGTGTCATTGCTGACAAGGACTCAGTGTAAGGGATACAGGCTTACCTGGAGAGAGTCTTTGTGAGTCTTTCCTGTTTCCACTGCTGTGCTGACCTGCTGGGAATAATGAACAGGACCTATAAATGCATAGCCCACCAAGGTGAGCCACTGAACACATAGGATTTCACTGAGATTCAGGGTCTTGGTTCTTTTAGTTATGTTGTTGGAAGTTTTGTCTTTTGTTTCTTTTGCTGGTATTTTTTTTTAAACTGGAGTCTATGCAGCCCAGGCTGGTCTCAAATTCAATCTCTACTTGAGGGTGGCCTCTGTCAACCAAGAGCTGGGAAGATGATGGCAGGCAGTGGGGAAAAGCCTTCTGGACATGCTGCCACCATATCCTTCATGTCCCTGTGACACAGACTGTAGTTTCTAGTTCTGCAAGGCCAGGGTGCTGCACTGCAAGGATTCTCAACCTTTTCTGTATTGTGGTCATCTGGAGGGAGCTTCACCAAAGGCAAAGGATCTAATTTTACATGCTGTGAGATGTGACTCAGATATCTGAGTTCTTTTTACATAAAGGTTCCTGGGAATGTTGCTATGTGGCCAGATCTGTGAATTACCACTCAGCATTTCATAGTCTATTCTGAAACAATTCTTTATAAATAAACTGTAATTTATTCACCAATTATGTAGAGTTATTAGATATCAAGCAAGATGTATCTTAGTGATCGGAGTTCCTGTCATTTTAGCACTATTAGCAAGACAGTTTAAATACATAGTTGCTGTGATAAATCTATTAATGAAGATGTTAGTGGTCTTCATTTATACCTCTTAGCTCAGTTTCCTAAGTACTGTCTCTCTCCCCAGTCAGGTTTATTCTTTCAGTTATGAACTCCTTCACTACAATTTATGGTTGAAAAGAGAAAGAACAAGAGCACACTTTTGTCTCTGCATTAAAGACCTATTATTGAATAATATTTCACCTCAAAACTCAGGTGTTAGAACAGTAGCTCCATCCTGAAGCCCTGGGCCTGAACTCCTCCTTAGAAGTGCACCCAGGCCGTCTGGGAATCATTGTAGGCAAAAAGCTCCTGTGGGCTTTTCTCAGTTTGTTGGGTTTATGCTAAACCAGAGTCTCAAAGTTTTTGTCTTTAAAAGTAAAATATAAAAAACAGTAGTTATCATTCTTTTAGGAGGAAAAGCTAACCTCTGGTAATCAGAATCTGGGCATAGCTTATGTACAATATATTTGTGAGTCATTTCTGTAGCTGTGTATGAGAAGGAGCCTGTTCCAGAAGACTCCTCTCAGTGTTCCCTGTTGCCTGCTTCCAAACGCTTCATCTGGAAGCGGTAACAACTGATGGCATCCAGGTCCCTGTAGCTAACCTTGACAGGAGGAAATCCTGAGAGGGTGTGGCTGCTCCAAAACAAGCACATCATTGGAAGGTGTTGTTTGATGGGGACTGGCCAGTCTGTGAGATTATCAGGATCATCTAGTGCGTTCCTTCTTTTCGTTTGCTCCAGCTGTTGTTCTGAAAATGTTACTAAAGCACTTGCCCCATTGGGTGGTTGTGAGGAAGAGGTGACCTCCATCAGACAAGGCAAATGCAACCCTCTTCCCAAACGGTGGGCTGTGGTCTGTAGTCTGGGCTCAACCTTCTAATCCTGACCCATTTCCAATCCACACTATTTTTCAGTTCTGGCTTTCAGACAACTACTGGCTGCAGGCAAACTTGTATCTGGGTCTCCAAGATTTTGACTGTGAAGACCCCAGATCATACTGCTTCAGTGTCCTGGCCAGCCATGGGAAGAGCCACATCTTCAGTGTGGAGCTGGGCAGTGAGCTGGCCGTGTGGGAGAAGTCATTCCAAAGAGCAACTTTCATGGAAGTTCAGAGAATTGGGGTGAGTATGTTACGGGATTCACACTTTTCTCACTATCAGCTTTTGGGCAGCACCTGACAGCTAGAGGATGGAGTATAAATAAGGATTTTATTTCAGGAAAGTAAACCATGAGAGGTGAACGTTTTTCATCTGAGTCACCATGTCAAGGCAATCTTCCATGATGAGCAGGGCCTTCATTAATAAGGGGCGCTGTCTGTCATAGGGTCATGCATCTAGTTCATATGTGCATTCATGTTTACTGTGAGGAAAGGGCCAAATCTCTTTCTGCTGTGGGACTCACCTGCCACTGTAGGAGGAGTTTGCAGGCTACAGAGCAGTCACCTCAGAGACAGCTCTGAATCACCTGAATGTGCAATATTTTAAGACACTAATGGCCTTTCCTCTCAGACTTAATAGTCCAAAGGAGAATATGATACAGCAATGTGTCTGAATTGCTTCTCTGTTCTTGAAGACAGCAAATAAATCATCCACAAATTTAAATGTGTATCCACTGAGCAGATAAGAAAAGATGCGTTATGGTTTCTGTTATCATAAATATGGGCCTCTTCATGGGATATGTCCTGCTGAAGAAAAGAATGACAGAAAATAAATAAAGCAATGCATCAGACAAGGTCTGTCTCCTTGTCAAGAGTCTGGGCTCATGACTAGCCTGGTGATGACAACTCTAAAAGTGTAAGCATAGAAACTAAAGACAATTACTTCATTTCCAGTATGAGAAGATTCTGTTTACTTACCTGTAACTTGACTTTCAACATACACATGGGCTTTGTGATGGGATGAGCTGTCACTGGGAAATGATCATTCCTGAGAATTCATTATATGTGAAGTTTGTTAGACCACTAAATGCCCTAACATCTAGATGTCCACAGAAACTGAATGTTTTGCTCCACCCAGCCCCTGAGATCTTCCCCTGAACTAGTCCCTGTGCATGGTATGGGGTAACTTGCTTCTTGATCCTCCCTAGCATCTTGGAGCTGAGACACCAGGCCACTTTTTGTAGAATATTACATTGGAAGGAAAACCCACAACGTTGACTCTCCTTCTTCAAGCACTTCCTGGATGTGATGACTTGTTGCCACCTAGAAATTATCTATACAGAGAGTCCATGCCACCAGAAGGCAACTCTATGATGCCCATTATAGGGAGGGGACTTTGGAGCTATTTTTGCTCTGAGGACAGCAGCACACATTCTGCTTCCAACATGAGAGTAGGAGACACAAGGATGGTACCCATCTGGTTGCCATGGCCACTGCTCTACAGAGCTCAGGTCAGGCACCTGAGACAATGTAATCAGGTGAATACAGTCTCCCTGAAAGACAAGTGACGGGCAACCATGAGATGTCCTGAGATAAAGAGGAAGCTCCATCATAGAACTTGGAAGCTGGTAGCCATTCTTCTCATAGTGGGCACTGTGAGTGATTCAGTCTGATAGATAAGTGTGTTTGTAGTGTTGATAGACAGGAGAACTTCTTTCACAACGGTCAATAAGTCCTACTTTATATTTAGAACTGTCATTTTCTAAAAGAGGATAGAAGTGGCTGAGGGATTGGAGCAATAACAGTCACAACATCTATTCTCCAGAAGTTGACAGTGTTCACACAAGAGAGCAGGAGGAGTCCTTCCTTGTAGGAAGAATCAGAATATCAAGGTGTGAGCTGATGAACCTTGGTGGGGGTTGGGGAGGGAGGAAAAGAGAGGGGGGAGGGACGGAGAGAGGGGGAAGAAAGAGGGAGATGGAGGGAGACAGAAAGAGAAAGAAAGGGAGAGAGAGGGAGATGGGGGAGACAAAAAGAGGGGGAGAGAGAGGGAGATGGCAGGAGAGAGAAAGAGAAGGAGAAAGAGAGGGAGGGAGGGAAGGAGAGAGTATTGAGATTAAGATTGGAAGAGAGAAAGCAAATTCTGAAGAAAATACTGTTAGCATCCAGTATTGAGCTTGTACGGGTCTTTCACGGTTGATGAAGGGAGGAGTGAGTGTGTCCCAGAAACTCTGGAGATTCTGAAGGCTCCATTCTTCTTTTTTTATTATTACAAAATTTTCTACTCATTTTACTTACCAACCACATATCGCCCCCTCCTCCCTCTTCCTGCCCCCAGCCTTCCCCCACAACCTACTCCCATCCCTACCTCCCCCAAGTCAAGGTCTTCCATGGGGAGTCAGCAGAGCCTGGTACATTCACTCAGTTGAGGCAGGTCCAAGTCCCTCCCCACTGTGCCAAGGCTACACAAGGTGTCATACCATAGGCACTGGGCTCCAAAAAGCCTGCACATGCACCAGGGATGGATTCAGTTAGTTCAAGCTAAACAACTGTCTCACGTATCTAGAGGGCCTAGTCCAGTTCTATGGGGGTTCACAGCTATTGGTCCACAGTTCATGAGTTTCCACTAGTGTGGTTGGTTGTCTCTGCACATTTTCCCATCATGATCTCAACGTCCCCTGCCCACAGAATTCTTCCTCTCTCTCATTGATTGGATTCCTGTATCTGCTTCCATCAGTCACTGGATGAAAGTTCTATGATGACAGTTAGGTTATTCACTAATCCCGTCACTGGAGTAGACCAGTCCAGGCACCCTCTCAACCATTGCCAGTAGTCCAAGGTGGGGTCATTCTTGTGGATTCCTGGGAACTTCCCCAGCACCCTGCCTCTGCCTATTCCCATGATGTCTTCATTTATCATGGTATCTCTTTCCTTGCTCTCCCACTCTGTCCCTGTTATGGCTTTAACCTCCCATTTTCTTATGTTCTCATCCCCCATTCTTTGCCCTCCATTACCTACCCCCACACCCAGTCTGCTCATGTAGATCTCATCTGTTTCTCCTTCGCTGGGCTAACTATGTGTCCCTCTTAGGGTTCTCCTTGTTAGCTAGCTTCTCTGGAGCTGTGGGTTGCAGTCTGGTTATCCTCTGCCTTACATCTAGTATCCACTTATAAGTGAGTACATACCATGTTTGTCCTTCTGAGTTTGGGTTACTTCACCCAGGATGATATTTTCTAGTTCCATCTATTTGCCTGCAAATTTCATGATATGGTTGTTTTTTACTGCTGAGTATTACTTCATTGTGTATATATGCCACATTTTCTTTATCCATTCTTATTTGATACTTCCTTCTAGAGACCTATGAATGTCCCTGGAGCTATTCTCAAGGCTCTGTTCAGGAAGCAACTTACAGTCCTTGTATTCTTGTGGTCCCTCTAGGAAACAGATAGACAGGAGAGAGGATGCCTTTCTGATTTCAAGCAAGATCAACCCTGGACTTTCACTTCTTCTTCCTCCTTCTTCCTACTTGTTCAAAGTAGTTCTCCAAACTGCAGCATGATTCCTGAAAATGGAGTGTTCTAACATAGGCATATCAAAAAGCTGTCCTAGAAGCTGTGCTACTGTCCATGCATACTTTTCCACACACCACACTTGATTTTTAAATGTGCTGTGTGTAACTATTGATTTCCTTTTTATCTTCTTTTCATAAGCACATAAGGGCTCTATGGCTTTTCCATGGCCACCTACAAATTATATAATAGTGTCATAGTCTAAGAATTTTTAAGCTATATATATGTACTGTACTGAGACATATAGCCTCCCTGGAGACAGAATGAAATTATAGGAAAACACCTTGTGACTAGCATATTTCAGACACAATAAATAGCAACCTACTTTGTTGGTTAGCAAAGCCATATTTATTTCATCCATCTCCCATCTCTACTTTTTCTTGTTTCACTGGTTTTATGTTTACTGACTTTGGATCTTGTTCCAACTCAAGGTTCTCCAATTTAAATCTGGATTATGTGCATGATTGTAGTGTTGATAACAAGGTTCTTCTTCCCTGGGGCAGCTGTGAGCTCATCTTCCTGCATGCATTGGCTAATGGATCACCTCTAGAGAAAGATGTCTGAATGATGCTCTTTGTGCCTCATGGACTCTCCTTCAAACTCAAGACACATTTCTACACATAAGCTCCTCATGTATTGCCCATGTGGCCAAGGCATTGTGCAGAAAAACCCTAAGATGTCAGAACAAAAAAGTCAGTGCTTCTCTATTGAACAGTCTCTTCAAGCTGCATTGTCCTATGCAATATTGTTTTAAATAATGTCTATATCACAGATATCAAAAATTATTAAAGTCTCAGTGTTACTCAGAAACATGTAACTTTTTCCATGGGTCTACTTGCTCCATTACTGCCTCCCAAACTCATGCTCAAATGCCAAGATTGTAGTGGATAGCTTTCAAGCTGCTTTGACATATATAGCAGAATATTTTTTTATTAAAATATATACTTAATGCATATTTTTCTGCAGCATGAAATATTTTTATGCATTTTCCACATCAATTCCTCTAAAGATTTTTTAAATGCCATCAGTATTTGGTTAGCAATTAAAATGGAAATAAAATATCTTTTTCATAATAACATAGAGCCAGCAACTTTAAAATACCTATCTAATAGGTTTTGATTAGCTACAAGTAACAGGACTCATTCTGCCATCAACAGTAAGAAGAAAAAATGGCCCCAGTAACTCCACCCTGCTACTACTGTAACTACTCTCCTGGTTACAGACCATTCCTCAGAAACAAAATGTTTCCTTTTGAATGTTTAGTGAACAAGAAGACATAGTCAATGATTAAATTGAGGTCTCTTCTTCAGACTGATTCTGACAGCTTGAAACAGAAATTCATCAGACCACATGGCTATACAGGGAACACCATCTGCTAAAGGGTCTCTGTCACTAGCCTCTGCTCTGGGAACTAGGAAGACATCAGCTCCTCTGAAGCATAGTGGGAGAGGAATGGAAGCACCTCAGTTATGAGCCCTATGTGAAGAGAGGACTTGGGCATAGATGTCAGACAACCAGACCACTGCAGACTTTCTGAAGGATGAGGAGATCTGAGTATAAGAGGAACTCTGTTCTCCCTGGAGATTATTAAAGCACATGCCATCTCAGATCCAGTGGGAAAACAGTGCTATGTCTTCATTTTTATATCTCCTGTATGTTCAAGCTCTGTGGTTATGTTCCAAGGCCCCCAGTGGATTAAAAAAAAAAAAACCCTTGGATTATTGAATCCTACATACAATGTTTATTTGTGCATGTCTACCTATGGTAAGGTATAATTTGTAGAGATTAGCAATCACATGGATACATGCAAAAACATGTAGCTTGACAATGTAGTAGGTTATGTGGAGACCCATTTCTCTTACACTATCTTCTATACTGCCTTCATCCCTCTGCTAGTGATGAAGTAAGACGATGCAATGCCAACCTGATGAAAGGGAAGGAGTTGCCAACATAGCCATTGTAACATGTGAGCTACCACACACACACACAAAAAAAAAAAAAAAACAACCCATAAACTGTATAAACGAGAAATATGACACTTCAACAGTGACCTGAGGATCATTCTGACTTCTAAGTAACTGATGAGGAGGGTAGTACACACAGTGTGGACATGCTGGGCAAGGAGAGGACTCATCCTCTATCACACTGAGGGAGATGAAACAGGAATTCACTACACTACTCAGAACAGTACATTTAAACTCATGAATTTTTTTTCAGGTATTTTCCATTTAATATTTTCCAACCACAGTGAGTACAGGTAACTAAGGCTATAGAAAAGAAATCTGAAAAGGAGGGAATTATTTTCAAATGGCGTGTGAGCAATTTAAGAAGTGAGTATGAGCTAGATGAGTGAAAGGTGACTAGCTAGTAAGGACACTGTTTCATTGAGTGACCAGGGACTGCAGGTGAGAAGCATGATGTGGAGACTCAGGCCCGAGAGGTTTGTCTGAACAGCACTGCTCTCACCTAGCTGCAGGCCTTCATTCATAGTTTTGGAGATACCTGTGCGCACAGCCTCTGTCAGCATCAGAGCCCTTGCGATGGAATTTGTTCCCTGAACCACCACCACCATCCCTCTACAGCAGATGAAACAAGCTAATCTCCAGATCTCCTTGCTAGAGATTACCTCTCTCACCTTTGAATGGACAGAGGGTAGCTGGAGCCTCTGAGATGCCTGCGCTGGACAGTAAGCAGCAAGGCTCACAGTACAGGAAGATCAAAGCCTTGGTTTTGACATTTGATGCTCTGATATCATTGTTCTTGTGCTTCACATCAAAGACCCTCAGCTGCCCATAGGAGCTGACTGCCTGGTGTCTCTAGGATTGAAAGATGATTTCCTGAAGACGGCATTGCTTGTCTACCAGATCTCCAGTGCTTTACAAATTATTTGTGTGCATCAATCTTTGTTTTCAAAGTATATTCAGAAGTGTCACCACACCAGGGGTGATGTGATTGATGGGGGGTGTCATTTATTTTACATGGACTTGGATGTTTTCAGTGGTCCCATATAAAACAGGAAAGTAGCCAGCCACATATGAAAGAATGTAGCCTTTGTGAGTACTATAATGTAAGGTCACATATTTCCGAGAGCTCCTCAGTGGCATCCTCTGAGGATCCCCCTGACTTCAGCTGTGTTGAATGACTCTTCCCAGGGTGCCTGAAGATGAATTGGGGATGGCATAGAGAACAGTAAACCCCTTTGTATCCAGGAGATGCTTTGGGGTGTTTTCCTTCATAAAACCTGGTCCTATGTCGCAAGGGTGGCATGCAAGGACAGTCTAGAGATAAGTGAGATACTCATCCTAGTCTATAAGCAGTACATAGGAAAGGACCAAGCCATTGTGATGGTGAGAAGATATGTGTTCTAACTCTAGAGCTATTTAAAAGCAGGGCAGGCTGGTTTGGGGACAGTGATCACCAGCTCACTTGTCAGTAATTCCCAGAGGAGAGTACGTGATAAATGGTTGACTCAAGAAGAAGCACATGAGTAGAAAAGGTTCTACCTGTAAGACTGAAGAAGCTAGAGTCTCCACTCTGTTAGCAAAATAGAAAATGTCACAGGCTTGTCAGGGTCTTCAGTGTGGACTAGTACTCACCATAGGTCAGTGATGCCCTGCTCACCTAAATGTACAGGAAAATGCTCAAAATAGCTACATTTATAACAATGGAAATCTGCAGCAACTCCAAAGCCGTGGGATTGAAGAGGATTTATCTGTTAGATGACATGTGACAACAAAAACAACTGCTAGTCTCTCTTGTGGGCTCTATGGGGATACCAGGCACTTCTCTTCCAGGAAAGACAAGGGTGATGCCTCTCACGTTGGGTGCTACCACATGCATTTTGCAGGAAAGCTGGCTATAGATGTACAGTAGAGTCCTGGAGGCAGGTCCTCTCCCTCTGAAGAAATGAAGGAGGAGTTCAGTACCAAGGCATGCCCTAAGGGATATACTGAAGACATGTGACTGGCCCATTTTATGACTTCAGATAGGAAAGAGATAGAGATAACACTGGCATGGCTTCCCAGTTAGCAGAATTCTCTCCAACACCAAGGCATGCATCAAATCCACTGGATATCATTGATCATTGCCATGATTTCACTTGTCAAATGTCATCGGTTGACTATCAGAAGCTTTCTAAAAACTGGAGGAAGTTTATCTCAGTTCTAAACAAACCCACAACTACCTTTTTATGGATAAGATTCCAAATGTTGTATGTTCTTCATCTCTTTACAACACTTCAAGTGATCTCAGTTAGGGCAAACCCACAAAATAACCAGAGTGTCATATGGCTGGGATGCACACTGGGTATACTGGTGAAACCTGCTCTTACCTAGCGCCAAATGTCTTATCTGCTCCATCCTTTCATTTCATGGATTTTCTAGGTCCCCATTCATCCTTTAAGTATTAATTCTTTTTTCTTGCTTACACCCTCTTCTTCCTAATTAGATTGTCATGTCTTCTGTCACCAGGGAAATGAAACAGTGACACCCTTCAGTGTTCTTCAGAAGTGAGCAAATAAACCCAAGTAAAGATATGAGTGTGGATGATACACCGGAATTAGAGTTTAGTGTGTGAGCTGTTCTGCTGACTCTGGAGTCTTAGCTTGTCTAGGTTCCTGGTCTGGTTGGCATTATCTTAGGTACTGTGGTAAATCTTTAATCCTTTCTTCCTGATGAGCTGCCTATTGTTTAGGGTACCAATGATCAACATCTGATGGCAACCATCTCCTCCAAAGGCATTCTCACCTTGTAGGCAAAAGGTGTAGACAAGAGAGGACTGGTTCTGATCATCACAGATAACATGAGGTTACAGAGAAGATACTTTCTGCACATCAAAACTCCATATGTGAGAGAGTGTGCTGTGGAGGTGTTTGGGGGAAGTGGACCCTTGCTGACCTTTGTTCATTTGAGTTTGTAAGGGAATGGGAAAGCAACCTCAGCCTTCCTTTTGGATGTTGTTTCTAAAGAGATTACTATTTTATCTCTTGAGTGATACCAGTAATTTAACTAATTAATGTTTAAAATACACTTCACATTGAAATATGCAAAACATAATTCCCTAAGTGCTTCAATTAATTTTCCAGATAATTTCTAGAGAAATCTCAATTTTGGAGTTACTTCAAAAAACCACTGTTAGTGAGAGATTTTCTAATACCATGTGACTGTTACAAATGTTTTACTATTTCTTCTGAAAGACAAAAGAACCTATGAAACATCAAATGAAATATTAAAGAGTGTTGAGTTAGATTAATGGATGATTAAAAGATCATCACCACTTTGCTACCAAAAGCAATTAAATTTTAGCTTGTTTTAATTTTGTACACAAAACAGCATGCCATAGTGCTGGTTTGCTGAGCTGTTTGGAGAAGTAAGTTATTAGTCAGGTTTATCTTAATTTAAAACCATCAATGTGGTGCCCATTACTCTTGAAATGGCATCTTGTTCTTCTTCTTGTTGCTTCTGAGAGCATAGGACAGACACTTGGGATGCCTCCTTCTGGAAGTTCCAAGTAAATCCATGCTAAAATGAGCTTTTCCTGTTATTCGCTTGCCTGAATGTTCTCTGTGAGATGTTCATAGCCATGAGGGGAATATTGACTTTCAATAAATTCACAAGTATCTTCGTATGGATGTTATCCAATACATTCACTTAAATTTTTCTTTAAAGTCTGCATTGACTAGGTGGCTCAGGGAGTAAAACACTTTGCCATGAAAGCCTGAGGACCTGAGTTCAATTCCCAAATACCACCTAAAGGTGGGAGGATAGAACTAAGTGTGTAAAATTGTCCTCTGGTCTCTACATGTAAGCCTTTGCATGTGCACTGTCACAAACGTGCATCATGGATACACACAAAAAAATACCAATTTTTTATTTTAAAAAAATCTAACTGAATTTTATAATTCTATTAGTATTTTGTCTCTGTTAAGCATATTGCAGTATTATATAACCGGTCAAACTCAGATATCCACAATTCACAGCTCTCTAGCAAACTCCTGTAGAGTCATAGAGTCTCAAGAAGGTAGAGGTAGTGGGATCTCATGTTGAACACACCTTTTGTACTACCCACTCATTCTCTGGGCAGTCTGTATTCAGTTGGGCTTAGCTCATAACCTCAAATCATGTCATCAAATATGGCTAATACTAATGGTTCCTGACAGGAGAGCACAGGAGGGATGAATCCAGCACCAGCTCTTCCTGTCAGGGTGGTAAGAGATGTGGGGATACATATCTGTGAAAACATTTATCAGTGGCTGTCCCACCTAGTGTTTGCACATAGGAGTTAGACTTGAATTGTGTTTATGTTTGTCCAACACAAACAACCCCTAGGAAACTATTTTGAAAAGGCAAATATGAAATGTAAAGCAATGGAGATGTAGCCTGGAAAATCGTGTCTTTTCAGCCAAGCTTGATAGTGAAATAAGATAATGGATTTGCTAACAATCACAGAAAAATGGTAATATCAAAACAGTCTGGGCATGAGAGCTTTGGTATATTTGCTACAGGGATTAACATGTGTTTTGTGGCTTACCTGGCTCTAGGGCAATCTCTCCCGCAGCTCTGTAGGTTGGAGGTCTGGGGTGGGCTTATGGAGCCACATCCAGCTACTGGCAGAGAAGCTCCACCCCACACTCCTGGCCTGGCTTTGCTCTATCTAAATCCAGGAATAGGTCAGTTCTGGCAAAAGGTTTTCCATGGTGAGGTTCATGAGGTTTGACTGATGATCTAGTTTGTTTTCCTGACCTGAAGGTCTTTCAATTATCATACCTGCAGAACCCTTTCAGTCACTTTAGGGAGTGAACAGCCCAAAGTCCTAGGCATTACTAGATGGATGTCCGGAGTTCATGATGCTGCTGAGCAGAACCTTCTCAGGCTAGGCTATCACTGTATGTATAGTTTCAGGCTTTCCTGAAGCTATCCAGTGTTTGGAGATTGTGTGTGTGTGTGTGTGTGTGTGTGTGTGTGTGTGTGTGTGTGTGTGTTATACAACCAGGTATACATAGTGACCAAGTTTGGCTCTTGTTGCCAGGAAACAACTGTTTGCAATAAGTTTTTTTTTTTCTTGTGACTTTGTGGAGGAGAAAAATGAGTCATTTCAAGAAGACCTTGGCCCTTGAGCAAAGATATTTTGTTAGAATATTGATTGATGTTGCTGTTGGACTCCCATGGGAATGCGAACCTGACTAGAAGGAAATACATAACAGTTTTAACTATTCTAAAACTATTCACTTGTGTGCTGATTTGCTAACTCTAAGTTTTTGTTGTTGTTCCGACATGAGCTTGCAATGCAGCCTAAAGCTTAGCTGCTCCTTCCATCCATTGTCCCCTCTCCTGTGTGCATGCACAGCTTGTAGAGCAAAGGACAGCAGAGACTCTAATGAAGTAGCCACTGAGTATACTGTGTGCAATCCCTCTTCAGGTTTCCTAGGCTCCTCTTGGGTGGTAGAGGCTCAGGAAGCTCAGTGTCCTGCCTCATGATTGGCCACAGCCAGAAAGTGCTCAAACTCCTCATGCTCCAGCTGGAGCCTGCATACTTCCTGAGTGCTGTGGTGAGAACACACACAAGTACTGCAGCCCTCTTGACTCAGTCCTATGATCCAGTATCCTCCTTGCCTCTACTCACTCTGCTGCCCCAGCCCTTCTCTGCCCTTCCCAGCTTGAGCCCCCTCCTCCCCGTGTGTATCCACTCTCTATGCACTTGAAGATCATGCCCCACCCTCCCCACCACCACCACCACCCCCTGCTGATGTAGGAATGTGTAGTATCTGGACAGAGCCCTGCTGAGCTTCTTTGTCTTCTAGACCACTGATCCTCAACCTCTCCCTGGATGCCTGCCCAGTACTCTGCCTCAGTGGCTTCTGTCTGTCCAGTCTCTGATCTGAGAAACCTGGGCCTTCTTTTCCTAGCAATGGATGATCTGATTCAACTCTTGACTCTATTGTCCCACTCCCCCATGCATCACAATTATATTCACATTAAATATCATCTCACTACCGTAGGACAGGGCCAGGCGTCCTCATAAAATGAATTATTGTATTTAAGGAGAGTGAGAGGAGCATCTGGGGAGGAAAGCATATGAACCACCTTCTTTCTGACCTCCTTCCTGAAAGCCTTCTCTGTGAGCACCATCAGCAGCTCTGTGGATAGCTTGAAGCTGAGCTCAGTTATTCTTCAAGGACAGATTACAGGAGGATGTCATTGTCATTTACATGAGAGGTTAAAGTCTGATGACAGGAATTCCTGAGAGGCACTTCATCCAGATAGGAGAAATCTGGGAACTTGAGAGTTGCTTTCAGATGCCCAGAATGGGCAGAGGACTTTAGATCAAGTAGCTTAACATGGCAGTTGGATGAAAATATATGGCAGGAGTCAGACTGTGGAAAGATAAGACAGCTCTTCACCAACAGTCCTTGGGGTAATAGGGAATCTCATCTGCCTTTTGCCATTAACATGTGACACTCACAACTTTCCAAGGTTGGCAGGCTGCTCTTGGCTGTGCACTAGGGAATAACCTAAAAGAACATTGGAGTCTATACTAACTCAAACATCTTCTTCAGGCTCTAACCTGACCCTGGGCACATATCAATCAGGAAAGGCACACGGGGCTGCCCTCGTCCTCAAATAACTCATTATGGTACCCTTGCAGTTGGAGGCCCTCGGGAGATACATTTAGACAAGGGGTATGAGCAGATGCCAGGCTGGAAGCAGAGAAGTGAATGACCAGTGACCGATACAGCCTGACAGAAGATGGTGTACCAGCTTCGTCTTTGCTGTGTTTGAAAAGAAGCTGATTTTTCTTTCAGTGTCTTTCATCCATTTTCTAGTTGCACAAGACTCACCTCCTTCTAAGAGATAACAGGGTGTTTGCAGTGGGCATGCTTTTCCCTTATAACAGACACTTATTGAATTATCATTTTGTGCTGTGGGGTTTGCATTTCTGGGGATGGGCGGGGCACATTTCAGGTTGAAGTCAGACAGCACAGTGTGATCCCAAGATAGCACCTGAGCTGGGAAACTGGCCTATGACCCTTCCTCTCTCCTGAATTCAAACATGAAATCATTCTTGAGATATTTAAATGTTCTTATCTGAATGGTGTCACATATGGTCAAATCAAAAGCACAGGTATGTTAGGGACTCTGTTTCCACGAGGGCACAGGGTGACAGCGCTGTGCATTATAGCTATTTGAGGACACCAGAAGGTATTCTGCACAACTCCTGAGGACACAGCACTCAAAGCATGCTGGCTGCTGTGAAATCAAACATGTTCTGAGTAATGTCAGTCTACATTTACAAAGGAGAAAATTGCACCTTAGGAAAGAGTTTTTGTTTTTGTTTTTGTTTTGTTTTGTTTTTAATCGGAGATTTATTTAGTTCTCTGGCCCAAGCCCTGACCAGGGTCTTTGCTTATCCAGCAGATTTCACCTTCATGAGCAAGTGTATAGACAAAATGAAGTAACATCATACGGCATATGTGTATCACTTGATTTCTCTGTGTAGCCTTGCTGTTCAACTTCCAGAACAGGATGGCTCAGCCTTGGGACTTTGCTGCCATTTCTAAGATTATTTCTCCAGGAGAAAGATTTCCAACCACTGATGATCTGGCTAACATACACACTTCACACCCTATAACCTTCCTGGAATTTCCTGTTTCTGGATTGCAGTGCAGTGAAACATTTGTCTTGAGTATAGTCCCCTTTGGCAGGTATTAAGGAGACAGACTAAGAAGCACACTTAAAAGGTGGTTGAGTCATAAGGACTCTGCCCTAATTGGTGGATCAATTCATGGATTAATAAATTGATAGGTTAGCAGGTTTATGCATTATATGAAGTTAGGTCTGTTGGGAAAAGCGGTTAGACTGTCTCAGGGTCTTGTATGCTGTTATAGGAGTCTGGCATCCACATCACTGAGATAAACCTCACTCCAAAACCATGAGTTTACACACCTTTCTGGTGTGAGGAGATGTCTCTACCTGGAAAGTGCCTCCGTCGCAAGCATGAGGACCCAAGTTAGATACTTAGAACCCACATTAAAACACAGCTGGGTGTGGTAGCATTTACTTGTAATCCCAGCCCTGGGGAGACAGAGACAAGCAGATCCTTGGAGCTCCCTAACATCAAGCCTAGACTACTTGGTAAGTTCCAGGGCAGTGAGACCCTATCTACATAGAAGGTAGATAGAACCTGAGGGAAGTCAACTGAAGTTGTCCTCTGGCTCCAACATACATGCTCATATACACATATGCACACACATACACAAAATAAAAAAAATAAAAACAATTACATGAACTTTTCTTTATTAGTTACCAGTCTGTAGCACTTAGTGAAGACAATAAAAAATGCACTACAGCAATTAATGAATATGATTATAACAGGTGCGTGCATGAGAGTCATGTGCACCCAAATTACTCACTGGACTTGACATGTCCTCAGTAACTTTCCTCCATACCCCATTCTAGTCACTGTAAAGGAGCCCAGGATCCTCTTTCACAAAGATATAAATGTGGATCTATTTTTTAAAAATAGTTTCATTGTACCTGAATTACATTCAAATATAACAATTCCATTTTTCACTTGAAACTACTATAGCACTATATACTTGTATATGTGTCTTCTCTTATAATCCTTTTAGATGAAGGTAGCATCTCCAATTTATTCTTCATTCATCACTCCTGACCTTACTTAAACTCTTTCTGTTGGAAATGGTATTTATCTGAGAGTATTACATGCTTTGAAATCAGAAACTTACCTGTGTTCTGAGAATGCTGAGCTTCAAGATGGCTCAGTGACTCAAAGTTGGGTTAATTTGAATTGCAGGCCTCTCAGCCATAATCAATGTGGTGATTTGAATGAGAATGTCCTTCATGGGCATAGATGATTAAATGCCTGATCCCCAGTTGGTAGGGCTTTTTGTGTAGGTTTAGGGGGTAGGTATGGCCTTGCTAGAAAGTATGTACTGAGAGCAGATTTTTGAGGTTTCAATGCCATCTAGCATTCCCAGTTCCGTCTCTCAACCTCCTGCTTGAAGTTCAAGAGGTGAGTTCTTGACTCTCTTTTCCAGCCACCTTGCTTGCCACTTGTGCTCTGCCGTCATGGATTCTAACCCTCTAGAACCATAAACCTAAATAAACTCTTCTTTTATAAGCTACCTTGATCATTGTGTTTTATCACAGCAACAGACAACTAATACACCCAACAAGAAGATCCATCTGTTTGTGTCTTATGATCCTTTCTCTTCATGGTATACACTCTCAGGAGCATCTCTTATCCTTCACACCAGGTCAACACATTCTGCTTCGCACTGTTCCTCAGTCTTTGTTTCAAGAGTACGGTTCTCTTTATTTTTTTAATGCCACTGACAGAGTCAGAATGGAGTTTTGCATTTCCCATAACCACAAGGTTCTTCTTCGTTGAAGCCATTTGGGTTCCCCTTATACATTATGGCATCCTGTGATAACAGACAAGCACTTATACTGTCTGTGTTAAGTTCAAAGCATCATCAAGAGGCATAGAACACAGGCATGGAGACAGGATGTATATGTGTCAGCTTCTAAGCCAAAAAGCAGCATCCACTCTGAAGCCCAAATTCTCAGGAAGGAAGAAAGGATAGTTTCTGAGTGTCTTGCTGGGATCCTGCTTTGTCAAGGAGGGACATGTTTGTGCCTATGTCCCTTTTGCCACTGGTTGACCCTGAGGTCCTTCAGCTACTCTCCTAGATCTGGCTGTGTCTGGTGTGATTTGCCTGTCAATTGGCATTGATGAGCAATGTCTAGGAACCATTTTTCTCTGCTGTATATGCCCCTTGCCCACTCTACACTGAGTTTCACTAGTCCTGTCACACATCCGAGAGCCAGAGTTCCTGCAGAGCAAACATCCTTCTATGAGGCTCTCTTCCATGATCAAAGCCAGACCTGCAGAGTTTGTCCTCTGATAGACCTCTCTGTCATGATGCCACTAGATACCCTGTCCCATCCTGTGCTCCAGCAAGCTAGACTCACCACACTTTGTGCATATCAGTCTTCTCTGTTTGTCCATGCCCCTGTTGGGCTGCCTGACAACTTACCAATGCTTGGGGACATCATGTGCTGCTTCCCCACTCCAGGTGCCTAGCAGCTGCTGTGTGACTATTCAGTAAGTTGAGGTCAATCTAGGGTAATGTCATTGTATGGGGGCTCAGTGGTTAAATCCAGAATATATTATGATGTGAGGTGATGAAGACTCTTGCTTAGTGTTCTTGGCACAATTAGCCTCCCTGAATATTATCCAAAAAACTGTTGGAGCATAGATTGGGTTAGAGCTGGCAAGGCATTACCCTAAAGCCCATCATAGCTTAATTTAATTAGATTAGTAGTGGTACTGTTTTTATTTCTGCAACTTAATTTATTTCAGGGTTTAATCCAACCCTTCAATTAACATTCCCATCTCCAGAAGAGCTTGCCAAATTAGCTTTTATTAATTGCGCTCATCTTGAAGCTTCTGCCCTCCATGTTTTAGCATTCCCATTCTGGTGGATGGTGTGGGAAGGGATGACCATTGACCTGGTAATATGTCTAACAGTCAAATCCAGATGGTTTTCCAGAACATAATCTCAGGGTAACCAGTACCCTATTTTCTTTGTCATTCTAACCCCAAATTTTCAAAGAACTGTCTCACAGATCAGGTACTCCCCAAAACTTACAAAGCAACCATGAAAAGTGGGTTTTGTTTTCTTTTGTAATACATTCCAAACAATTATAGTTTGCAGTTTGTATATGGATCTCTTTGAAAATATGCCTCTGAACAAAGCAAAAGAAAATTGGTTTACTTTTAAATTTTTACTTACAACAACATTTTTTACAAAACAGGTAGAATATTATCTCTGATAACTCTAGCATGTGTCAGGTTGACAAAAACAAAAACAACTCAACCAGGCCAGGACAACCAACTTCAAAGAAAATTTGTCAACAAATGGCCTTTATTATTGCTGTTGTCCTTCCTTATTCACTTCCTCCTGAGCCTGTTCACCTGGTTTCTCTTCTTTCTCAGAGCCAGGGGCTTCGGGTATGGATGGGCTTGGGGAAACTACAGAAGTCATGCCTTCCAGTGGACACCCTCACTGCCCCACACCCAAATTACTGGGATCCACTCACACAGGTCATGGAAATAGTATAGGAAACCACACTTGTGACAAGAGAACATTGAAGCCACCATGAGCCTTTCGTGTTGAGTATACCAGGGGGAGCCCACAGCTTCTGAGTTCCAATTCTTCATCTACAAACAAGCTGCTGTTCTCTACATTTGTAGGACACTGAGAAGATTTTAAATTGTAAAAATTTTCTAACATTTTATTTCTTAAGACTACTGGTTAAAATGAATAGCATACTTCCAGGAAGTAAGGGTCTCTGCTGGAACAGGATATACTCACTGAGTCAGCAGCAAGAAAAGTTGGAGATCAGCAATGTGCCTTGCCCTCTGGTCTCCTCATGGAACATGCTGCTTATGATCCATTCACAGCAATGTTTATTGATAGACCAGTGATGGAGAACTCAACTTTACCCTGCAGTATCCACAGTGCCAGTGGTCTCAGGAGCAAGCAGCTCTGGACTGAGCAATCAGTGTGATATGGAAAACTGAAACAATAAAATACTCTTGATTTGGAAGCTAAATTAGAACACTATTAATAGCACCATCCTTGTAGACATTACGTGGAATACTCAACAGAAGGCCCAAGGTCACAATGAGCAAGACCATACATATACTCATAGTACACGTCTATTGTTCTGAGCCTCAAAGGCCAGGCTGAAACATCCATGAAGTGAAGAAAAGGCCCTGTGGCATTTCCACTGCAGGATGGAGGTGAGGAGCAGCAGGTGTTGTTTTCTTTGCCTGGATTTTAAAGTTGACTCCATGAAAAACAAAAAACAAACAAACAAACAAACAAAAAAACCAATGATGGTCTTAACAGGAGTTTCCTTTCAGTGGCCCTAAATCACTCACTCCATTACCAGACACCACCATCTGTAGCCGGAAGGTTTCTCCAGTCCTGGCCAGTCCTGGCCGGCATGACGATGGTCCTTCAGCCACTTATAAAATAATAATTCAGAGGCCTAATATTAACTACCAATTGCATGGCCTATGGCAGGCTTCTTGCTAGCTAGCTCTTATAACTTAACCCATTTTTATTAATCTATAAGTTGCCACATGGGCGTGGCATTACCAGTCTGCTGGCATCTTGCTGCTCCTTAGGTAGCAGCTGCCTCTCTCTCTCTCTCTCTCTCTCTCTCTCTCTCTCTCTCTCTCTCTCTCTCTCTCTCTCTCCCTCTCCTTTCCTTTCCTTTCCTTTCCTTTCCTTTCCTTTCCTTTCCTTTCCTTTCCTCTCTCTGTATATCTGCTTGGATTTCTCACCTGCCTCTAAGCTGCCTTGCCAAAGGCTAATGCAGCTTTATTTATCAACCAATCACAGCAACACATATTCACAGCGTACAGAAAGACATCGCACAGCAACCGTGAGCTGTACAGCCTTTAGAAGCCAGGCCAATGACCTGGCTTCACTGCACACAAGCTAGAAAACTTTGATATCTCTGCCTTTGGTTTCCTTTTCTATAAAATGGAATAGAGAATTAATCGCAGAGGGTTGCTTCACTGTTGGTAAATGATTGGTAATTAGAAATTTTAAAACAATTCCTGGAGTGTGTAGATGGGTGGTATTTAAGTTCATAGCAAAGTGCAGAGTTCTCCTGCTTCTGTGCTTTCGCTGAAGTTGGAATGAAATGCTGCATTTAAAATGATGCGTCTCAAAACAAGACACAACTCCCCCCCCTCTCAGTGGGAGACAAAAACACTGGTTCACAGAACTGGAATAACTTACAGCAGAGCACAACCTGATTGTAACACTTTTTCTAATCTTCTGAAAATGCCTTTGGGGTTTTTGGGGGATTGCATTGAGGTCATTAGTAACTTCCAGTGGTAGTAGCACCTCAACATTAAATCTGATGTAGGAACACAAGGTGAGTTTTTTAATTTTTTTTTTAATTAAGAAAATTTTTTATTCATTTTACATACCAATCACAGATCCCCCGAGTTTTCAAATTTTAAGTTTATGGTTCTTTAATTCCTGGGTTAAATATTTTATTTTAAATGCTTTATTCATTGGTTAGTTCATTTTGTTCCTTAGTTGACTGTTCTACTCCTACATATTTTATTCTTTGTGATGTAATCGTAAATGAGATTATTTCCTTAACACCCTTTTTAGGCTGTTCATGATTGGCATGTAGAAGCATAATTTACTTTCATTGCTAATTTCCTATGCTCAAATACTGTTCAATTTTGTTGAATTTTTAAGACTTTCTCCACATAAGTTCATATCATTTATGAGCAAAGATCAATTTACATTTTTTTTCTATTTCCAATTTGATGCCTTTTGCTTCCTTTAGAGACAACTTCAGTCTTTCTTCATTGACATTAGCTGTGGGATTTCACATGCATGAGATTGTTTCATTATGTTTCCAGCAGTGGGTTCTTTGCTTTTATCATGGAACGGTGTTGGATTTTGCCTTTCTTACATCAGTTGAAATTATAAAGTTTCCTCCTTCCATTTTTAATACAGTGCAGGGCATTGATTGATTTCTGGTGTCAAGCTTTCTTTTCTTTGCAGAGATAAATACCACTTTGTCATGGTGTATAATGGCCGTAATGCATTGTTGAATTCTGGGTGTTCATGTTGTGTTCTGTGGTAAACTTGGTTGGTATCCATGAGAGACACTGATGTTTACTTTTCTTCTCCTGGGGGGTCTCTTTGGCTTTGGCACTAAAACAATATAGATTTGAGAGGACAAGTTTAGAAACACCAATTTTTAAGTTTTAAAGAGATCTTCATTCTTCTTTGCATAGTTGGTAGAATTTACCAATGAAACTGTGTGGTCTGTTGTTTTCCTTTACATCTGGGATACTGGCTGTGGCTCAGCACCTTTACTAGTTAAATAAATGTTCCCACTCTCTATGTCATAATGATTCAGTCTTAGCAGATTGTGTATCTCTTAGGAACACATCTATTTCATATAATTTATCTAGTTTATTGGTGCAAGGTTGTTTAAAGTTTCCTTCCAGTATTTTGTATTTCTGTACAATCAGTAACTATGTGCCCTGTTTGATTTCTGACTTGGGCTATTTGAGTCTTCTTTGTATTTCATCAATATAGATAAAATTTGGGTTTTTTTTAAGACTTTTTATAAGGTCACATTTTGAGTCTGTAAATGTTCTATGTTGTTTTTCTATTTTTTCCTTTATTTATATTTCTTCTTTAATATTGTCTTCTTCCTTCTTGTAGAACTTGATTCCATTTTTTTTTCTTTTTTTTCATCAAAGCATAATATTGATTGGCTATCTGTATTTTTTAACTTTCACATTTATCACTGTAAACCTCCCATTTAGCATTGTGTCCACCTGATTTAGGATCACAACATACTTTTCAAGTAGAGCACATTACAACCTATAAAGGATGTGAACACTTAGGCTGCAGCTCTGATCTCTTGTGCAGAAAGCAGAGTGGTTAGGAGCCTGCCCCAGGATAAGGAGAGTGAGCACCTCCTTTAGTTTTGGCAAGCTGCGCACCTTAAAATGTAGTTAAGGTACCGACCTCCTAGGCTACTGAGAGGATGTGATTTGCAGAACTTAGCATAGTTCTACCACTGTTAACAGGAGGGTGGGTAAAGTGAGCCCAGGCTTAGAGGCTGGCCTCTGTCTGCTCTGCCCTGAGAAGTACCTCTGCTGCAGCTGCTTTTCAAGCTCTTCCCTGCTCTGGTATCTCCAAACAGCCCCGGGCTTCCTGTTCTTCTCAATGAAAAGAATTGCTTCCTCAGCTCCTTTGTTATTTATCAGCCTCCATTTAAACATTCTGCCATGTTCTCTATGATATTTCAAAAGCTAATATTCATGCCTTTGTTTATTTAATGGTACCAGAGTGTGAATATTTTTTTAATATGTGAAAATGAACCCAAATGTGCTATTTAAAACTACATTTTAGCACAGTCTGATTTAGTTCACAACCCACCATCGTACAAAGAGCTATTTTAATCTTCATTATCTTGATTTTGTGCTACTACCACATATGTAATTTTCTGGAGTGGCGTTCAGAGATGAAAGCAAAGGTAGGTATTCAGAACCTTTCTGATTGTGCCTTCCCAGGGCCTGTAAGTCTTGATTAGCAACAGGCGCACTGTGCCAAAAGAAACTAGCAGCTGAAGCCTGCAGCTCTGCACATTGGGCATTGCAAGATCTGCAGTTCTCACGGGCTCAGCTTGAGGCTGGGTTTAATCTATGCTGTGCTGTCTGTGGAAAACACCCATATGCTGGGTCCTCCACAGCCTCAGTGATCAATCCATACTTAATAAGAATGACGTGTCCGTGGACACGGGCCAGCTCCAAATCCAATCTCTTGTGTTTTCTTATGAAGACAGGGTCTGCCCTATCACATTGAGGGCTGACAGGGGCTCTGTAAATCCTTCTCTGTAGCTGATCACTGAGTCATATGCTTGAGAAATGGAAGGGGGCAAAGGACTCTCACACTTCTCAGGGACAGGTGGAAGAGATTGGGATTGTCCCTGAATGTAGCTCACATGGAAAAGCATGCAGAGTCTGCTGCCTCTACAGCCCACCATGCACCCAGCTGAAGTGTGTTTTCCTGTGCTCCTGTGTAGCCTTGCAATAGACAGAACCATTGTGACCACTGGGAAGTGAGGAAAGCCTCATCATGTGTTCTAGACAAAATTTTGTGCAGTACTAAGAAACCTGGGGATTACCTCAGAAAACCTACACTGGAATTTCAATAGCAGTAAATTTATTTTTAAGTGTTTTTTTATTAAACATTTCATTATGTTGTGACCAAAAACTAAAAATAAAATTTTTGGAAATACTAATATGAAGCTATTACTTCTAAAGAGTAGTGTGGGGCCCCTTTCTGGTTCCACTAAGTGGAATAAAACATAACACATAATGTACAGGGTAGCTTTGAGAAGAGGAAAACAGGAAACTGTTGATACCAAAGAACACCTAGCAGAGCCACAAAGGGCAAATGTCTCTCGTTTCCAGGGACTTCCACCCATAATCACTTGTTTCTGGGCCCATAGTGAGGCAGAGCATCATAGGGGAGTCTGCAGGCAAAGTTGCTCAGCTCTCAGCAGCCACAGAGCAGAGAGAGGGATATGACCGGAACAAAATATCCTCCAAAGAGTCACCTCTAGTGATCAGCTTCCTCTAGCTAGGTCCTACCTTCTAAAGTTTCTGCACCATTCCAAAATAGTGCCACCATCTAGGGACCAACTGCCCAATATGTCCATCTTTTCCAGGGTCAGTTACATCCAACCCATAGCAGAAACTGACTAGACAGAGGCCTTGGGACAGAAAGAACCAAGTGGGTGATTCCTGGGTTTCCTTCTGCTACTTGCCCAGACTTGGAGCTAAAGAAACTATGACCAGAAAATTCCATAACTGCCAACAGTCAGACGCAGAAGAGTCCCATGAAAAAAACGCAGCCTGGTAAACCAGAAATCATCTATACAATGACTGTTCAGCTCAAAACAGAACAGTCTTATTGGTCTAAGAGGCTTGTGACCACAAGCCTGCAGCTCAGTATCTGAGGTTAAAGGGGAATGTGTCATGCAAGATCTGAGAATCAGTTTTTGTGTTGAGAGTAGTGCAGGGGAGGAGCTGGCTTTGCCAGGCCCCCAAACTGTGGCTGCTATCATTATCATTATCATTATTATTATTATTATTATTATTATTATTATTATTATTTTATGAACTGCAAGGTAAGAGATGAGCCAGGTTGTTTTGCAACCCCTGGCTCCAGGGTGTATGATGGATATTGCCTACTTACCAGAATTCCTCGGGCTGCAGGTTTCTTGAAGGCTTGGGCCTGTTTTATGGTTCTCATTTCAGTGTGGGGAATTTTCTTGAGCCAGGATTTCTACCTTTGTCAGCCATGGGGAAGTCTGAACATCCCTCACAGGTGGGTTCACAGCAGACAAGTACATGGCCAGGATATCCACCTTCATTCAGGGGGAACAAGATAAGCCAAGAGAGGAGTTGGGTGTCCAGCATACTTGGTATCCCCTCCCCTGCTGAAACAATGTCAAGAAAATTGTTCAAAACAGAATGTTAGCCTAAGATCAGAAGTCTCATAATACAAAACTTCCCAGATTGCAAAAGAAAACCACCTGTCATGCCAAGAACCAGGAAATTCTCAGAGACTGCAAGACAGTCCTCAGGTGCCAACATTGAAATTCAGAAATGTTAAACTTATTTGGGAAAGAATTGAGGGCAGCTGTGGTTTTAAAATGTATGCTTCAAAAGGCAAGTATGAATATATTCTAACGAATGGAAATATCATAAGTACAGACAAAGAGATATAACACAACAGAGGATAGAAATAAAGAAAATGAAAATGTAGATGGGGAAACTATTATGAGTTAAAAGCTCAGGCAAGGGGGTAAAATAAGGGCAGAGGGAGGAGCTGTGGCCAAATCTGTGCTAACAAAAATTGTCTCTGTGAGTAACAGAGAGAACACAGATTGGAGAAACAGTAGACTCAAGACACAGATTGAAGTGTAGTGCCCGTGACTGGAGACCCGGGAGGAGACAAGAGGAAAGACAAATATACTCGAAGAAAGTACAGCTCAAACTTTTAAAGCTATAAGCCTGTACATCTGAGAAGACAGTACGTTAAAAACAGAAACACCCTGTGAAGCCCATACTAAGACTTTCCCTGTTTATTAAAGCTCAGAAAATCAAATAAAAATATCTTGAAATCAGTAAGAAAGGAGTAATAGAAGATTACAGAGCAAAATAATTCAGATTACATGAAATTTCTTATGAACAGTGATGGCAGAAGTAAGGGTTCCAGTATTTAAGTTCCAGAAAGGAGACATTATCTTACAGAATCCCATAGCCATTGAAAATACCTTTCAAGAATGAAAAATGTCTTTCAAGCCATTTCCTAATTAAGGGGAATTAAGATAAATTGCCTTTGGCAGACATACCTAAAAGGAATAGATGGAGACTTTCTCTAAACAGAAAGTAAATGACAAAAGCTGGAACCCAGAAGTGTCTGGAAAAGGGAAAGGGCGATAGAGATTGTCACATTCATGGTTAAAGCAAAAACCATACCACTGTCTAAGATGAGTCCAAATGTGCATAGAGAAAATGCTTAAAGCAAGTGAGCAACAGTGAGGAGAAGCCATGTGGAAGCAGGTGAGGCTTCTCTACGTCCCTGGGGTGAGCACAGCCACAACAAAACCCCAAACCCTTCAGACAAATAAAAACTAAAGGCTGACATTAAGCAGAAAGGAAGCAAACAGAAGGTAATGACACCACAAATCCCATCAATTGGAAGCTGTGTGAGTATGCCACTGATGAAATGACTTACAGACAGCAAGTACCACTCAACCATAGGATGTCTGCAGAAAGGCTGCCTCAAATATCGCCACACAGTTCGAAGTGAAAAGACAGAAAAAGCTACACCATTTGGCTCAGGTCAAGGGAAAGCAAGGGTCGCTGTTGTCAAATTAAGTAGACTCCAAAGCAGAAAATGTTATCACAGGAGGTATTGTGGGAGGATGAGCAACCAACTCCCTGGCCAAGGAGATTTAGCCAACATGCATGTGTTCACCAGACACAGAACTGCAAAATATGTGAGGTAAAAGCAGATGGAGCCAAGGGAAACAAACCAACAGCAATGCACAAGAGGCATTTATAGAGCACCCCATTGAACAGTAGCTTACTGGAGGTTATCTTGAAGGGTTGTGGGGCATTTGCCAAAATAAACCATACCACGACTATGAAACAACCACAACAAACTGGTAAGAACTGAAGCCATTCAAAGTATGCGCTCCAACCAAATTGGAAACAGTAATCAATAACTGAAAGATAATGGATGGGAGCATACTGAAATACTTGAAGACAACAATTGCTAAGTCACCAAAATGTCAGAGAAGCATTAAGGCAAATCACAAAGTTGGGTCTCTGTAAATATCATTAACTTTGACAAGCTTGCAAAAAGGCTCCCAAGAAAGAAAGAGGAAAGGACATAAATTGCTAGAATCAGGAAAGATAAAGACCATGACAGAGCTCGGCATACATAGAGTAGATGGCAAAAATCAAGGGGAACTCCATCAAGGTGAGGCAGATCGTCTTCCCCAAGAAAGGGATATTTGAACCAGATGCCTCACCTGGAGATTTCTACTAAATATTTAGAAAAAAATTGAAAACAGTTACCCATAATCAAGGGGAGAAGGAAGGAAGGATGGAAATGGAGATAGACAGACAGATGTATACACACACACACACACACACACACACACACACACACACACACACACACACACGAGAATGTAGGAGGCACAAAGAAAGCACCAGAAAGGACACTGTGACCACATTCCTCATGAATACAAACCAATTCTCCATGGTGAATGTGATTAGACCTGTTCCTCACTTTTCTGTGTTGGCGTCCAGGACCTTTTCAAGTTGCTTGGCTTGATGTCTTTATCATCATCATCATCATCATCATCATCATAATCACCACCACCATCATCATCATCATTTTTATTGTTTTCACAGGGTCTGACTATGTAGGCCAGGCTAGCCCATACTACCAGTCTTTCTGCCTCAGCTTCCCGAAAGCTGGCATTACAGACAAGCAGCGCTAAACCCAACTGACTGTTCACTCTTTTAACATAATTTCCTCCTTGGACATGAGCAATTGTTCTGGGGTTGATTCTGCGCCATCTCTAGGCAACAAGGCTCTTTATCCAGAACAAAGTTGAGAAGGCGTTTTATGATCACCAGTATTCTCGTTTGGTTTTGTCTTAGGTTTTTTGTTGTTTTTTTTTAAACTCCCCAGGTGATTCTGTGCCTGAAGTTTTTGATATTTTTCTTAAACATTGGTTGCTCTTTTTTGTTGCCTTTGCTTTTGTTCTGAAGCTGACCTTCACAGCCGTGTATTTTGAGCTATTATTAAGGCCTCTCTGACATTTTCATATAATATGTTCTAAAACGCTCTGGAAACTTGTTCTAAAGTCTGGGCAGTTGTTGTGGGAGGCATTTAGTACTTCTTTCCTGAGCACAGTAATTTATTCACAAAGCTCTGTTAGGTGTCCAATGCCATGGTCAACCACTAAGCACTGTTTTGTAGGTCATTGTATAACATGTTTTAGATAGAATCCCTCAAGAAAAGACACATCTTACTCCTCTACCCAGCAGCTGGCGTTCTGTGTGCAACTTTTATCCATGCTTTTACCAGTAGATCTAAAGTCATTAAGTAAGTCATTCTTATAGCCTCCATATCTTGAGCAATTCCAAATATGTGTCATGAAAATGCCCCCCATCAGTTGCATTAAAAGGTTTAAATTGCTGATTTTATTTTAAAAATGTAAGCAGTCCACAAGAGTACCTTCAAAGTGGTCATGTTTATGACCACTCCTCTGATGCCTTTGTCCCACTCAATGGACCATGAGGCAGACTCCTCTCCGCAAACTGGAAACAGTTTTTTTTTCCCCAAAATATTAAGGAAAAGAAGGAGTAAATATATAACACAATGGGAATACTGATATTACACACACACACACAGAAAATCAAGTCCTGCCCCCTTCATCGTCATCCCTAAGCAACACCTTCATCCCTATCACATGAAAAGCACCCAGATTTTCCCCACTCAAATGATGGCTTCGGATCTTCTGTTTACTGGGGTAACTTAACCTGAAAACTGATTGCTGAAGTTGACAAAAAGACGTTTTCCAATTTTAGGACTATTTATTTCTATATGTACTTTATATGCTCTAGACTACTCCAGTGAGTGTTTTTAGAGGTACCTTGGAGAACAGATACTTGTCGAAATGTTTTAATGATTTGGTTTTGTTTAGTTGATGCCTTTAAAGACATCCTTGTCTGTCTAAACACAGAAAACAATGAAGATCTCCCTGCCTATTGGTGTCTGTGCAGTTCCCTGCAACCCCCAAACCCTCTAATTTATTCTACATAATTTGTGTGTTTAGACTTAAAACAGCATACTTTGGCTAAAGTAGTAATGTGCCAACTACCTTCCTATAGTTAACCAGAACTATTGTAGAGTGCTTACTCAAAATTAATACTCTTTTCTAGTCAAAAACATATCTGTGCAGCTGGCAAGGAGAAATGCTGTGCTTCACGGTGGATTTTGCTCTGGGATTTACCTGCTTTGACGGTAAAACAAAGGTAAGATGTAGGAACCCCCTGTAGACACTATACATGTTACATTGCACTTACTCAGAAGTGTCTGAGAGCAGGCAGCACCCACCAGCTGTGCACTGAGCCAAAGGTCTGCCTATATAACCTGCCTGCCTTCTTGCTAGTTTGGGGTCCCTGAGTGTTCACAGTCCCTAGAGCCATGCAGCAAAACTCCAGCAAAATGGTGTTTGGGAAGTATGATTCACAAAGAGAGACGGGGAGAGGGAAGGGAGGGAGGGAGGGAGAGAGAAGTGGGAAAGGAGAGAGAAGAAAGCATAGAATGGGGTTCTCTTGATCCCTCTGAAGAAAAAACACACAACACTAAGACACAGTGAAAAGAATCCCAACCATTGCTTAAAACCTGAGTAGTTTTGGTGAGAATAAGCTCTACATATTGGTAAAATGTATCCATGAATAGAAAGCTACCCTCAATTCCAGCATCATTGATTAAAGCCACCTGTGTGAGTAGTGGAACTCACTGGATTATTTCCACCATCATCTGAGGGCTCTCCTAATTACATAAGTAATAAGAAAAAATGTTTGCCAAAGTGAAGAGCCAATGTTTTATCACATAATATTTATAAAAATCTGGTTTTTTTAAAATTAAGAATGAGTGGAGATTGTGAAAGCATGCCTATGATGTATGCTGCTGTGAAAAGAGGTTGCCAGTGTATTTAGTTTAGAGATCTCACAGGCTTTCATTAGCAAGGGCAAAGCTTGGCAGCACACTGCAAACACACAGAGCAGAAGAGTGGTTTCTGTGGAAGTCTTGAGCAGGATCAAGGGACCTCGTGCAAGGGAACCCCATGGCTCATAGGGAGCTGATTCCTGTAGCTTCTCTTGCAGAACAAAGCAGAGCGGGGCGGTGGTGGCGCACGCCTTTAATCCCAGCACTCGGGAGGCAGAGCCAGGCAGATCTCTGTGAGTTCAAGGCCAGCCTGGACTACCAAGTGAGTCCCAGGAAAGGTGCAAAGCTACACAGAGAAACCCTGTCTCGAAAAACCAAAAAAAAAAAAAAAAAGAACAAAGCAGAAAAGATGTCTTTATTGTCCACTCAGGCTATCTGAGTCCTTCCAAGCAGGAGCCAATCTGGACTTAGGAAAATCTGGACTGTTGGTGATTTTCTTTTATAAAGCTTCAGTTTGTGGATGTGCCACTTGACATGAGTGATGCCCTTCTTCTGGTCTGGTCTTTGAGGGCTCATGCTTGAGCTCACCCATACACATGATTCTACTAGATCCTGTCTTCATTACCATCACTAACCATAATCAGAGTTCCAGAAACCTGCTTTTCAGATACATTGTGCAAGCTCAGTTTCAGCCTTTCACTGTTCCCAGAGCTTACAGTGAAGAAGTGAAGCATCATAGAAGGTTCCTAAAAACCAGCAATCATTTTCTTCTGGTAGTTATTTCCAAGCTGCCCTATCTAAGCCTCTTGGGCTACTTACATCTTCTGTGACCCAGTCTCTGCAACCGGTTGATAAGTACTTACAGTGACTTTATCTAAAAGTCTTCCACTTCTGTTCCTTCTGCCAGAACAAAGATTTCAGTCAGGACAAGTGTGCCCTCTAGGGGACACATGGAGATGTCTGAAGAAGGTTTTTCATTGCCAGGACCTGGAAGGGACCATCTGCCACATCTGGAATGCTTATGATGGAGGCCTGCTATGCGGCTCAGCACCTGCCACAAACAGGAGAGTACCATATAGAATTATAGTATCTAAACACTCTGTGTGCAGAGGTGGAAAAATCCTGAGACAGAGATGGAAGCTGCTTCTGTCACACAATCCTGGCTCCTGAAAACATTCACTTCACTTCTTGCCAGGGAAATTATCATGATGTTTCCCAGTATGGACTCATTCAGTGATTGTAGTAATAACAAAATGCAATAGCATAAAAATTTAATATCAAAAATGGATTTTAATTCTGCATCCAACATCAAAGTCCATCCATGCATATAGCCCACAGTCAGCAAATGACTTTCTGACCCTTGTCAAGGGTTATTTTCATTGTACCTTTCTGTTGACCATGGTATGTACACAGACAGGCACAGGACCTGTACTTGCTAGTAATATGAGCAGGAAGGCAGACCTGAATACTCTTGCTGCACATGACCTTCTGGGATGAGTGTGATGTTATAGCATCTACCCTTGAGGAAAGAGAACACCCCATGTAGTATCTACTGCTGCTTCTCTGATGCACAGCCTTGCACTTCAGGACACCAAATCTGAGACCTTCTGGATTCTACCTTAAGGGCAACTTTGTGTGGTCTATGTCTACAGAGCCTGTAGGAGTCTCTGTGTGTCTTCTCTGCTGTACTTGGCAACATCCTGGAATATATCCTGGACAAGGCCCTTACCAAGGAAGAGCAAAACACAGCACACAAGTCCTGCTGCCTGCTGGAGATCCCACGGAGGTTCACTGTGCTTCTGCCTTTGGTTTATTCACCCAGGCTTCCTGTCAGTATAGGGATTAGCACAGTCCACACAAGAGTCTGCAGAGGGTCTTTCGTGACTGTACAAGAGGCTATTACATGCTGGGCGGTGGTGGCGCACGCCTTTAATCCCAGCACTCGGGAGGCAGAGGCAGGCGGATCTCTGTGAGTTCGAGGCCAGCCTGGACTACCAAGTGAGTTCCAGGAAAAGCGCAAAGCTACACAGAGAAACTCTGTCTCGAAAAACCAAAAACCAAAAAAAAAAAAAAGAGGCTATTACCGTGTCTACCCACTGTCCAATGAGTAGCCAGGACTAGGCAACATTGCCAGGAGGTCTTGATGTGAATTCTGGTTCCTGGTGACCTGGAAGGAGGGGTCTAGTACTCTGTAGCTCCCTTCCTGTTTCTGTAAGGGTCTGTGGGAAGTTCTGAGCTAAAACCCAATCAGTGAGTTTAGCCTCGTGGTTACATGGCCCTTTGTTCCTGTGTAGAGGCTGATCCCATGGTGGACAAACTTTCCCTCTTGGGTGAGGGCTGGGTTCTCTGGATGTTGAATACTGAACCTGTGGATAGCTATAACTGATGATGTTACATTATCAGCTCAGTCATACATCAGCCACCTTCCTTCACTTTTGAATCCCTGCCTGCTTCCTGCCCTCCTTTTCCTCAGGCAATGTTCCTGATTTCCAAGGCAAGTCTCAAATGGTACTCTGAGGGATATTTCTTACCATTGAATCTAGCATCTTTCCCTTAAAATTAACATAACCAAGTTTTCCAATGATATCATTTGTTTCTTAATACTGTACATGACTGCTATGAGCCCTTGGGATCTGGACTCACCAGTGACTGTGTATACTTACGCATGTGGAGGGCAGAGGGTTAACCTCAGTTGTTCCTGAGGTTGACCTTTGATTAGATTAGATGATCTAATCAACCTGAACTTTGGCCATTAAACATTAGAATTTATGTCAGTCCTTTAATGCCTCCTTGGGCTAGACAAAGTGACTTCCCCTTACCCAGAATGCTCTGTGTAGCTGGAGAGTTTCTCTCCGGGTCTGCCAAGCCCCTGTAGTCCACAGCCCACTTATAAAATAAACACACAGACGCTTATATTATTTAAACTGTTTGGTGTAATGGCTCAGGATTCTTGCTATCTAGTTCTTACATCTTAAATTAACCCATTTCTGTAAATCTATACCTTGCCACATGGCTCATGGCTTAACGATATCTTACATGTTGCTACTCATGGTGGTGGCGACTGGCGGCATCTCCTGACTCAGCCTTCCTGTTCCCAGAATTCTCCTCTCTCTTTGTCCCACCTATACTTCCTGCCTGGCTACAGGCCAATCAGCACTTTATTTATTAACCAATCAGAGCAACGCATTCACAGCGTAGAGAATATCCCACAGCACCTCTGGGTAATGATAGAGTTGGCCTGTGGTTTCCCATGGAGACCCAGCAGATCCTTTTCTAAATTTAGTTCTCCCAGATTCTCTGCTTCTGGGAGACAGCTTTCCACCACTACTGTGAGCCTCACACCTGATCACTACCTCATCCAGTATCTCCCTGTGAGCTTCACACCCAATCACTGGATCACTACCTCATCCATTATCTGACAAGTTTTCCTGAAGATCCGGTTAAGATGATTTTTACTGAGCTTGGGCCACAACCTCCTGACTATGCCTTTTTAAAGGTGAGCTCTCACTTCCTGTCCTTGCATCATTTTCATGGTGACCTCTTCAGTAAGTTCTATACTGAGAAAGTTTCCCCAACACAGCTGTGATAGGTAAACAAGGTCCTGAGTCCATGGAACACTCCCCTCTTGGCCTTAATTACAAGTCTTCATTCCCTAAACAAGTACAGCATTTGTAAACTCCATGTAAGGAGGTTTAAATTATTTCTGTAAACTCTGAAATATAAATAACAACCAAGCATGAAATATTTATGGATAGTTGTGCCTTTTGTCCAAGTCATTGTGGAGAAAACCAAATAGATCTGTGGGCTAGACATGTTGAGATTTGGGTGTGTAAAACTTAGACTCACTGGCGCTTAGGAGATGACTCAGTTAATAGAGTGCTTGCCTTGAAAGCGTGAGGTCTAGCCCCAGAACCCACATAAGGAAGCCAGAGGATGCAAAGGCAGGTAAATACCAGGGGCTTATTGACCAATGACAGGCCTATCTCTAAAAATAAGGTAGAAAGCACCCAAGGAACAACTGAGGTTAATCCTCTGGCTTCCACATGCACAAGTACATACATGCATATACCAGCATAGACACATGTACCTACACACACACACACACACACACACACACACACACACACACACACACACACAGTGCTAGAATTCTGGATAACTGCTCCTGCTTTAGTGGATATCCACAGTCATCTCTCATACACTAATGGTTCAATTGTATCATCCCTACTTTTCTTTTACCAGAGAGAGACAAACAGGTGTCTCCAAGCAACAATCCATTCTTATTAGCTATCCATTTCATTAACATAAGGAATAATTAGGAAGGGCAGGAAACATGCTTGGACCTGGATACTAAGTGAGAAGACCATAGTCTAGCACACATTTGTTCATTTCTAGAAGGACATTTCAAAATCATCAAAGTGAGAATAAACCAGAACACCATTCTAGATATATGGCCATAGCCCTAGACCTGATGTATCTATGGACTAGCTGGCGTTAGAACACTGGTCATCACAGCTTTCTTTTGCTCTATGGATTGATACTAACTGACATTCTGGTCTTGTCATGGTACATGGAAGCAGGAGAAGAGCTGGAAGTGAAGAGGTGAAGCAGAGACTGAGTTCCTGACACACGTGTGTGGAATAAAGAGCAGCCAGATACCCAAAGCCAATAAGGAGAGCTGCCTTCACCAGCTATTGTGAACAGTCTGAACACCCAGCCTTGTCTCTAGTGGGACTACAGCAGCAACACAGAGCCTAGGACTCCAGGGTTTGTGTCACTCAGATTTCCAACAACACCTAGGCTCTTTACCCTCTCTGAAAGAAGCCACACTTGGGAATTTTCTGCCACTCAGGATCAGAGGAGGCAAATATTTCTGGTGCCATTAACTGGAGAACTCCTGGAATGGTGGAAATCTGTTTTTCTCGCCTCAGAGATGTTCCTCGATCACAGCAGCAATACTCCAGTTTGCTCAGTGCAGATCTCCTGTTTGCTCAATGCTGTGCTGGTGCCCATGAAGCCTGATCCCCAGGCTGGAGGTTGAGTTAAGGCTAGAGGAAGTGGAGGCACAGAGAGACCAAATTCAAAAGAAAAAGGACATTGTCTGGTAGAAGGGAAGGTATGGAGGTCACTCTGCTAGAAACAAAACATCACCATTCCAGTATCATGGCCCCTGTGGATGCCATCAGGCACCCTAAAGAGAGTATTGGTGTCACTTTCCACCTGCAATGCCTTAAAACCCGAAGTAGTTTTGAAGGGTGAGAAGTGGCTGTCAGCAAAACTGTCAATGATGAAAGCAAAGGGGGAAGGTCTTGTGTTTAATATATGCATGTCATGTAACTGGAGACCTGTGCTTCAGTTGCTAAAACCACACAAAGATGCCTTCCAGCTCTGTGATTGAGAGTTGAGTGTTGAGATGCCCTTCAGCCTTTATTACTCCAGTGGGAAACCCAATACCCTTTCATATTCATCTCCTGATGTTTTTAACTAAAGAGAGCACTGTTATTGCCAAGCAGCCAGTCTGGGCTCTGAGTTCCCAGCTTGCATACCCAGACCTGTGTACGGAGGCTCAGTCACATATTGAGAAGGGCTCAGAGTATAGAAATGAAGTAGCTCACTTAGACCACAGGCAGAAATAACACTCACAGCTTTCAGAAATAGTTTTCTTTGAAAAAAAATTACATTTTAAGTTCATGAGAGAAAGCATGAGAAATCTGAAACAAATGATTCTTAGTCATTAAAGACAACTAGCTATATAAGTGTCAACCATCCAAGAGTGCTTATGGCATTGCCATGCTTAGGACATGAGTCAAAAAAGAAAAAAGGAGAATAGGCCTATTTACTACCCAATTCACCGTGTATTCACATCCCAAACCAGGAGAAGCAGAAAAGCACCATTGTCTTACATCACCCACGAACAAGGGCTACGTGATAAAATTGACAGTCTTGCGCAGTGACTAGGGTGAGATTTCTCAAGTTCTCAATCTGAACAGACTCTGGTAATTTTTCTCTGAAAACACCTATGTACCTGGATCTACCAGAACGCTCAGCCTCAGCACCAAGAAAAGGCAACGATGGAATGAGTGGTTCCCAGGATACTGTGGATTCCAGCTGCCTTGAAATATAGAAGGAGCGTGGGCTTTTGAGACTTTTCCATTGATCCATGTCCTCAATTCAGTATGAAACATATAATGAGGAATGGAATCGTGAGGCTAGCGTGGACAGTGTGGCACACAGCCTGCCATCTGGAGGGACAAAAGCATCTTGAGACTTTCCATCCCCCTCCTCCTTGTCCAGCTGACAATGAAAATGCTTTGTTGGTCATTTAGAAATCAATGTTTCTTTATTCATTACTTAGAAATCAGTGTTTGCAATAAAATCCTGACCTGCAGGATGCTAAATGCTAATTCCCATTGGTATTTTACTAGGAAGATAAGGATTGTGTTTTCATGTTTTGTGAGGCAGGTTCTTCCTGTGGAGCCCTTGCTGGTTATGTGAACCAGTCTACCTTCAGACTTGTGGTTATCCTCCTGTCTCAGCCTTCTGAGAGCTGAGATGACATTTTGCCTCTGAAGCATCTCAGCAAGTGCTAAGCAAACTTGAAGCAGTAGTGTAAGGTCATGCTGTTCATGTTGTCCTGTTGGTTCTCGGGAACCTGAGGCTGAAATGAGTGTGTAGCCACGGTGGGATGATATAGCCAGGATCCAAGCTTTCTATGTTAACTGCACTGTGGCAGGTATCCTACTGGATAAGAGGCCTGCCTTCAGTAGACTTCATAGTTCTGCAAGTGAAGAAGGAAGCAACGGTCTTAGAAAACTTCCAGGAAGACCAGGAGGATAAAAGCAGGGTGAAGACTAAAGAGGCCAGTGTGTGACCCTGAGCTGGCTGGGCATGGGGATCAGCCTCTACACACTGAGGGTGGACATGTCATAACAAATGGCATTTACCCTGATAGGTGCTTTGATTTATTAGATATTAATTAAATGATGATAAAGTAAATGCTTATGAATCACTCATTCGTTTCATTTCTCTGCAGAACGTGCTCTGGAGATTCAAGTTCTCCCAGCTTAAGGGATCTTCAGATGATGGGAAAACTAAAGTAAAGCTGCTGTTTCAGAATCCAGACACCAAACAGATCAAAACGAAGGTAAAGCTTGCATATCCTGCACCCACAGACATATAAGGAGAGGGGTCAGCTGGTAAAAATATAGCATGAGAAGGAGACCAGTTCATCCCAAAGTTGGAAATCAACTTAACAAACCCAGGGCTGATATTTTTTCGCTGAGAGTTTGTGTCCTGAAATTGTGACAGATGAAACAAAGTACTTAATTCTATCAAAATCCACACACTGCTTGGTAAATAGTAGCAGGAAATCAATACTTTAAAATGCTGTAGAAGCTGAAATCTAATAGAAGAGTTTTGCAAACTGCATTGTCTGATGGAATGTCTATAGCAGTGAATGTAAGAAAAGTCCCCTGTGCCTTTCAAAAGCACCACACTGAGGTATCTTCTTGTAATTAATAGGTAGACTTCCTTCATGTTTTTATATAAATATATCATCAACAAACTAGCTTTAATACAGACTACGGTCGAATGAAAGTATAAATTTAGCACATTGAAAGACTTGTGTGTGGAACACACAAACACTGTTTAGAATGTCACCTCTTCCCTTGCATTTCTTTCTTAGGAAATTAACCTGAGCAACACAACCCACCTGATATTGTTATATGTAAAGGTTTAGGGTCTATTTTTATCTTTTCCTTGTCTCACTCCACAAAAGAGTGTTTCAGAACTGCTTTCTAAGTAGAAGAGAGATTGTGCAGAATTGCTTGGCTCTTCTATGTGGAGAATTGGCCAAGGTCAGTAGGATATGCACATACTGGGCAGGCTGTGGACAGTTCAAGATGTACAGCCCTGAAGGATAGTAGGAAGCTATGGGTTTCTGAGATGGGGCATTCAGGCTCTGGGTTCTTGAGTGTGGGGAGGCGAGCTATGAAGTCCTGAGGTGAGGGCAAACTATGGAGGTTTGTGGTGATAAGCTTCAGGGAATGTACTGTGGAACCTTGAGTTTGGGGGAAAAGCTGCGGAGCCTTGAGCTGGAGGAAGGGTGTGAAGCTCTGGAGATGGGCCAGCTGTGAAGTCCTGGGTTGGGATAGGCTGTGGGCTTCTGTGGTGAGCTGGAAGTGGGGAGATGAGACTCTTGGCACACTAGGCTGGCTGGAGAGGTTGCATCCTGCCACTCTACTGTGAGTTCAGTCCTGTGGTCTGAGTGGGAATTACTGAGTGGGGAGAGTCGGGCAGAGAGTGACTTGTATCACTTTCATGTCAAGATTTTTTCTCCCCCCTGGTCTGTTCATTGATGGGGCACCCATGGCAGGGTCCTGTCACTGTCACATCTTCAGCCTGGGAGTCACAGTGCCCTGAGGACTTAGGTCCAGAGTATGCTTGAGGCACTGTTGTTGCCTAGAACACCAGCTGAAAGAGCAGCACATGCTTGCCTGGCATCTGAGATGCCCCTCAGCGGGTGGTACTGTGGGATTTAAAGGCATAATTTCTTATCTTTCAGCCATCAGTCAGTCAGCTGTAGGTCGGCTGTGTTGATAAAGGAGTGAATGCATCAGTATGAGATGAGTGTGAATGGGTGTGTAGTGATTTGAAATGAATGTTAACCTCTTTGTGACCCTTAGTTTGGATTATGTGGGTTTCCATCCTAGTTGTTAGAAAAGAAAAAGATCTAAAATTTACAGAGGCCATAGAGATGAATACTGGATGAATAATGCTGAAAATTAAACACTCTGTGAGAATATTTTTAGGAAAAGAATGAGAACTCTTATATACATACATACATAGCAATGTTTGGAAGGTGTGTGAATATATCTCAACAAATTGAAATGTACATACTTGCAGCCCAACCCTGAGGCTTCATAGAGCTCAGACTACCTGGGCTTCTCTTGGGACACAAGCAGGGAATAGGCAGAAAAAGGCTGAGGCTTTAACTGAAGTGAAGCAAGAACCAAGGGCACCGCCTGGGCTTTGGAGGGAAAGAAACAGGGATGATTCCTCACATAACCCTGCTCATCTCAGAAATAATGGCCCTAGCTACATCTGCTGTAGCTTATGTGAAACAGGGGGGAAATAGTTAGACCTCTAGATGTTCTTGGAATTAGAATAAAGCCTCAATCTCTCTCTCTCTCTCTCTCTCTCTCTCTCTCTCTCTCTCTCTCTCTCTCTCTCTCTCGTGTGTGGTTCATGTATTCCTGTGTTCACGCAGGTGTGTGCACACGTGCATGCAGGTGTACATATATGTCTGTGTACTGTGTGTAGAGGCCAGAGGTTGATGTTTGATATCTGGCTCAGTTGTCTCTCTCTCTCTGCCTTATTTTTTGGGACAAGGACTTTCTCTAGACTGGAGCTCACTAACCCAGCTAGGCTGGCAGGCAATGAGCTCTGAGAATCCACCTGTCTCTGCTCTCCTAGTGCTAGGTAGCTTTGTGCAGTTGCTGAGTATCTTAATTCGGGTCTTCATGCTTGTGTGGCAAACACTTTACCAACAGAGCATCTCCTCCACTTCTGAAATCTTCGTCAGTGAAAGGCTGACGAGACGCGTGACTTACAGTGAGATTATGAGGAGACACAGTATGGGACAGCGGTGGAAGAACAGTCCCCAACCCCACCCCTAGCTCCCGCTGTGATGTCCCCGCCCCCAGCCTTGTGTCTGAGTTTGAGTTTCTCAGGGCAGGTTTAGATAGGTTATTTCTATAGCATGAGGTCCACTGAACGTAGTTTACTAATGTGTTTTAAATTAATATGTTAACACTGAAAAAGAAACTGAGTGCAGGAAATGCTGTCGAATGTTGGGTGTGGTGGCACACACCTGCAGTCTCAGCAATTTGGAGTTGGAGATAGGAGGATAACAGGTTGAAAGTCATCCTTGGCTACATAACAAATTCAAGGGCACCCTGGAATACGTGAGACCCTGGCTCAAGGAAGAGAGTGGGGGAGGAGGAGAGAGAAGGAAGAGGGGAAGAGAAAGGGAGGTATTACCAAAACATACTCAGAGTTTTTCAAGTTTCTGAGGAGAAAATACTTCCCATGATTAAAAGGAAACACTTTCACCACTGCAGGTGATGCACTCATCTTACTCCTAATATTCCCGTCTGTATCCATGTAACAAAACACAGTCTAATGAAGAATAATTTTGTCTTTGAGAGAAACAATAGCGCATAATTTTCACCCTCCAAGAGCAATCTGTGTATCATCAGGAAGCCAGAGAAGCCTATCTGATGCTGAGAGAAGGACTGAGTGTGGGTAACTGTGAGCTAAGAGCAGCAGGCAGCACACTGCTGTTCAGTCTCCCCACAGAGTCCAGTGCCAGGCATGCTTTGCTGATGCTGCTGAGTTAGTTACACTGAAAAACTATTTCAGAAAATCAGAAGGAACAAAGAGGGGTGGGCAACCTAACCCAACCTAATCATTACACAGATTGTAACACTGAGCAGGAATCAGGGAGAGGTGAATTCTGTCTGCATCAGGAAGAGTAGAGACCTCTGTAGAGGTCTCAGAGTAGAAACTCTGAGATTCAATGCCCCTCAGGTGCAATGCCCAGTCCCAAATGTTCCTCAGAGTCATTTGAGAGTCTGCTTCCACACAAGCTTGTTCACACAACTTAACCAACCCACAATAGCAGGTGGTTTACTTTACCTTTGTTTGGTTTTGAGTGTGCCTGTCTGTCGTGGAATTAAAGTTACTGTGTCCTATCTGTTCATGGAATTAGAATTACTGCATTAACAGAAACACATAGCTCAATGTTGTGGGGCATTTACCCACCAACCCCACAGCTCCCCAGAGTTTTCTTGAGTGTGAGCAGCAGGAAATATTATATAGAAGGATTTATATTGCGGAGATAAACAGATAGAAAATAAAGGATAGCCTTGAGAGGGCCTGGAACCTTTTCCAATGAGCCCCGACTGTCTCTGCCCCAGGGTATTTATAGAGACACCAAGGAGTGGAGCAAAAGATCTCCCCCCAGCACAGCCAAGTGCAGACCATCTGAGACACCTGCACTCAGGCCCATGGTCCTAATCATCCTCTCTATGTGGACCTGCTGAGTAAAGCCACAAGGAACCTGAAAACGGGCTCCCACACAATGTAATCTCTAAGCAAGTGTATAACTCTTCTTCCATCAGGAAAACACTGGAAATGGTGAGTTGACAATAAGTTTAGCCCATCTGGGATATCACTGGGCTGAGATGAGATTTCTAAGGCACTCTGGCAGCTCAGATCCTAAGCTAACTGAACGAGTTGGCCGTGCAGTGAGGCAAGCAGTTATGGGCCTGTTCCCTGAAACAATCTATGAATGCAGGAAGGAAGAAAAAGGGCCTGAAGCGGAAAAAAAATCAGCATAATTAGACACTGGGGAGAGGGCCCTGAGATGCTATTTCAGAGTGAGGCACCAGAGGACACCAGGTGGACGCCAGCATGGAGCTGAGTTTGAGAACAGGTCGATTCATAGTCCTGGGAGCTTCAAGTCCTAGGTCCAGCCATATCTTGCTTCTGGTATATGAGGCTTTCTTGTTCACAAATACCACCTTCTCTGTGTCCTCACTTAGTGAAAGGAGTTTTTAAACAAGAACAAAACTCTCATCATGTGGGCCCCACCCATATGGCCCCACCATCTCCAGAACCTTCTTCTATCACTAAGCATGGAATCTCCCCTGAGAGGACTGTTTTCTTCTGCCTGTCTTCCATACTCAGCAGTGCGTGTCCAGGTGGCATTCTCATCACCATGCCTGATAGGTAAGGGTGACCAAGAGACAAACTGATGATGGCCCATTGGCGGCTACAAGGCTTCTTTTGGTCCAGGAACACAGGAACCATGACACTCAGAGCTAGTTGACATCCTGCTGAAAATGAGGCCTGGAACCAAGGGCCAGTGTGCATGAAAACACGCACATGTCCAATTCTTGATATGGACATCATTTTCCAGGGCAGAAGTCTATACCTGTGGGCAGGCATGGAATGTGCTCTTAACCATCACTATCAGTTAAACTCAGTACAACACACATGCAGTGTGCTTCAGGGTCAGCTCACCCCAACCTTTGGAAATAATTCTTTTAAAAGAATGAGCTATGAGATTTTTGGAGGTAGTAATAAATCATAGGTGTCTGTTTAAAATTTAATTTTTAATTAAAATTTAAAGATTTTATTAGTGACAAGGAAAAGCTACCCAGTTAGATGATCAGAAAGCCCTGAGTGGTCCCTTAGTCACATTCTTATGCCCCAGGGTCCCTTCTAGAGTACAAATACCACTCTCTGGGTACCAGTTAGGTTTTTGGGAAAGGCAGACAACCCCCTCGCCCCTGGAAGTGAATGTAGGCTGAAACATCACAGAGATGAGGCTCTACCTGGAAAGAGGTGTTATCTAGAAAGCTAATTGAGTTCCTGGGAGCTTTATTAAAGGATTTATCTCCACATACGAAGAGTACTCTGTCCCCACGGCCAAGCAACACATGTGTGTTGGACACCCTGAAGTGTGGCTGGCCTAGCTGCACCTGCACATGTGTGCCGTAGACTCGATTTCTCTGTATCCAAGGAAACTGCCTAGATTATACCTTCTACTCCCTGTCCATTTTATTAACCATTTTTCTTCTAATTATAGTTCATTAAATAACAGATTTTACAAGCAGGGACAGCTGGACCTAATTTCCATCTATGTTGTGGAATGCCAGTGTGCTCTCATTATTCACTAGCCCTGGAGATGAGTGAAGGCTGAAGATTTAGGTTCAAAGAAACATCATTCGTGTTAATGATAGAATGAAAAGTCGATCTGAGCACTGTGCTTTTAAAAAGGGAAACAGAAGCACAAGTGTTGGTATGCCCCCAGAAGAGGGAGAAGGAGGTTATCATCTTGCTGTCCTCACTAGAACAGGAAGGAAAGACAGGAGGCTGTACTGGCAGCCTTGCAGAGGCTAATGATTAGCCAAGTGGCAAAGTACATACTGGTGTGAGTCAGTGCCAGTCAGTTTTGTGCATTTGTAAATTATTTGTACACCAGAATAGCTGAAGTTCTCTTTCCAGTGCATCACTATCAATATTTTACCCTCTGGCATTAAATTAAAAATGAGAGAAATTTTATACTGTCCTTCAAGATATTGACCTTGGTTGAATAAAATGTGCAGGAGTTATTTATCTTTGTCAGAACTTGGAAATTTCTAAATAAAATATTTACCAGCACAGGAAAAAAAAAAGTGAAACCACAGACACTCTTTATCCCAAGCTTTCTTGCTGTCAGTGTATGTATGAGTTACTCTGGAGCCACGGCAAATTGAAAAAACTGAATTAATTAAAACAGCTTTGCCAAAAGTTGTTCATCTTAAAATATGTGGAAACAGCAAAAGTAACAGAGTCATTTGCAGAAGTCATTTTTTTTTCTTAACATCCTGCCAAAGTCAATAAAATGCATTAATTTGTAATTCTGTTATTTACTGAAAGAGGAAGAATAAGAATGTGAACCAGAGTTGTAGGTAAAAGTTTTCCTGTGTCTCACACAGTCCTGCAGCTGCTCAGTCCCAAGTAAACACAAAGAGCCTTACATTAATTACAATCTGTATGGCCTATGGCTCAGGCTTCTTGCTAGCTAGCTCTTTCATCTTAAATTAACCCATTTCTATTCATCTATATGTTGCCACGTGGCCATGGTGTTACTGATCTGCTGGCATCTTGTTGATCCTTGGGCAACGGGCTGGCATCTCTCTCATCCCACCTTTCTCTTTCCTATATCTCTGCTTGGATTTCCTGCCGGCCTCTAAGCTGCCTTGCCATAGGCCAAAGCAGCTTATTTATTAACCAATGGGAACAACATATATTCACAGTATACACAAAGACATCCCACCACACAGAGGTGCTGGAGAGATCGCCTGGTAGTTAAAAGCCCGTACTGCTCTTGTAGAAGACTCAAGTTTAGTTTATAGGACCCTTGCCCTGAAACTTGTAGTGTTTATAATTCAACTCTAGGGGATCTGATTCCCTTTTTAGACCTCCACAAGTATCTATAGTCACATGTATATACCCCAGCATAAACATACAACCATACACATAATTAAAAATAAAAATAAATCCCTCTTTTAAAAAAGGATGTGAACCAGAAAAAGTCTAGAAGATTTCACCACCTAACACACACCACAGCCTGGAGAAAGATTACAGAACCAACTCTGAAGGTGACAGCAAATGTTTTTGTTTGTTTGTTTGTTTGTTTTAAAAAGCATATACACCTTCAAATCCTGACAAATGAACACTGTGGTATGTTCATAAGTATGACACCTATGCCCATATAATTGAATGCTTAGTCACCAAGGATTGAACTACTTGAAAGGATTAGAAGAATTAAGTGGTATGGCCTTGTTGGAGTAGGTGTGGCTTTGTTGGAGGAAGTCTGTCACTGGGGTTTTGAGGTTTCAAAAACCCATGCCAGGCCTAGTCTCTTTCTGCCTATAGATTAGGATGTAAAGCTCTCAGGTACTTCTCCAGTACTATGCATGCTGCCATGCTCCCTGCCATGATGATAATGAACTAAGCCTTTAAAACTGTAAGAAAGCCTCTAATTAAATACTTTCTTTTATAAGATCTCCCATGGCCGTGATATCCCTTCACAGCAATAGAACACCGACAGGGACAAACAGGAGCTTGGCAGAAGAGATGACAGGGTCTCCATTTCCAGGGGCAGCGTTCTTAAACATCCCCCACCCAGTGGCTACCAAAAGCCCCAAATAGTACCTATTTCGAGTTGAGTCTGAAATGTTCCCTGCATGTGTTTGAATTCTTGGTCCCCACCTGGTTGTAGAAACTTTAATACTGAGGTCTAGCTAGCAGACTTGAGTTGTTTGGGGTAGAACTTAAAGGTTATATATCTGCTTCTGGTTCTGGCTGAGATCTCTGTTTCCTGATCTTTCAAGATGTAAGGAGCCACCACAGCTCCACACACTCCCGCCACCATGAGCAGCCCCCGCCTACCATGATGAACTGCAATGTCCTGAAATCTTGAACCAAAGTAAAATTCCTGTGTGGAGTTCCCTCTATCAGAGACTTTGCCACAATGACTAAAAAGTTACTAATTTAGTACTGAAATCTGTGCATCTGTGTTTTCTCCAGCATACGCCATACAAGTACTCCTATACAAGTTTATGATAAACAATTTTTTTTGTTTAAGGGAAGCACTTTATGGTTTCTAATTGTCACATTTGAGTTGCCATTAAAGTCTTCTACTTTAGAGTCACCATTAAGTAAAATAATGGTCATGGTGGTGCCAAGACAGTTGATCTAATAACAGATGGCTTCTAAATGACTAGCAGCAGGCAGTGTAGGCAGTGTGTAGACAGTGGACAGAAGGATGTCTCACATCCTGGGTAAGATGGAGGAGACAGTGTATGATTCCATCAAGCTGCATAGATTAGTGGGCAACTTTAAAACCTACAAATTGTTGACTTCTGAAAATTTCCAGTCTTTATGTTACAGTGAACCACATGTAGCTAAGACCCAGACAGTAAAACCACAGTCTACCCCAGCTGATGCAATTAAATTCCAAATAAAATTAGAAGAGGAGCCTCCTTTGAGGAGAGCAGTATATTCTTACACTCTCCACTAGTCCCTCCAGCTCCTTGAGTTGGATCAGTGTATTGAGTTGATCTTCCCTTCTCCTGCTCATATCCTCCGCTCCCTCCCTCCCTTCTCCTCCTCTGTCTCTATCTCTCTGTCTCTGTCTGTCTCTCTGTCTTTGTCTGTGTCTCTCTGTCTCTCTCTCTCTCTCTCTCTCTCTGTGTGTGTGTGTGTGTGTGTGTGTGTGTGTGTGTGTGTGTGTGTGTCTTCCACTGGTTGCTTCACCATTCCTGGAGAGCACACCTCTCTCTGGTGCTGTAGGGGAGTCTCTCGTTTGGGTTGTGCCAAAGAACACCAATCCTGAATATATCTGCCCTCTCTCAAAACTGGCATTGGCTTCCTTTCTAGTCTAACTCATGCCCTCATCTTTTCTCATGGACTCTTGTCCTCTTCTGATGAGAATTCCTATCCCTAGGCCTTCCCTTCTGTCTCATACTGGACAAGTGTCCTTGCCCCACAGACATGATTCTGTCTCTCTCCTATACACCCTCTACCCATAGCTCCCTGTACTTCCTAAAGGGCTGTCCTCTGTGCTATGAGCTTAGAGACCTCCCAGAACCTACCCAGCATGTTTTCTCCGTGACAGTACCCATACACAGACCCACAGCTACCACCTGCTTTTTGCTTTTGGTCCTTGGTTCCTGCCCTTTTCTGTAATGCCTCCATCCCTACCCCCGCCCAAATGCAGAATTTTTTGTTAAATTGATTGATACACATGGGAAGGTACCATCAATATCACCTCCTCTATTCCTTGGCCTCTTTACTATGGAGTCACTGGCCCTGTTCCCTGTTCCTCCTAGATGACGGCATCTGGCTTGTGAGTGTCACTTCAATAGCACTACCCAGTCCTCAAGGTATGCCCAGGACAAAGAGAGGAAGCCAGAGAGGAAGGAGGTTGGGTAAAGCTGAGATTCTGCACTTGAGAGAATCTCAGGAATCCTGGTGATTCAGGGCTTCTCAGGTTAACTCTCATTCTCAGATAGCTTGCAACATGGTGACACTGTAGTACCAAGTTCCTAAAACTCTAGCAGGGGGAGCAGGGAAGCCCTGTGAAGCTTCTTGGATTCCTGACTTCAAGTAACATTTCTGCAACTAATTGGTCTTGTCACTTTGGAAGATTGCTTTGAAAGTCCATTTCCTCTTTTGGAAACTGGAAGTGATAGCTTCAGACTTTTATCTTAGTTTATGTGGTAGTTTTGAGGCTGAGGAAATGTTATTAATTATGTTGATAAATAAATAATATCCATCTCACACTGATGGGCTCCAGTAACTGTCCCCTGTTCTCAGCCACCTCAGTCACACTGGGATGCTAAGGATGGTGTGGTGTCAGTTTCACTGACCGGGAAACTACCTCCAAGGTACACAGTCTCCAGGCTGCCCAGTTCAGCCATGCACTGCATTTGATCAGAACCACACTAGATTCATGGAGTAAATTTTTAGAAAATTTTCTATAATTTAAAGATAATCATGGCAGAACAATTGACAGCAGAACAAGTAACAAATGTCAGGAACATTGGGAGCAGTTGACAATGTCCTACTGCCTGACTGCAGGGCCAGTAAATGGAGGAGCCAGAGTCTGAATTGCAAGGTGATATCTATGTGTCAGGGACATGAACCATCAACTCAGCTCCAGCCTGGGCTGGCACAGGTAAACAGGCACAGGTCTTCAGGACTTCTTTCCAGATTCGTGCACTTCACCTCAGAGACTAAACAATACTGACAATAAGCTATGATTAAACATAGAAGTACCTTTTCTAACAGTATAATACATCACATCCCACCAAGAATCAGAAAGTTTTTATCCTAACCTGGGCTTCTCATGGCTCCATTGCACTGGTGGGTAGTGCTCATCTGGAAGCCCACATTCTTAAAATGTCAAATATGTTTGAAAAGTACATATGACACTCCTGGAGAAGACAGCCTAGCTGATGTGGGGAAGGGGCAGCAACAGTCTACAGTTACAAACACTATCTGGCTTTTCCTGCTTTTCTCAAAACTAGTTTTGAAAAGAACTATCTTTATTAAATAAACTTCAGGCCTGTCAGACAAATTTGGAGGAGGTTGCTATGCCCCTGCTGTATGTTTTTCTAGTCAATTATAGATTCTCTTTCTCAGCAAGTAGAAGGTGGCAACACACCACCACCTGTGACACATGTTTGAGGGGTCAGCAAGGAGCGGCGGTCACAGAAAGGCACTGGGATCACCATGAATGTCCTGTTCAACAGAGACCAAACATGGCTTTGGTCAACAACACCTGCACAGCTGCAATTCAGAAGGGCCTTGCTGACAGAGTCTGCTTGGGATCTAGGCGGAGCAGCAGGTGTCATGACTTGGCCCTTGGTTGAACCAAAGATGTTCTGTGAAATGTTCAGATGCTATATTTGGATCAAGACTGACTCCTGCTCCAGAGACTTACACTTGATTCCTGGATAGGAATGCTCTTGGCTGAGATTTTGCATGGAGCAACTCTCTTGTGATAGTCTTTTCAAAAATTTTTGATGTGGCTTCAAATTTACCATGCCAGGAAATACCAAGTCTGCTTTGGGATCTATGCCTCAATGTCATGTGGCCATCTGGTTGCTTCTTCTTCCAGTGTGTCATGCTGTTATTGAGTAAATTGTAGGAATTTGTAAAGCAATTTTCAGTTCCCATACATAAAGCACAGCTGCTGAAATGCACATGATGTGGACTTTGTGGCTTTATTCTTCTACTCGTCCCCTTGAGAAGGAGATTACTACCAAGAGCATGCACAGATTGAAGTAGAGTTTTGTTAAGCTTGCAAGAATCTTATGTTTGTTCTAGAATATTACTTAGTCTTCTTCTCTTCTGGAGAAAAATCATACCTAATAAAAAAAATTCCTAACTACCACCTCATGGTATGCAGAAAATAAGTGGATGGGTTGACATTGGGTAAAGGAGCTAGGTAACTCTTGGATCCTACAAACAACTAGGATGGGGCCACCTGTGTAGCAAGTACAGAGCTTCACTATGAAACCCCTTTAGCAATATAAAGAGAACCCAAAGCATCTAGAATATCTTGTTCATTACTCAGACAAAAAAAGAAATCATGCAGGTAAAATCAAAGTTAATCTTCACCTGCATGCAAAGGAGAATCTTACATTGGCAGAAAGAAAAGAGAGCCCTTTAGTCACAAGCATAAGGAGGTGGAGGACAGCTTCCAAGTACAAGGGACCCCATCCCCATGTCTTTTCTGTCTCTGGCCAGGTATGATTCCATAGGACTCATTTTTCAGCTGTTTCGTTTTCTCCATGTACCAGCAGCACAAATTCTTAGTCATTCCAAAGTGAAATCTCCGGTCCCCTTTCCCAGTCACCCTCCCATGGTACTTTGGTTGGTTCAAGGTCCTGAGCCCCAGGACAGGAGCAGTTTCTGAAAGGAATGGACAAGATCACAGGAGAGGCATTTGGGTAGAGTCTTTTGTAAAGGAAGGTAGAGGCTGGTTTTGAAATATGGAATCCTTGCCTTTAAGAAGAGAAATGCCTTAGTAAAACCATCAGGGGTTCATGTCGGGGTGGGGGGAGCTTCAGCACCTGTGGATAGCTCCATCCCTCCCTTAGGGAGGGAGACTGACTTCCCATCCCAGAGGTCCTACCTAGCCAGGCTTCAAGGAGCACAACTGGGGAACTGACAAGCCTGAGTGGGCTGTCCTCCTGAAAATAATGAAGCTTTTTCTGTGGTATTGTGGTATTGTCTTGGCAGTTTAGAATATGATAGAATTTTGCTGAAATTGAATAAATAGAGTGTCAATAATTGAAGTAACCTTAAGGGAATTGTGCTGTTCTTCACCACATTGGAACAACACAGAAGAGGAAAAAAATAAAAACACCAATGATGCACTCAGAACATCTCTTCTGACTGTTGGATGGATTTGTATCCCAAGACATGAAGACTGATTTTCCCAATAACAGCATGACATTTGAAGACTGATAAACTTCTATTTAGCCTACAAAGCTCATTGCTGGTTTGGGCTGGGGACTTCATGTGGAGAAGTATGTAAGGAAAGGAATAATCCCAGAGACTAGCAGGATGGCTCTGAGGCTGGAGACTTGCATTTGATCCCAGAAACCATGGTAGAAGAGAGTTGGTTCTGTAAACCTTTCCTCTGGTCTCCATGAGTGTTTGAGAGCGTCAAGGTGGAGAAGTAAGGACCTAGGAATTTAAGGTATTTTTCATATGCTCTGTGGTGGTGAAGCCCACAATCTTCTAAAGAATCCTGTTCTTGAGCATCATTTCTTTCTTTTGTTGGCATGACAACTGGATGAGGAGGAACCAAGGTCTCCCCCTATGTGTGCTGCTCACACAGCAGGGCTCGGGTTGTCCTTCCAAAAATGCCCTTTACAAGCCACACATGGGAGAGTGCACACTTGCAACCAGGGTAAGCAAACAGCTAGCTCTGCTGCCATGGGACCCTCATCTAAATGTCACTGTTAGCCCTGGCATTTCCAGCTTATGGTGAAGACATAAATCATAACTGTGATCTTCAGGTCTACCTAAGACTGAGCACAAACTAAGGAAGAATGCCACATAAAAGGATTGCATGTTACCCTGTATGGAATCAAGGAAACACATCCTGCATTGCCAGAGTATCAATACAAATGACAGTATATCCATCTTTATAGATATATGTTCATTGTGCTATGCTGCCTTTATTTTAACACTACCTGTTTCAATGTGTATTTGTATTTATTTGAGGAAAAGTCTTGGAGTATACAAAGAGCTGAGTTTGCGAACAGTTGCCACAGTGCATCTTCCTAGTGACCACAGTCCTGTTTCATTTCCCCTCAGGAGCTGGAGTTCCAGGACTTGACGGCAGTCCTCCATTGTATCCACTCTTTCATTGCTGCCAAGGTGGCCTCCTTGGACCCTGTGTTCATGGACAGCCAGAGTATGACAAGAAGATACATGTGCAACAACTAAAATGAGTCTGGAGAGTGCTACAAGCAATTAAATTATTTTCTTAAGAAACAAATATTTCCTGCACAATGTTGCAACTTTGTGTGGTTTTATAATGAGCCTATAGTTGTGATACCAATAAAGACATCACTAGTTTCACAGATGGGTCAGACTGTTGAATCTGACAGTGGGGTACAGTTCTGACCGGGCACAGTGGTGGTGGGAACTCAGGGTCCTCTGAAACCATCCCATCCCAGCCTGTCTCAAACAGACAGTGATGCAACACCACAGTCTACTGCTTGCATTCGTGAAATCCAAATTTTATTTTTGCAAAGAACCTGGTAGGAGAGTAGGAAGCTGCCACTTACTCTTTCTTAGAAGGAAGGGGCTTCCCTCAGGCATGTTGGTAACTCTCCCTTTGTCACAGGTTGGACGGGCATTTGGGTTGAGAAATGAATGGGGGGATGAGGGAATTTTAATTATTTAGTTTTATATTAAATGCTTACATGTTTGTTATGTAATTGAATTATATGTCATTTAAATGTGAAATTCTATTTTTTCCTAATTAATCAAATACAGCACATGCTTTGGTTTCCTTGTCTTTCATATTGTTTATAACTTCAAATCTGGGACTTTTCTATTTTCTTATTAAAAAAAATTTAATGGAATTCTTGAGTTTCCTTTCAGAAATTCAGGCTGTGGTTAGGAAAAGGTGTGACTGTGCTCTTATTTCTCAAGGCTTCTAGAAAAGGGTGAACATAAACCATCAGACTGAAGAGCAAAGAAGCCTAAGGAAACACATGGGCCCTGTGGGAAGCAGAGAAATATTGCTGGGGTCTAGCTATCCTCCAGACCTTGAAGCAGCGAAGGGTTTGGCAATCAGCCACAGACCCCTGACTGCCATCCACCCATGTTTATCTGATATCTGAGAGGAAGGAAATAGTTTTAGCATATCAAATATAGTATGTGTTTCTCTTGTTGAAATTACAGCCTCCTCACCCAGTGTATATCCATCATGTATATAGAATATGTGTTGTACATGGCACCCCTCTGAACACTTAAGTTTTCTCTCAGGCTATGGGAGTGGAGTGGTCCTCCCATTCTACCCTACAAATTGTATCCATGGAGGACCAGACAGCATTGTCTATGTGGAGGTTGGTTCTCATGTTTCTACTCAAACTTCTGTTAGTAGGAATGTCTGTAGCAACAAGAGTTAAGAGTTCTGTGAACATTCACTCAGGAAAAAGAATGATAAATTCCTTCTCTCCAAATCATCTTTTGGGACATAGTCTCAAAGTTTAACAGATTTTGAGGGGGGCGGGAGGGGGGAGAACAAGGGAATCTGTGGCTGATATGTAGAACTGAATTGTATTGCAAAATAAAAATTAAAAAAAAAAAAAAAAGAAAGAAAGCCAGCTGGGTGGTGGTGGCACATGCCTTTAATCCCAGCACTTGGGAGGCAGAGCCAGATGGATCTCTGTGAGTTCCAGGCCAGCCTGGTCTACAGAGCGAGATCCAGGACAGGCACCAAAACTACATGGAGAAACCCTGTCTCAAAAAACAAAAGAAAAAACAAAAACAGAAAAAGCCAAACCCACTCAAAATTGGAAGGTATTCTGGACTAGAGTTGAGGAAATGGGGAATTTTTTCATTTTGTTTTTATGAAAAATCTCAGTATCAAAAATGGACCAGAGAAGGTCACAGCATTTCCCCCAGAAGATGATACCCTAAAGTGTATTTTTACATTTATATGAATGCATAGCTCTTTCTGAAAGATGCACATTTTAAAAACAACCAGATGCTCGCTGCCTTCTGCACACTATTCAGGTGCCAAGTATTGCACCCTGGAATGGCCACCGGCGCATTTTAAGTCTAGGTTCCTACAGGTGTCAAATCGTTCACCATTCTCAGAACAAGACACCTCCAGGATCTTAGTATCTGCTCCTGCTCAGCCCTTCACAGTGGGAATTGGGTCAGAAATTGTTTTATTTTTATTTGGATTATATAGTTAATCTCAAGATCACCTCGGTTCTATATTTCTATTAGAAAATGACAGAAATCACTGTGATCTCTGATTAGAGGCCATTTGTGGTCTCCCACTGGGTCCTTGAAGCTCACAGCTCACTTAGGTGCAGGTAAAATTAGTCTTGGGCTCTTGCTGCCAGGGTGAAGACACTGAGGTTTATGAGTATGGTAGTATTTTATTTGTACTGAAATGTGATTTTAATTGTATGTTAATAAATAAAGTTGCCCAGGGTCAGAGCTATTAGAGCCATAGCAAAAGCTGGGTGGTGGTGGTGCACACCTTTAGTCCCAGCACTTGGTAGGCAGAGTTAGATAGATCTCTGTGTGTTCAAGGATACAGCCAACAGATAGTTACAAGGTAGTCATGTGGTTGGTTTTATAACCAATGAGAAGGCAGAACAGAAAGTCTATATAAAGACAAACAGACAAGAAGTAGGTCTCTTTCAGAGAGGTCTCTTGGCTGAAGGGGCTAGCTGCAGCAGGTGGGTAAGGCTCTTAGCTCTGATCTCTTGGCTTTCTTCTTTGTATTGGTTCTGTGATTCTTATTTAATAAGACGGTTGGTTACATCTACATATGAGGTTCTTCATGTGACTGGCAATGGGGCAAGCCCAGCCTCTCCAGTGCTCATCACATCCCACTCAGTGTTTGTAGTCCTACCAAATAAACTGTAGACTCTAAAATGATAGCGGCGATTATCTTATAAACATGATCATTTATGCATATTATGTCTCATTTGAATAGTAAGAACAGAAAGCTTTCTATTAATGAAATGTGAGTAATGGTGAAGAATCTCATTTTGAAAATTATTTTAATCCAAGTTATCAACCCTCATTTCATTTACAATTCAAATATGGGCAGAAGATTATTTCAAGTAGATAATTCCCACCATTAGTAGCATTTCTTGATAATTGTTGATCTTGATATTTTATTCACAGCCTTTCTGAGGAAGACTAGGAACGCCAATGACCCTAAAAGGCAAAGAAGTGAGGTTACAAGTATTTCATTGTGTGTGTCATGGGGAGTGGCACCCAACCCATCTAGGTGTCTTGCCTTCAGAGTGAGCTTATGTGGTTCATGCACAGCACCTTGGATTTTAACAAAGTGAAGCTAACACATGTGAATGAACTCTGTCATAGAAGGGGGAAAAAAACTTAAGAACCTCATCTCTTTTAGAAAAAAAAGGCCTGTTGAGACACAATTTCAGCTTAACACTATGGTCTCAAGCCAAGGGGTAAAAATAGGTTTCAATAAGCATTAACTAGATTTGAAAAGAGAGAAATATATTAATTTCATGGCACGTTCTGATAACTAACACTTGGCGTATCAGGGTTAAATTTTAGTAAGAATGATATACATAACAAATAGTTTTGAACACTGGGAATTTTGCAGGGCAATAAGGGATACTCAGGATGGAACCCAGAGCTTTGTTCATTCCAGGAAAGCACTCTGCAATCAAACATATCTTCAGCTCTCTTTTTGCATTGTATGTTGAGGCAAGCCTTACTAAATTTCCCAGGCTGGCCTTGAACTCACTCTGCAGTCCTAGTGGGCTGCATTTGCCCTGCCTCAACCTCTCAAATAGCTGATATTACAGGCCTGCACAATCAGACTTGACTTAGAGACAGATTTTAAAGATCCACATGAGTTTACTCTCATTTTGTGATCTGAATTTTGGTGACCTCTGAGTTCATTCTGGTATCTCCACAGCATTTGTTTACAGAAAATAAAAGGAAAAATCATCTTGAGAATATCAGCAGGTCACTCAGAATCTCCTTCAGTATTTCTTTGAATTTCTTTTTGAGTATGTGACTCAAACAACTAATACCTTTTAATAAGCCTTGAGTTCTCATCTTTACCTTGACATATTGTTTCGGTAATTAGGATTCATTTGTTTCTTCCAAGTGTCTTGGTTCTGCATGTACTTCTCTTCACTCCATACTTGTCCATGGGATTGTTTTGGTGTACATGAATTTTTTTAGCCTGTTTGTAGCTTGGAAAGTTTTTTCTTTCTCCTTCAACTATGGCAGATAGTTTTAGTTGTTACAGTAGCCTAAATTGGCAGGCATGGTCTTTTGACTTGGAGTGCTACAGGCTCTCCTGGATTTCAGAGTTTCTATTAAGAAATCAGCTATTCTGATGGGGTTTTCTTTACATGTGACTTGCTGGGTTTTTTTGTTTGTTAGTTTGTTTTCTTTTGCAGCTTTCAATATACTTGGTTATGTATACTTAGCATTTTAACTATGGTATAACTTGGGGAGTTTCTTTTATGGTCTTGTCTATTAGATGCTCTGTGTGTTTCTTGTGTCTATGTGAGTGTGTCTTTCCTAAATTTGGGTAAGATCTGGTCTATGCCATTGCCCTCAGATTTTTGTTGCTTTTCTATGCCTATAATTCAAAAGTTTTTTTTTCTTTCATGGTATCCCACAGCTCCTGAATGTTTCTTTTCTGTATTTTTCATACTTCCTGCTTATGTGGTCTAATTCCAGTACTTTGCCTTTGAGACCTGATATTCTGTCTTCTATTGGATCCACTCGCATGAGTTTCTAATTGGGTTATTGGATTTTTCAATTCTACCTTCATTTCAACTTGAGTTCTCTTCAATGTTTCTCTTTATTGAATTCAGTTTTCTACTCCTGGATTGCTTTTATCATTTCATTCAAGCTTATGGCTGTGTTTTCTTGGGTATCATTCAGGCACTCTTTGAATTCATTCTCTATAAGTTCATTAAGTTGTTTGTGTTTTCTTTAAACTCCTTAAATCTTTGATGAAATTTATGATTGTTCTTTTAATATTTGTGTACTCTGATTCTTCTAGGTAATTTTCATTGAAGTACACTTTTATAGGATTGATAGTTTGAGGGGAAGTCATATGGTTTTGACCTTTCACACTGCTGTATTTTTTAAATGAGACCTGAGCATGTGGACTTTATGGTTAGTTGTGTTCTGTTGTGGACACAGCAGACTGGATTGTCACACATGATAAGTATCCTGGCCCAAACTTGAAGCTTTAGAAGGCACAGCTTCTGAGTGGACTGAAGCACTGTGTGTGGTACCTGGGCTCTACTTGAGGACTGGGGTATGCATAGAAGCCTTAGGATTAGGATGATGAGCTCACCAGGCTTGGGCTGGGCTGGCCTGGAAGATGAATATGACAAAGGGCTTATCAGGGCAAAGTCTAGCAGACAGAATGTGTAGGTTGGAGACAGGATATGTATCTTGTCCCAAGCCTGGAGACTGGGAGTGCACAGGTATAAGTGGGGCTTCTTAGGCTGGACTGGAACACTGGGTATAAGACCAGGGCTTCATCCTGTGGCAAACTCTTTAATTATGATTGATGTAGAGTGCCTGTGCCTATTATTATTGTGGAAGCCTTTTCTCTCCTCAGAAAGGAAGATTGGGTTTGAAAACTCTTAAATAGGAGCTGGAGAGATAGCTCACTGGTTAAGAACACTTGTTACTTTTTCAGAGGATGAAAAGTCAGTTCCCAGTACCCAACTGCCTGTGAGTGCAGTTCCAGAGAGCCAACACCCTCTTCTGACCCTCATGCACATATGTATGTGTGCTAACACAGGCACACAGAAACACACACACACACACACACACACACACACACACACACACACACACACAGAGCAAAAATAAATTCCTTTTTAAAGAAATTCTTCAATACGCCTGATTTTATGGGAACTTGGTGTGTCCATCTGTCACAGCCTCCCCTTCCTACTGCCACTGGTTATGTTTAGGACCTGGGGGCAGGATATCCTTGAAGAAAGACAATAGACCCCATTTCCCAGAGCACTTCCAATCTGTCTGCAACTAAGTCCAGGTACTTCTCTCTGGATCATGGAGGAAACATTTGTCCCCAGTCAACAAAGACTGGAAACAGAGATGGACAAAACAAATGAAACTTTTTGGAATCGTATCCTGAGGAAGCTCTGAGGAATCATTTCTGCACTGTTGCTGCCAATTTTTGTGGACATAAAAACCCAGCTTCAACATTCCAATCTGGACTGAAGATCAGTTGCTCTCTAGAATCTCCATCCTTTGGGATCAGATTAGGGATGTTGGACCACCAGGCTCATGAAACTCATGGACTGAGCAGCTAAGGGTTTCTCAGCCTTTCCAGCATGCAGACTGTCATTGTTGACCTACCCAGCCCTTGTGTAAGTCAAGCTAATAAATCCCCTTTGTAATATGTACTCGCTCTATCATTTCTGTCCCTCTAGAGAACCCTGACTAACCCAGCAGTGAAGACATCTAACAGAAAAACTGCATCTCTTGACAGAACAGCATCAGCATCGTTCTAAAAGCTGAAGAAACTTAAATGGTTCTGCAAGTGAGTGGAAAGCCAAATTCATATCTCTGCATTTAAAAATAAATCTCCCAACAGTTTTGGCAGTATGACAGCAGTATTAAAAGAACAGTGCATGGGGAGGCAGTGGAGACAGCTTTAGTGAACACTTGACTTTTAAAAGAACTATTTTATATTTGGAAGTGGCAAAATAGATTCCACAGGATTTGGCTGGGTGAAGGATGGATATTTTACTGGTTCCTAACTCTTATATTTTCACCAGAGTAACAGCTAAGAAATTTAAACAACATGTATTTACCACCATGAAAAATGTTTCTCTTGTGATAAACTGCTCATTTAAAGCTGAGATTCAGAGAAAATGCAAGGCTTGGCATACACAGCCAAGAGGGAAGACACCCCCCTTTCAGGTAGATTTGTGGCTGTTCTTCAGCTCAACCTTCAGATCCAGCAGGGAGGAGAGTGCACGCACAAGCAGGTTTTCTTTGCAGGTTGTTTTTTGGGACGATTTATAGGTTCTACCAGAATCCTGGGGCAGGAGGAGAGGGGTTAGTGACTTTTGCATAGCCATGACCAAAATGCTAGATGTAAACATCATAAGAGCAGGTCACTACTTTGACTCACAGTCTCAAAAGGTTTTAGTCTAGGATAACTAGTCTGGGCATAACATCGTGGCAGTGGGAAGGTGTGACAGAGGAGCTTCTCCACCTCACAAGGTAGCCAGCAAGAAGCTTCGAGTTTCTGTCGTGTTGCCTTCCCCACCATGATGAACTATAGACAGTGAGCTAAAATAAATGCATTCTCCCATAAGATGCTATATAGTCGGGGTAATTTATCACAGCAACAGGAAAAGAAACCAAGAGCTATCAAAGGTTGCACTTCCCCCAGATCAGTGTGTCTGGAAAGCAGTGCAGGTATGGGGCTGTAGAGTGGTGCCCTTGTTTAAGCACAGTCACTAAGAAAATAATGAATTCCTCTGGATGCGTCCCCATTGGCTGTAAACTTAGGACACACAGAACTTGTGTGGCTGTCTCTACTATTTTAAATTGGTCGGTGTTTTTAGTGTGAAGGGACTAGCAAACATCAGTAAAAGTGCAGCCCTGGGACAGATCTGCTTTTATCGGCTGTTTCTGTGAATCCCTTCCCTAGATGCACAGCTACATTCTTTCATCTCTGAATCTCCCAGATGCCTCTGCATTATAGTGGAACCAGGAAAATTTGACTAACACTGAACCTCAAGATCTATCAGCACGTGTACTATCCATTGATTTTCAAGTGTAGACTTCATCTTCCATTTACAAAAGGTTTCCAGGGCAGCTGGAATGCAGACCATTGATGGGAAATCAGAGATAATGACATCTAACCCCACCTATGGTGCACAGTACACTCAGGTTTGCAAAAGGGATAGGTACTTGGCCAAAAGAAAATAATGCTAGTGCCCAGGATACCTCAGAGAACAGTATCAAACTTCACAGAGAGAGTGCACCCAGCCAAGTCAGGGAGAGCAGACAAGAACAAAGGTCTGGAAAGGGACAATAAACACAGGACTGCAATGGCTGCCCCTTGCTGGGATCCCAAAGCCAAAATGTCAATGGAAGCCATAGGGGTTAGTAGGAGATGGGGAGCCAGGATCTAGGTGCCTTGCATCTGAGTATGGTCTCATCACTTGTCCTCCTCTCGCATCCATCAATCCTTTCCACACGTGTCCACTGTCCAGTCCAAGCATCCAAAGTTGCAAAAAAAAAAAAAAAAAAAAAAAAAAAACTCTCTTACTGACTCCTTGACTCTGCTGTTCATTTCTACCACTACTGAGTGATGACTCCCCTGGAATTTCCATAAAAATGTCCATCTGCTGAGGACTCTTCCTATTGATATGTTTATCACTCTGCTAATATTGTTCTGCCTGAAATACTGAGCCTTGAAAATAATTTATTACATTAAGCAGCTTGTGACTTTGTCCATAAGAAGATTTTGACCTTGTTAGATATTCATTATTGTATTAAACTTGGAGAAATATTTTCTCCTGGCTCCTTAAAAAATAAATTTTGAAACAGGCATGGTAGTGCCTAGTAATTTCAGCCCTTAGGATGTTGAAGCAGGAGGAACACCAATTTGAAGCCAGCCTTGGCCATTTAGTGAGACCCTGTCTTAAGAAATGAAAAAGACTTCTACCTCAATTGTTTGTGGATTTCATAGACATAGTGCTAACACAATAGACGTTGATTTCTTTTTAGGAACATGTGTCATCTGTCTTCTTATTTCATTCTGCTTTGACAAGTACTCAGCAAAAAAATCCAAATAAAAAAAGAAAGGAAATCTGTTTCTTATGTTATCTAATAACATAAAAAAATAGTTTTCCCAATGAAAACCTCATTTATCTCATTATTTCCTTAGAATAGCTCTATGACTTGGCCATAGGAAGCATTATAAGGCTTGTTATCACATGACACAGTGTTGTATCATCATTATGAGTTGAAACATTTAGTACAAATCAAGTTCTTAATGTCTAGGTCAAAGAATTGAAAAGTACACATAAATAACAAGGTAATAAAGAGATTGTATTCAAAGGCAAAATGAAAGTAGAGGAGATTCACTGCAATAGAGCTGTGGGCCCTGAGTGAGATTTACTCAAGCACTCTAGATTACTTCATAGGGCTTCTTTCCATGGGATCTGGAGGAATTGGTCATTAGAAGCAGGAGAATTGATGTTTTCTGTTTTGATTGACAGGCTACATAAGACTTTCTTTTCTGTTCATAGTCTTTCCCAAGATGCATCTGATTTTAATAATGTGAGTGGCCAATCATACAAAGGCATGAGATGGTAAATAGGGGATTTCCCCTCCCCTAAAAGTTCATTTTAGGACACAGTTTGCTTTACTGTGCACATACCACAAACCATTCTAGGCTTCGATGACATACTGATGTTAGCTCCAGGATGTAGTCCAGCATATGTTTGGCAAACAAATAAAAATGTGTGTAGGGAGGTTCTAGTGGGATGCTAGGAAGGTACTAGGGAGTAGTAACCAGTTGCTTTGTTTGGACGGGTGTGTGTGTGTGGGGGGGTATGTATAGGGATCCAAGGTTGCTAAGCTATCCTTGTAAACCACCTAGTTCAAAATTAACATGTCATAAAATTTATACATGAAGCCGGGCGGTGGTGGCACACGCCTTTAATCCCAGCACTCGGGAGGCAGAGCCAGGCGGATATCTGTGAGTTCAAGGCCAGCCTGGGCTACCAAGTGAGTTCCAGGGAAAGGCGCAAAGCTACACAGAGAAACCCTGTCTCGAAAAACCAAAAAAAAAAAAAAAAAAAAAATTTATACATGAACATAAGAATCTATTGTTAATTCTATACACAAAGCAATTAAATTCTCAAAGAGTTTACCTGGGTAGGTTTTTTTTTTTTTTTTCCAGATTAGACCATGTCTCACAGAACTGTCTCCTGCATCAAAGCAAGTGTAGATAGTCTGTTCCAGCTTTGCTGGTAGCAGTGTTACTTGAATGTTTAGATAGGGTACTGAAAGCTGTATGTCCAACGCTGGGACAGCCATGCAGAGTTTAATATTGTAAACCTCTTGAAAATGTTTTGACCTTAACCCCTAAGGAGAGGCCTGCCAGGATCATGCACAGAATTCAGACCTTTTAGACTTCCTGAGTCTTGGGAATGGTGGTCTTGCAGATTAACCTCATGCTTGGACAAATGCCCCCAAATGCATAGATGTTCTCAGTTGGATAGCTACTCACATTTCCTCTCTTCCTGACCCATGGGTGCAGGTTTTCCTTGTCTAGGATATCAGCATCTTCCATGCAGACCATTATGGAGTCAAAATGTGTATCCACATCCCGTTGGCAAAAGAGCTCTAAATCTAAGCACAGAAACTGCCCATCGAGAAACAATACACTCTGCTCACCAAGCACCATCCTTGTGACAGGTATGGAAATTGTTGAAGTTGATTGGTTCAAGGGTTTTAGGCAGGAAGACTGCCCTGTGGCTTTTAAAGATCATTTGTTACTTAATGGGATATAATGAACAATTCTGGGAAAACCTGAAATATAGATTCACAAGATAGAGAGGCTAGCCTGAGTGTCACTTAGAATGCCAATAACTGGGGTTAGAGAGATGGCTCAGCAATTGAGAGTGTGTACTACTCTTCCAGAGGATTCAAGTTCAGTCTCCAGAACCTACAGCTATTGGTTCACAACCACCTGTGACCAGCTCCAGGAGATCTGATGCCGTCTTCTGGCCTCCTCATGTACCTTCACTCATGTGCACATATCCACACACATACACACAGACACACATACACATAAATACTTAAAGTAAAGCAAATCTTTTAAAAATTACATTTATTCATTTATGAGCACAAGTGTTTTGACTGCATTGTGTCAGCACACCACAGGCATGCCTGGCACCCAGGGAGGGCAGAAGAGGGTCCAGATCCTCTGGAACTGGAGTTATGGAAAGGTTATGAGCCTGGGAAATGAACCCAGGTTTTCTGCAGGAGTAACAAATATTCTTAACCACTGAACCATCTCTCCACAAAAAAAGAAAGGAAGTGTAGATGTAACCGTCTTATTAAATAAGGAACACAGAGCCAATACAGAGATGAAAGCCAAGAGATCAGAGCAATAGCTAAGAGCTAAAAACCTTACCCTTCACTGTTGCTGTTGTCCTACCTCTCTGAAAGAGACCTACTTCCTGTGTGTTTGTGCTTTTTATTGACTTTCTATTCTGCCTTCTCGTTGGTTGTAAACCCAACCACATGACCTCCTCGTCACTGCCCTTCTGTACAGACCTCCAGGTCTTCTATGGTTGGTATTGAGATTAAAGGCATGGGTCTCCATGCTGGCTGTATCCTTGAACACACAGAGATCCGCCTAGATCTGCCTCCCAAGAGCTGGGATTAAAGGCATGCTCCACAAACGCCCAGCTCTGCTATGGCTTGCTATTAGCTCTGACCCCCAGGCAACTTTAGTTATTAACATACAAATAAAATCACATTTCAGTACAAATAAAATATCACCATAAGGAAGAAAGAAAAAAAAGGAAGGAAAGAAGGAAGCCCACAACTAACTCATTACAGAATCTTAGAGAGAGAATATAACTCTTTGCCTATGTAAAGACTGCACTCCTCGCCAATCACCAACTCCCACTGGGAAAGCTCAGAAATCCACTAAGAAGTGTGAACACAAGGAGTCCATGTCAACATGGCTGCTGTGTTGTTCTGAGAAGCATGACAATGAAACTTGGCAGCTCAGCATCTTCAACCTAGATGAGATCTACATCATCTGTTATGCTTCCTGTAGAGGGGAAGATGCTGAGCCTTATTCCAGCTCTTGCAGCCATGAGTCACCTTGAACCCCAACCAAGAGGTAGATCCACTCATGTGAGTCTTTATGCTTGAACTATGACCTTGTGATACCTGTATATCTGTTCATCCTGGGTCCAGAAGCCAACACCGGAGGAGATGAGTCAATTTGGCAGGTTGGCATATGCAAATGAACTTGAACATGATCCAACTCTTCTCAGTCCCAGGACTTGAGGAAGAGCCCCTTTCCTAAGTAGGACTTAAATGGTCCTTCTGTCATTGAACACCTCTCTATACTCTACCATAACAGCTCTAGTACACTCAAAATGAGCACCATCCTGCCTTTAATTGAAGTTGTTTAAGAGCAAGAGACTAAAACCGTCTGGAGTCACAACACCTAACATTCATAAAGTTTTCTCTAAGTAGCTTGGAACACACTAGAAATGGTGTAAACCAAATCAAATTCTAGGTGTATTAGAAAGTACAAACTTTCCTACGAGGCTGTAAGTGTGTCAGTAATTTCTCAGAAAGGAGCTGTGCTGGATGAAGATTTGTTATACAAATAACAAAAGCTTCTTTCTATTTCAGGTGTATTAGTTCTTTATAGAGTTCAAGTCTTCATAATTTGTATGTCACACCACTCAAGCAAGGACATACACACCACCACCACCACCACCACCACCACCACCACCACCACCACCACCACCCACCCACCCACCTACCCACTCAGCTGCCATCACAGTCCAAAAGCAGTAACAGAGGAGTTTCATCTCTGAACTCTTGGCATGTGGGTTGTTGTGATCTAACAGCCACTGCCTGGAAAAATGCTGACATGGGGAGAGGAGTTTCTCTCTTAAAGGAGATGTTCACCTGTGGATCATGTCTCCTAGTCTGCCCTGAAAAATGAAGAATTTGCACAGCTCAGCTCAGGGCAGAGGTAGTGACTCTAACCTCGAGCCCCTCTCCTGAAGGACATTGCCTCACCTCTGTGCTGGCCACCCTCCTACAGCCACTTCTGCAAACAGCAGCCAGAGCCCTGTCCCCTGTTGTCCTTTAAACCCAAGTCCTGAGTTCCCCAGGAGTGCGATGAGGTGTGCACCCAAGCCTCTCTTTGTGTTTCTCCTTGGCTTCAACTCCCATTTACAGGAGAATCAAGGAGGCATGGGGAAATAAGAAAGATTTCTTCCTCTGTATCATCTGCATTCTATCTATACATTGCCAGAAATGGCCGAAATGACACAAGGAAGTGAATTGAAAGGGAAGAAGTTGGAATTTAACATTCACTGCAGGATATGTGCTACGGAGTACTCAGTACTTATCCCCACCTGCAGCACTCTGTAATGTTCTAATTCCCATTTTAGTGAAAGGAAAGCTGTGATCTACAGTGACTGTTACATGTGGTTCAGTACAAATTCAAAATCTCCGAAACGTTGGGGCCTTGGCTTCAGCCATCAGGAGACAGGATTGAAGGGCTGTGAATCACAGTTCCAAGGAAGGGAGGCAGGGAGAGAGGAATTCACATAAGCTTAGAATAATAAGGACAAAGCTATCTTAACAGGGGATAAAGGAAACAGCCCATAAACAGAATAGAAATGAACTTGGCCAGCATCCACTGCCTGCATGGCATCCTCAGCTGTCCTCACACTGGTCTTTCTATCCTGCTTCAGCACACCTTCTCTCATGATCTGCTGAAAGTCCACACATGCATGATTCATGTTCAATGAACTCTTAGTTCAACATACTGTCTTTGATCATGTTCTTTATGCTTTCACAAGCATTTTAAAGAGTTACTTATCTCCTCCTCTTGGGTTTCATGGGGAGATCAACTCAGAATCTCAACCTATTCATCCCAGACCATATGATGTTAGGATGAACAGAGATCACCACTGCCTCTTAGAAATAAAATTAAAACGGCAACTCCAGCTCCACTGAAGGGGGTTTGAAAATGAGATGTGAGGGCACAAGGGGGCAGAGCTAAGGCCTCCAACTGCTGTCATGGTGGAGGTGGGCTTTGATCTTCATCTCTGACCCTGGAAAATTATGGATACATAAAAAGAAAAAGGAGCCCCTCACACCACAGTCTGATTGAAACCCCCCTCTCTCTCTCTCTCTCTCTCTCTCTCTCTCTCTCTCTCTCTCTCTCTCTCTCTCTCTCTCTCTCCTTCCTTCCCTCCCTCTCCCTCTCCCTCTCCCTCTCTCCAGCTAAGAATCAAGAATTCCAGCACAATTAAAAGAACTTGCTGTAGAAATTGTTGACAAAGAGACAACCTTCTTTTTATGTATGGAGGAGAACATTAAAAGAGCAATGCAATTAACTTAAGACCTAAGCCTGTGTGACCTACAAGTATGGTCTATAGCTTCCCTAGACAAGTTTTTTTTTTCTTTTTGCTAATCTCAAAAACAGGACTAAACCTTGTTTGTACTGTAAACATCTTAACTTCCCTGCAACCCTTGTGACTTAGGGTTTTACCTCGTCAGCTGTGATCCAGCAATCCCATACCACAAGCAGCAGGAACCAGCCCAAGGTCTTTCCATGAAAAGAATATGTCCTTACACATGGCTGCTCTGGAGGCACTTAATCCTGGCCAGTGCTCTCAGATGTGTCTTTCTTCTGCAGAATTTCTCTTCCATCATCCCTGTGCTTAAGATCTATGTTTAAGGGGCTGGAGAAGTACCACACTGGTTTAAAGCACTGGTAACTCTTCCAGAGCACCTGGGTTCAATTCCCAGCATCCACATAGCAGCTCAAAATTGTAACTCCAGAGCCAAGGAATCTAACATCCTTACATGGGCATACATGCAGGCAAAACACCAATGCACATGACATAAAAAAAAGTTGTTTTTTTTTTAATCTATGTTTAATATGTCTTTGGGTAAATTTCAACTCTGCTTCCTACTCACCGGCTTTACCTAAGTAGAGGTCCTAGATTAGTGGAATTCTCAGAGTGCTCCTGGAGGCAGTGTGGAGCTGTGTCTCAGTCCCCACTGCTGCTGACAACCCAGGATTAGAGCCTGGCAGCACAGACTCAGTGAGCCTTCCATCATAGACCCCTACCCAGGCATGGGACAGCAGTACTAAGGAAACACCTAAGCTGTGGGCATGTGTCTTCAGACCAGGGGATCCCTGCAGCAGGTCTGCCATGTGGGCAACTTCTCTCAAGTTCAGCAGCCTCTGCTGGAGATGAACGCCATGTGCCTGTCCTGAGAATAGTGACAGACAGGAAAGAAGAGGCACAGCCCTAAGAGTGCCCTGTGAACATCCTCAAATGCTGTCTTTCTCTCACCCATCTGTGTAACATGCCTACACAAGGTGCCAGGGAAACATGAATTACTTCTGAGAAGTTTTCGTAGAAGGAACAGAATGTGCTTGAAAGCAGTCCTGGCATATGAGTCTTGGGCCACTTTCAAGTAGGTGCAGTCCAACCCTAGACTGGGCTCACGGATCAGTGTGCACGTGAGTGGCTCTCCAGCTGGGTACTCCCTACTCTTGTGGTTGTTTCACAGGGAGGTGCTGGCTGCCAGGGAGAGGGGGAGCCTCTCACTGTGTGTACTCAGTCACAGCTCCACAGGTGTGCTGTTGCTCAACCACAGGCCTGACCTCATCCTGAAGAGGATTCCATACCTGCTGTCTTGGGTTTTCTACTGTTGTGATAAAACATGATCAAAAGCAACTTGGGAAGGGAAGAATAATTTTGTCTTATATTTCCAGGTAACAGTCCATCCCTGAGATGAGTGTCAGGGCAGGAACTGAAGCACAGGCCGTGGAGGGGTGCCACTTACTGGCTTGCTCATCATGGCTTGCTCAGCCTGCTCTCCTATAGAAACTGGGACCACAATGGGCTGGGCCCTCCCACATAAATCACCAAGAAAATGCTCCCCCCAGCTTGCCCACCGGTCAATTTCGTAGGGGTATTTTTTTCAATTTAGATTCCCTCTTCCAAAATGGCTCTTCCTGGCGCCAGGTTAACAATCCTATGATGCATTATTTGATACTCTGGAAAGACAATCTCTAACCCAAAGTATGACAAGTGATATTTTGAAGTTTTAGGTGTACCTTGCTTCATCTGGTTTCAATTTTAAATTTGGAGTGAAAACACTGCTGACAGAAAAGAGCAGATACCCTTAGGTTCTACCCGAGGAAATCACATGACACCGAGCAGAAGCCCCACTAAAGAAGACTGTATGCTTGTCTACATACACTCACATTTTCACCAACACAAATCCGTTTGTATATCTCATCACAGTAACCTTTACCTGCTGTGTCATCTCAAGGACACCCAGAAAGGTGAGAAAGCAGGGTCTGTTCCACCTGCTGCCCCAGAGTTCCTTCGAGATTTCTCTTACACACAAATACTTAAGCACACAGGAAATGCTCATCAGGCTCCCATTAGCACATGTGCATATGGAGTTTTATTGCTGTTACATAAAACCAGCACATTCTAATAGATTATGCAACAAGGAGTAAGGGTAATATTGAACCTTTCCCCTACCGTTGATGAAAGAAACGTCAAAGAATTTTAATCCAGGACAAGAGATGATCAGAAAACAATGGAAGAGACACTTGACACAGTACCTGATGAAAAACACTGTGGAGGAGAACCCCGGAAGCCTGCTGAGGTGCCAGGTAAGGTGAAAGCATTCTGAGGCTCTACCTGGGCAGAGATCCTGATGGAGTGAAGGACCAGGGGAAATGTCACTGGCAAGATCAAAGGTCCAGGCTCTGGAGACACAGCAGCAGGTGTTTTGTGGACCACAACCAAGATGGCTGGTATCACAGGGGAAATGGAGGCCACAGACAGGTCTGACCCTAGGGACGAGAAGACTTATCCAGGCTGCTGCACTGAAAAAAGATGGCAAGAGGAAAAGATCACACCGGCCTCTCAGGAGGCATTGTGAATACTCGGGTGAAAGAGGCTGTTTCCTGGGCCTTCAGCCATGGAACAGATGGTGGGAAAGAACTATGGGGGATTCAATGTGGGGTGAGGATGTGGCCTGATATACTGGGCAATGAGCAGCTGTTACAGAACCAGAGGACCGTGAGAAGTGGGCTTGGGAAATGACTCAGAATTTACTGTCGAAATTGAGGTAGGATTGATGACAAAAGCAAATCTAGTGAACAAGCCTGAAGGCCCAGGACCAAGTCCAGGTGGAGCCCAGAACATAGAGCATCAGCTGCAGGTGGCCTTTAGAGCCCTAAAATTGGATCCGACTGCAAACCTAGTAGCGCATTGAACTGATGTGACATGGCAGCCATGCCAGGGGCTGCCTCAACAGTTAAGAGTTTAGAGACCAGCTAAGGGCTCTAAGAAACAGCAGGGAGGTGTGTGTGTGTGTGTGTGTGTGTGCGCGCGCGCGCGCGCGCGCGCGCGGGGGAGGGGGGGAGGGGGGGTGGTTGGGAGGGGAGTGTGGTGCAAGGACCATTGTATGCAAAAGGACGCCGGGAGCTAGGACATGGTTGACTGTGTCAAAGCTGCTTGAAGTAATCTTGACCATGAGCCACATGACCTTGGCTGTGGAATGTAGCCCTGGATGGTAGGGAAGAAAGCCTGGAGCAGAATGACTGAGAATGGGAAGGTTTATATCAGCTGAGGTAAAAATATAGCGGCTAGCAGTGCTACAACAGTAGGCACAGCCACACTGCTGTACAGCCGTTATCTGCTCAAAGCCAGGATGCTCTTTATCCCAAACCAGCTCTGTCCTGTTACAGACAACTCCATCCCTCCCCTCTCACAGTCTTCCCAAGCCACAGTCTACTTTCTGTGTCTATAAACATCTTATAAGTCGGATTGCTCAATATCTGTCCTTTCTTAACGGCTTATTTCACTTTGCACAATATCATCAAGGTTCATCCATTCTGTAGCTTGTGTCTGAATTTCCTTCCTAAATCCAAATATTCTGTTTCATATGTGTCTGTGTACACAGTTATATATACATGTGCGCACTTGTGTGCATATGTGTGTATGTGCTGAATATGTGGGTTGTTTCCTCCTTTGGACTGTCTTAAACAATGTTCCTGTGCTCCTGGGTGTACAAACATCTTTTGTACAAATGTCTGGATCCTTGTGATTAATTCTTTTGTATTAAAAACACAGAAGTGGCATTTCTGAGTCTCACAGCAGTTCTATTTTTAGTTTTTGAGTGCCTACCATACTGTTTTTCATTAACAGTCCCATCAGTGGTTCACAAAGGTGCTAGCAATTCCACAACAACTTTTGATTGTTTTTAAAACAGTTTAATTGCAAAGTAGATCAAAGAAAGCACTAGATCCTTAGGGAATGCTCAAAAATGTGTTTAAACAATTCAGTATGGAATAAAATGCTGACTCAAAATAGAGAACAGGATGCTTGATAGCAGAGCCCTGAGCAGAAAGGACTTCATTGAGGACGGAGGTCAGAAAAAGGAGAAGACTTGAACTTTTTTTTTTTTTTTTTTTTGGTTTTTCGAGACGGGGTTTCTCTGTGTAGCTTTGCGCCTTTTCCTGGAACTCACTTGGTAGCCCAGGCTGGCCTCGAACTCACAGAGATCCGCCTGGCTCTGCCTCCCGAGTGCTGGGATTAAAGGCGTGCACCACCACCGCCCGGCGACTTGAACTTTTATACAGGCAACACTTTAGGGGAGATATGACCTGCAGATCAGCAGGAGATGAACTCACAGAAAAGACTTTTAATCCATCCTCTAGCTAACAGAAACAAATTTCATCTTTGGGCGTAGGACCACCAAGGTGATGTGAGATATCTTAGTCACAGAAGAATCATGGACTTTTATTATATTTACTAAGGAGCCTTTTATACCCAATTATCATGAGCCAAACAAGGATGTGTAATTGGCCAAAACCCAAGTAAACTGGGTATACATTTCCCCCAACTACTGCAGACAGACAGATACAGAACACCCCCGGGGAATACTGGGACTGTAAGGAGCACATCAAAGTGACTTGTCACTGCATTCTTGACATTTCAACAGCAAGACCCCGCTGCAGGTTCAGGCAATCCATGAACATAAGCATCAAGACTCTATCCTTACCTGGAATCTCACACACCAGCAGTCCCATGGAGCTGCCAATAGGAGCTGGGGCCCCAAAGACAGTGTGGAACAGGAAGAAGACAGGTGAGCAGTGGTGCCATCAGTAGCCCCTCCCTACTGCTATTGTTCCTAAGGCAGTGGGAAGGGGTTTGGCTGTAAGGGAAGTGTGCAGGGGAAGCAGGGGAGGTTCAGAGTATGGAAAGAGAAGGATTGTGAGATAATAGTCCATACAAGGGAGTGTCAGCCCACAAATAATAGTTGTTAGTCAAGCCGTGCGCTGGTGGGGTCCAGCAGCGTGGTATGTATGACAAGCTAGATCTAATGATAGTGGGCACTCTTCTCCATAAGTGCAGGACTGAGTGTGAGGGAACTGAGCTACCAAGGGAGACGTAGACACTAAAAAGGAGGTGAATTGCCTTGAAGTTCCTCTTAGAGTTGACAAACATCCTTGGTGGGTAATACAGACCAGTAAGCAGCAAAAACAAGAGAGTAATAATGGAAAGAAATTCTTATTAAGAGTGCTGTAAACTTTCTTCTCAAATAGGAACTCAAAGCACCTCCCCAGGAAGTGGCTTTTCTTACTTGTTGCCCTTTTGTCATTTATACCAATGCATAATTCATATAAAGTCCAGCTTTATCAGGCTTACACACGGTCCCCAATTCCATGGTGCAAAAGTGATGTGCGTCCAATTTAAGCCACACTTCAAAGGCTACATTTGACCTTTCCCAAGGCTAGTGGTACACAATGGGGCACTTTCTCATGATTCAGAGCATTGTCAGCTCCAGGCTGCCTCTAGGTCACAAAGGACCCCACAGATGCTGCAATGTACTGTGCAGCTGAGCTGCAGGGTTTGATAGCTCCTGTGCATTTTGTTATTTGGGTCACATAGTGGGTTTCACATATGAAAACTATCAAATGTGGAAGGGCATCTATACAAATAATATATAAACCCGAATGCTTCTTGACATTTGAAACTAGATACATCTGTGTGCCCAGTATCCTTCTTTTTATAAATAGAATCACTAGTATACAGTCCCCAAGCTGAGATGGTGAAGGCATTGGGCATCTTTGATAATTCCTTCGCTTCTCACCCCTATAGCCAGTCATTGATCAAAACACCAATCGCTGTCCCATGTCCTGTTCCCAAGTTGTCTTTATTTTTAATTATCTAGCCACATTTCCATCCTATTGTATTTTCCTCAAGGACTGTTAATGGCATTGATTAATGCAAGTAAAACATAGTTAGTGCTTTGTCACATGAAAAATGTTTACATATATTAGAATTTATTGTTACTGTAATCTGTATTAATTACTCTTTGATCTCAGTCATCATCATCCTTTCCCTAGACCAGTTCCATCCTGTACCCTAGCTTCCTCCCAAGCTTCCACACAAAGGCTAATAATGTCATCAGCTAGCGTGGGAAACCAAGAGTAGGGATTTCTCCATTTTTTTGTAAACTGCTTGCCTGATGTTTCATACAATGTTTTTAAAAGGAGTCTTATTTATGATTTTCTTGTTCCATTACTATAAAACTTCATGAAATTTACTACTTAGGAGTGTGGTATTTGGAGTAACATGAATCTATTCCCAAGCCACAGTCACTCAAATCCAACTTCAGAACAAACCCTCTTGTTCTCTTTCAAGTAAGAAGTGTGCTTTGGTGTTGATAGCCACATCCTTTGGGATAGAGGCCTCCAAAACCACATAAGCAGGACAGTGTGAGTCTCAGCTAAGAGGGACCTACAGAAACCTAAGTACACAGCTGCCAGTGGAGTGCACCAGCTCTGGTATACTTCTCACTCAGCCACAAGCTAGCCATGCTGAGAATGTCCACCGGCTTTGTCAGGTCATAACCATGAAGGTTATTATGTGGTGTCTGCCACCCTAGAAACAGACACATCTCTCCAGGTAAGTACTAGGGAAGATACAGTGTTACCAGCTGTTGTACCTGCAATGTTCAGAGGTGGCTATCTTCTAAGCAGAGAAACACTGTTTCAACCCGAATGCCTTACTAGTCAAAGGAGTGTGAGCTCTGCATTTGGGGGTGGTGGCAGACCTGTGTGTGCCATCACAAGACACAAGCAAAGCTCTGTGAAATAACTGTGAGCAAACAGACCCAACACATTTGCAATTCATCAGCCAACTTTGTGCAATTTAAAAATAATTAAGGTCATGTGTTTACTGGATTAGTTAAAATCCTACTTAGGAAAAAATCATAGACTATGATTTGAACATTTTTGTACTGCATAAAACAACATCACATTTGTTCAGGACGTGTTCTCATTGAAGGTATTTTCCAAATAAGACTTAATCTGTTCCAGACCCAAAGCTGATCATCACTGATCCTTTTTCTTCATCTAAAAAAGAGAGAAATAGTGATAGATGTAATTAGAACTTAACCCATATGTAGTTTAATATATCTCTACTATCTATTGATAATTTCAGTTACCAGCCTGTGGTTGATGTTACAGTGTTCTTCTGTAAATTGTCTGCATTTGGGGAAGTATTCTTTCCTGATTCCAGTTACCCACGTGTATTGCAGATAAACACAAGAAAACAAATCTGATATGAAGCCCAGACCCTGGGCTTTTTTAGTGCCTGAATATGTATAAATGCTCTGCTCAGGTAGTCACTGATGAAAATACTAATCACTATCCTGTGTCCTTCTGTTGACATTATCCAAAAGGAGGATAGCACGTCTCTTCCCCAGACTCCCCAAGGCCCTGCTTTGCTTAAATCCCAGTAGATTCCCTTGTTTCTTCCAGGCTTTCCACGGGTTTGTGGTTCAGATTGGCAGGCACAGCCCACCCACACTGCAGCACCGCAGGTAACAGCACGAGGGGCCTCCCCGAGTCTGTGCAGGAGGCTGAGCAGCAGACACTTCTCCAGAAGGTACCCACCAACTACTAGTCCCATCTGGTCACAGTCCCCTCTCTCTCCTGATAGTGCTCCTCTAAACTGCAGAGTCTATTGCCTTGGAAACAATTACCTGCCCTGGCCTCTTGCCACCTCTTAGGACCTTCCTGGACACCCAGCAAGGCTGTTTGCTCACCCTTTCAGGTAACTTCCTTTGCCCTTTCTTCCCAGTATGGCTGAGCACAACATTTTTAGGTCCTACCTCACATTTCAGAAACTCATTTTCCAACTCCCGCTGGCCCTGTCTGTAGGGATCCAAATATGCAACCATGAAAAAAAAATTTCCATTCTAAAAAGGATGGGAAAAAATATTGTTTGGATATTTTTAGGCATGCAACTTTATCCATATACTAGGTTCCAGTTACATGCAGTGAGAGAAAATGAACCCAGTCACTCCAAAAAAAAACCCTGGCACCAGCTAGAAAGCATCTCTCAGCGGTGACCACAGAGGTCGGGACTATTAGAGAGAAATGGTTCTGTCCACTCCTTATACTCTGCTGGTAGGTATGTGCCTGATGACATCTAGTAATATGGGGCAGTATCATTGTGTCCTGGAGTCATCAGGCCCAAGCATGGTCCTAACAGCTCAAATCAACATGGCCAAAACTTTTTTTCTGATCATTTTCATGTTGGGCTCTGGATCTTCTAGAAACTTCTGGATTGAACTCAGACCCTCTCCCCAGAATACCCGATGCCAAGTCCATGTGGAACACACACTGCAGAGGTACAAGGTGGCTCCCATTCAAATGGCTTCTCCAAGCTTCTTCTCTGAAGCAATGGCTTGTCCATATGTGTTCATATTCCAGCCCATGTGAGGTTCTGGCATGGACTACAACTTCCCTGCCAAAGCATCAAAGCATCTCACACAGTGAGCCATTTAAACATAAAGAATCTCCTCATACTAAGATGGATTTTAACAGTGCTTAATACCTACATAGCACCCAGGGAGAGGTGAGCCCTCTAATTCACTTTACCAGAGTTCCTGCAAAGATACTTTCCAGGTCTTCTATCAAGGTATATTTGTAAGATATAGACCATACCCTCTCTCTGTCAATTTATCATCCCACAAGTCTACAAGATGTTTGGTATACTCATAGGGACCCCTCCACAGGTCACTCCTCAAGCTCTTGTACATATCATCATTAGATTTCATTGTAAGCATGGCCATCATGGCCACTGAACAGGTTTTAAATTCCACTTGCAGATGTAAAATCTCCCCAAGGTCCCTTCTGGCTTTGGCCAGTCCTCCATATGGCTTTAAACCTCTTACATTCTAACATTCTATAGAAAGCCCTCATCCCACCATGCCGTGTTCTATCTGACTTTCAGTGCTGATTTAGTATAAACACCACCATGTCATTCATCCACATCTATTGGCCTGGGGAAAGTCAAGTTCTGCAAACAGCTGTAGCACACTACAGAGACCACCCGTCAATGACGATGGTCACTGCTATGTGAACTCCACTATAATCATGCTTCCTGAAGTCATAGGCAGCCTTCCATGCCAGGGCTTCCCAGGAAACCTCAGCATTCCTCAGCCTGAAATTTACCTCTTTTCCTATTTGGACATTATAAACTTTCACCTTCCTTCTTCTTATGGCATTGTGGTGAGCACACCATGACAAAAACATGGGTAGGTACTCGTGTATCTTTCCATAATGTAACAATTTATTTAGTAAGAATAGATCCTTGTAGGTTTTGAGGAATAGTCCTGGAGTCCTTGTTATGGAGCTATTAACAAATACAGATTCTTTCTTTCTGATCTTGGTTATATTAAGTCTCAGATCACATACAACACACCACACAATAACTCTGAGAGAGAGAGAGAGAGAGAGAGAGAGAGAGAGAGAGAGAGAGAGAGAGAGAGAGAGAGGAGAAAATATGGCTGAAAGGGGGTTAAGGAGGCTGCAACAGGTTTAAGGAGTCTGAAGGGATCGTACTAGAGAGCTACAAGGGTTAAGGAACTGAATTGCAAGACTGACTGCAGGTCTCAGAGTTAACAGGATCTGCAGCTAAGTTGAGCTACAAAAGTGAGGTGTGGGATTATGCCAGCCATAGAGGCAGGTATAGTACTATAGAACTTTAAAGAAAAGATACACTGTCAGGCCAAAAGGACAAATAGATGAATATGCTGTTGGCAATTTGAGTAGACTGTGTCAACTGAAGGGACCAAACTGAGCTGAAGCCCAGGAGAGAGTCAGGAGTTACCTGCCAGTTGGTTCCTTGATACACACACTGGGCGGTTCAATGCCAGTTCTGTGGATGCTAGCCCCATCCCAATTTTCTAACAGCTATGTCGTCTTCTTTATGAGGCCCCAGATGAGTTTGCACCCTTCCTTGGTCTGATGTATTTGATAATTCTCAAGTCTTGTTTCTGATAGGGATTTAATATGCCCAAGGGCTCGTGACATGCCAGTTGACTCTGGCAAATTTATAAAGTGGTAGTTTTTATTATTAGAAGTAAGTTATTTACCAGTCAGTGCCTGGTGAATGATGCTGGACCAACAGTGGTGCCAACACAAACAACTAGGAGCAGAGCCATCCTGCTGTCTACATTTGTACTCAAAATTAAGCCAAAAACTGTAGACAAAATCACCCAGGGCAACACACATCCTGAAAGCCACTGTTTCACACAATAGGACACCACTTAGAGCAGGGTACAGCCTGATCTGGACGGGCACTTTCCCTGTCTCCTTTCTGTAGTACCTTCTTATCTTTAGAAAACTCGTTTTCAAATGCTGTTATGGAAGCTCAGTGGGAGTTACAGAAAATACAGGAAATTGTAAGCAGCCATTACTTTAAAAACAAAATATTTGGAGCTGGCTCTACATTTATCTAAGAATAAAATCCTTGCTGTCATGATGAGTGAAGATGCCCAGGCAGGGAAGGTGGATGTGTGAATTTCCTCTACGTTTTTAGAGTAGACATGAGTTGATTGAGGAGAGGAGGACACTGACTTCACTCCCAGGCTTCCTCCTGTCCTGGTAAGTCAGTCACTGATCTGTAAGCCTAAAGAAGGTCTTCTTAATTAAAAACATACACACAGAAAGAGACATACAGAGAAAGAAAGACAGAGACAGGAGAGAGATTGTTTTCCAATCATGTGTCCTTGGTACCAAAAAAATCAAACAATCTAAATAAAAAGAAAATCCTTTCTAAAATATCATCTTCTTCCTACTCCTTTATAAATTTATCATTAAACAGTAAGCTGGTTTCAACTTCAAAGACTGATTTTATACCTTATATCTCTTGCTCATTCACTATAATATATCCTTATAATGACCCAACTCCTAAAATGTCTTTCATTCATTCATTCACTTATTTTACCCATCTAGGTTTTTTTAAAGATTTATTTATTTATTATGTATACAGTATTTCGCCTGCATGTATGTCTGCAAGCCAGAAGAGGGCACCAGATCTCATTACAGATGGTTGTGAGCCACCATGTGGGTGCTGGGAATTGAACACAGGACCTCTGGAAGAGCAGCCAGTGCTCTTAACCTCTGAGCCATCTCTCCAGCCTCTATTTTACCCATCTTATACTCATTCACCACCCTATATGTCTATATTATTCATGTGCCTATCTATGTATTCATCCACCAATTCATTTATTCACATATCAATCCATTTCCCCACCTACCCATCCATCATCTATCACATGTGTATCCATCCACCCATCCACCCACCCACCCAGTCATGTATTGTGTCTACCCATATATTCATATGTCCATCCATCCACTCATCCATCTATTGCCATATCCTTTCTTTCACTCATTCAACTATCCACATGTCCATCAATCCATCCATTATCCACTCACATACCCATCCATCTATCCATAGCCAGAATTCTCCAGCTTCCTCCATATTTCTCCGTCCTTTCTATTATTTCACACATTTCCTATCATGTCAAATAATCAGATAATCCCTCCCTGCTCCCACCGATTCACTTTCCATAATTCTAAGTGGAGTGCATCACACCCACAGAAAGTATGTGCTTATCTGTTCTGATTGAAATATAACTTCTACAAAGACATAGAGTATGCCTTATACACTTCCCAAGCACAAACCTCAGCCCTAAAGTGGTGTGTAGTAATTATTTCTTGAATCTAAGAAGAAATATTAGTCATTTATTTTGATGAATCGATGTAAGAAATTGCAACTGAGTTGAATTCTAAATAAAAGTTTACCTACATACATTACATATGTTCTTTTTCCCTTTCTTACTGTCACAGTAGTACATCCAGGTCTACTTACAAAGAGATCATGGATCATTTCAAACTGTAATTTGGTCTAGACAACATGGACTATCTAATTTTGGGGTCTGTGCTTTCTTTAAATCCCTGAATTAATCCACTTGATGATTCCACCCTCCTCCAAATTACTCTAATTCAACAGAACCAAATGTCCTCTTGCTTCCCTCAGAGAAGGAGCATGCTTACAAGCCAGGAGATGTTTAGTAATAGTCAAATTACTCTACAAATTATTCAATCTCACTTATTAACCTTCCTTGTTCAGATTAGAAAGATGTCCTTGGTGAGAAGCTCTGTGTTCTGGTGTGTGGTTCCAGAACTTTTTCTAACAGCTAATAATTCTGAGTCTAGCTGAAGTAAAGAATGTAGGAATGCAGCATGTCTTTTACAACCCCAAGATGTCCCTTTTTTCCCCTAGAGCAACTGTGGTTTTCTTTCTATGACTATTATCTTGAAGCATATGAAGAATCTAGCTGAGCAATGTATTATCACACCCACTGATGTGTATGATCACAGCCTTCCTGTCCTGTGAGGATTTGGTTTGAAATCCCCACACCTGGCTTACAGCCTCCATGTCTGCTGGGAAGAACAGCAAACTAGACTTCTGATCTTCTGTCCATCATAGTCCTGCTTGCATTTTCTAGAGCTCAAGGACCTGGGAACATCCCATTTCCTGTTGTCTCACATCAGGAGATCTGCTTCCCACAGTGTTGGGAAATTCACCCCTTAACACTTTACCCCTAGCAACCTCTTGCAGCACAGATAGTCATCATCCTCCCAGGAGTGAAACCCAAAGCTTCCTCTCTGCTCTCACCAAGGGTAGAAGAGCCAAAGAAGGGAAGGATGCTGCCAGGCCCCATTCAAAGGGAGCAACCATTTTGAGCAAGTCTGTCATTTGGAGAATCAGAGACCTGGAAGAAGCATGAGTGTAATTTGTCATCACACCACTCAATAAGCACATTAACCCAGAGACAGATGCGAATTCACTTTCCTGCCTATGGATGTTAGAAGGCATAGGCTTATGCAGAGGGGGACACATATTGGGATGGGAGAGGAGAGCAGTACCAGAGTTTGTAGGGGGGAGACAGAAGCTCCTAGACAGCCTTCAGAAATGTCTTGATGAATGCTTCCCTGCGAGTGTCCTCCAGGGCTTTTATTCTTGTTAACATTGGCAAGCCATATGGCATCTTTCAGTCCCCATGCTCTTAGAAAGGTTGTAGAGGCAGCAAAGCATTTTCCCACCCATGGTGATCCTCACCTGCAGCTCAAGGCAGCCTGAGGTGCAGGTCTGGGGCACTGGTAAGGATCTGATCTGGACATCAAGAAGTGCTGTTCTAAGGCTCTCAATCACAGAAAATTAATTGAATGCTGTGTGAAAATGTGGCTCCATTAGTTTTTACAACCAACCAGGCAAGTTCTTGATATTATTTGTCACTGTAAAAAAAACTACGATGTCTTATGTTCTTTCTTTCTAAGAGTGGCACATTTATTTTTTTTACAAATCTCCCAAAGCACTCTAATTCTCAGGTTGTCTTTAAACCAATAAATGGATTCTACATTCTAGAACATTCCTGCAGTTGTTTTTCCTTAACTCACCAAGTATGTGTCTTAATGCCCAATATAAAATTGAGTTTAAATCAGGCAAAGAGAGGTGGTACAATGACTATAATCCCCAAACTCAAGAGGCACTCAAAACAGGAGGATTTCCAGTTTAAGGCAAGTCTGAGTGACAGAGTAAAAACTTGTGTTTTAAAGCTGGGCTGAGTTCATCAGAAACATTAGCAAATCAGATGAGTACATGCTGTCTCAGATTGGTTGACAAGTCACACCCCCTCCCTTCCTTTGCAACAATCTCAGTTCACTAAAGTAAGAACATTATTGCAATCTTCTCTGTCTCTTAGGTCAAGGATATGGTGTTCACGTTTGGACTCTCTTCTTCAGGATTACTCTGTAAACAGGTGAATTGTACCAGAACTTCAATTAACAAGTGCAAAGAGTTCAGACTACGGTTCACTTCTCCTAATGGCTCCTGGGCCTGATGACACTCTTGATTCTATGGGAGCATGATACGGTGTGACACATGGTTTAGAACTACTTGAAAACTCCTGAGAGAAACAAAGGACCTTTCAACATTCCCACTCCACAGAGCAACTGTGGAAGACACACACAGTACTTGAGAGTCTGACGTCAAAGCAGAGCAGTCAGGTAAGGACTGTGATTAGCTTTACCTCTACAAAAACAGCAATTTACTGCTTGTCCTTAATTGAGCAGTCAGTGCCAGCTGGCTTCCTGTGTTTCAGCTACCGGGGAGGAGGGAGGGGATGTCTCCAAACTGATTCTGGAAGAGCTGCACATAGTCCCTGGCAAGGGATGATCTGGTTTCCTGGCTTAGCAGTTGGTGTACACAGCTAGAAGTGGGAGCATACTAGGCATTTCATAAAGAAACTAACACCCACACTAGAGTGTAGCTGAAGTCACATTTTCTTAGAAACTGGGATGGGGAAGTTTTGTACCCCTCCTCCGTTCACTCTGCCTTCAGCAGTACCAGTTAAGGAGCACTGGGACCAACCCATTCTCAATCCTAGTGCTCAGGAAAGTCCCTGCTGTCCATGTAGTCAGAGCTTCTCATGGGCATGATGGGCCCAAAGCAGATCATGGCCTTAATAATATAAAGAATCATATTTCCAATCATATTCATTCAATCTCTTTATTCGTAGGAGAGAACCAAGAAAATGAGAACCTACAAAATGAACTCTGCAATGACATATGAATTTGACATTAATTTCCTTCTTTGGTCTACTTTGTCTCTGTGAAGATTTTATATCCTTTAGAGCAGCAGTTCTCAACCTGTGGGTCATGACCCTTTTGGGGGGTCAAAAGACCCTTTCACAGGGGTCACTTAAGACCATCAGAAAACACAGATATTTACATTATAATTCATAAGAGTTGCAAAATTACAATTAGGAAGTAGCAATGAAAATAATTTTGCGGTTGGGGGTCACTACAACATGAGGAACTGTATTAAAAGGTCACAGCATTAGGAAGGTTGAGAACCACTGCTCTAGAGCAATATGGCTAAAATTTCTAAACGTCAGAGGAACCTAACACTATTCTGAGAAGATGACTTTGGGTGGGTATAGAGTATACCTGGTATGAAATATCCTGAATCCCTAGATGAGACCCACTGTGCAGATTTAGCTCTCAGACAGGTACTTGCCTATAGAATATGCCTTTAGACATTAGAAGGGATAGGCAGCCATATCACAGACGCTGTGAAAACAGGTGTGTATTTGGCCATGAGCCTGACACAGCATAAAAATATGGCTAGGTCTATTTAATTGATCAGATTGTAATTATTGGTCACATGAATGAAAAGTACAAATCCATAAACAGAGACTCTACCCTGGACATAATATGATGTTCACAGTCTGAGATAAACAAAACAATACATTCTAGAGCTCCCACAGACTAAGGCTCCCACTTTACATTTGGACTACAGAAACTGTCATGACTAGATGTTGAGGTTTTAGAGGGTGTGGGAGAGCCATTGTCTATTTATTTAATTTCTGTCAACTAATGTCTTTTCTGTACATATGTCTTTGGTTTATTCTGGCTTGTATAATTTAGCAAATTGCCTACTGACCTAAGTTTAAGTTTGAACAAAACCAAATGATTCTTTGAATTCTACCAGGTAAGTTAATTGATTTTGAATGCAATATATTACTCAATTTTTAAGCCTAGGAAGCTTTAAGATGATTCTCAAATGAGCTGGAAGACTACAACTACCTTCAACACCTCCCCTAAAAGGAACACTATATGTAGCTACAGTACAATCTTTAACCCAGAATGAAATACCAAGATAATTCTAAAAACCTACTTTGTTCTGGTTTCCCTAAGTTCTCCAGTCTGTGTCTGTTTTCTATCCCAGGATGTAATGCTGTGGTGTTGGCATCACAAATCCTTAGACTCCATGGCTTAAAGATATTCTTCTCTTGAAACAATCATAACCAAGTTTGTAAATGAACACGCACATACACACATACATACCACACAAGACCCAGATATGAAAAGTCAAATACTTCACCATCTTTCTCATATATAGAACCTAAATATGTTTTATGGAAGTGAGAAATAGAAGCTGGTACCATGGCAGGAGTATGAACTAAGGAGATTATGGTCTAAGAGTGCAAAGGTTCATGTTTAAGACAAGTAAGTTCTTAAGACCTAGGGTGCAGCACGGTATCCACGATGCATTCTTTCCTGGAAGTTGGTTGAAGGAGATCTTAAGAGATTTCATCACAAAATCCTAGAATTTGAGTAGAGTTTATGAGAACAGAATGTGAGGAGACAATATGTCTTGGATAGTTGTCAACTTGACACAAGCTAAAGTCATATGAGAGGAGGGAACCCCGACTAAGAAAATGCCTCCATAAAATTAGGTTTGTAGGCAAGCCTGCAGCAGGACCCCTCCAGGGCCTCTGCATCAGCTCCCGCTTCCAGGTTCCAGCCCCACTTGAGGGGGGTCCTAACTTCCTTTGGTGATTCATTATGATGTCCAAGTGTAAGCCAAATAAACCCTTTCCTCCCCAAGTTGCTTTTTGGTCATGGTGTTTCATCACAGCAGTGTTAACTCTAACTAGAACAGAATTTGGTGCCAGGAATAGTGGAGTATTGCTATAACAGACCTGACCATGTTTTGGGGGGAGATTGTGGAAGAGCTTTAGAACTTTCAGCCAGAAGAGCCATTGAGTGCTGAGGGCTAAGTGAGCTGTTTTGTTGGAACTTTGAAGATAAGAATGTTGAGACCAGAGAAGATGATGGAGACTTGGCTTGTGAAGTTTCAGAGGGAAGCAAAGACTCTAATGAGCTATTTATGTGAAGAATCTGTGGTGTCTCGTCAGCTGGAGCTGAAGAATCAGCTGTGATTAACAAGAGAACAGAACCACTAAAGAAAAACCTTTGCTTTACTGAGACAATTGATGTTGTTCGGTTGGAACTTAGAAATTAGCAGTGATTAAGAAGAGATCACCATTATTTAGCTAAAATCCTTCTGGGAAGTGTTTCCTGAGAGAAACGTAGAAGCTGTGTTTAGAGGTGGCCAAGGCTGTACCTCGTGTTGGCAGCTGAACTTCATAGTGTAAGAGTCACCCAGGTGGTACTGGTTGTGAAGGCACGAAGCGTTCATGGAGAGCAGCTGAGGTTTGGCACTGTGAGAGGCCATTGGTGAAGGTGCAGCCTCAGTGGCAGTTGAAGGCCCAAGACTGAAGGGATCATGCAAAGAAATTGAGGCTTGGCACTATGAAAAGAGCCTATGAGAGGCTTTTGGTGAAAGTACAGACTAGTTTCAGCAGAAGACCCCAGCATTTTGAAGATGCCGGTACCATGGGATGACCACCAAGAACAGCAGCAGCAGTGGAGTAGCTCCATTTGAACTTAGAAGACATGTTGTGTGTGCCGCAGAGGGCAGAGATGGAGAAGTGACCCAACCCCTTTGAAGGAGACCATAAAATCGTGAGTCAATCCCACATATTGCATATTTTGTTATTCACACTGTAGGAGTTTGGTTTTTCTTCAATCTAATTCTGACTGTGCCCTGGTTCTTCCCTCTTAAAGTAAGAAAGTATTCGACTTTATTGTTTTTTAGGAGCTAATAGTTGAGGGATTTTGAACTTTTAAAAGAGATTTTGGATTTTTAATGAGACTGAAGTGTGTGTGTGTGTGTGTGTGTGTGTGTGTGTGTGTGTGTGTGTGTGTGTGTGTTTCAAGACAGGGTTTCTCTGTGGAGTTTTGGTGCCTGTCCTAGATCTCACTCTGTAGACCAGGCTGGCCTCAAAATCACAGAGATCTGCCTATCTCTGCCTCCCAAATGCTGGGATTAAAGGCATGCTGAATATTTTAAAGGGACTGGATTTTTAATGTGTTTGGATTTGTAAAGACTGTGGGACTTTTAAAGCTACTTATGTTTTTTTGTGAGATCTTGGGGATGAATGTGAAAGGAAAGTTTGTGGCTTAATGGTGATATGTTTGTGTGTCAAGCTGAAAAGAGGTCAGTTGTCCTGGATAGTTTATATCAACTAGACACAAGCTAAAGTCATCTCAGTGGAGGAGAACTCAATTAAGAAAATGCCTCCATAAGATCATGTTGTAGGCAAGCCTGTAAAACATTTTCTTAGTGATTGATGGGAAAGGTCCAGCCCATTATGGGTGGTGCCATCCCTGAGCTGTTGGTCCTGGGTTCTATAATAAAGCAGGCTGACCAAGCCATGATGAGCAAACCTGTAAACAGCACCCTTTCATGGCCTCTGCATCAGCTCCTGCCTCCAAGTTCTCACAATGTTTCCTGCTCTGACTTCCTTCAGTGGTGGACTACAGTGTGGAAGTGTAAGCCAAATAAACCCTTTCTCTCTAAGTTGCCATGGTCATGGCGTTTCACCACAGCAATCGTGACCCTAACTGAGACACAGTGTGAGAAGGGAATTGGGGAAAGATGCAGAGAGAGGGGTGAGAAGTAAGGCTAAGGGGAGGGTATGAGAAGATGTGGAGACAGGCTGCGAGGAAAGGGTGAATGGAAAGAATGCGAGGGAAGAATCTGAGAAAAAATACAGAGAGGACACGAGGAAAGGATAAGAAAAGGGTGTGAGAAGAGGTCATGAGGGGATATGAAGAGAAGGTGAGGAGAGGTAAAAAGAGGAAGTCATGAGGTGATGGCTGTCTTAAGCAAAGCCCATCATTCTGTCGTTCTTTGCTTTGTACACTAAAGTACTAACTGGTGTCCACATGTGGATGTAACTTACTCATCACTATAGCTTAATAGAGATACAAGGGGAAATTGCAGCCTATAGTTCAGAGGAAAAGTTATAGTTTTCTAGCATTCACTCTGCTGCCTTCATGGGGGTCTCTCTAAGGCAAATCATCATGTTCTTAGGCATTCTCTGTTGGCCTCCAGGTAACACTGAAGTGTATTTACATATGTGTGACCAGAACTTTTCTTGGGGAGACACAACACACAGGTCTACTCACCCCAGATAGGGAACCAATGACAGACCAAAGTATGGCTGCAACCAAAATCCAACCTGATAAACCAACCATTTTTATTGGGGTGAGGAGTTACTTAGAGGAACAGAAATGACTCAAAGACAGCCTCATCACCAAAGCTCATCCCAGCATGGGTGACAGCTCATAAAGCTGGGAAGCTGGAGCACCCTACGCAGCCTGCAGGCAGCTCAAACCAGGATGCCGTTTCCAGGTGCCACAGTTGATCTAGACCTGTTCCAGGCAGCTGGGCTGGTCTCAGAGTCGTCTTTGCATCTTGGCTTCTATTGTTCAGAGCTTTTATTGTTTACTCTGGCAGGGAGGAACCCAGAATCTTTCCCATTTCAGAGATGGTGGATTTGGGGATGTTGCTGGTGAGCTTCGAATGCATTCTGAATGAGACTTTTTATTCACCCTTACAAACGAGGATGTAGTTTATTCGCTTTTCAGGAAGAAGGACCCTGGTACCTCAGGGATATACAATAAGGTTTCCAGGTTGCCATTGCCATTGCCACTGGGGACCAGCATAGCACACAATTCAGCTGATGTTGGGTGATTCCTATCTTCTCTTTTATGTGGTACTTTTTATTAATTTTATGTATTGTTTTAAAATTTCTCATATGTATTACATATCAAAGTACCCCATTATCCTCTCATTTCCTTACCACTACCCTCCACTAAATCTCTTCTTCCAAGGTCTGCCTCCTACTTTAATGTCCTGTGTACATGTGTGTGTACACGGGCGTGTGTGTGTGTGTGTGTGTGTGTGTGTGTGTGTGTGTGTGTGTCTGTGTCCGTCCATCCGTCTGTCCGTCCATCTGTCCATCCATCTAGTTGTATCAGTTCAGAAAAGTGCAAGTGTTAAAGGGGTTGGTTTTTAATAAGTTTCTTCTTTCTCTGAATATCACACTTCTTTCTAAGTCAGGTGGACAGAGTGTCCCCTGTGATATGGCACCTTCTTTCTGACCAGCCAGGACACGTGGGAACTTGGCAGGAATGCAATGCTAAGCAAACATAGAATCGAGCCACTCCCATCAGAAGCTTGAGTGGGTACCCAAGCACAGAGTCCATTTATATGGTAGGTGACCAAGTCCCAGAAAACTAATCAAGATTCACATTTCAGAAGTTAAGACCACAAAGAACGCACCCAACTGTGCACACCCTACTTCCTCGGCTGAGAGAAGGAAAATGGTCAGGTTGTAAAACTTTTTATTTTCCATTTTCTAAGAGAAATCTATCATGAAAGGTGTAAAGTTGTCTATGGGAGGCCATTATTGTGCTGTGTGGCAAACAGAGCTTTTCCTAGCAAAGCCTGGCAGCGCCCTGTTCCCATGACTTCAGCTCAGGTGTGCTGGGTCACTTATAGACCCTTATGCACTATGATATGCACTATGATGTGTTCTCCCTGGGATGTCCTGCTTAGCAAAGTCAGGGGTTCAAAACCAGCTGTGTCTAAGAGTAGGAAAATAAAGACTTAGAAAGTGGAGCATGACCAATTTAGGATCTTCTGTTTCTTCTGAAATCACTTGATTATAGTCCTCATTCCATAAGACATACAGCAGGTGCAAGGATTTATCTTTGTAAGTGCTAAATGCTTAATGTCAGATGTTTGCTCCATATAGGTGTGTTTGAATAGACAAATTTCCAATTCTCTAGTCTCACATTTCTGATGAACAGAGGACCAGCTCTGATAAGCACCCCAGGCTGTGTATACATCTGATGGTTGAGTGTCTTTACTAAGGAGTGGCAGCCTTGGACTTGGGAGGGCCCACCTGAGGAGAGGCCTGGGTATTTATAGTAGATCCCACAGTGTACTGCTGAATACCTGATTATCTCTTCCCCACTTCAGCTCCAGAATGAGAGCACTTAAAGCCATGGCAGTCACACTGGTGGTAATGGGAACTGGAATTTTCTTCCCTTTCATCTTGAGACGCAGAGAAGCCTTGTGGGGTAAGTAACAAATAATATGTGATCTTTTCGTCTTGTAAAGTTGTTTTTCACACTCAACAAACTGAACATGTTACGGCAGTTGTTGAGAACCAGTTAAGACCCTTTTGTGCTTTTCAAAGAGAATAATGTAATTCTTCAGTTTAGAAGGATGAAATTGTAATTCCTCCTTTAAAAGAACTGATTTTTCTTTCATGACTGCAGAATAAATCATTTCCGTTTTACCTGTACATCTATCTGGAAGAAAAGTTCTGAGTATTTTTGTTCCTTTGTTATAAAACCATCTTTCGTTAAATGTCTTTAGTATAGTTTCTGGAATTCATCAGTTGTATGGAAAATTACAGTAAGAAAGCTACTGAGATGTCATGGTTAACATAATCACTCTTTGCTATAAAGAAGGAAAAGGAAGGAAGGAAAGGAGGGGATAGGGAAGGGAAGAAGAGAGGGACATGGGGTAGGGAGGGAGCAAGCTTCCTGGTGGCAGAATGCTGGAGGGGCACTTGCTGCCCTCCATCTCTCAGACACAGCCCAGCCCTTGGGCCTCAGCACACTCATCCATACCCGAACCTGCTTCCTGCTAGGAGCCATGTTCTGCCTGTTTTTGTTTTTGTTTTTGTTTTTGTTTTTGTTTTTCCTGAATGTCTGGACATCATGGCTGTGTTGAAGTCACAAGCTGCCTTTGCAAGCTCAGTCAGGAGTTCCCGAAGAAAGCCTCCCTTCTTCCCTTCTTCCCCTCCTCCCCTCCTCCCTTCTTCCCCTCCTCCCCTCTTCCCTTCTCCCTTCCTTCTGTGTGTTCCCACTGGTTACACTGGGACCTGCAAGGCACTCCTTCTGATGGACACGCCATTCCCCTTCCAAGTCTGGGAACTGACCATCACAGGCATTTCTGCTCAGCCTTAACTTAGGAAGTGTGCTGCCATTGACAACCAGAGGAAACAAAAGAGGTAGCCATTTTAAATCCTACCCCTCCACACCAACCCTTCTAACATCTGGAACATAACAGGTGTTCAGCACACAGACAGAGAGTAAACCACTTCATCCTTTTGTTTAATCGTTATCAAGGCCCTAGAGAAATAAAACAAGACTGAAAAGGCAGAGGTCAGGAGGCTAGTCAAGAGCACGCTGTTGCACCCACGAGCTGTTCATAAAAACATCTGCACAGCATGGCTTTAAATTTTTAGAAATTGTGTTATTTTCAAAAATCAGGATGTGGGTTACCTATAACTCTGCTCACAGATTTTTTTGTTTTGTTTCTCGAGACAGGGTTTCAGTATGTAGCCCCCATCAGCCTGGAACTCGCTATGTAGAACACACAGAGATCTCCCTGCCTCTACCTCTGCCTCCAGAATGCTGGGATGAAAGGCATGATTTATAAATCTGTAAAATATTTAACTCTCTTGTTTACATTTTTAATAATATATGATAATGTAGAAAACAATTTTTACAATGATAGTGCACTTTGGAATGTATTTTATCATTCATTTTGATATTTTAAAGCAGACTTATTATCCATCTGTTCCATAAATTTCTTATTTAGAAAATACGCCAGCAGTGGTGCCATGTCTCGATAGGCAAACACCAAAGAGGATGAAACAAGAGAATCACAAGGTTAAGGCCAGCTTTGGCTATACGTTTGGTCTGGTATAGGTCAGCAGGGCAGCACTTGGCTTGGCATATATGAGGGCCTGGGTTTGGTACTAAATAATAGAAAATCATTAAAATCACTGGTAGTGCTCTTTAAGTTCTTTTGGTGCGGTGGCACACCTGTAATCTCTTCTGAGGCAGGAGGATCAAGAGTTCAAGGCTAGCATCGGATATATAGCAAGTTGAAGTGAGCCCAGCCTGGACTTCATAAGACCCTGTCACAGACAAACACAAAAGCAAGCAAAAAGCGTTTGCTTCACAGTGGTTCAATTTTGCATTTTTTGATGTATGAACATTATTTAGTCAGCTGAAAACAAAACAACAGTCCTTTGAAATAATGCATATTCACTGCTGAAATGTATTTGAAACATAGTTTTCATTTGGTCTATTTCACCACAGCCAAAATTAAATGCATTTGGAAGATGACAATGCAGAGGTGACTTTGTGCATTTGGGTGACATCAATGGCACTTTGGGAAGCAAAGCTATAGGACACACACACATCACTGTGGAGAGCCAGATGGCTCCAAACACAGAGGAAAAGAGCCCTCAACACCTGGAAATTCGATAACAAAGTACTGAAAATGAAAAAAAGGTTTCATTTTCTCCTGAAGTATACCCACGACCATTATAAATCTAAGAAAACTTTGCTCCGAGCATCTCTTGACAATGCTTAGTGGCACATGCTTCCTGAAGACCGGTGTATTCTTCTCTACAGACTGAGACAGGCTTCCAGTGTTGGTGCAAAATTAAGATCTGTGAGAAGTTATCTGCATGGTGAACTCAGCACCTAGTTGTAGCTGTGAAAAAAAATAAGATGCAAATGAGCAGCAGCGTGAGCAAGAAAGCGGCCTGCAAATCCTGAGATTGGGAAGCTAGCCTAGTGGGGGAGTTTGTTTAAAAGGAAAGCCAGTGAGCTCTGTTCCAGTTCACCAGATTTCTGAAAACAGAGACGGTCAAAACAGGATCCGTACGTGGCTCTGAGCAAAAGCCTAGTGATCTGAGTAGCCAAGGGCAGCCCTTAGGAGCCTGGGGCCTCTGTGGCTTTGGAGAGGAAACCTTGGTTTCTTTGCTGTGTTTCACTCCGTTTTGCTTTGTATTAGTGAACATGTTTGGAACTACGTAGCCTGTTTCTTTGTCCTGACACACAGTATCTTCTTGTATAATGACTTCTTGCATTCCAGCTATGAATATGCAAAGGGTGGGATTCTAGAGGCCAGTGTGCCTCCCAGAGCAGATGGCACTTTCAGGAGGTACACGTGGAAAGCCAGATGACAGATGATATCTCCCAGACAGGGAATGAGTCAAGTTATTCTCTAGAATTTGGATTTCTCCTAGAAAAACAGAAGAAGCCAAGTTGAAATTCTCAGGGTCATTGTCCTAGCCTCAACTACAAGTCATGGGTAGCCTGTGCACCTGCTGGGTGGATCTTGAGAGAATGCCACAGGTCATAGAGAAGCACTCTGCCTCCACCTGCTGGCCAGAAAATCTATTTGCAAAGTGTCTCACCCCTCCCTGGGGGGAAGAAAGAAAGGAAGGCTCCAGGTCTCTAGCCAGGCACAGACCAGGAACCCATACCACAAACCCAGCTGCCCTTTTCTGGCCTCTATACACATACACATGGGCACAAATGCCCTTACATGCCTGTGTACATATCCCACCCACCCCCAAACTAGCTACTTAAAACAGGCAACTCATTTTCTTTTCTTTAACAAAATAATGACCTTTGAGTGGCATTCCCCATTTATCTGCCTCCTCACAGCTTGTTCACTAACCACTTGTTCCCTCTTTTCTTCCTCCCTCCATCTCTCCCTCCCTTCCTCTTTCCTTCCCTCTTTTCTTCCTTTCCTGAGAATGCCATTTAGCCAACTTCTCAGCTCTGCTCTGTCAGTTAGCTCTGGCAGCTCTCCTGGGACGTCAGCAAACAGACCAAGGCTTGCTGGCTGCCAGTTTTTTCTCTTGTTTATCCTTCCTTTCTGTCTAATTTATGCGGCCCCAGAAAGTTAACCTGAGATGGGCAGAGGGGAAGATTCTCTCCTCGTTGTAGATAAACTAGACATCTCTGTTTATCCAAAACATAATTAATTTAAAATCTATCCAGTCCCACAGGGATTTTAGAAGATCATAGATGAGAAAGCGTTTCTACAGGAAAAATTTTAATACAAAAAAATCTTTGGTTCAAAGACAAAATTTGAAATAAACCTTTCTTTAAATTTTGGTAAAATATTTTGTAATGTAGCAATTAAGTATAAGCAATGTATGATCAGTTTAATTTAAATTTCATTTTAATAGTGGTAAATAATAGGAAATTCTCTCACTGGCAGCTACTATTCCCCAGAATAGTAAATACATACACAAAAAAAACAATTTTTTTTTTGCTTTATAGTTAATTCTTTTATTCAATCATTTAGGTCTTACACATGACAAGTGCCTACTAAGTCCAACCTCCACTGGATAGAGGCCAGGTACCCAGCTCTCTAAGGTTCACAGTGCACAGGATACACCATGAAGAACGGATCAAGTTCTTCTGCTGCATCCACTCAAAGGTCATTATTTTGTTAAAGAAAAGAAAATGAGTTGCCTGTTTTAAGTAGCTAGTTTGGGGGTGGGTGGGATATGTACACAGGCATGTAAGGGCATTTGTGCCCATGTGTATGTGTATAGAGGCCAGAAAAGGGCATCAGGAGTCCTACCACTCTCTACATTATTACCCTAAGACAGATTCTCTCCCTGAACCTGAAACTAGACTGAAAACCAGCAAGCCTCAGTGATCCTCCTGTCCCTGCTCTGTGCAGCATTTCAGTAAAAGGTACATGAAATCGTGCCAGACTTTTTCATGGATATTGAGATCTGAACTGAGTTCCTAATGCTGTGTAGCAGATGTTCTTCTTAACTAAGCCATTTCTCTAGTACCAGAGGATGATACTTTTTAAAGTATCACACCCAGAGCTTTGAAATATTAAACCTGGTCCTTGTAGATTGTTAGGGTCTTGTATTCCACAGAAAGGAGTCTGAATATTACTCATCAGGGTCTTTGTGTTGTGAGGGGAGGCACAGTCCAGCAGGTCCGTATTTTAAAAGACAGGAAGGAAAGAAAGATGTCTCAGCTGTCACTTTTCCCACTCAGTGATGGGAGTGTAGGGGAGGCCAGTTATGAGGTACAGAACTTCCCAAAAAGGCATTAATGAAATGAAAGGAAAAGAGACACATTTTTAAGCATCTGCAACAGCACTGGACTCCAGACAAACTCTCAGACGCTGTCTTAGCCAGTGTTCTATTGCTGTGAAGAGACACTTTGGCCAAGGCAATGCTTACAAAAAGAAAGCGTTAAATCGGGGAGGGGGGCGCGTACAGTTTCTAGAGGGTTAGTCCAAGATCATCAGGGTGGGAAGCAGACAGGCACTGTCTGAGGGATGAGTACTTTTCCAAGCTAGTAAATTCAGGACCACAGCTGACTCATGAGAATTGGGTATAACAAGGTGGTGGATTTAGAAGTCAGCAGGGAAAATGAGTAGACACTGTGCCCCAAGCTGGTATCTTGGGGACTTGAGATTACAAACTTCTCAGATTCTCCAACAGTTTCCCATCATATTGTTTCTCCTTACATCAAACATCAAAGGTAGATGCTGTCAGGTGCTGAATGCTATAGGCCCTCTCACTGACACACTGTCCGAAATATGCAGTTACTTAGTTTACCTTTTCGCAATCTGTTTCATTTTTATATAAATGTTAATGCTCAAGAACAGCCCAATAATCCATTCATTTCTAGAGACCATGTGACTGGCATTGTGTCCATCTGTACTTGAGGAAGGAAGCTAAAGCTGGCAGAGTTCCTTTACTGTGGGCCTGTTTTAGTGGTGCCATGTTTTATATCCTAGGGAAGACGATGAAGTCCCGTGTTACCCATGTGGTGGAAGCGAGCCAGCTCATGGTGGACAATGCAGTCTACAGCACCATGAAGAGGTAAGGGACAGTGTTCACCATTACTCCCTCTTGCAAATGAGCTCATATGAGATGACTCATGGTTCCAGTGCTGTTGGCAGCAATGAAAAAATAATGCTCAGTCTTAAACTCTCAGCTCAGAGAAACACAGATCAAAGGCCCGTAGTGTAGTCATAGTTCAGGGCGCCATGATGACAGAGTCTGAAGCCTGGTCAGGAATAACATTAGGACACGTCAAGGAAGAAAGGGTGCTGTACACCTCAGGCTTGGTGCCTAACCACTGGGATGTCCCCATGACACTACCTCAAGCCTAAAACCAAAGCTTCCTAAAACAACTGATATCATATACTCATTTTCAATTTTTCAAATAGTGTTTTATCATCTTATTGTATGTGTGTACATGTTTTGCTCACATGCATATCTAAGAACCATGTGCGTGCCTTGTGCCTGCACTGGCCAGATGAGGGCATCAGATCTACTAGAACTGGATCACAGACAGTTATGAACCACATAGTGTGGGTGCTGGGAATCCACCCTGGGTCCTCTAGAAAAGAAGTCAGTGCTCTTAACTCTGGGCCATCTCTCCAGCCCCTGACATTGTGCTTTTAGATATGTGACAGACGCCAGTGCTAATGGTATCATGGTGTCTCGTTAGATGTTTAGAAAACTTCAAAAACATGCTAGGTTTTGTCTTCACAAGCTTATTGTTTTATTGGAAGTTGGTGAAAAGTTACAGCATCTCTCAAGGAACAAATTATTACCTGACACCTTCCAATTTGCTTCAAATTTCTATTATTCCAGGCAGAAAATGTTTCATTATTCCACATTGGCTACAGACAAATTGTTACTTGACTATTAAAAAAACTGAAGGTGAACAAAAGAGGCAACAATATTCCCTAGAAGATGAACTGATGGGAATCGTCAGGGGAGACGGGGAGTTTTCAGTAGTGCGGGATGCTCCTGGGAATCTTAGAGCCAGAGGAGTTACCCACTGGAGGTGGGAGAGGTGGCAGAGAATTCATAAACCTAAAAGAGTTTCATGGTGTCGATCTCGGTGCAGGAAGGCCCCCGGCTGCACCGTTTGGGGAGGAAGGGGCATGAGGCTATACTGGCAGTATGGCAGCTTTAGCTGTGATAGGCAGCCTGTGCTTCTGCAGTAGGAAGTAGAGCCAGGTCTAAAGGCTGGCAAGGGTGGATAGGGCCTACGCCAGTCATGGCTGGGCCACCTAGGTCAGCTGTACTGTAGGAAGTAGCTCCAAAGACCCCTGTGTGGGGGACCAGTTATGCTCAACAGCCCTTTCTGGGTTTAAGAGTAAAGATACCAATGCCTCTACTCTCTTGGACCAAGAGTCCTCATCAGACCAAGCAGATGAGCTTTCCTGGCTCAAACTGGCTTTTGTGCATCTGCAGATGCACACACAAAAAAAATCTATATCCATATAGTCACCAGGCGGTCCTCTATCTCTTCCTTTCTCCCCCTCTTCTCCTTTCGTTCTCCCTTTCTCCCCTTCTCTCTGTCACTCCCTCCCCTCCTTCACTCCCTCCCTCCCTCCCTCCCTCCCTCCTAGAATGTGGATAAGATTACTTTCCCTATTTTTTTCTTTGCTGAGAGGCAGTGGGTCTGGGGAAACAGGAAGCCGTAGACAGCACCAAGTGCCAGGATCGCATCCTCACCCACTAGGCCCACTCCTAGAGCAACAAATGTGCTCCCTTTCAGCATTCAAAGTGAATTTCTGGTTCACAGTCGCCTGTGGGCTCCAGGATACACTCAGGAGGATTATCAGTGCTCAGATCGGTGACATCATGTTAGTCTGCCGATACTGAAATATTCCAGGTTCCACTTGGCAGCAGATTGAGAGGCAAAGGGCACAGGATGGTTTAATGAGGATGACACTGCTGGGCAGCATTCTCCACTTCTCAAACACCCCAGGGACTAAAGAGAACATAAATCTGATACATGGCTCTCCTCGGCTTTTCACATGAGGAATGCTGAGCCAGCTGAACCGAGTTCCCGAAATGTGAGTGTAAAGTCAATATCCTTCTGCAAATATAAAGACACACGCCCATCGTTGAATACCCTTCCAGTCTCTGCAGCTGGAGTGTTAATGAGCCCTGTACAATGGTTGGAGACATGCACTGTGATTGGAGGGATAACACATGGAGCTGCCTATTCTGCTCCCCAGGGGCAGCAGCAGATGGATAGCTGACTGGGCAACTGATACAAACACTTCTTCAAGTCCCTAAGATCAGAGCGCATGGCAGGCTGGGTACAAAGGGAGATAATCCACCAGGGAGGACCAGTCCTCTTGAAGGGCTGTGTGATAGCTAAGGGGACAAGCTAGAGGAATACAGAGGCACTGGTCCGTGGTAATGACTGATATCAGCAGCAAGCTGTGAGGACTAGAATGTCCAGCCTAGGGGTCAAGGTACCAGGGAAGACTGTCTCCGGTGGCTGTCTACCTCAGAACAGAGCAGGGTATTGGTTGGCATCACCAATCAGCAGGCCAAGGGTTCTTTTTGCTCTCTCCAGATAGGAATGCTGGATAGGCAAGAAGCTCTCCAGTAGCCCTCATTACCTCGTTTGGCAGCAGTGAGCAACAGCATCAGAAAGTGGTGCCCTCTAGTGTCACAGTCCCTGTGAGTCTCAGGTATAAGAGCCCTTAGCCTTACAAGTGTACCGGTACCTACCAGGCCTGGAGTTTTAGAAATTTAGCCCTTGGCAGAGACTAGTATTATAGCTCTCAGACTAGGGTCTAAGACCCTTGGCTCTAAGGAATTGGCAGCTCCCTGAAAATATTCCACCAACTGTGGCCGGCGTGTTCTCTTCCCTGGCTTCTTATGCCTTTGTCCTTCCTTTCTCTCAACTCTCCACTCCCTCTTCCTCCTTCCTTCTGCTTCATTCTTCCTGCCCTAGCTGCTCTCAGACTGATCATCTGCTTCCTAGGCAGTAAGGCAGCTGGATGCTCAACCCCTCCCTAGCACCAAGTACTGCCATCAATGCTTGGGTTTTAGACCCACTGCAGTCTTTAGCCCCAGCATCAATCTCAGCAGTTGGTCTTCTAGAACATCAGACGTGATCCTCGAAGGAGGCAGACGCAGTTCATCAAGGCTCATGGCAGCAAAAGGCCTGGGACAGACCTCCTGGAGGAGCGGGGGTTCTTGTTTCCCATGCTCCAGTGTCCATGGGGTATTCAATGGCTGGTTCTGGCATAATGATAGCCAGCTGGCTGTTAGACTGACCATTTTTTCCCTCAAGGCAGCTAGGGCAGTCAGGAAGAGTTCATCAACCACTAAGTAGAAAGACAAATCACCCTGCACCCAAAATATTTGCCTGTTTACAAAGGTGAACATCAGAAGGGGTGCTCAAAATACAAACATTAAAACATCCCACTTTCCCTGTTAGCAATGTCCTTTGCTCAAATAAATTTTAGAGAAATGTCTGTCTTTAGGAGCCATGCTCCTGTCTACCATTAGCATCTCAGGAAGATATAGCCCTGCTAGTGATAAGAGACAATGACCTCTACCTCTGTCAGTTCCCATGGAGCTTTGATCAATTCATGTCTTAGTTTGCATGTTGAATAATCTGTCTCCTCAAGGCTCAGGACTTCACTGGATCTTTTACAAATATGTGGGCATGTAAAAAATAGAAGTATTTGATAAGTCATGTTTTATATCATGGACATCGGTAAATAGAGTCATTTCCAGTACAAGTAAGGGGGTCAGAGCCTGACCCCACTTTTCCCCCAGGGTACTCTTGAGCAGGGAGAAATGAGGAATATGTACATAGAAATATAGAGAGACAGAAACACAGGATAGCCTTGGGAGGGCCTGGGTCAAAGCCCACTAGCCCCTTCTGTCTCTAATAAAGGGCTTTTAAAGGAATCCCAAGTGGTGGAGCAAAAGACCTCCCCCCAGCACAGCCAAGTGCAGATTTTCCCAGGCACCTGGTGATCATGCATGTGGTCAAGCCATCCCCTAATGCAGCCCTGCTGTGTAAAGCAAGCTCAGATTTCACTAGGAAGCCTTTGTGGGCCCCCACTGTGTGTGTGTATGTGTGTATCAACATTGCTGCTGTCACTCATATCTACTTTGCAAAAGCTACTCACCTTACATGAGTTAAGTGTTAAATTCCTCACGTACAAAACTGTCATAATCATAGTATTTATGTCCTGAGGTTTTTTTTTAAGTCTTATTTGTATTGCATATTTTGGGGTGATCAGCACGCTGTTTGGGTATACACAGAGATGTGGAAATGATTACAGCAGACACTGTCGGTCACCTGAAGTAACTGGTTTTGTTCTGTAATGAGAGCAAGTGGCCTCTTTCATCATGTTTTCAGGCTATAATATGATGCAACCACACTGAAGCACCTGAAACATGACGTTTGCTCAGAGAGCAGTATGTATTTTAGGCTATTAGTAATAAATGGAAAATATAAACATTCCGTTTAATCAGAGTATGAGAAAACTGAAAAGAAGGCTGAGTTGTTTTCCCAAAAGCTGCAGTGATATAAACCTGGGTCCATCTGGGACAACCAAGAGCAGGAAAGGGACATTTGTGCCAACTGCAGGGGTCTGCCTGGCCTCAGACACTCGGACTCTGGAGGTGGTTGATTTGATGATCTTCCCCACTACAGCTGAGACACTCTGCCCTGTGGTGACTGCCCAGCCCAGGTTTTCATGAGAACCAAAGAACTGTAAAAGAGAATCAAGATCATTTAGATATAGATGTTTCTTAAAGAGAAAATATTGGACATTTTCTTCAGCACCCAATATTGATACTCTGTTTGTGCTCTATCCCTTTTACGGACCCCAGCAATTCTGTGGTTCAGAACCATTTAGGTTTTTTCTTTGTATGCCCCTCGGTGCATTGTCTGGTATGTGCAGTCACTCACTAAGTGTTCTATTTATTGGTGTATACGAATATGTGATATATGTGTTAGTGATGGGGGAGGATGTTGGGGGATGTCTGTGTGCAGGTTCACATGCACACACATGAGGAGACCAGAAGTGAACCTCAGGAGCCTTACACATTATATTTTGAGACTTGTTCTCTCATTGGAATATGGGGCTCACCAGTTTGGCTAGTCTGCAAGGTGCCCAAGAGATCTACCTGTCTCCACCAACTGCCCAGCACTGGGATTGCAGGCACATATCACCATGCCCAGATTTTCCCATAAGTTCTGGAGATCCAATTTGAATACTTGCGTGTTTGTTCATCAAGTACTCTTACCAGCTGATCTGCCTCTCCAGGCCCAGTTAACTTATATCTCCTTATTCTAGGAACCTCAAGAAAAGGGAAGTCCTTTCCCCAACCCAGCTTCTCTCTTTCTCCAAGCTGCCAGAGTCCACCAGTGGGGCTGTTTCCCGAGCAGCAGAGATCATGGAAACATCAATACAAGCCTTGAAACGTGAACAATCACAGTTCTTCACAGGTAAGTGGCCACATGCCTCTGCCTCTGCTTAAACCCACACACGGTTTCTTATTTGTGTTATTCTTTGAAATACAATTCCTCTGGTATTTGAATCCTATCTAGAGAAACGTGCCCTTTGTGGTCTAAAATAAATTGGGAGTTTTCCTGTAGCCTTCCCACCTAGTGACACATGGGGAACACATTCACTTGGAGGAGCTCTCTGAGGAAACATTCATTGTTTGTGTCTTGTCACAGCAAGCAGAGGGGCTGGACAGGAGCTTCACCTTCCCAGTTTGTAGCCAGGGCTTTCTGACTTAGTTACTCAAAGAATGTAACAGCCGCACGGGCTTTCCAAAAATGAGGTGAGTCTGCAGTCTCCGGCTGCTCACATGGCAGCTGCAGTAGAGCACAGTGGAAGAAAGCATGAACCACTTCAGATCAAAACCTCTGTGGACCTGAGATACTGAAGCAAATGTGGGCACAGCCCAGAGATGCGGCATTACTTCTATGAAGCCACACTCGGAAAATCAGCTTTCTTTTAACAAGCTCAGTGAGATTTATTTCGGATGCAGTGCCGTGAGTTACTTGATCTCTGATATATGTTAATTTAGTGCTGCTTTGCCTGATAAGATGAAATCCTTTTAAATCAGGATCAACCACATTTCTCAGATCCTACACTGAATAGTTACATTTAATTGACTTTTATAGCAACCAAAAAGTCATTCCTAAAAGGGTTTTGTTTCAGACTGCATAGTTGAAAGACCTTTCTAAGGACATTGGTCCCTACCCAGCAGTGACATCAACTCAGACAGTGGTAGAAGTGGTGTGGGGTGACCAGGCCCAAGGATGGGAGCTTGCTGACTCCTGTTGTAGTGACCCCTAATCATAAATTTATTTTAGTTGCTACTTCATAGCTGTTGTGAATCACAGTGTAAATATTTGATATGGAGGATATCCGATATGTGACCCCTGTGAAAGGGGTCATGACCCACAGGCTGAGAACCACTGTTCTAGTGAGTGTCTCAATTTCATTAGTATATAGCCATCCAAGTTTTGTAGGGTTATCTTCAAGCCTCCTCACCTTGATTTGTTGAGTAACATAAACAGTGACAGAATTGGCAAGAAAAACAGTAAACATAAACCAGAGAGATTGCATCCAAAGGCTCTAATCTGGAGAAGTTTATAAGGGAAAATAATCAATAGGAGAAAAAATAAAGGCTTTTATAGAGGAAGAAATGAACACTATTAGCAAGCTAAACCAAGTCAGGTTTCTACAGGAGGATAGACATCCTGTCTTAGTATTCTCCTGAAGCATTGGATAATTGTGAAATGGGAATGTTTTTGTTGTACAGATATGAGTTGGCCCCAGTGATGTATGCTATGAATGGGTGACAACTCTAAGTAGTAGCCTACTGGCTTGTCTTGGAGCCACATGGTGCTCAGGCTGTTTTTCTGAATCATCACAAAGCACAAAAGTAGACAAAACTCCCACTCTCCTAACAATGAAGATGCTCTTGAGGAGATTAAATGAAAGTGTATATGACTGAGAAGGAGATGGCGGTTTTCTCAGAATGGTGACTGAGTCTATACAGGAAGTCCCGATGCAGATGTTGAGGCTATGGTTGATACACAGTCGGAAAGGTACTTTATCTGGTACTGATGACACACACGCGCTGGTCTGTCTTGTTATGCAGATGCCCTAGCAGCAGACCTTCTAGGCACAATTGCCAACCTGTCAGGATGCTTGCCGTTCATGCTGCCTCCAAGATGTCCTGATACATGCCTGGCAAATAAGTACCGACCCATCACAGGGGCTTGCAACAACAGGTACTGTGTGAAGACCCTCTACCAGTCATGGGCCTCTCATGGCTTGATCATGACTACAAGCCATCATGCAGTAGGCTCTAGATCCATGAATTGTGGCCATCCACCCCTCTCTCTGCTCCATTCTCCCACACACTAGCTACTTGGAATTTCTACCCTCATGCTGCCCTTCACTACAGATATAGACAGCAGAGGTAAACTTTTTTGCTCCGTCTCATCCTTATCTCCTAAAATCGTAGAATGGATTATCCTCACCTAATGTCTTAATCCAGATAATTAGACAGCATCCTTGACTTCTCCAAATCTCCTACCTGTCTCTAGTGTATTACCAGGACTTTCTGCTTCCTCATACCAACCTTGACTAACGTAAGAGTTTGGCCATCTGCCATAAGGCATCAGGTCCTATGGCATGTAGCTCTTGCTTCCCTTCATGTATGGGACCAATATTAAACACAAACCATCACCATTTCTCCCCCACTCCCTGATTCTTGACTTCACTTGGTTTCAGAGTAAGATCCCAGCTCAGTGTATTTTTCTGGGGCATCCTACCTAGTCCAGCCAGCCACTTACTCAAATCAATGTTTTGATTACTTTCTTCAAGTTTATCAGTTTTAACCTTTTCCTTTAACCTCTCCCAATCCTGCACTTCTATACTATGGGGTCCATAATCTTGTCTTAATGATACATGGTGCTGCATATTGTGGTTGGGTAGAGCTCCACACAAGAAGTGTGTGGCGTTAATATGGATGAGAGACACTACCTGCAGGAATTCCCTTGAGGGGGAGACACTGCATACATTCTGACGAATCTTTTGGGTTATATCTGCTCAGCTGCCAGTAGATGTCAGCCCTTGAGTTCTCCCAACCCTCAGTATAGAGTGATGTGAGGTAGTTTCCACCGGTTATTATTCCACATGTTCTGGATGGTCTTGCTTCCCTGGCTTGAGTTTCTACATCCAAGGTATTAATGTGACCACACCCCACACCATTGCTTAACGTTTCAGTTGGGCAGTTTCCTCTTATCAGAACTCCAGCTGCCCCTGTAAGATTCTGTTTCTGCAGTCACCATGTAGCTTCATATCAAGTCACTCCTCTTGTCTTGACTTTGGCACACCTACCCTGAGTTCAGCAGTGTACTTCTTAGTTCCCAGATCACCACCTGCCCAGGCAGTAGCAGGATGTTTCCCTCTTGGACTGTTCCCTCCAGATTCCCAGTGAATCTCAGCTTCAGGCACACTTTACCCTCTGTCTCCAGAGCTTGTGCTGGTCTTATGTCTCTCTGCTGTATAGCCAGCCCCTGGTCATATTTTTACAGCCTATCTTTTTCCAGCCCAGAGTTCCACCATGTGTGTAACTGAAGGGTCCCTCTGGAAATTATCCCTAGCCTTGGCCCAAACTTCATGCTCTTGCCTCTGGAGAATTCACCTGGTGTATCCTCTCATTTTTCAGCTGTTAGAATAGACACTACTGCTTACTATCTTATTTCTTTCAGTGGGACACGCAGAGGTTGCCTTAGCTTTCTCTTCCTGTTGCTATGATAAAGTACCCTGACAAAAACAATTTAAGGGGGAAATGTTTTATTCTGACTTATAGTTCTGGACTACATCATTATGGGGAGGTCAGTGTGTCATCTTGAAGCAGCTGCTCACATCATAACCACAGTCATGAAAGAAAACACTGAATGTTTGCTACTTGGCTGGCTTCCTCCACTTTATTTAGTCCAAGATCCCCTGCCTAAGGATCACACACAATTAAGATGGGTCTTCCCACATCAATATAATCTTTCACAGGCATGCTCAGAGGCTTGTCTACCAGATGATGCTAAATTCTGTCAGGTTGATGATCAACACTAACCATCAAAAGGGGCTTCTAACCCATCATCTTACCTGTAAGTCCCTCATTTGGTAAATTATGTGATATTTGTAGTAAGGACTGAGGAGAGCTTTGTGTGTGTCTACATAGATGATATTCAATGTATTTCAAACATTAATGTTTACATCCTGAATTCCAGTAGAGCCTGATCATAAACCAAGGAGCCTCATATATGTGAGAACTTATTGCTGGATCCTAGTAATTAGGGGAAGGAGGGTACACAACTGATCACAGAGGTCTTACCCCTTCTAGAAAAACAGACAGAATCCAAAAGAAACAAAGACCTCAGTCACATGCAAGTAGACAGTGTGGATCTTACCACAAAGAAGAGCCATTTGGACATTGGCTTTTTCCACTCAAGGAGCTAAGGTCAGGTGGCTGTGAGGAATGGGATGAAGCAGAACCCTCCCCCAATTACCATTACCCCCTTTTTTGGTAGGCAACCTAATTCTGATTGTCAGTAAGTTCTCACTGGTCTGATTGCTGCTGGCCCCTAGAAAACTCCAGGTGTCTACCCCACTGCTGTAGGGTCAACGCCTTCCATGACAGAGATGCTTCATTTTAGTCACTGGGCTGCAGCAGCATTTCCCCTTCCCTGAAAACACAGCCCTTAAATACTACTTATCAGGGAGCTTATATCAGCTAGTTTAGAAACCTAGAACTGCCTACTTAGAGAGTTCCTGAGTCTAAAGAAGATACCTAAATTCTCAACCCTTCAATCAAATGGTTGCCTTTCAGAATTGTTTCTCAAACCTGGGTGTGTTCTGCCCACCCATGTAGGCTTTTTCTCCCACCCTTGCTGTCATTTTATTATTGAGCCTTTCCCTCTACTAGTATATATTAGCAGGAAACTTCAGCTTTATTCATCAAACCCTGGGAAGTGGTGACTGTTCTTAACCCTCAGGACTCATAGAACCATGTCTGCTTCCTACCCCCAATTCCATACTGCTCAGAACCCACCAGTGGGAAATGTGAATTTTTTTCATCTTTTAAAAACAGTCTCCAAGTGAGTATTTAGAAAAAGGAAAGCAAACAAACTAAAATCCAACCAAATGGAGAAGCCTCTGATATAGTAAAGATGCTGAGCAGCCATTGTGAAACACACCCTGTTCATATATGCTGGGTGCTGCAGAGGGATGGATCCCAAGCATGATATAGTTCAGAACCATGCCTCTGCCCTCAAGACTTAAACATAGAGTCCAATGAAACAGATACCATGTTACAGGTATTGTGTTAAACAAGTGCCTCCCAGAACATAGAGAAGGGAAAAGAGCCCCCAAAGAGCTGAAGGGAGGTCAGCACTTCTAGCAGAAATAGAGTACACAACAACCCATGTTCATGAGAGCTTGCAGCTGTTTGGTTGACTTTCTTTGCTTTGATAATCCACGATTCCCTGACTAGGGAATGGTAGTTCCTTCTGGGTAGTTCCTGGGAGTAGAGATGTCTTCCTACCTTAGGAAGCAGCCTTCTACTTAAACTAAATTGGAAAGAAGGGGCATGTGGATCTCTAAGGGAAGGGAAGAAGTAGCAGGAATGGGTCCAAGAGCCCTCCCCTGCAGGATGCAGATACACACAGCACTTCTTAGAGCACAGCCTGAGAGCCAAAACTTAGCCCTTGAGGAAGCAATATGACCCATTCAACAAGGATGGTAACAGACGAGGACTGGGCAGGGCAGAGCATGAATCCCATCCCTGTGATATCATGCCCAAGGCTTGGCCTCTGGAAAGGAATATGGATGAGACTGTGACCCTCTCCACCAGTTATACATGTCCTCTGGATCCCAGTGATAATTACTATGACTGTCACCATGAAGTGACTCTTCGGCATCTAACCTCCGTGTTCTTGGCCCCAGGCATGAGCCTCAAAATGCCCCAGTGTAACTCAGCAGCACGCTTTTCCAAGGAGAGCTGTCCTGGAGAGCTCCTGCAGTAATTGGCTGACTTAACTGACCACAGGGTACCACAGTTCAGCCTCTGGAAAGCATGTGATGATCTCTGATGACCTGGCCCCTCGTGGTCTTATCAACCTCTCAGCAGAGTTCACTTGAGGGACTCTAACCTTTGCCTAGTAGACAGGCTTGCCAACTGTACCTACTACTCAAAGACAGACACATGCCATGGTCTGCAGAACCCTACTAAGGGCTAGCATGTCAGCTTCCCTATAGTGCTGATCTGTACTCACTCCTCTTCACGGGGAATATTTTCTGTTCAATACAGTCCAAACACTCAGAAATCATTCTTAGGGGAAATGACAGACTCGGAAAAGGAAATTTGATGGATGTGTCTGTTACCAGAAGAACTCCCAATTCCATCTGCGCATAGAATGTAATTTGTTTTACAACTTTCTATAGTCATTCCCTAATAGTTAAATTAAACTTTGAGTTTGTCTTCCAAACACATTGTGAAATAACCTAACTCCTGATGACTGACAGCTTCAATTAGGACCATTCCAGAAGGACTAGCTAGCAACAGGTGGGATGTTCTAGGGAGGCCTTGTGACTTCTGTGTGTCTAAATGCACAGTGAGACCTTTCCCTAGATGTGTGTCTGTGGGCACACATTCACAGGCACCTTTAATCCCTACTTCTTTCCTTCATGTTTTAACATAAACGCATGAAATTGTGGAGCTTTCCTGGGAGGAATTAACACAATCAACCCCTGTGGGGAAAGTCTATGCATTGATAGTTAAGCTGCTTTAGACAACAGTTGTTACAAACATGAGCCTGTGCAGAATCTAAATCACACTTTAGAATTCAAAGAGGGAGCTGTCACTTAATAATGTGGAACTAGATATTAGAAATCGAAACAACTCCTCTTGGTGAGGTGGGAGATGCTAGTGTCCCATAGGACTCGCAGACCATCCCATAGGTACCAGTGGCTCCAGAAGGTAGATTTCCAAAACTCTTGAAGGTCACACTCATACCAGCTACAGAAAAGCACATCCCTCAATCTCAGAGACCCCCATGTGCTTCTTGACCACAGCAAAGACAAGCCCACCTCTAGGATGGTTTAATTGTCTCCAGTAGAGCAGCTCTTGCCAGAGATCCCCCTAACCAGAATCAGAGCTTCCTCACTCCTCCAGACCAGCTTTCGAAGTGTAGTAAAGCCCTTGGACCACCCAAGGACTGCATGGCTGCTAAGGGGTGCTGAGCTACTCTCTGTGTGCCTGCCCCATGCAAAGCGGCTACCATGCTTCTATCACGTAATTCCTCCTTACTGCTGAGAAAGCAACATGTGTGTAGAAGTGAAGAGAAAAGCTAATCTCATACCTGACCCAGGGCTATTCTGCTACTTTCCCCTATGTGCTGGGGCTGGGTAGATGGTCAGAAAAACAAACCCAATGGCATAGTAGCTTCATACTCCTTATTGAGCTGGAGGTATAGGGCTTTTTCTTAGTTAGAATGGGGAACACTAAGAAGACTGCAGTGCCTGATGCCTGTGCCTAAGTCCTGGTCACTAGAGCTATGAAGGAAATAAGGCACCACTCTCCTGAAAAGCACTTTCAGAAATGTTTTCTGCTCATGCGGTGAACAGAAAAACAGCATGTTTGCATGGCCATCATTAATGTAAGCCTAATAAAGAGAGAACTAAAGATAAATGCAGGGTGATACATGGAACCCACTGGGGATGGAGGCTCTTTCAGCGCCTACTGACAGGTGTCTCTGTGTGGTCCCCCACAGCCCAAGGGCTCCAGAGCAGCAAGAGGCACTCAGCACTGTCCACGTGGGGTCTTATGAAACAGCTGATCCCAACTGACACTGTGTCCACAGCAGCAACCCAGTGTTCTTGAATACTGAAGACCTCCTCATGAGCTGCTGAAATAGAAAAGCCAACCAGGAAAGAAATCACAGTGAGGCTGTGTGAACATTATGTTAGTATTGACTGGGTGAAATAGGGCCACCCTGAGAGCTGTGCTTTATGGAGATGCAGTAAGGAACAGCTGACTGTAACAAATCTGTGTGAAGGGCTGGCTGCCTTCATGTTTCTAATTAAAAGCACTACTCCAACACCTACCTTTGCAAATCGAGCCAGCTGGTGGGCTTGTTGTCAATAAAGTATTAATAATAGAATTGTTTCCCACTTACTGTCTCTCCAGACATACAAGTCATCAAGCCTTCTTGGAGCATCATGGTTTGTTGCTAACTAGTCCTTCTGGAATGTTATAGGTAAAGCAGCAGACAGGCAAATGATGAAGCCTTTCCCCTCTGAGGTCATTTCAAGCAGTTCTTTGTAATTCATAACTGCTACCCCTCCTCTACAGAGCATCTCAGTCACAAAGGAAGGGTTACAATGTCTATCCACAACAGTGTAGATAAGGAAAATCAGTATTGGAACACTCCAAAAGATTTTAAAAATCGCTTGCCTGGGCTAGGGAGTGTCTCCACTTGTAAGGTGCTTGCCACACAGGGCAAGGACTGGAGTTGAATCCCCAGAGTCTATGTAAATGCCAGATGAATGTGGCACCTTATATGTAACTCCAAGCTCAAGGGGGCAGAGACAAGGGAATCTCTAGAGTAAACTGGCAAACTGGATAGTTTGCCAGACTACGCAAAATAGTTGAGCATTGGTTCAGAGAACCTGCTCAAATTATAAGACGGAGAGGAATAGAAATGGATCCTTGATGTAAACTACTGTTCACACATGCAACTGCATACACATGTGCATCCACACACATGAACACACATGCAAAAAAAATCACTCACTATAATTCTGTATTCTAAGGGGATATACACCCAGATAACAATTTTCCCTCTCCCCCATTTATTGAAAATAGATTCTTTTCTCATATAATAAATCCTGATTACAGTTTCCCCTCCCTCTATTCCTCCAAGTTCCTCCCATCTCCCCTCCCATCTGGATCCACTCCCTTTCTGTCTGTCTCATTAGAAAAGAACAGGCTTCTGAGAAATAACAAAATATAACAAAGTAAAATATAAGATGAAACACAAAAACTATCACATCAAAGTTGGACAAGGTCAACCAACAAAAATAAAAGAGCACCAAGAGAAGGCATAAGAATCCAGAGACCCACATGTTCATACACTCCAAGTCCCATAAAATACTAAACTGAAAGCTATAATACACACACACAGGACCTGATACAGACCTATGCAGGCAAGCCCTGTACTTGCTGCTTCAGTCTCTCTGAGTTTGTTTGAGCTTTGCTCAGTTGATTTAGAGGACCCTGTTTTCCTGGTGACTTCCATCTCTTGTGGCTCTTACACTTTCCCTCTCCTCTTCTGTGAGGTTCCCTGAGCACTGAGAGGAGGGATTTGGTGGACACATCCCATTTAGAGGTAAATGTTCCAAGATCTTTTTCTCTCTGCATAGTATCTGGTCGTGGGTCTCTGTATTTGTTCCCATCTGCTGCAGGAGGAAATTCCTCTGACGATGGCTCAATAGGGAATTGATCCATACAGCAGAATATCACTAGGAGTCATTTGCAACTACTTAAAAAAAACAGTAGTATTTGGTTTTACTATAAAGCTCTGGGATATCTAGTCTCTGGTTCTTGGTCATCCAAGTAGTGTCAGGTATGGGTTCCATCTCTTGGAGTGGGCCTCAAGTCAAATAAGACATTGGTTGGTTAGTCTCATAAGCTTTGTGCCACCAGTGCTTAGAATTTTTTTGCAGGCAGAACAGGTTGTGGATCAAAGGGTTTGTGTCTGGGTTGGTGTTTACTTTTCTCTTTTGATAGCCCACACAGTACCTTTCGATAGGAAAGACCCAAGAACTTTTGTGTAAAGGTTCTATATAGACACCAGCTTGATCTCTCCATGTTCAATGACTTGTGTGTTGTCTTTGGCAATAGGGTCTTGTCTGTTCGTGGAGATGAACATATTGTCTTGGCAACAACCTGGGTGTTTGGGGATTTCCATGGAACCCCTTTAGCAAACAACTTAATTAGATGTAATCAAGCCACCATACTAGAAGCTTTGTTTGAAGACAAGAGATGGCCAGTGGGATTCCACTCCCCTCATCATTTGGAGACTTCATTAGGATTGCCTTCACAAATTTTAGGAAGTTTCCATTGCACTAGGTTTCTGTACCACCCCTTAAATGCCTCTCAATTCTAGCTGTCTCTGTCCACACTTCTTCCCTCAACCCAATCTCCCCTCTCCCTGCCCACCTGATTTTTCTGTTTTCATCCTCCTAACACCCATTCCATCCACAAAATTGTATTCATTTCCCCTCCCAGGAAGATACATGCATACATGTGTCCCCCTAGTCCCTTTCTCTATACTTAACCTCTGTGGGTCTACAGATTGTAGCTTGTTTATCATTTATTTAATGGCTAATATCCACTTATAAATGAATAGATATTATAATTATCTTTATGAGTCTGGATTATCTCACTCAAGATGACTTTTTTCTAGTTCCATCCATTTACCTGCACATTTCATGATGTCATTTTTAACAGATGAATAATACTCCATTGTGTAAATGTACCACATTTTCTTTATTCTTCTGTTGATGGATATTTAGGTAGTTAACAATTTCTGGCTATTATGAATAGAGCAGCAATGAACAGGACTGAATAAGTGTCCTTGTGGTAGAATAAAGTGTCCTTTGGGTATATGTCCAAGAGTGGTATAGCTGTATCTTGAAGTAGATAGATTCCCATCTTTCTGAAGAACTGCCATACTGATTTCCACAGTGGCTGCATAAATTTGCACTCCCACCAGCAATGGATGAGTGTTCCCCTTGCTCCATATCCTTGCCAGAATGAGCTGTTACTTGTGTTATTGACTTTAGCCATTCTGACAGGTATAAGATAGAATCTCAAAGTAGTTTTAATTTGCATCTCCCTGATGGCTAAGGATGTTGAATCTTTCTTCGAGTTTATCTCAGTAATTTGAGTTTCCTCTATTGAGAATTCTCTGTATAGATCTGATATTTTTACTTGGATTATTTGGGGTTTTCTTATATCATTTTAACTTCTTTATATATTTTGGATATTAGTCCTCCATTGGATGTGAAGTTAGTAAAAATCCTTTCCTATTCTGTAGGCTTATGCTTTGTCGAAATGATGGTGTCCTTTATCTTACAGAAGTTTTTCAGTTTCATGAGTTCCCATTTATTAATGGTTGATCTTAGTGCCAGGGCTGTAGGTATTCTGTTCAGAAAATCTTCCCCTGTGTCAATGAGTTCAAGGTCATCCTCTAATTCTCTTCTATTGGGTTCAGTATATCTGGTTTACTTTGAGGACTTCAATCCTTTTGGAGTTGTTTTGTGCAGGGTAGTAAGTATGGATCTATTTGCATTCTTCTACATGTAGACATCCAGTTTGACCAGCACCATTTGTTGAAGATGCTTTCTTTTTTCCAGTGTGTATTTCTGGCCTCTTTTTAAAAAATCGAGTATCTATAGGTGAGTGAATTTATGTATGGGCTTGAAATCTATCCCATTGGTCAATGTGTCTGTTTTTATGTCAATACCATGCTGTTTTTGTTACTATAGCTTTGTAGTACAACTTGAAATCTGGAATTTTTGAAGTACAGCTTGAAATCTGGAATGGTGAGACCTCCAGCAATTCTTTTATTCAAGATTGTTTTAGCTATCCTGAGTATTTTGTGTCTCCATATGAAGCTGAGAATTATCTTTTCAAGATCTGTGGGAAAATGTGTTGGAATTTTGATGGGGATCACATTGAATCTGTAGATTGTTTTTGGTAAGATGGCCATTTTTACCATGTTAATCCTACCAATCCATGAGCATGGGAGATCTTTCCATCTTCTGATATCTTCAATTTCTTTCTTCAAAGACTTGAAGTTTTATCATACAAGTCATTCTATCATCTTTGAAAGTCTGGTAGAATTCTGCACTAAAACCATAGGCTTCTTTCTGTTAGGAGAATTTTAATGACTGCTTCCATTTCACTGGGGCTTATAAGTCTGTTTAAATCACTTATCTGATCTTGATTTAACTTCGGCAAGTGGTACTTATCAAGACAATTATTAATTTCTTTTAGATTTTCCAATTTGATGGGCTGCATGTTGTTATGTCTTCCTTTTCATTTCTGATTTTGTTAATTTGGATATATACAAATCTTAAAGGGTCTTATTAATAAAAACAAACCCGGAGCCAGGTATTGGGGTGAATGCTGAAAGATCAGAGAAACAGCCAGCCACAGCTAACCTCAACTCACCAATTCCTCAGCTGATCTCATTTCCTCAAACTGGAAACCTCTGTGTCCTCAACTGAATGGATCTAACAGCCTAAAAGCTTAACTGGCTCTAGTTCCTGGTCCTCACACCTTATATACCTTTCTGCTTCTTGCCATCACTTCCTGGGATTAAAGGCATGTGTCACCATGCCTGGCTGTTTCTAGTGTGGCTTTGAACTCACAAAAATCCAGATCTGCCTCCAGAACGCTAGCATTAAAGGTGTGTGCGCCACCATTTTCTGTCCTCTATGTCTATCTAGTGGCTATTCTGTCTTCTGACCTCAGATAAGTTTATTAGGATGCACAATATATTGGGGGACACAATATATCACCACACCTTTTAGTTAATTTGGCTAAGGATTTGTCAGTCTTACTGATTTTCTCAAAGAACCAACTCTTTGTTTCATTGATGCTTTGTATTGTTCTTTCTTTCTATTTTATTGATTTCAGCCCTGAGTTTGATTATTTCATATGATCTGTTCTTTCTGGGAGTGCTTGCTTCTTTTTGTTCTAGAGCTTTCAGGTGTGCTGTTAAGTTGCTAATATGAGATATCTCCAGTTTTGTTATGTGGCATTTAGTGCTATGACTTGTCTCTAAGAACCGCTTTCAGTATGTCCCATAGTTTTCATATGTTGTACATTCATTTTCATTCAATTCTAGAAAGTTTTAAATTTCTTTCTTAATTTCTGTCATGACCTACTTTTTATTCAGTGTAGAGTTGTTTGGGTTCTATGAGTTTGTAAGTTCTCTGTTGTTTCTGTTGTTATTGATATCCAGCTTTAATTTGTGCTGGTCTGATAGGATACAGGGAGTTATTTCAATTTTCTTGTATCTGTTGAGACTTTGTGTCTGAGTATGTGATCAGTTTTGGAGAAGTTCCATGAGGTGCAGAGAAGAGGGTATATTCTTTTGTGTTTGGGTGAATGTTCTGTAAATATTGTTATGTCCATTTGGTTTATGATGTCTCTTAGCTCCAGCATTTCTCTGTCTAGTTTTTGTCTGGACGACCTGTCTGTTGGCAAGATTGGGGTGTTGAAAACTCCTTATATCAATGTGTGAGGGTTAATATGTTATTTAAGCTGTAGTAGTGTTTCTTTTACAAACTTGGGTGCCCTTGTGTTCATAGTATAAATGTTAAGAAATGAAATATCATCTTGGTGGATTTTTTTTGAGTATGTAGTGTCCTTTCCTATTCCTTCTGATTAGTTTTGGTTTGAAGTCTAATTTGTTTAATTTATTAGACATTAATTGGACATTGCTTTGTAGGTCCATTTGATTGGAATATCTTTTTCCAACCTTTTACTGTGAAGTAATGCCTATCATTGACATTGAGGTGTATTTATTGGATTCAGCAGAGGGATGGATCCTGTTTTCACATCCATTCTGTTAGTCTGTGTCTATTGGAGAATTGAATCCATGATTTTGAGAGGCATCAATGATCATTGATTTTTTGAATCCTGGTGTTTTGTTTTGGGGGGTGGTGGTGGTGGTGCTACTGTATGTTTCCCTTCTTTTGATTTTCCAGGTCTGAGATTATTTATTTCCTGTGTTTTCATAGTTGTAGGTAACCGCCTTAGATTGGAGTTTTCCTTCTAGCACCTTCAGCTGGGCTGAATCTATAGACAAATATTGCTTGAATTTTTATTTTCTCCATCTATGGTGATTGAAAGTTTTGCTGGGTATGGCATCTGTGGTCTCTTAGAGTCTACAGCACATCTACCCAGGCTTTTCTGGATTTTTTGAGTCCACATTGAGAAATCAGATGTAATTCTAACAGATCTGCTTTTATATGTTACTCTGTCTTTTCCATTGCAGTTTTTAATATTCTCTCTTTGTTCTTTATGTTTTGATCATTATGTGTCAAGGGGACTTCCTTTTCTGGTCCAATCTGTTTGGTGTTCTATATGCTTCTTATACTTTTATAGGCATGCACTTTAGGTTAGGGAAATTTTCTTCTATGTTTTTGTTGAAAATATTTTCTGGGCCTTTGATCTGAGTTTCTTCTTCCTCTATTCCTATGATTCTTAGATTTGGTCTTTCCGTGGTGTCCCAGATTTCCAGGATATCTTATGTCAGGAGTATTTTAGATTTAACCTTTTCTTTACCAATTTATTTCTTCTATTGTATCTTCTGTGCCTAAGATTCTCTATCTAATCTCTTGTATTCTGTTGGTGATGCTTTCCTATCTAGTTCCTGTTCAAATTCTTAAATTTTTTTTATTTCCAGAATTCTATTTCCTTTTTCATGTCTTGAACAGTTTCATTCATTTTCTTCCACTATTTATCTGTGTTTTCTTGGATTTCTTTGGGGGATTTATTCATTTCCTCTTTAAGAATCTCTATCATCTTCAGACAGGCTGTTTTAAGGTCTTTTTTCCTTGTGCTTCAGCTATGTTGGAATTTTCAGGGCCTGCTGTGGTATGGTTCCTGGGCTCTAGTAGAGACTGTTGTCCTGGCTGTTATTGGTTTTAAAACCCTGGTGTCTAGGCATCTGGGATTGGAATGATTTTAAGTCTAGGTGCTGACATCTTGTCTTGTCTTTGTTGGGTGGGAGCTTTGTTCTTTGTTTTATGTTTTCTCTCTGGACTTCAGAAGATTGTGATAGCTGTATGCTGCCTGGTAGAAAATTTTCTGTGGATCTGATAGTTGTGGCCACTGGGGGGTTCCAGGTAAAATGTGTTTGTGGGTATTAGGAGCTGACACTTAGGAATGGGGATAGGCTAGGGATCTGAAAGTGTTCACAAGAGCGGGGAGAGCAGAGTGTCCAGCCAGGATCTGCTTATTTCGCCTCCTTGGAATTCTGGCAGAGAGTGAAGAGGGGTCACCCCAGAAAGTCTGCTACAGAGCTGGGGATGAGACTAGAGGATTGGATCTGGAGAAATAGAAAGAGAGAAGAAGATCTGCAGTCAGCATACCTGCTTCTCTGCCTTGCTCAGCTGGTATGTTCCCAGGGAATGCCTGCTGGGGGCTGGGATAAAGCAATGGGTGGGGGGAGGGAGATTAGAAGGGGACCTTTTGTAGGATCCACAGGAGATGTGGGCAGGGAGCAGGGAAAGCTACAGCAGGTCTTGCAGAGTTCAGGATGAGACTGGGGGTTGGATTTGGAGGTGAAGAGGGAACAGTGAAGATCTTCAGTAGCTTTACCTGTTTCCCCGGCCTGCTCAGCTGGTGTGTTACCAGGGGATGCCTACTGGCATTGGAGGCTGGGATAATGGGATGAGTTTTGGAAAGGAATTGGAGGAGATGATCTCCCTGATCTGCAAAGAATGGGGTCAGAGAGGAAAGAGAGCCTGCAGCAGGTGTTCAGCTGCAGAGCTGGGGTGGGGATGAGACTGGTGGATTGGATCTGCAGGAGCAGAAGGACAGATGAGGTTCTGCAGTCAGCCTACCTGCTTTCCTGGCAGGAGTGCAGATAACAATTTTCAAAGTCAAAATCTCAGGCATTTTTATTTCAAATTCCCTTCTCTGTGACCTCACAGGGTGACAATAGTCACTCACCCACCTCTAACTCTGAAACTTTGCTCTTCCACACCTCTCTAATCTATGTCTGCCTCCCCCAGTGACTCAGACTGCGTCACTGATCACAGTTCCCTCTTATAAGGCATGAGGTAGACACACAGTGACCACCTTTCCCCCTCTTCAGTAAAGGGGGCTGAAGAACCTTGTACATGTGAACTTGTAGTCACCAACAGAAGTTTATTATGAAAATTGAACCTGGGTTCCAAAATTCTTCCTGAGATATACAAGAAAACAAACATACACATGAGCTTTTGTTAAAATCACTTATTAAGGCTGGGGAAGTAGCATTGGTTTACCGAGTGCTTGCCTAGCATGCACAAGGCTCTGGGTTCAAGAATCAACACCACATACATTAGACATGGACATGGTAATACATGCTTGTAACTCTAGCACTGGAGAGGTAGAGGCAGAAGGATCAGAAATTCAAGGTCATCAAATCTTAGCTCAGCCAGTCTGGACTCCAGGAGACCATCTCAAAACAAAAACAAAACAGATATCGGTCTATCATAAATCAACAAAACCCAGGTGTTGGTTCTACTTGAACTTGGAAAGCATCTACTTTTCCCTAGGATTAGCAGCCAATAACTAACATTTCAGTTCCTCTGCTTCTGAAGAAGGTGCCAAGATGTGTCATCGTTTAATTACACCCTTTACCTACCCCTTGGCTTAGAGGCACTGTCCCTAAGCTTGGGAAATCAGTAAAGTATTGATCAACATACCTTTGCCTTAACATGGACCTTAAATGTGTCTTTTCTAAGTTATGCTTTAAGCAAAGAATAAAATCACAGATTAGGTTGAGCATAGAAAATATCCCCCTTTAGCCTGGGTGGTGGGGTTCATTCTTACTTTAAAGCAATTAACTCAGAAAAGGGCCTAATTTTATTTTTAATTCAAATGTGCATATTAATATGTGTTCCCTTGGTAGTCCTCTCACTTCTGAATTTAGAACACTTTGGTAATTTCCTGGGTCCCTTATTTCTCGTAGAAATATCATCATCCTGATCAGCACAAGGGTCTTGGATGTGTCTTGATTATAGTGTCTTGATTAAAGGTGCTTAAATGTGACAATATTTCAAATAGTCCCTTTGAATGCCCCAAATATCTGTCCTCTGGGTAGGAACCCATGGTAAATTCTTTGGAGAGAAGCCTGAGGGTGGTACCTGGTAAGGGGCAGTATAAAGAGGCTACCAGCAGTCAGAGATCCTCGAGGTAAGATTACCACTCACAAAGGTATAGACTGAGGCCCCAGAAGTCAGTTCCCTCCACATACTCCAGGGAAGCCCATCTGGGGGACAAGCTGGTAGGGCCTATCTGGAGACTTAGAGACGCCATCTTGGTGCATTGTCTTGAGTGAGTGATACTGTATTGAGACCCTGGCGTTTCTTTATTCTCTTCCATCTCAGACACATCCCCTCCTTTGTTTCCACAGAGATCACCCCAGATGGGGAGCCTCCAATACAGCCCTAGCAAGATGGCTGCCTCCTGTCTATGAAGATGGCTTCAGTCAGCCCAGAGGCTGGAACCCTGACTTCTTATACCATGGCTTCCCACTGCCCCCAGTTGGTACTCATTTAAAACCTATTTCAACAGGGCAGGAACAGGTTTTCCATAATGCTAACATACTCCCTGCAGCCTTGGAGAGCAATGGACAACTACTGGAATGATTTAGTATCCATAGGGATTTACACAACCCCTTGTGTTCCCAAACTTCCTAAGAAGTTGGAGCCCTGAGGTGTAAGACTTATCATTGAGGCTCTGAAGGTTAGCCACAGTCAGCTAGTGAGAAGAACAACTGAGATTTAAAGTTACTGCCATCTAATTTGACAGCTTTCCTCTTGATAAACACTTTAATATTCTCAAATAAATTCTTCTGTTCATCGGTAGAAGACAAGATTCAGCCAAAGACATGCATTCATTAATGAATTCCCTTTGTACACTATATATGTGCAGATGCTGGCTACAGTTTTTCTATCAGAGGCACATTGATTTGGGAAATGAATTCCTTTCCTACTGGTCCTTTGGTCCAGCGTGTGCCCTTGGGTCCATTGTTCTACTTCATCAGAACATGGTCCATTTTGGCCCTAGTTTGACTCTTCATGTCAATGGAGAAGTCAACATTTGTTTTTATGCCACATTCCACAACAGAATTCTCAAAATGTATGATAGCAGATCCTCAGCTCAGTCTAGGGAAATCAGTACCAGAAGGGAGGTGCTGACCCAGTCAGTTGTGGACTGACACCCTTACCATCACAAAGCTCTCCAACAGAGATTCAGTTTTTTCAGGTGTCTTTTTATTGAGAGGCTGAAGTGTTCCTAGCAGTTAGTGGGGGCCAGCAAGTGGAGCTGGGTACCAAGGTTCACTGAGAAAGCATGATACTCATGTCTACACTTAAACAAGATAGTTCTCTTGCCTATCATGTGTTTGGCAATGGACCAGTTCAAATTCTGAGGTCTTCAGAGCTCTGTACTAATACTAAGATTCTACAAGCTCATGTCTGTTTATATATCATTATTTATAAGAATCAGCACTCAAGTATATTTACATGTAGCCTATTCATTTCTTGATTTTATTCTAACAGAGTAATCCAAGATTACTGACTCATACAAATTTTTAACTCCAGTTCTATAGGCCAAAAGCCTAAAGTCAAGGTGTCTCAAGACTGTGTCCTTTTAGAGGTCCTGGGGGGAAATTCATCTCCTTGACTCTTTCCAAATTGGTTTGTGGATGGGCTACATGCAAGGCAGGTGCTTTACCACCGAACCATCTCTTGAGCCTTATCTTTTCTAACTAAAGTTACACTCACTCTTCCTTTATGGCTCTTCTACCACATAGTAATGTTGTATCTCTCCATGTCTTCCACCCCAAGACAGAGCTCTTTGACAAGAGTCAGGAAAGCTCTCAAAATTTGAAGACCCGTGTGACCAGATTGACTATTCTTGAAAACCTGGAATAATCTCTGCATCCCAAAGTCTTTGTTCTAACCACACAGGCAGGTTATATATTATAAAGCAGACATATTTGGAGGTGTTATTCTGCCCATCATACTCTACTTTCTGATCCCCAAAGGTTCATATATATCCACCCATGTTCACTCACACCATAGGTCTAATGTCCAACCCAAATCTTATCATTGTTAGTCACCAAGTCATATAGGGAGAGGTTATGGATGTGATCCACCTGGAAACAAATTCTCTTCCATCTCAGCCTGTGGCTGGCAAAATGGCTTACCTGTTAAAAGTGCTTGCCATGCAAGCCTGAGTTTAGTTCCTGGGACCCATAGTGGAAGGAGAGAATCAAACTGTGAAATAAGGAAACCTTTCTGTTGGCAAAATACATCTTCCTAACAGTCCTGGAAACAGTCAGCACTATCCTAGGACAGGAAGGAAGAAAGGGAACAAAGAGGGAATGGCTGCTTCCAAACTATGAGATCAGACAAGTCTTTAGGTACCAATATCTTGATCAGAACCCTGCAGTTCAGGGCTATGTCATGGGCTACATGTTCTTCACGTACTTCCCACAATGACCTGGAAACTCATAGCTTTCTATCCACTTACAGGTTTTATAGGATCTTCCTAAGGCTCTGAGAAGTGACCTAAAAGGCCTCAGACATCACAAATCAGGGGCAGTTTCCAAGCCCAAATGTGTCTATCTTCCATCACATCCACAGTGACAGTTCTTCCCAAGGCTCTCTGGAGCTATGAGCAAGATCCTCACTGTGAATTTAAGAGCCCAAGGTCTCCATTATTGGCTACAATGCAATCTCTCTAAATCATTGTAATCTGTTCTCTTCATCCAGGTTCGGGAGGTGACAAGGCACCTCATTCAAGTTTCAAATGAGGCTGTGACAGAAGATGACCAGTACTCTGATTTCCTGACGGTGTGGGGACAGTACATCGATCATGACATTGCTCTCACACCACAGAGCACCAGCACAACAGCCTTCTGGGGAGGTGTTGACTGCCAGCTGACCTGTGAGAACCAAAATCCCTGCTTCCCCATACAGGTATCTTCCCTAAACTCTCCATTGATTATGAAACAACATATGCCTTTTTAAAAATTAAACAGAAAAAAAAAAACCTGAAATGAAATACAAAGTCTCCTCCCCATGTCCTGTCCTCAAGAGCTTTCCACATATGCTCCTTGGATAGTCAATGCATTCCTGTGTACAACACTATTTTGTGTGTACAAATGATCCCACATTTCCCAGGCTGTGCCATGTACAGGCTCTGAACCAGGGATGGTTACTCAGCAACAGTTATTACCCTTTCCTCCACATCATCTAATCAACACAAATTTATTTTATGATTTAAGATTCTAAAAGGGCCCAAGAGCCTGAGGTGATACCTAGTCTCCGCTTTGCCACAGCTTCCCTCCAACTCCTCGGGGACCACTGCCTGCCTGCCTTTCTACCGCTCCTCAGCCGCCTGTGGCACTGGGGACCAGGGAGCTCTCTTTGGCAACTTGTCTGCGGCCAATCCGCGGCAGCAGATGAATGCCTTGACCTCCTTCCTTGATGCATCCACTGTGTATGGCAGTTCGCCTGGCGTTGAGAAGCAGCTGCGTAACTGGAGCAGCTCCGCAGGGCTGCTGCGGGTCAACACACACCACCGAGACACAGGCCACAGCTATCTGCCCTTCGCATCTGCTGCCTGCGCTCCGGAGCCTGGTGCCCCACGTGCCACCCGCAGGCCCTGCTTCCTGGCTGGCGATGGCCGTGCAAGCGAGGTCCCCGCCCTAGCAGCAGTACACACCCTGTGGCTGCGTGAGCACAATCGCCTGGCTGCTTCATTCAAGGCCATCAACACACACTGGAGTGCTGAAACTGCTTACCAGGAAGCTCGCAAGGTGGTGGGCGCACTGCACCAGGTATGTGCCTCGGCATGGGGGCGGGGGGTGGGGTGGGGTACAGACAGTGAATAGTGGGTGCCCCTAAGGTGTGTCTGCGAGGCCACTGTGGGCACTCTAGGGGTGTTGGACAGGGTCACTGCGGGCTTACCAGTGGCTTCCAGCAGGACCACCATGGTCTCTCTGAGTTTCTGGCAGAATTACCTTGGGATACTCAAGGGGGGACTTCCAAGGCACAAATGTGTATGAGCAAAATGCTCCTGGTACAAGGGGGCTCTTCTTGGCTCTGTTGTCCCAGCACTGGACCATCCAGGATAACCATAGAGCCACAGACCTCCTGAGCCACAACTGTGCCCAGCAACAACAGGTCCCTTCATTGGCTGCTGCCTGGTAACTGTAATAAGGGAAGGCAAGAAGGGAAGGAAGGGGAAGGGAAGGGAAAGAAAAAATACAGTGCTGACTTCACAGTGGCCCTGGGTTGTTATGGAGGAATGAGTTATTTTACTCGATACCAGTGATTCTCAACCTGTGGGTCTCGACCCCTCGAGGGGCTGCATATCATCTATTTACATTATAATTCACAACAGTAGCAAAATTACAGTCCTGAAGTAACAATAAAATAATTTTATGGCTGGGATCAACACAACACAAGGAGCTGTGTTAAAGTGTCACAGCATTAGGAAGGTTGAGAACCACCGCTCTGTGCTAACCTTCTTCCAGTGTCAGGTTAGAACAGGCTGTGTGCTAGGCACTTGATATCACCTGTGTCCTCACAGAAACCCTGTGGGGAAGTGTACTGGGTGGTTTTGTGTGCCAACTTGACACAAGGAATAAAGTCATCAGAGGAAGGAGCCTCTGCTGAGGAAATGCCTAATTGAGATCCAGCTGTAGGGCATTTTCTCATTTAGTGATCAATGGAGGAGAGCCCAGCCCATGGCACCAGGGTGGTGCCATCCCTGGGCTGCTGGCCCTGGGTTCTATAAGAAGGTGTGCTGAACAAGCCATGGGAAGCAAGTCAGTAAGCAGCATCCTTTCAATGGCTTCTGTATCAGCTTCTGCTCTGGGATCCTGCCCTGTTTGAATTCCTGTCCTGACTTCCTTCAGTGATGAACGGCAATGCTGAAGTATAAGCCAAATAAACCCTTTCCTCCCCAACTTGCTTCTCAGTCATGGTGTTTCATCGCAGAAATAGAAACCCTAACTAAGACAGGAAGATAACTTCAATCTCATTTAACAAATAAGAAAGGGAGTGTTGTCCTCCTGTGCGTAGTTGCAAGGGGCAGCCAGGAGCACCTGCCCTACCATGGCCTCAGGTGCCTGAGGACCTGGCATAGTCCATGAGTTGCTGGGAGTAAGGAGGACATGAAGACAGGAGGCATCAGGGACTGAAACATCTTTACCAACCCCACAGAAATGTTCAAATACCTCAGGACCTGTGTGTACACAGAGGTGCACATTGGGTGTCTGTCAGCTCTGGTTAAAGAATCCTGTGCACTGTGTTACTGAATCTGTGCTCAGTATTTGTGTGTGTTGTGTGTTTGAGTGTTTGTCTCTGATTTTAAATTGTGCTCTGCATCTGTTCTACGTGTATGTTTCTGTAGTGGATTGTATTTGTATTCATTAGTCTGTGTGTGCCTATGATGTGCTGTGTTAGATAAGAAAGTAGAAATGAGATATACAAAACTTTGAAACTGAGGCTTATTTGAAACTGAGGCTTATAATAAACTGAGTGCAAAGTGCTTCACAGAGTAGCTGTAACCTTGCTTGACAGGCATATGTAAACAGACACTTTTTTATTAATCACTGCATGTACCCCTAGCAGAACCTCACATCAGTATCTGAGGGCAGAAGCAAAACAATTTTGTATAGTAGCTTTAGGACAAGACCAGGAGCCCCAAAGCCCTGACGTTTTCAAGGAGCTGGCCAGACATGTGACCTCTTTGTGCAGAGTAGGGTGTCATCCCATGGCAACAGGAGACACACACACACATACACACACACACACACACACACACACACACACACACACACACACAGCTGACTGCCTTCTCTCTGCCCTGGGAGATGAATCTATGATGATTCTCTCCTTGATTATGACTTCCAGGCCCAGCTAATGGTGGATACAAGTTTGTTCTCTTAACATCAGCTTCACAGGGACAGGGATTTAGGCCTGGTCATTTTCATTCTTCTTTCCAAGCAGCTAGAATGTACTGGCAAGTGTAGGTGACTCATGAATATGTATTGAGTTTCTACAAAGGTGAAAGTCCCAGGAATAATCCCAAGAGGAGTTTCTTTCCCTTCTGCCTCTTGTAGAGTTTATACTGCCTAAGTGAGGGTTGGCTAGTCATCCAAGGAAGGCCCAAGGGGTCACTGAACATAGGTCCACAACTGATCATTCACATGTACAAAAATGCTGTGATGAGTGAGGGCCCTGGTTCCATGTTTCTTCTTAGTAAAGTTAGTTCTGCAGTATTGGTGGTGTGAGTCCTTTGGTATGCCCTTACATGAGCCCAGTAGTTGTAAAATAGAGGGTTTAGTTCTGCATATCTGAGGATCTCAGCTGGCTTGAACATTCTCAGTAAAAAAAAGTAATAATCATCTAAATGAACAATAAAGATGCTCTCAGATTTCTGTATTACCCTCATTAATCTAGTGTCTCTTCTCTACTTGGTTTTTGTTGTTTGTTTGTTTGTTTGAACATTCCTATGGGTTGTGCCTTTACCTGATGGGCATGTCCTCTCCCACACCTCTGACTGCATCTGTGGACTGTGTCCTCCTTTTGGAAGCTCACCAATCCTATGGTGTTCTATCACAAGGATGCCCAGGCAGATTTCCTCCCTATTGCTTTATTTTTAATCTCCTGTTGGCCTGCAGGTACCCTTGGGCTTTGCTGAAAACTTTCCCTGCTCAGAGAACACCTGTCTCCCTCTCTACAGATCATCACCATGAGGGATTATATCCCCAAGATCCTTGGTCCTGATGCCTTCAGGGAGTATGTGGGCCCCTATGAAGGCTATGACCCTACTGTGAACCCTACTGTTTCCAACATCTTCTCTACTGCTGCCTTCCGCTTTGGCCACGCCACAGTCCATCCGCTGGTGAGACGGCTGGATGCTGACTTCCAGGACCACGTAGACCTTCCCGGGCTGCAACTCCGTGATGTCTTCTTCAGGCCCTGGAGGCTTATCCAGGAAGGTATGCCCATCCTCCTGACTTGATCCTACAGCTAAGCACAGCCACAGTAGCCCAACATGAGGCTTTACCTTCCATGCTGGTTGGTTAAGCTAATGCTATCTAATTTATCAGTATTTAGAGGGAATAAATATATTTCGGTGGCATGTCTCTGTCTGTTCAGGTGCATGTGTGTGCAAATATAGGCTGGAGGACAACCTCTGCTGTTATTCTTAGAAAAGCAATCCACTTCCTTTGAGAAAGGGTCTCTCTTTGACCTGAAGTTTACCAATGAAGCTAGACTGGCTGAACAGCAAGCCACGGGAATCACCCCGTCTCTGCCTCCACAATACCAGAATTACAAGCACACACCATCGCACCCTACAATTATTCCCCTGGGTTCTGAGGGCAAATTCAGGTTCTTGTGCTTGCCTTGCATCACACTTTACCGGCTGAGCCACTCCCCCCCCCCCCAGTGCAGTGTTCAAGGTTTTTTGAAAGGTGAAATTTCCTGAGAAATGCCTTGACTCACATCTGGAGCTATCCAGTACTCAGGATAAATTATCCAGGTATAGGGCGTGTTCTCGTTCTCTCTCTCTCTCTCTCTCTCTCTCTATATATATATATATATATATATATATATATATAGACAGATGAGTAGAAGTGTCCTGGTGGTTATGCCTTACAGATGCTACTGCTATTCCTTCATCAACAAGCGCTATCCTGTTCTCTGATGGGACCAGCACTGTGAGCTGCAGGATGCTGGCATTTTCAAAAACAAACAACAACAACAAAACTCTGATTCTCTGATTCTACTCTGGAGAATTGTTTTCATGCTTCCCTACATTTATTTCTTTCTGCTCTTCTCCCCATGGTCTTTCTCTCCCTCTGATCATTTCTAAGCTGTCTCAAAAGTAGGTACAGGAATAGGTTGGAGGGTAGGGATGATGGTAGCTGACAGTGTGTTCCCTCACCACTGATAATCAAGTTGTTATCATTCAGAACATGAGGAGAGAGTTTTGGAGTCTTCCTGAGTCATTCTACCCAGTTCAAATATATTATAAATTTGCCTTTGGTGGGCACCAATGGTAACTGGCCCCTTAGTTGATGCTATTGCATGTAATTCTGGATTCATACAGTTAAGGGTAGGCAAGACACAGGAACTGGCTGGTTTACTTCCTTTGAGATCTTCTATGAGGATGACTCAGGCTTTAGTGGGTAGCAGAGCAGCGTCCTTGAGAAACTAAGAGTTTGCCAGTCCAGGCAACATCTTACTGTTCCAGATGGTGGAGTCCAGAGAATATTCCTTTGGACTCTAAACCAGTGGTTTTTAACCTGTATGTTGTGACCTCTTTGGGGGTCAAAAGACCATTTCATCACCAGTCTCACCTAAGACCATTGAAAAACACAGATGTTTCTATTCGTAGATGCTACAATTCATAATAGTAGTGAAATTACAGTTATGAAGAAACAATGAAAATAAATTTATGGTTGGGGGTCACCACAACATGAGTAACTGTATGATTAAATGATTGCAGCATTAGGAGTGTTGAGAACCACCTCTCTAAACATTCTGCTGCTGAAAAATAATGATGAATCTCAGTAATGTGATCCTGCCTGTGTCTAGGCCCTGAGGTGCTGAAGGTGTGTCCTCAGCACACAGTTGTCAGTAACTGCCGTGTCCTAAGGAACCTGGAAAGCTTTTGGAATTGCGAAAGGTATTTTGGGGAACCTGCACAGATGTTTGTTAAAAATAAACATGCTTTATAACTGAGCATCTATCCTTTGTCCCCAGAACTCAACAGGGACCTAGGGACTTCTCTGACTTGTGTATGATGTTTTTCAGGTGGTTTGGATCCAATAGTGAGAGGCCTCCTAGCAAAACCAGCCAAGCTTCAGGTACAGGAACAGCTGATGAATGAGGAGCTAACTGAGAGGCTCTTTGTGTTGCCTAATGTTGGTACCTTGGATCTGGCATCGATGGACTTGCAGAGGGGCCGTGACCATGGCTTACCAGGTTTGTCAGGTCTCTGGATGGTACACCTCAGTATGTGCTGAGGGAAGGACTATCTGGTTCAGTGTCTGGTGTAAAGTGAAATATACCCACAAATCTATTGCACTACCAGCTTCAAGAGAATAGATTTGTGTTTTGGTTTTTTTGTTTGTTTGTTTGGCTTTTGTGTGTGTGTGTGTGTGTGTGTGTGTGTGTGTGTGTGTGTGTGTGTGTTTTTAGATGAAGTTTTGCTATATAGCTTAGGCTAGCTTCAAATTCATGATCCTTCTGTTTCAGCCTCCCAAGTAACTGGGATTATAGGTATGTACCAGGCCTGTAACTAGCTACATATCTGTGTGTAAACTGGCTCCTCTGCACCCTGTGAGCTCTATGGAAGAGTCTGTGTCCCTCTGTGATTTGCACTTGAGACGTCTTTTCTTGTATGCCCTGGGGACTATTCCCAGTCTTCGAAGGGCATCCAACTACAGCACTGCAGTCTCTCCCAGGATCCTGATGGAGTCCCCACCACAGAAGCCTGTGGAGCACCAGGGTTCCCCAGGAACTACTACATTGATGCTTTGTCTAACCCAGTGGCCCACTCACAGGGCCAGGGGCCAGTGGCCTTGCCCTATGTATACACAGCAGAAAAAGTCCTAGATGCAGGTGCTGTTACTATGGCTGCTATTCTGAAGCTCTGGTTGCAGAGTGCAGTTGGTGTGTCCTTCTGTATCATTCTTCCCTCACCACAGCCTTCAACTTGTAGCAACTTGGATCTGAAGAGCAAGTATATACTGGGAAGACATAGAAAAGGGTCCCTTTTGCTTATGTTGAAAGACCACACACCTGTGCATCACTCTGAACTCCAGGTGCACTTACTTCTCTGACCTGTGGAGGAATATATCTGCTGCTTATGGCCCCTGAAAAATCTCTTTCCCAATTTTTGAGTGTAATTCACTCACTCTTTAAGCTTCATTTGTCCTGAAAATAAATGATCCTTCAAGTAGATATTTAATGAAGTAACTGCTGTAACTGCTATATTCCCCAACCTCTGTGGCAAGCAGTGGGGATATATATATATATATGTCAGATTCACTGATTTTATTTTGTTTGTCATGAGATTACGGGATCTGGGAGGTCTGTCTTAAAGCAGAGGGTGATGAATTGGAAATGTTATGGGATTCCTCAGAACTGGGGAGACAGGAGAGGAGGAGGCTGTCATCTTGCTAGATGGCTCCCGAGAAAGATAACAGGAGGTGACCCACCTGGAATTAAAGAACTAAGGGGGACTTGCCAATGAGTTACCACTCACCAGGTCCAGCTGTGGACAGCAGACCTTGAGTTAAGATAGAGCAATCTTGTTGGCCAGGAAGCTCAGGAGCCATGGCTCTGAAAAAGGTGGTGTGATGCTTAACTGCATCATATATAAATATACACATAAAACAAATAAAATAACAACAATAAAACAGCTCTGTTAAACAGATACTAGCTTCTCCTGAATCAGAATGGAGTTGCCATTACTGAGAACTGACTCAGTACCATTGGATGGCAACATTCATGAACCAGCTTTTAAATTCTCAATGTTTTTCTTGACTTTGGCTTTTATTTACTGTAACCTACTGCTTCTGTGTTGTTCCCTGTAGCTAGAAGCTCCCAACACCCCATTCCATGGCTCAGCAAGACTCTTCTAGCATCTCTTCTTAGACTCCCCAGAAGATACATGATCATTTCTTCAGAATCTGCTTTATCCATGGGGTTCACACTGAGTCCCCAAAGTTTTTATCCCATTAATGCCTTGTCACCCCTGTGGAGACATGGCCTGGACCTCAGGGCATTTCTCTTTGTGTGTTTATGTAATACTTGTTGAGGGTCTAGGTGTGGAAGGGGGTAGAAATAACACAAGGCAGACTCCACTGGAGTTCAGATGGCAGAATGAACAAAGGGAATGCAAGGAACTGCGCTGCCTGCTGAGTCCCACAGCAGACTGTGACTGGCACTAATGGAGAAAGTCCAGATGAGGAGGATGAGACCGAAGGGAGCCCACAAAGAGGATACTGTAAAATCAGATCATGTGTCCAGTGGAGAATGCAGCCCAACACAGTCAGAGTGCAGCATGTAGAGACAATGAGAGGGTGATAGTCACTGGGGCCATGAGGCCAGGGCAGGGCTTTGCCAGCAATGCTGAGCTCACCCTCAAGCATGGGGGATAATCTATAATATTAGAGACAGTCAGACAAGGGAAGATAGGCATGTACATATGTGTATTCTCTGTCTGTCTGTGTGTTGTGTGTGTTTGTGCAAGAGAGTGTCTATGGGTGTGTATAAGAGAGTATATGTATCTGTGTGTCTGTGTAAGAGAAACTGTGCATTTGTGAGTGTGTGAGTTTGTGTATATACAAGAGTATCTCTCTGTGTGTGTGTGTGTGTGTGTGTGTGTGTGTGTGTGTGTGTGTTGGAGAGGGTGTGTCTGTGTTTATGAGTGTGTATATGTGTTTAAGAGAGAGTATGTCTGTGAGTATGTGTGTAAGAGAAAGTGTGTGTCTGTAAGCATATCTGTGTAAGAGAGTATGTGGTTTTGTGTGTGTAGAAAAGAGTATGTGTGTGTATATGTATAAGAGAGTATGTGTTTATGAGTATGTGTATTAAAGTGTGAGTACGTGTGTCTATAAGAGAGTATGTATTTCTGAGTATGTGTATAAGAAAGTATCTATGTTTGTGAGTGTGTGTGTGTGTGTGTGTGTGTGTGTGTGTGTGTGTGTGTGTGTGCTGGTATGCTCTTGATCTCCATGAGCTCTCAGTGTCCTTCTGGAGCATCAACAGCTTTGAAGAGGGTATAGCCTGTCACCACAGTTCAGTAGGAGAAGACTGAGCCAATAATAGTATGAATTCACTAAAGTATCTTGACTTGGCCCCTTTCAATCCTAATTCACCCCCAAAATACACTCTTTGTAAGAATTCCAAGTCTGTGCTGCATGGCCTGTCATGTTGAACTCCATAGGACTGAATGTCATGCCACAATGATGCAATGGTCACTCAGCAGCAGGGAATGGCAGACAGGGCTGTGTCTCTGCAACGCTGGCTTCCAGGGGTCAGCAGAACCCATGTGTAGACTGGTGAAACATAAGTCCCTGTAAAAACAGACCTATCCTCTCTTTCTTGTGCAGGCTACAATGAATGGAGAGAGTTCTGTGGCTTGTCACGCCTGGAAACACCAGTCGAACTGAGCAGGGCCATTACCAACAGAAGCATGGTCAACAAGATAATGGACTTGTACAAGCATGCAGACAACATCGACGTCTGGGTGGGAGGCCTGGCTGAAAACTTCCTGCTGGGGGCCCGTACTGGCCCTCTGTTCGCATGCATCATTGGGAAGCAGATGAAAGCCCTGAGGGATGGAGACAGGTAAGTACCTGTGGAAAGTCTCTCCACGTTCTGAGCAAAGCATTCTGGGCATAATACAGTGTTCTACATAGGGCTTGTATAAAGCAGCTAGATCTGTGCTCAAGTGCCTATGTGACCCGGGGCAGGTTTTTTCTCAAACATAGCATCCCTGACTCTAAAACAATGTTGACAGCAAACAAAAAGACCACAAGACATGTAGAATATCCCATTCATTTAGAAATATTACTATTGTTTTCCCATATTCCTAGTCATGTGGATGAGGAAGCACATAACACAATTCAAACTGTGACAATCTATGGCTTCCATCGTTGGCCATTCACTAATACTGTTGACACTGGACAGGTAGACTTGCCTTGATGCAGATGTGGCCCCCAGCTGGTACCCAGGAGCAGTCTGTGCTAAACAGACTCACTCCCACTCTCCACCATGCCTCCACCTCCAGCCCTACACCACTGGCTGAGGCTCCTGCCTGCCCTTGCACTTGCTTCTTCCTCATTTCAGCCTAGAATTGTGAGCTCCCCGGAGTGGGGTACAGAAGCAAGTGCATTATCTGTGGACCCCATGAGCTTACACCAGATGGTGATCAGGGGAATGTAAAGTGAAATGTTGGAATTATGGAACCATGAAGAATTAAACAAGCAAGCATTTCTTTCTTTCTTTTAATAGTCCCCACCCACCCTGATACTAAAAGATTCTTTCTGCCTGCCTCCCTCCCTCCCTCTCTCCCTATAAGATTGCTTTTCAAGAGTGCCTCAGCTTTTAGACACAGCCTTAGGATTCTTTCCTTGCCTTTGCTAGAAATGTTGCCATTAATTTCTGGGATACAGCATTTCACAGAGATGAGACAACTGGAAGAAATCCTGCGGGGCGGGGGTGTAATCTCCCTAGAAACTATATCTTTAGACAAATCATGTGGCTTGACATAATTAGGGAATGAGAAGACACAAACTTTGGAAGCAGGTCATTTCCTGGACTCCCTTGAGTATGACATGGCCACTGGGTCAGGTCCAATGGCAAAGTCCAAGAGCCTCTGGCCGATGCTGGAGTGATGCAGTGATTCTTCACTCTAGTGTTTATGACCGAATGTCTCCAAAAAGCAAAACTTCAATCAGCCAACTGATATAGGGGAGACTCCTTCTCATGCTGTCCAAGTCCTTTTGCAGATTTCAGTTCCTTCTCACAATCTAAGGGAATGTGTTCCCAAGTAGGAACAGAGGCAGTCTTTATATGGTAAAGGGTTGTGGGAAATTGGAGCTTTGTCCATGATGTTCATATTCTGGGAAGAACTAGCATTATTTTCTCTCTTTGCCGACCCTGGCCTGGAGGTAAGGACAAGAACAACACTTGGACCTTGGACTGAATGGCATCTCTTCCTATGGCTGACTTTGCTGTTGCCCCATTTGTTTCTGAGACAGGGATGCACCCATACAGGCACAGTGCAGCCAATCCTCTACAAGCTGGGCAGTTCACACTGCCCTGCAGATGGCGCTTTCCAGACAGGCTTGTAGCTGAAGTTTTTTCCAGTCCTGCCTGGCCCATGGTCAGGACAAATCTCTCTCACCCACCAGTCCTACAGCCACTCAGACCCAACCAAGTAAGCACAGAGACACTTATATTATTTAAACTATTTGGCCTAATGGCTCAGGCTTCTAGCTATCTAGTTCTAACATCTTAAATTAACCCATTTCTATAATTCTATACCTTGCTACATGGCTCGTGGCTTACCAATATCTTACATGTTGGTACTCATGGAGGCGGCTGGCAGTGTCTTCTGACTCAGCCTTCCACTTCTCAGAATTCTCCTCACTCCTTGTCCTGCCTATACTTCCTCCCTGGCTACTGGCCAATCAGTGTTTTATTTATTAACCAATCAGAGCAACATATTTAACATATAGAACATCCCATAGCACAGGCTCCTACCCTTCTTTTCTCCTCTGTATCTACAGTGCCTGGTTCTCACAGGCCCTGGATGCTGTGGACACCCTCTGATAATGAGTGCATGAGGAAAGGGAAGTAGCACTGTATGCTGCTCCCACTCACGTGCCCTCTCCTGTGCAGGTTTTGGTGGGAGAACAGCCATGTCTTCACAGTCGCTCAGAGGCAGGAACTGGAAAAGCATTCACTACCTCGGGTCATCTGTGACAACACTGGCCTCACCAGGGTACCTGTGGATGCCTTCCGTACTGGAAAATTCCCCCAGGACTTTGAGTCCTGTGAAGACATCCCTAGCATGGACCTTGAAGTGTGGAGGGAGACCTTTCCACAAGGTGACTCTGAGCCTCTTGTTATATTATTATGGCACTAACGTCAGTGTAACCTCTCAGCATGGCTGATTTTAACCCTGTGCTGCTGAGAAAGCACTGGTGAGACCGAGCCTTGCCTTCCCCTGTGGTATGGTAGCACCCCAGTGAGAACTAAGAATCAGACCAGAAGTCTGCAACAGTTGACAGACCTGTACCCCAACCAGGTTCACACACTACTTGGTAGCTGCTGAACCTTCGCATTGGCGATCCCCAGAATCTCCTTTTGTCATGGGCTCTGTACCCATGAGATTCCAACAGCACTATGGAGCTCTGCCCACCATGCAGGAGTACAAAGTTTCCTGGGATCCTGCTGGCTCAGTCCTCCTAGATGAGAAGCAGCAGATGAGCTCTTATTTAAGAGCAAGTAGTGACTGACATTTGGCTATGTAGAAAAGATGTAAGATTGAGCAGGGACCTACAGATTCCTGAGATTTAATTTGCAAGGTAAATGTTCTCACCTTGGTTTTAGTTTTATACTTCAGACAGACCAAATTATATCTTGTGAAATATCACTGACACAAAACATTTATTCTTTTTGCATGTATGTATGTGCATATGTGTGGCATATGTAGGCCGTGTATATTCATATTGGCATGTATTTGGGCACACATTTGTACACACATGCATCTGGAGGCCTGAAATTGGCATTGAGTGTCCTTGATCTCTTCATCTTACATTATTGAGGGAAGGTCTCCCACTGATTCTAGAACTGGCTGGTCTGGGTAGTCAGATTGCTCTAGGAATTCCTTGTCTTTGCCTCCTGCTTTCTGGGATTATGGTCAGACTGCCATGCCCATCCAGCTTTTACATGGGTTCTGGGCATCTCAATTCTGGTCCTCACAGTTACTCAGAAAGCATCTTACTGACCAAGGAATTTTCTCAGCCATACCAAGTGTTTACTCTTTCGTTAACTATATGACATCAGCTTTGAGCCATGTGAGTCTTGACTTTAAACAGGAGATAAAGCATTGGCTACATGGCAGGCACTTATCCAGGGCCTAGTACCCATTCGCCAGAAGAAACACAGAGATGCATGCCATACATGCCCATAGAGAGACACACATACAAACCTATTAACCTCTTCCATCCCAGACTAAGAAAGGGCCAAGGAACCCCTCTCTGCAGCCTCCATATCCAAATGTAATGCTATGCAGATACAAGGTGTTGGGAAATGAAGTTTTAATTGAGGGGTACAACTCAACCCACAGCAGGGCTGATGTTCTAGAGTCTTTCTTTCTTGTGGCTTCACTGAATTTTGACCTTCAATATTTCACAGATGACAAGTGTGTCTTCCCAGACAAGGTGGACAATGGAAACTTTGTATACTGTGAAGAGTCTGGGAAGCTGGTACTGGTGTATTCCTGTCTCCATGGATACAAGCTGCAAGGCCAGGAGCAGGTCACATGCACCCAGAATGGATGGGACTCTGAGCCTCCTGTCTGTAAAGGTCAGTGGTGCCACATGGTGTGAAGGTTAACAGCAGTTGCAAAACAATCTGTGTTTCCCCAAAGGAGATCATCAGATCCTTCACCAAAACATTTTTCTGAGCACAGGTGTATCCCTAGAGCTGTCCCAGCACTGAAGGAAAAGTGTTGGCCATACTCCATTGCTTTCTTCAGATGGCAGAACATGGAGACAGTCACTTCAAATCTGGACTCATGGTGATTTAGACAAGGAGAGAAGAAAAGGAGCCAGTTAGTTCTCAACAAGGTTGTAGAAAGAATTGAGAAAGCACATTCTGCAGATGAAATAGCAGAGAAGGTTCTCACTCCAGGCACCCAGAGAGAGACCCAGAACTATCACCCCCTTTTGAGCATCACCTTTCCAGCTGTGTTCTTGGCCTCCTCATGCTGAGAGAATTACTTCCCAATCCTTCTCACATCCAGTAATAGAAGAGCAGAAGGAAACAGGCACTTTCAGGCGCTGCTGTAAGGACTCCCCTGGCTTCCACCACCCTCTTCTCTCTTGTGACTGTGCAAAGTAGGGATTGCCCCCAAGATGCTTAGGAAGTTGGCAAGAGTGTCAGCCTGTGGTGGAAGAGCCTGAGTCCTGGTTATTTTCTGCAAAGAGACAAGTCTATAAGAAAGAATAAGCCTGGGCCCTAGTCCCCTGGCAATGAGACTTATTGGTACAGTAACTGGTATCTTCTGTTCTATTTAAAAATTTTCCTCCTGTAAGTAGTTTTTCTGCAAGGGGCAGGGAGCAGTGAGAGAAAGGACAGGAGGCCTGCTTTTAGAGAAGATATGTTGCTCAACTCAATGTCCAGCAGTCACATGAATGATAGACTCCTGAATGGAAAACAGACCCTGTATGCCAAGTGGGCTCGTAGGAATGGATGCCAGAGCCACCCTTCCATGGCCTGCTTGCTGTGGCATACATTCAGCAAAGTCTCTGAAAGCAGAAGTGGTGTCATGGAAGAACTTGGCTGGTTTGCAAGCAGAGATAAAGTCCAAAGTTTTTTTGTTTGTTTGTTTTTTTTTTGTTCCCAAGAACAGTGAAAAGGTGGTATGATTCTGCATAGCGTTGTGAACGTGCCAGACACCTCTGAGCTTTCTATGTCCAGTGTCTGTGGGTGAGCTATAGTTTATATCTCCTTTCTCACAAGGATGAACATTTCCTTGGAGTCCAAAATGCTTTGTCCTTGAACGATTGCAATGATCTTCACTTCTAAACCCTGAGTAGTAAAGAGGCAGACGGCCAAGTCTCAGCCCTAGCCATGGCTGACTCCTGTGTTCTGCACACCATGGCAGATAGTCACATCGGGTTCCCCCAGTGCACAACTGTAGCCTGAGAGAGCAGGACAAGGAAGAGAGGAAGCAGAGCTAGGAAAATAGCTGGCAGCAAGATGAACTGCCCAGGAATCAGTGGATCCGAAGGCCACCAGGTAAGAGATGGAAGCTATTGCCAGAAAACACCCACCTGGGCTGGAAACCTGGACGTAAACCCACAGTCCTGCTCTCCCAGACTTGTACCAGTAGAAAGTGGGCTGTGAAGGCCCAGCTTGACAGACTCCCCTGTTCTCTTTTGGTTCTCATCATGAGCAACAGTGGGCCAGGGAACAAGGCGAAGGACCTTATCACTGAGAACATCATCTGAGATTCTCTGCCAGAAGACAGAATCCCCACAGAATGAGTGACAGAGGTCCAGCTGTTCTACGCAGCGGCAACATCTGTGTGCATCTGCTGTTTCTGACAACTTCTACTTAGATCACTCTGAATTATCACATTCTGTAGTTAATCTCCATTAACGTTATGACAGACCTGGAAGCCTTCACGCTCTTTTGGCTTAGCAACTAAGCAGACAAGAAATGCTCACTTGACCGGGATTACTAGCTCTCCCAACTGGCAGTGTCTCCTCAGGGTGTGACTCTTAGGGTCTGGTACAGTGATGTTCTACGGCTGATCAGCCCTGGTACGGTGCACCTTTAGCTTGTACACCTTACTTCCTTTAGTCTAAAAACCTGAACTGCTACATACTCATCCGGGCTATTTGTTTTAGGATTTAAAGCTGCAAAGGAAAGCTTAGCTGAGGGAAATTCTACGTGTCTCTCAGTCTGCTTGTGCTGACCACTAATTGTACTGAATATGAGCTGACGTAACAGTTCACAAGGCTGCTCTCCACTGAACGTGTAAGAGCAGCATACCCCTTCTGCCTCCACTAGGCAGTTTTATGTCATAGAAACCATTTTTTTGTCCCCAGTCTACACCCTTCAGCTGTTTTTATCCTGACTTTTCATTTTAGCAGTCCCTGGCTCCCTAAAGTTAAGGAAGTTGTGGTCAGCAGGTACCAAGGACTTAGTGGCCATCACCTTAGTTTTTGAGCTTCCCAGGTGCTCCTTGTTGGTAGGAACATCAGGTGGCATGGCCTCTATCTGCAACAAGTGAGCTTATAATGTGGATTCTGTGACCAGAAGAAATGACATTCTCTTTTGAGACCAGCATCCTTTCAGGGCCAACAGCTCTGAGATCGAACTGACATTGTCCATAAGACACTGCAAAGCCACGTGTGTTAAGGGTGAGTTACCCACTGGGCAACGCTGACCATGTCCTTTTTCCTCAGTACAGTAACTCAGCAGCTTCACACCAGAATATCCCTTTCAGCAGCTAATGGCTCTGCCCCTTGAGGTCACTCAGCTTACTCCTGCCTCCAACCCTTCCAATGTACAATGAGAATGGTCATGCGATCCAGCTCACTGGTTGCCTATTTAAATTAATGAATGCACAACATTAAGAACAAGACCTAGTGCCCTTACAACAGTGAATGTGTGCACACCATGAAATACTATGCTGAATATATTAAGGAGGGTGTAAGATGAATTACTAAACAGTCTTATTAATAAAAAACCCAGAGCCAGATATTGGGGTGAAAACTGAAAGATCAGAGAAATAGAACAAGCCACAGCCACCAGCTATTACCTCACCAACTCCATGAATCCTCTGACTAAAATTCTTAGCCTCAAGAGCATGAGTTCCTGTTTCCTCATGCCTTATATACCTTTAATAGAACAACCTCACCTCTCCAACTCCTCAGCCGATCTTATTTCTGAGAATCCTCAGACTGAAAGCCTCTGAGTCCTCACCCATGAGGGTCTCAGGCTTGAACTGCTGCTAAAAGCCTCTAGTTCCTTGTCCTCATGCCTTATATACCTTTCTGCTTCCTGACATCACTTCTTGGGATTAAAGGCGTGTGTCACCACTCCTGGCTCTGTTCCCAGTGTGGCCTTGAACTCACAGAGATCTAGAAGGATCTCTGCCTCCCGAGTGAGAGGACTAAAGGTGTGTGCCACCATGCCTGACCTCTATGTCTAATTTGGTGGCTGGCTCTGCTCTCTGATCCCCAGATAAGTTTTATTGGGGTGCACAAATAAAATATCACCACAGGAGGGTCTGTTAGTACTATAGAACCAAGTTCACCTAAGATACACCATTGAACAAAAAACACAACTGATAGAGGGGCATGTTTGATGAGAATCCATTCTGCTTTGTTTGGAAGAAGAGGCACCTATTTGCATGTGTTGCACAGATAAGGTCTTCATGAGCTTGCAAAGAGCGTGCCAGGACCAAGACCTTATAACTGCAGGGGTCTCTGAAGAGCAAGATGGGAAAAGAGATACTCGTTTCATGATGACAAATCCATGTTTCCTGCCTTATTGTTTTTATAATATTCTTATATGCAAACCATGAGGGTGCATTGAGGGAACACTCTAGGTGCAGATGTGTTTACACATACAGGTGTCTTCTCTAAATCTTACCTCTAACTACATATATTCAAGGAAGGAATTACAAGGAAGCAAAACATACCTTTAAAGAATGATAGAAACTAAATATTTTTGGCATGAAATATAATTGGCATGAATATGTATCTAACTGACCTCCAACTAGTGTGTGCCTATCCATGTGACTCACTATGGAACGGAGAGCTACAAGCTTAACTATTTAACACAGAAAAATCCAAAGAGATTATTTTATCTTCTCTATTCAAATCCCATTTACTCACTAAAATCCAGCTGTGATGCTTTGATGAGTTAAAGTTTCAGGCATTTGAATACTTGGTCCCCAGCTGGTAGTACTGTTTGGGGAGGATTAGGAGGTGTGGCTTTGGTAGAGGAAGTATGTCACTAGGGACAAGCTTTTAGAGTTCAAATTCATGTGGAATTCCAAGTTTGCTCTGTTTGGTGCTTGTGGCTCAAGATGTGAGCTCTCAGCTGTTCCAGCTGCCACACCTGCCAGGGCCGCTATGGTTCCCTGCCATGATGGACTATTAACCCCCTAGAGTCAGTCCAGATAAGCCCTTTCTTCTATAAGTTGCCTTGATTGTGATGTTTTATTACAGAAGTATAAAAGTAATGGCTACATATGTTAGAACTAGGAAGTGGGTTCTTGCTGTGCCAGACATGATCATGTTGGTTTTTGGAGAAATGTGGAAGAAGATTTTGGAAGTTTGGACTAGAAATGTGATTTAATGTTGCAGTGGAGCTTTGTGGACTTTGGGGGCCCATCTCAATAGATTCTAGATGAACACGATATTATTGTGAGATTTTGGCAAAATTGTGGCTGCTTTCTGCCTTTGTCCTACAAACTTGCCTGGCGCTAAATTTAAAAGCAATGGTTTAATTTATTTGTTGAAGATTTTAAGACATCCTAATATTGACTATTAAATGGTGACTAGGAATCACTTTTATGCTTGTCTACAATGAAAATGAGAAAGTAAGACAAAAAGGAATGCAAAATAGTTTGAAGAGACAAAGAGCACCAGGAAACTTAATGTTGCAACCCAGGCTGGTGATGAAAGAGATAGGAAGACAAGGAGAGGCCTTCTCTGCATTGGAATAAAGGGAAGGACTGTGAAAGGAATTGTCCTAGGAAATAATAACAAACAAAAGCTGCTACATGTGTGACTTGAGGGTTCTAAGGCTCATCCCAGGCTGGTAGCCAAACTTGGCAGTGTCACCCACATGGTGCTGGATTTGAGTGGTGAAAGAAGTGGGAGTAAATAGGTCATGGCATCTTCCTCCACAGTCTCAGAGAGCTGCTGAGGTCAGGCAGTGTGGGCCAGGGGAGTCCCTCCAAGAGGGTCCTTGAGAAAGCAAGAGGCCCCGAGGGGCCAGTGCAGTTATAAAAATGAACCCTGTGTGTCAGTGGAGACAAGGTGTTTCAGATGTCAGAGCCATGAGTATCTGCGAAAGAGAGCTGCACACAGGAAGTGGAAACAGCCTGGGGGTGTGGGGGGAGAGATCTTGCAGGCAGCAAAGTTGGAAGGGCAAAGCTGTCTAAGCTTTTGACATCAAACATGGAGCTACAGGATTTGGTATTTTCCATGTTGGGTTTTTGTCTTGCTTTGGTTTATTGTTTTCTCACTACACTCCCGTTCCTCCCTTTTGGAATGGCAGTGTACGTTCTGTACCATCATGTGTTGGAAGCTTGCAATTTGCATTTTGAGTTTACAGGGGCTACAATTTCTTACGGGTAAGAGATTTCTTTGAGTCTCAGAAGAGACACAGACTTTTGACTTTTCAACCATGCTTAGACCCAAAAACTACGGAGACTTTTGGAGTTGGACTAAAAGCATTCTGCATTATGATATGGCTGTGACCCTATGGAGGCTAGCAAGTGGAATGTAGTGGTTTTAATGAGATGTCTCCCATAGCCTTAAGCAATTGAAGACTTAGTCCCTAGTTTGTTTCACAGTTTAGGGAGTTTCATGAGGTGTGGTCTTGTTGGAATATGTCACTGTGGGTGAGCTTTGAGAGTTTAAAGCCTCGCACTTCCAAGTTGTCCTCTGTTTGGTGGCTTGTGGTATTGTGAGGTGTCAGCTCTCAGTTGTTCCAGCCGCCGTGACTGCCTACTGCCGTGCTTCCCACCATGATGGTGATAGACTCTTATCCCTCTGGAACTATAAGCCCCCCCCCCAAAAAAAAAAACCTTCCTTCTTTAAGGTGCCTTGGTTAGTGTTTCATCATAGCAGTGAAAAAAATAATATACCATCCATGTAAAACTGATAGGAAAATCCAACCAGTGTGTGTGATAAGTCTTGTTCAAGCTGTAGGTTACAGTAGATAGAAACTGCCTGTCTGTGGCTTTTCATAATTGTTACACAATGTGTGTATAAGAGATGATCATATATATTTCTATGTCAGCTTCCAGGGACAGACAAATCTGTAAAAGTATTTTCATGATGATCTGAGGATACAATCTGCTGCTCTTGAAAAACTACAAAATCTGGGGCCTGGAGAGATGGCTCAGTGGTTAAGAGCACTGACTTCTCTTCCAGAGGTCCTGTGTTCAATTCCCAGCAACCGCATGGTGGCTCACAACCTTCTATAATGAGATCTGGGGCCCTCCTCTGGCGTGAAGGCATATATGCAGGCAAAGTACTCACAAAAAAAATATTTTAAAAAATTAATTAAAAATTAAATAATTTTTTTCAAAAAGAAAAAGAAACACTACAAAATCTTATCAGCACACAACACCTTGGTCCTCCATGCAGGTTGCCCTAGAGTTCTAATAAGATGGCTAACTTCAGCATGTTTTCTTTTATCCTTTGTAGGAAGTACCAAGCTCCTCTCGAGGTAGACTTGTAGCACACTCCTCAGGGTTAATCCTCTGCAAGAAAGCCCAGAATGTACATGATCCCAAACTCACTAGCCTTCTAGAGTGACTTCTGTTTAGAACAAACTGATCATATTGAGTCTGAGGTTGACAGTTGTCCCAAAGAAAGATTTGTTCAAGTCCTAAGCCTCAGTGTCTCAGAATGTGGCCCTATTTGAAAATAGAATCTTTACAGATGCTTCCAGGTGTCCCTCACCCAGGGTCCAGTGTCCTTATAAGAAAAGATACCAAGAAAGGATAGTTGGAGAGGCCTGAGAAATACAACGAGTCTACAAGACAGGACATACCCAGAGTTGTTCTGGAAGAGGCAAAGGAAGAACCTGTGGAGAGGCATTGTACTCTGACACCTTCATTCTTAGGCTCTCAGATTATGGTAATTCCTTGTGGCAGCCACGAAAAATGCATACAGGAAAAGTAAGAATAAGATCCCCAGGATTCACTGAGGAGAGAAGGGCATGATGCCTGTCATCCATTACCTTCCATACACACAGTTTGCCATGCACACTGTGGCAGAGCTGGGTCCATAGTAACAGTCGAGTCCTCACACAGGGAGGCAGGAAAGGCAAGTTTGGCTTTTATAGTCAGTGACTCATGCTCCTATGGAAAAGGCAGTAGAGGCATGAATGACAGAGAGAGCAGGGACACAGGTAAACCAAGAGCCTAAGGAATACAGCTGGGCCATGAACCGCAGGAGCTGGTGAGATAGCCCTGGCCACAGCACCAGTGCTAGGGTGCCCTGCAGGTGACTTAAAAGCACAAGGAGTATGAGGTGACAGTACAACTGGGAAGGTGACAAGGCCAAGACACTGATGTTTCTGACACCAAGGGTGGACCTAGGTGGTAGCTGGCCTGGAAAAGAAGGGTCTGCTACTTGGGGCTGGGGACATAGGCTCTTCTTTCTCTACTACTGACTGTGTGTTGTTCCTGCAGATGTTAATGAGTGTGCAGATTTGACACACCCACCTTGCCACCCCTCTGCAAAGTGCAAGAACACCAAGGGAAGCTTCCAGTGTGTGTGCACAGACCCCTATGTGCTAGGTGAGGATGAGAAGACCTGCATAGGTGAGTGGCTTCCTCGAAATGTCATCAAACTTTAGTGATGTTCCTAGAGGGTGCCCCAGATCTTCCCAGGTGCCAAACTGAGGCTCTCCCTGCCTAGTGGTGAGTAGACAAGGAGAACCTGGAGAAATTCAGGGAATGGAACCCTGTCAACTTTCAGTAGTATGTCTGAAACACTTTTTAGATGCAAATTGTGCTGCAGAATATGTATAGCAGAATCTGAGGCTGCTTCTGTCTGCATTTACAGTTGCAAGCCCAAGATAACTAACTCAGAAAGAAACCTGCCACAGTGAACCATGAGACCCTGAAGTCAGCATCCTAATTCCCTATAGGCCCAGCAATATTGCTAACCTCGTTTTATCCCATGAGACAGCTCCAAGGGCCCAGAATAAAACTCCTGATGCTGTCAGTCAGCCAAAGGGCACCTGTCTGCAATTCAGATGTTTGGCTGGCCCGGGATGTCTTTGGCATTCCCCTCTGAATGCTTACCACTGAAGCCAGAAAATTGTTGAGGATAGAATTTCTTCATTTGATGTGTTATTACCAAAAAGGACATGTTTCAGAAACATGCAAGATGGACAAGGGCCCTTGCAAGTCTGGGGCTTGAAGGTCTTAACCAGGGCTGACATTGATCTTCAAGTCATTCTGGAGCGAAAAATGTGTGGAGGTTTCACACCCTGCACAAAGGATTCCTAGAGCGGAGCTTAGAGCTGAGCAGGGTACACAAGCCAAGCCTGGAGACTCCACAGTCATGTACAGGCAGAGGCACGGTGGGTGGCCTAATGAAAGGCCAAATCCAAGCTGGGGAAGGATAGAGAGGCCTTGGTAAGGCAGTTCCATCTAAATAGTTTTCACTTGACATACGGCCAAATGTAAACCCCAGGGGTCAGCTGTAAGAAATACCAGTGTCCCTAGCTTTCAAGAGGGTCAAACCCTGAGAGAGTTTTAGATTCTATATAGAGGGAACATGTGGGGTGCAGGTCCCAGTTGGAAAGCCAATCTAATCACACCAGGCTGCCAAACCTCAAGCTACCAGGCCTCAGCACGTCCTCTCTGACTCAGCGTCACTCCTAGCCAGCACTGACTCAACCCCCTGCGCCTCTTGCTGGGACTAGTCCTCATAGCTTTAGGGGCATGCCACCTTACAGCGGTGGGCACAGTGTGGTGCGTGACATTGTGACATTTAAAAACAAGTTCTCTGCTGGAGGATTTCTAACAATTCCAGGGAGCCAGTGATGAGTAGCTGGCAGAAGAGTCAATAACAAGGTTGTGACAGCAGGGACTTTGAGAAAAGGCCACTGGCCGCAGACTGACAGCTCCTCACAGGAAGTCAGTGGGTTCAGAACTTGGCAGGAATACAGAAGAAATGAGCAGCAGCATCTGCTCAGACTCCAATATCAGAGGTTTCAAGCCCCTGGCTAGATGGGTCCAAGGGTTCTGCCCTTTGCTCTCTAAGTCCCAGTGAATGGTTTGATTTATCTCTGTGTTGTAAAGATCACTGGGTAATTTGCCATCTGTCCCTAGATCCCCCAAAGTTCTAACTGCATGGGGCTTCAGTATGCCTACCGGGACCCCAGTTGAATCTCACAATCTTCGCAAATCCCAAATGCCTATGAATGCAGTTCTAGGACTGTATCTGTTCTTCAGGTGCAGCTGCCATGTGCCCACTGTCTTCTCCCGTCTGATTCCTTTAGGAGCCTTAAGCAGCTCACTCAGAAGCTCACTGTCTGTCTTCCAAGATGAGAAAGGAAGGATATCCCCATCCCCAGCCCAGCCCTGGAACTGTGCCAGTCACTAGACCTAACCCTCTCTCCCAGTTACAGGGCCAGTTCCCACCAGCTCTCCCCACCTCTGATTCGCTCAGAAAGAACATATTATAATCTTTTCCTCCATGAGTTGTGCTCAGAGGCAGCCAGGTAGAGATCTGTAACCATGCTGGCCAGATCTGCTGACTTATGTCCTCCTGTACAGATTCTGGCAGGCTGCCTCGGGCATCCTGGGTCTCCATTGCGCTGGGTGCACTCCTCATTGGTGGGTTGGCCAGCCTCACCTGGACTGTAATTTGCAGGTGGTAAGTCCCTCCTTATGCCCATTTCCTATACAGCCATTTCCTCTCCTCTGGGTGTAGCTCTTCCCCAAAACTCCCTCATTATGAGGGCAGTTGAAACACCAATCTTACTTACCACAGACCACTGTACAGCAGACTAGACTCTCAGGTGTGATTTAGGTAATAAAGGTAGGGCAGGTTGTAGCACGAACCCTAATTGGTCTTAATAATAAAAACTCGGAACCAGATATTAGGGTAAATGCTGAAGGATCAGTAAAGGAGCCAGTCACTAGAGAGACTTCTTACCTTGACCAAATCCTCAGGCCAAAGGGAGCCAAGCTCCTGTCTCCTCCTACCTTGTATTCCTTTCTCTGCCCAGCCATATCACTTCCTGTCTCCACTTCCCTAGTGCTGGAATTAAAAGTGTGTGCCACCACTGCCTGCCCTCTGATCTTTAGGTAAGTTTTATTTGTTAGAGAACAAACAAAATATCACCAAAGCAGGTGATGTAGGGCCAGAAAAGAGCTGGCCTTATTCCTTGGGAAGGAACTAGGCCACGCACATAACTGATGTATGACCAGAGTAGTGACCAGCTGAGGCAGTTACTACCCACCAGCTATGGTGGTAGGGCCCTACAGAGTATCATGGGAACCAGTCAAGATGCAGCTGTGGTGTCTGAATAAGCAAGATTAGCTTCTCAAATAATAGGACATGGTGGAGGATGGGCACACATCCATACTGTGTAGAGCATCACATAGGGGTTCCTGGGAAGATCTTTGACTAAGCAGCTCACAAGTATCCCAAGTCTCTGGCCAGGGTGACCACCAGTTTATCAGTGTCCAGCATGAATTGGGTCAAGTGTCAGGTTTTCCCTTCCTCTCTCCCTTTCCCCATCCTCCTCCTCTTCTGCTCCCCCTACCCCGCATTTATCCTTCCCTTCTTCTCCCCCGATCCTGTCTCTAGATGACAGACTTCCCTTTCACATTCACAGCATTCTTTCCCAAGCACACATACAGTTAACCACAGCCTACACATCCCGTTTCCCTCAGGTAAAGACATTTACACACTAAGAGGTGCTTGGAAGCCTGTTTTAGGGCCCCAGAGTCCAGGGCTAATTCCTACTTTATTTTCTTTGAAAGGCATTTCTTTAAACCATGGTCACCAGTCTCACAGAAACCTGTTATTTTGTTGTAAGAGAAATTGTGTACATGACAAAATCTCTCCTGGAGAGAAATGTACAGACAGAGGCAGCCCATGGTCCATGGGCAGAAGAAAACATGACTCCCCTTCTTCAAGTGTCACATAACCACTTGCATGCACATGGGAGTGGAGAGCCATGGGGTGGATAGGCTGTGTGATGTGACAGTAATGTAGCCTTACATGTCTACAGGACAGCTTATAAGCTGCAGCAAACATGACAGGCCATTAAAAAGAATATGAGCCGTGAGTAGCAAACTTCTGCTTCACAATTTTATTTCTCCTTACAGGCATTGCAATTTGATTAACACGATTTTTTTTAGTAATTAAAAGCATGAGCCAGGCAGTGGTGGAGCACGACTTTAATCCCAGCCTGGTATACAGAATGAGTTCCAGGACAGCCAGGGCTACACAGTGAAACCCTGTCTCAGAAAAATAAATAAATAAATAAATAAAAGCATGATAAATTAAAAGAGGCAGGGTCAGGCATGGATGCAGCTTTCACAAGCCATGAAGAATGGCTTTTCTAGCCACTGTGCCCTGGGGCTTCTCCTGACACACACACACACACACAAAAAAAAAAAAAAAAAAAAAAAATACAGGTCCCACTCTCCACTGAGTCCTCTGGAGTCATATGCTACCAGTTAATGACCTGCATGAGGCCACAGAGGAAGACAAATCTGTGGTCCCCTGAGTGACTTCCCTGACTTTAAGTCTAGAGAAGTAGTTACTGTTTGCATGACTGTGTGCAGCTACTGTGGAGCAGGATGTACACAGGCCCTTGAGTGGTCTTCTAAGTTCTGATAGCAATGACTAGATGTGTGTTTATCCACAGGACACATTCTGAAAGGAAATCCACATTGCTGATCACGGAGGGAAATGTAAGAGTGACCACCCAGTCAGGATTAAAAAGCAGTCAGGAGAGGGGGATTTCTCCACACAAGGCTGCAACTCAAGACACCGGACAGGTAGGGTATGTCTGTCGTCCCAATCCCAGGGATGTCACTGTGACTACCAGCTGTTCTTGCAGCTGTGTGCAGGGGCCCTCCATGCAGCTATTTAATATGGACCTCTGTCCTCTTCTGTCCTTCCCTCATGCTGGGTTTCTTTCTCACACTAATTATAAAAGACTGACAATTTGTCAGAAGTTGAACCTGCTTTTTAAAAAGTACAGGCGAGTTAGAATTAGTAACTGTGAGGTCCAAAAGAAACTCCAAGACAAATGGCTAACTGTGGTACCTATTAGCATACCAAAGTGCATGCTGGCCTCCAGACCTTCTCAGCATAGCAAGTACTCTTGTACAGAATCCAGGCTGGCATCCTAGCTCTTCTCACTCCATCCCCTAAACTTCTCCATCTCATGGGCTTTCCTTCTTCCCAGCTTCTCATTCCTATATAACCCTGCCATGTCAGCCATGTGCCCTCTTGGTTCTTGGTCCTCTTAGCCCCTTCTCTTCTTCCTCTCTCACTCCACCCCTACTACACCCCACCCCCCATCCCCCACCCCGTCCTCTCATGGCCCAATTTAGTCTACTGGCCATGTTTAGTCTACTACTTTCTCTCTGTGCTCTCCCTCGTATTTACAATAAAAACCTCCCTCAACCATAGCTTGGAGTGGCCATGTCCTCGCTTTATACAGCTAGTGCTGAAACCCAGAAGAGGCATGTATGAGCCCCCTTCTACATGGCGGCTCAGCCACTCCTAACCAAGCTACCAATTCAGTTCTCTTAAAATAAATATAGATCATTTGTTTCTGCTGGCTTCTGTCGCCATATTTGACTCCAAATTCTGGAGTCTGCCTCTCCAACTGCTTCTTCCCTCCACCTGCTCTGTCTGTCTGTCCTTGTCCGTTCATTAAGTGTCCTCTCAGTCCTTCTGGCTCTTGGAGCCTGCTGTACCCTCCTAGGTGCCCATAATGTGGGCATCCCTCTGCTAAGACAATTGACCCGTCTCACTCTGTTGCAATGGTTCTCAACCTTCCTAAAGCTGTGACCCTTTAATACAGTTCCTCATGTTGTGCTGACCCCCAACCATAAAATTATTCTATTGCTATTTCATAACTATAATTTTGCTACTGTTATGAATTGTAAATATCTGATGTGACCCCCCCAAGGGGTCACAACCCACAGGTTGAGAACTTCTGCTCTATTGGAATCCTCCCTTTTCAGCTGCTTTCTCATCTACCTGCTCTAACCACTCATCTCTCCTCTGCTGGGTAAGTATCACCCCAGAGCTGCCGGTTTTGTCTGCTATTACTGTAAAAGCTTCACCCATGTGCCAGGATGCTCCTCCTACCTCCCTGGGCCCCCATGAACATGGAAAGGAAAGGGATGCCTCTTCTGTGATTTGGGACATTTCTCTCTCTGCTTGGGGATGCCTGAATTGAAATTCTTGTCACTGGGGCATTTACCCCATTGCTAACTGGAGGGCCAGCCTCCAGCAGTCCAGGGTATGCAAAAAAAGAAAAAAAATCCATGAATGTGGCGAGGGCTAGACTGAGGGGAAAAATAAGAAAACACACCTTTTTCTGATGGTAACTTTCTCTTTTACTTCATCTTAAAAAAAATCCTCTCTCTGAAATTCTCTGTATCCACAGTTACATTCCGCATTGTTACATTCTCCATACAGCCACATACCTGCACAGCCATACATCTCTACATACAGTTACATGTTGTAGGTGTTCATCCCGACAATAGCTTTGAAGTATCAGCCTTATGTGTTTCTCGCTTGATGTTGTTTTTGTTGGTTGTAGTTCCATTTTTGTTTATTACCTTTCTTTCTCCTGAACAATTCTTGGTAATTGTTCTTACTGCATAGTTTGTATTAGGTTTAGATCCTTATTTAGACAAAAGGGGAAGTGTTGTGGGTATTTGTTCTGCCAATAGCTTTGGAGTACCAGTCTTAGGGCGTGACTGCTTAAAATCTGAGGAGAGGGTGCATGGTGGTTCTCTTGGGATGATCAGAGACTGGATAGCCAGATCCATTCGCTGCCAGGCAGAATGGAGGACAAGGATGGCTATTTACTTGGTTCTGTATCAGTGAGTGTATTTTTCCCCATTTCATATCTTAGTAAATCCTTGATACCCCTTAAAGAGACTCTCATGGGTTTCACATAATACTTACATCTTTTTTTCTGTACAGTTTCATCTTCCTTGTCTCCACACAGCTACATCCTTTATATATATATATATATATATCTTTATATACATACATCTCTTTTATACACATTTCTTCTCTCTACTCTGCTACATTCCTTCACACACTACTACATCATTCACTCACTCTCTCACACTTCTGCACACAGCTACATCTCCTGCCAGCACACACCCACACACTTCTCAATAGCCAAACTTGGGACAATTATATGTTACATTTTCAGGGTCCAACCCATTCTTATAACACATGATAAGTTACACGGTTTTTTTCTCAGGCTAGGGAGGTCACACTGACTATCGTGCATGTACCCTGAGTGATCAGGGTTGCCAGACAGAAAGTGACATTGAAACCCAGGATTTAGGCAATAAACAATTAGTTGGCTGAACCTTGATTGGTCAGGAGTATGTGCAGAGAGTCAACTGCTGAGAGAATTGTGTCTACTAAAGCTGTTTTGTGCCTGACTTTGGTTTAACAGACACTTGGGAACTTGTCCTTGTGTATTCTCTGCAGGGAAAGCTAGTCTGTTCTGAATTTGTTTTGAGGTGTTAGCTAAATGTGTGAAAAAGCTGTCTTTGAGACTGAGAATACTGTTACAAAAAATATCCTAGTATTATTTCTATTGATCAGAATTATACAGATTAAGCAGAAATCATCTTCCTGACCATCCACAGCTATAAGTGTGCCTAATAGGTGGAATATTTACATGAGATAAACACACAAGCATTAGGAAAAATACCCATAGCTGCTGTTAGGGAAGAATGTAGTAGCACATGAGAAAAATTACAGACAGAAGCAACCAATCATTTACAGTCAGTGACCCCACAGCTTTGCCAAGTGGGACTTCCCATCACAGAATTCATCTAGTGGGTTGACCTGCTGAACACTAGTTGTTACCTGCTGTATACTCCCACAGTCTCTGGTAGAGCCATGGCTACCAGCAGCTCTCAGAATTGCCCTTCTCTCCCACACTCTTTCTCCCGTATGTTCCCACCTGAAGTTTCCTCACCTCCCCACAAGAGCTACTAAATTCTGAAGCTTCCTTACATCCTCCTGGGTCTCTATGGTATTGGAATCCTCTCTCTTGTGGAGTTTCTACTTGTGACCCTTGTCCCTCATAATGGCCCCATTCTTCTTTGTTTCTCTGCTCCTTCTTAGAGCTTACTGGAACCTTCCATCTGGTGGAGGTCCTGTCTGCGACCCTTTCTCCTTTTTCTCCTCGGACTTGGATTTCATTAAAGCCTCACCCACCTTCTTACTGGAAACAGCTTGACCTCAGTACAGCTCAATCAAGGGCCCAAATTGATACACTTGATTTTCAAATTCTCTCATATGGTAACATTGTTGAGGATCTCTAGCTTGGGGGAGTGGATGGCATTCCACACTCCAGTCTCACTCCTCCCATTACAGACCCTGCCACTCAGAAAGCCTGCCAAGGGTCAGTCCCTCCCCAGAGGACGGCACACCTACAGGCTGTTTAAGACCTGGTTGCCAGACCCATGTGCTCTCTCCTGCCTTCCGGAGAGTCACCTGGGAGTTGCTTTGCTCTGCTCAGATTAAATCTGGACTTATTAATTTGGCCTGATCTGATTTACTGTATCAACAGAGATGCTTGATATTGAGGCATGGAAACATTTCAGACATCTTCTGCCACTGCACAAATAAATGCTTCAAATCTCTTCTATCTAAACTTTCTCTGCTCTGTACTCTCAAAAGTCTCTTATCACTCAGCTTTTTCTATTTTCCACTCTTAAAAACCTTTTATCTCTATGATTTCCTTGCTCTCTGTTCTCTTAAAATTCTGGATTTGTAAGTTTTTTGGGTATGGTTTCAAAAACTGTAAACTCTGTAATGAAAAGTTAGCCATTTGTTACAAGTTTAAAGCTGATAATTTTTTAATCTATATATAGTTAATCTTAATCTACTATAGTATCTTATATATGTGGTTTAACTCTTGTTTTAAAAAAAATAGATCTATGACAGCATACTGTAGATGTTACTTGAATTCAACTCTTGTTTAGGAAAATAGTTGTTTTTAAATAGCAACCATGTGGCCTGCCTCCATCCTGGCTGATGACCTCATGATGGAAGCAACCACGTGGCTGGCAGCCATCATAACTAAGGGTAAAAAGGGTACATGTCAATGTAACTTCAACACCATCTTGATTAAGATGACCACATGGTATAAAGCAAGTAAAGCAATAATCATAAAACTTATTAGTCCCACTGAACCCTCTGCTTCTCACTGTATCTCCTTTTTAAACTAAGGGGGCAACAGCAAGTCTCCAAAATACTTTGGATTAGGATGGATTTTTGTATGATGATTAATTTTTAAGGTTATAAAGGTATACTCAGTTTAACAGAAATGAACTTAGAGATATATCTCTAACTACTGAAGTCTTTGCTAATTGCTTAAGACCAGGCTTCTAGAAAATTTTAGACAAGGAATAACATATGTTTGATGAATAAGGAATATTTGATAAATAGGTTTATAAACTCCTAAAGTTACAAAGGTCTGCTCATATTAACAAAAGCTAACTTAGAGATTTATGTCTAATCACTTATATCCTTGTTGTGTTCAACACTAGGCTTCTAGAAAATTTTAGACAAGGAACAATATGCTTGATGAATAAGATATTTTTGATAAATAGTTTATAAATTCCTAAGGTCTATTCAGGCTAGTAGAAACTGACTTGAAGATATATGTCTAGCCTCTTTGTCCTTGTTACTATATTTATGGTTTAAAGTTTTATTTTGATACTAAATAATCCTCAATTGAATCTTAAATTAAAATTTTAGGGCCCAAACTTAATAGAAATAAAATTGTAAAATATTAACCTTATATAAGCTACTAACATGTTGTAAACTGTTAAAGATAATTAAGACATGCCAGTTAATGGTCAGTTACCTTATAAATGATGAAATTCTTTAATGTGCTCAGAAATTTGATCATGGTCATGCTAAGCACAAACATAATTCATTTATAGGGACAATCTTTATTTATCCTCCAGCATATGTTTTCAAGGCTAAGCCTAAGTAAGTAACTAAAAACAAGTAAAGTTTGCTTAAAATCAGTTATATTTAAGAGACAGTCCCCAAACTCCTCAGAGATCTGCTGAATATGGCATTTTAAATGTTTAATAGAAAAATCTTTCTGTGATAGATAGAAATGCCAGCTCCTAGAGGCGACTGTAAGGTCTTCAAAGACAATGATGGGGCCCAGATGACTCCACCTGGATTGTGGTAATGTTAACCACTGAGAAAAACTGCCCCATGCCTGGCTCGCCACCAGGGTACAACCCAAACTGTAGACGATTTTCGGTTGACTTCCCTACTCTGTCTCCCCAAGGTATGTCAGTTTTCCCAAGTTCCCCCTCCACAGGAAAATCTCTCAGACCTTCTGGGTCTGGCAGCTGAGGACTTCACACTGTCCTGTGTGATATCCAGAAGACCAGCAAATTTTGTCCCCAGTGAAACCATTGAAATTACCACAGGGGAGCACAGTGTAACCATGCAGATAGCAGGTAAATCTCCGGCATTTAAATCTGCATATAAAAAATGCAGATTATACTTCCTGTTCTAATTTATCCTTCTCAGATCTTTGATAATGTTGGTGGCTAACTGTATCTTTAACAGCAGCAAGCAGACCAGCTCCTACCCGAAGGCTGCAGCTGCCAGGTCAGTCCATTTCATGTGTAAAAATCAAGACAGTTTACCTTGCTGGCAGACTCCAAACTCACAAAACAGGTTTCAATGTAGCTTTTTACTATTCCTTTATTTAAAGGAACTAGCTTTGCAGGGACAGATCTTAGTAATCAACCACCAGTGTCTCATGGTAAATGATGGGATGGAGAGAAAAGGTTTGAAATTTATGTAAGCTGTGAAGGTCTGAGAAAGTAATTCAAGGTTTGTAAAGGTCTGAGGAAATGAAAGCATAAGTAAGCTTCAAATGTTCAGAGTTTTAACATTAACCAATTGAGTCCTGATAACATATTAATCTAGCTCTGATAAAGCACTGACTGCTATACTATTATCATAGTCACAGCTCAAAATTTAAATTTCCTTTGGTTGTCTTCTAAGTGTAGACTTAAAAGTGCTTCTCATGATCCTGGCAACATCCTCTGTTCAATTCGTATGTCCAACCCTCTTGACAGGAAAGAGTGTTCATTCTTTAAACCCAAAACCATAGCTTTAGCCATGACTCAAAGACACAAGTGCCTGTTTACAGACACTTACAGTGTGGATTTCTGTGTAGATTACAAACAATGGTAACGATAATGTATCTAAAACTTCCACCTCTTTTGTAAACTTGAAATTCATATAAGCTTCAGGGAGTCATGACTTGGATCTATCTGTCACAGGTCAAACAGACTCAGTCAGTAACTTAGGCTTCCCACCTACATATTCATGAAGGTCGCCCTCCCCCCCCCCCCCCCCCCATATCTTGGGACTGACTAACTGTGAGGAGTTTTGTAAAGAAACCAAAACAGCCACTCCATGGATGTAAAGGGGAGAAAATTATTCCAAACTGCCAAACTCAGGAAAACAGAGAGACATGAAGGGGAAAGTCTTCAGGGCTGTAAGGGAACAGATACCTGAGGGAAAGGGAGCCAGTGGGCTGGGCGGCTTTGAAATGTATAACAAGTATTGTGAGTGGGAACTGAGGCAGTCTGGAGGCTAGCATGGACCTTGGTATGGTGATAGGCACTACAGGTGTATGTTAAGGAGAATAGCTCCTTTTAGCAAATGGAAACTAGCTTCTCCAGTCCCTGAGGGAGTGCTGACTTTTGTCTAAATGCTAGACCTCAGGAGAAGGAATTTCCTGGGACCTGACATTCCAGTCCTTTTGTTGTTGATAAGGGGTGACTAGAGGTGTTATTTCTTCTATAACTGCTCAGATGAAATTAGGGCTTCATATGTTAGGAACCAGGAAGACTGAAATGCCAATTAAAAGGCCAGGAACATCTGGGTTTTTCACTCACTGCCCAGGTTCTGTGGGGCTTCCTGGGGTAGTGAAGTATAGCCCACTTTGGAGCAGTTAGGGGCTCAGACTGGTAGGCGATGGTAGGCCTGGGGAAATTCTGCCAGAAGCAGCTGGTTTACTGACTATAGGGCAATTTTGCTAATTCTTTTCTAGAAAAAAAAAAAAAAAAAAAAAAAAAAAAACCTGAAGAGAGAGTGTGATCATTATTATGAGGAGTATGGAAATCAGTAGGCCAAAGAGCCAGGGGGCCAAAATGAGAATTCTGCAAAGGAATTAACCCCTGGAAGCCAAAAACATCCCCCCAAGCCCACCTCTTATGAAATCTTTAATCCTTTTTTCTACCTGGCTGGGCTGGTTTACATAGTAACAGCATTCTTCCAGGAAGAGGTAAGTGCCTCCCTTTCAGCAGTTAGTAAGCAGAAGGCCTTTAGTTTGGAGTAATTGCAGAGATGAGGTTGATTCCTGGATGCTAACTGCTAGCTGGGTGGATACCTGTTGAGAAAAGATACAGGCTGTGACCCAAGCTGCCTATAGTCAGACTAATTCTGACCAGGACAGGGAGGGCTATGGCCTTGTTGATCTCTGTGTGAGACTTGGAGGAGAGTATAGAATTCTCCTTCCATGTATAGAATGAGTTGGGGGAAGTAACAGAGTGGGGAAACAGGGACCGTGAGTGAATTTGTTTGTACATTAGTAAAACTTAAATGGACACAAGAAGAGGGTTCCTTCCGGGGCTAGTGAGGTTCCTGAAATTGGTTAAGTTAGCACGTGCTGATGAGGGTCAGGACTGACAGTGGTTATTGCATAGCAGTCCACCTGCTGTCTCCAGAGAGTAAAGAGGCACCAGAGGCGATGAGGGCCAGGAAACAATTTTGGGGTTACAGAACATAGAATTTAGGGTTAGGTGGGTGAGAGGAATAGCTGCTGCAGGAGAGCACAAAGGAGCCATGAAGTTGTGGTAAGGGATCCACTGTTACTGCCATGGGGTGGAGGAGACTCAGGGGTTCATTTAGAATAGTCTTCCCAAGGCCAAGTTAGGAGATGTCTCACACAGCTGGGACTAGAGGATAATCTCAGACCACTGAATAGCCTCTACCACTAGAAAGGTGTCAGGTGCTTCCTTGAGAGATCTAAAAATTATCACTGCCCCTCTGTGAGACAGGCTAGAAGCTGCCGTCCTATAGGTGTAGATCTGCCCCCACAGCCCCTGGGACTCTTTTTTTTTTATTCCAGGAGTTCTGGAGAAGGTGGCCATACCTAGTGTGGGCCCATGGCAGAGTTGTGGAAGCTATATGCCTCATCCTTGTTCAGAGTAATGAACATAGATGGCCAGGCCAGGTTTGTTCTTGGAGAAGAAAAGGGTACTTGGGATTGTCACATAAATTGAAGTTGGCCTGTTGCTTTCTGCAGATGCAGAAAAAGTCTGCTTGGGGATCAAAAATTAGAGAAGCTCTGAGCTGCAGCCAGAGGCAGGACAGAAGGAATAATTTTATTTTGGATAGTTATATCTGGAACTTCCAGGCTTGTCTAGGTCCTACTGTGTGGGAGGTCAAGAGAACAAAGAGAGCAGCAGGAGGGTGAGAAAAGAAGCCATTCTCAGGGATAGGTAGTAGGCAGGAGAGCTTAAGTTTTAGAGGGCCCACAGACTGGTGGCTGTTCTTAACAGATTAGCAGTCACCCCCTTGAACTGTGACAGGTGGAACCAAGTTGTGAGGTTTTTAAGGATGACCTGATGTGGAACCATCCTGCATGGGTTGAAGGCCCATGGGTGAGAGGGTTTCAACTAAAACCAGTCTCCTGGCGATATGGTTTGGGTGATAGGATCAGACATGTTCCCAGAGAAGGTGTCTCAAGAGAGGGTAAATAGTCACCGAGATTTCCTGGAAGAAAGGGACTGCCGGACATTAACTCACAGTCTGAAGAAAGAGGGGGCTCAGGGTGAGGCACAGAAGGGAAGGAGGGCACAAGGTAGAAGTTGAGTCCAAGGAAGGTAAAGTTCAGAAGATGGTATTGATAAACAAGTCTTAATAAGTCCATTGGTCCTTTCTACCTTCCCAAGGACTGGAATCAATAGAGAATGTGGAGGTTCCACAACACCCCTAAGGCCCTCAAGACTGACTGACTTTAGAAATGAACACTAGGCCGTTATCTGATTGTATGGAAGTCGAAATCTGGGTAAGACATCATTTATGAGGTGGGAACCTTTTCTGGAGTCTCAGCTATAGTATAGAAAGCTTCTATCCTCCTGAGAAACTGTCTACCAGAATAAGGTATTTGTGTGTTTTGTTAGGAGGCATGTGTGTGAAATCTGCCAGTCCTCCCAAGAAGACCACCCATGGTTAGGTTGAAAGGAGGAGGGGGTTGCAAGGCCCCCTGTTGGGAGGTTTGAATCATGGGGGGCGGGTGTGTGTGATAGCCGTCTGGGGAAGAAGAAGGGTTGGAGCAATCAGAGGTTGAGACCCAGTGTGAAAAGATTTGTTAATGCCTGTCAGGAAAGACTTTGATGTTTAGGGAGACAGTCCCTGTCCTGTAGGAGAAGCCAGCCCTGAGGATCCATGACCACTCTCATAACTTGGAGGGCCTGTTGCTGGGACTCTCAGTAGGTAAGGATTAAGCTTGGGGGAGTAGGAATGTTGGATGGCCTCTTTAGCAGTCTTATCAGCAAAGCATTTCCCAAAGCTGTATCATTAGGAGGGGCCTAGTGAAGAACTGCTGTCTGCTTGGGAAGATAAGAGGCTTCTAGCAGTTTTAGAATTAGAGGCCCATTGGTAATAGATGTGCCTCTGGGGGTGAGAAATCCTTTCTCCTGCCAAATGGAAGCATGGTAATGTACATACGGAATCTACATAGTAATGTCGAATACAGAGATCACACTTAGAATCTCTGTATGTATTGATGGTTTTGTCTTGTGCTAAGTTGAGGTCTCCAATGAGGGCTAGGAGCTCTGCCTTCTGAGAAGTAGTGCCTAGGGTAAAGAGAAAGATTCTACACCCAGGTCGGAGGAGACTATGGCATAGCCTGCTTGACAGAAAACAGTGGAGCTGAGAGATGAGTTTCCATCTGTAAACCAAGTATAGTCAGGATATGACAGAGGGTAAGAGGAAGTTGTGGATTTCTGTAAGTAAGGGTATCAAGAGGCTCTAGGCAGGAATGGGCAAGGGTAGTGACATTGGGAAGGAAAACAGCAGTGTTCAATGGAGAGCAGGAACAGAATGAGATACCAAGGTCTTCTAGGAGGGTGATGTGAAAAATCTGAAGCTTAGAAAAGCACAGAGTGGAGAGACTCCTATGTGACAGGAGATCCTTGAGCTGGTGCGGTGAGAGAGAGAGGACAACCCAAAGTGAGCTTAGAAGCCTCCTGGGCCAGTAGAGAGGCCGCTGCTGCTGCCCATAAGCAAGGCTGCCATCCCCTAACTGTTGTATCTAGCTGTTTGGAAAAGTAGGCAACAGGGCCAAAGATGATTTGTCCCAAAACTTCTATGCCATTCCCCAGCTTTCAGTAGTACACAGGATAAAGGGTTGGTCGAGTTCAGAGAGAGCCACAGCCTGTAGGAGTTTGCATCTCAGAGACAGGACAGGCTCAGTGGGATCTAGAGGCTCGGTTAGCGTGTCCCTAGCTGCGTTATAGGTGGGGAGAGCAAGAAGAACAAAGCTAGAAATCCAGGCTCTAAGGTACCCTGCCAGGTCAAGGAACCTCTCAAATCTCTTCCTTGGTGGTTGGAGGTATGAGGGTCCACAGATACCATCTGTGATCAAGAGGAAGTTCACAGCTGTAAGGGAATGGTTGACTTGAGAGACAGAAAGTTCAGCTTTGGAAAGGGAGATTCTGTATCCTCTTTTTCCTAGAAAGTTAAAAAAGATAAGTAAAATGTTGGGACAAGTGAGGGGCTGCGTAGTAGAAGGTCATCAATACATTGGACGGATGTCGGGAGAAGAGGTCAGTGGCTACAGCCTGGTTGAAAAATGTGGGCTGTTTCAGGACCCCTGGGAGAGAACTGTCCAAGTAAGCTGGGATGCTGTAGTGGTGTCAGGATTCTCCCAGGTAGAAGCAAAGACATCGTGTGAACCTGAGGGAAAAGGGAATGTTCAAGAAAGCGTTCTTAAGGTCTAGGACTGTAAAATGAGAGGTAGAGAAGGGAATCAGAGAGTAGAGTATAACGGTTAAGGACTACTGCGCATATAGGAATTGCAGCTGCTGCATTAATAATCCTGAGGTCCTGGACTAGGTGGTAAGAACCATCAGGCTTTAGTATAGGCAGGATGAGGTGCTATAGGGTGAGTGAGTGCTCTTGAGAATACCTTTATCAACAAAGCACTGTATGAGAGGTTTTAAGCCCTGTCTATGTTTTAGAGGAATATAGTATTGAAAGAGACAGGAGTAGGAGGTAGAGTCCCCGAGCAGGATGGGAGGCCACTGAAGGAGAGGAAGTGTTCCATACTTTTGGGTCAATGAGGGAGTCATTGAATAAGGGGGCTCTTCAGAGGAGGAAATTCCAGAGAGAGTTGGTTGAAAAGGAAAAGTATAACTTAAACATGATATCTCTGCCCAATAATATGATGAGAAAGGAGTGAGCTATCAGGTGGCCCTAGAGAGAAAAGAGGAGAGAACCTGTAGCCAGGAAGTATAGACCAAACAGCTCCTGAATCAATTAAGAATGACACAGACTTACCCACTACCTGGATAATTATCCTAGGCTCCTCCTTGGTAATCTTGATGGTTTTGTTGAAGGTGGGGGTCCCAGGGCAGTGTTAGTCTTCAGCCACCAGGTCCAGAAGATGTAATACAGTTTGGGCAGGGTCCTGGAGGCTGGTGAAATAAGGGACAGCTTTTCACCCAGGGCCAGCTTTGCTACTTTAAAGCAAGCTCCACGTGGAGTTCATTTGTGTCCCCATCTTCTTTGGAGGAGACCTTAGGGCTTCCTCTAGGAGCTGGCACTTCCATTAAACACCTTAAATGTCATATTCCACAGATCTCTCTGGAGGGTTGAAGGCTGTCATCCAACCTTTTAATTTTTTAAATATCAAGAGCTAACTGGGAGATGAAGTGAGACAAGCATGCCATCTTGAGAATTAGCATCTAGCTTTGTGTACTGTAGGAGAGCCTCTGTAAGTAGGGTGAGGATTTTCATCCAGCCTCTAAGTGACCTCTCTGAGGTGAGAGCCCACAGAGGTATATATGTATCAATTTATTAAGGGGTACAATGGGGAGACAGACTCACTAATACAAAGCAAGGTAGATCCACTCCTGATCCAGCTTCTGTTCTCAAGGCCGTTGGGGACCAACTGCAAGCCACTTTCCACTGCCTGACCAGGCCTCCTCACCCCAAGAGAGTGCAACCCTTTTTCTCTGTCCTTTTAAGTGGTCATATATGCAGACAAGAAGCCACACCCCAAAGCTATGAGTGGAACGAATTCCCACAACACCTCTCTGTTTATCACAATGAATTATATTATGGGAGGCCAACCAGGTGGCAAATAATCATTTTGTCTCAGGCTACTCTGTCAGGGGACTAATTCTCAGAATTTACCTGGAAATTCCAGTGGGGGTCTGTCGGGAAACTGCCTCTGCCCCCAGTAGATATGAATTATCTGTGTGGACCTCACCTTGGAGAAGCAACAGGGGGAAAGGTCTTCAGGGATATAAGGAAATGGATACCTGGGAGAAAGGGAACCAATGGACTAGGGTGGGAGGCTTTGCCATGTATAACAAGTACTTGTGAGTAGGGACTGTGTAGAGGCTAGCCTGGATGATGCTATGCTGATAGGCACTACAGGCATATGTTAATAGGAGAGCTGTATGTCCCTTTTTCCAGAGATAAGAAAATGACTTCTAGCAAGTGGGAACTAGCTTCTCAAATCCCTAAGAGAATGCTAGCTTTTATCTAAATGCCAGACTTTGAGAAACAGAATTTCTTGGGACCTGCCACTTCCACACCAACTACCAGGACCACAGGCCCAGAAGTTTCAAGTGCACACCTAAGATATAGATTTTCCCCTGAGATCCTTAACTTTACCTTCTATCCCCAATCTATATCTGCCCCAACAATTTCCAATCAACTGGAGACTGCACACCGCTCCAAACTAGAACTAGCTGAAAGCCAATGTAAACTAGATGCTTCTGATGAATCAGCATGTCCAGACTGCACTAAAGATGCCTGCATTTTGCTAGACCCAGGTGGTCCTGCAGAATCTGGGTAGCAAGCAACACAGATGTCCCCCAGCACTCCTCTCTCTCTTCCTGACTTTTGACTAGTAGTCCAGCCTTCCTGGGCTCTGACAACACCTTAATTTTAGCTAAGAGGCAGTTACAGAAGAGATTACCTCACCCCTTATCAATAAAAAGGCTGGAATGGCTAACTGTAGTAGCTATTAGCATACTAAAGCAGCTCATGGTGGCCTCTAAGCTTTCTCAGCATAGCAAGTACCTATTATAGAGTCCATGCTGGCATCTTCTCAGCTCTTCCCACACCATCCCCTACCCTAAAGTTCTCCAGCTCATGGGGCCTCTTCCCTTACCCCAGCTTCTCATTTCTATATTTCTGCCATTTGTGCCCTCTTGGTCCTCATCTCTCACTCCTGACCCCATAGCCTGGTTCATGCTACTGTCCATGTTTAGTCTGCTACTTTCTCTTCCTGCTCTGCACTCTTCCAAATGCCTCTGGCTGTAGTCTCCCTCATATCTACAATAAAAACCTTCATCTCAACCATACCTTGGAGCAGTCATGTCCTTGCTTTACACATCTGGTGCCAAAGCCCCCAGAGTAAAAGGTGTGTACAAGCCAGTTTCAAAACTACAGGAAAACATTATCTGAGCTATTACTTGGAGGAAATAAAAAACACCTGATTTTTACATTTGCTTTTTAAAATAAAATGGTGGTGAGGGCTGGAGAGCCAGCTCAGTGGTTAAGAGTGCTTGCTGGTCTTCTAGAGCAGCAAAGTTCAGTTCCACACATATATGTGAAGCTGTTCACACATGCCTGTAACTCTAGGAGATCTGAAGCTTTCTTACAGCCTGGGCAGCCACCCGCGCACATATACACATACCCACAGAGCCAGACATGCACAGGAATAAAAATGAACAAAAACAAGATTATAACCAGCATGGGGAAATCAGTATAAATTTGGTTATTTACCTTATGTGCACCCCAGGTGATGTTGTATTTATACGTCATATATGACTCTGTCTTCCGTTCCTAGACACAGCTAGCAAGTGATGGTACCCAGCATCTGAGATGATGGGGGGATGAAACTTCAATCATACAGGAGGGCTGCTCCCCAGAATGTGACCACAGACCTGTTATAAGTCTCAGAGTTGTTGAAAAACTGATAAACTAAGTGTGTGAGGTGGCAAGTTAGTTAACTAGCTTTGATATACTTACTCCACAATTCCAGCACATATGAAAAAATGTAGGGCCAGAGACAAGGCTCCACTGTAAAGGTACTTGCTACCATGCCTAAGGACCCAGGTTTGATCCCCAGGACTCACGTGGTAGAGAGAGAGAACTAACTCCCACACTTTAATTTAAAGTCACCTATCACATGAGGGGTCTGTCTTGAATGACTACCTTCACCCTAATATTCACTGCTGGGTGAAGCCATAGCACCCATCCCTTAAGGTGAATAGACACACCCGAGGCTCACTGCAAAGCTGAATGTGGCTGAGCCTGTGTCCTGGGGCTCTCCCTGCTAAAAGTGAAGATTTTGTTTAGCTAAATGCAATGGTACTTTTGAGTTTAAATTCACAACTCAGTGGCTTGACTGGCACCTGAATTGGTAATGGGGACAATGCTCACCATGCTTTCTCTCCAGCAGGAACCTGCCTATGGATCCCAGGTCCTTCTGTGTGAATAGAAGTCCTCACTGCTTTGGAGCCAGGCATTGACAAACGCAGGTCTCAAGCTGCTTGGAAAAGACATGACACATGTTGGAGTTGGAGGCTTGAGAAGCAGGATGGTTAATCTCATGGACAGGCTTCATTAACTTCTATCTCACATTTTTCCATGGAAGCAGTCCAGGCCAGACCTCACTAAGGCCTCTCCAACACATGGAGGCTAATGGATGAGTGGGTGGAAGGCTAAGAGAATCACACATGGCTGAAAGGCTGGATTGAGAGAAGCTGGCATAGACTCCAGATCCTTCAAGACAATTTTATGTTCATTCAGATTTACCAAGACTGTTATCCAAATACATTCAGTTCTCTCATTATGTCCTAGTCACCACAAAGCACAGATGAATAAATGCCACAGCCTTATCCTGGTCTGGTACAGATATCCTCCTCCTCTGGGACTGCATTAAAAACATATTTACATATCTGTATAAGCCGTGGAAACATTGTTTCACTTTAACCACCTTAGCTTTTTCATTAACACTCATTCTCCATCTCTAATCCCTCCTTGTCCTCTCACTTTTAGTCCGCTTTGCACAGCTGTAACGGACACTTGGCATGATGAAGTTATAGAGAGAAAAGCCTTGTTTTTGCTCATGATTCTGGAGGTTTTCATCCATGACCAATAGGTCACATAGCTTTGGGCCTCCAGTAAGACACAACAGTATGGTGGGGTCACATAGTGCAGCAAAGATGCTCAACTCAAGGCTAAAACAGAGACCCACAGTCTATTTTAAGGGTCTGTGTCCAGTGATCTTCCCATTAGGCCTAACTTTTAGGGGTTCCACCACCTAACTGTAAAATGGTTGAAGCCACTATTGATAGTACTGTGGAGGGTTCTCCAAAAACTACAGCTAGAATTACCTTATGACCCAGTCATACCACTCCTGAGCATGGATCTGAAGGACACTAAGTCAGTACACCACAAAGATACTTGCACATCCCATGTTGATTGTTGCCCTATTCACAAGAGCTCAGAAATGGAACCAGCCTAGGTATCTATTAGCAGACAAAGGAAATGTGGTATATGTACACAATAAAACTTTATCCAGCATTAAAGAAAACTGAAATCCTGACCTTTGTATATGAAAAAGAAATTATTACATTAGCCAAAATAAGCCAGATTCAGGGAGACAGTTAGCATGTTTTCTCTTATAACTATATATGTATGTGGGGAGGGTTTAGGTCCTGGAACTGGAAATAGGCCATAAGAGGGTGAAAAAAGATCTCTAGAAAAAGAGAAAAAGACAGAAAGGGGATCAGCAAGAAGACCGGAGGATAGAGGAGAGATAAGAAAAACCTATGAAGCAAGCTGGTGAAGCCATTTTAATATCTAACAAAATAGACTTCAAACAAAACTAATCAGAAGAGCCAAGGAACAACAATATCACTGTGTGTGTGTGTGTGTGTGTGTGTGTTCAAAAGGAAAAAAATCACCAAGATGACATTTCAATTGTTAATGTCTATGCTCCAAACACAAGGGCATGCAATTTCATAAAAGAAACACTATTACAGCTTAAATCACATATTGACCCTCACACACTTATAGTGGGAGACTTCAATACCCCAATCTCATCAACAGGCAGGTCATCCACACAAAAAATAAACAAATACTTGAGCTAACTGACATTATAAACCAAATGGATCTAATGAATATTTATACAACATTTCACCCAAACTCAAAATATACTTTCTTCTCCATACCTTGTGTATCTTTCTCAAAAATTGATCACATACTCAGACACAAAGCAAGTCTCAACAGATACAAGAAAATTGAAATAACTCACTACATCCTATCAGACCACCACAGATTAAAGCTAGATATCAACAACATCAGAAACAATAGAAAGCCTACAAACTCATGGAAACTGAACACCCCTTCTACTGAATAAAAAATAGGTCAAGGCAGAAACTAAGACTTTCTAGAATTGAATGAAAATAAATATACAAAATACATAAACTTATGGGACACACTGAAAGCTATTCTAAGAGGCAAGTTCATAGCACTAAATGGCTGCATAAAAAAACTGGAGAGATCTCATACTAGTAATGTAACAGCACACCTAAAAGCTCTAGAACAAAAAGAAGAAATCACACCCCAAAGGAGTAGATGGCAGAAATAAACTGAGGGCTGAAATCAATAAAAAAGAAACAAAGAGAGCAACACAAAGAACCAATGAAACAAAGAGCTGGTTCTTCGAGAAAATCAACAAGATAGACAAACCCTTATCCAAACTAACTAAAAGACACAGAATATCCAAATTAACAAAATCAGAAATGAGAAGGAGGACATAACAGTCACAGAGGAAATATAGAGAATCATAAGGATATACTTTAAAAACATGTACTCCACCAAATTGAAAAATCTAAAAGAAATGGATAATTATCTTGATAAGTACAACTTGCCAAAGTTAAATCAGGATCAGATAAACAATTTAAACAGACCTCTAACCCCCAGTACATAGAAGAAATCATTAAAATTCTCCCATTCAAAAAACCCTGGGCCAGATGGTTTTAGTGCAGAACTCTACCAGACTTTCAAAGAAGAGTTAATACCAATACTTGTCAAATTATTCCACAAGATGGGGAGAGATGCCCCCTTACCCCTTGCCACCTGCAACAGACTAGAGCGCTGACCCTCCTCCCCCTTATAAGCTGCAGCACTCAGGAAAGTGGGCCCTGTCCTTCACCTAGGCAGCACAGAAGAGCTGGCCTGGTGGTTGGAGGTGAGGATGACCCACCCCCAATGTTGTAAGCAAGGGAGAATTGTTCCCATTACTCATCTGACATGTGGCAGCATGGACAGAGGAGCCATGTCATGTCCCCACCCCCACCCCCACTCATCAATGAGACAGGTGGAGGAGCTGGCTCTGGGGTCATAAGAGCAGGAGGACTGTCCCTACCCCTCACCAGCTATATCACTCTGGAGAGTGGCCCCTGTACCTCACCTGGGCAATACAACAGAGCTAGCCCTGATGGTGTAGGTGTGGGAGAGTTGAGGGCATGAAAGCAGGAGAATAGGCCCCACCCCTTGCCCAATGCTGCAAGAGGTAAATTAGCTGGGCAACGCTAGTGAGTTTACCCTGGCAGTGAAGACAGGGAAGAACTGGCAGGGGGACCAACCCTGCAGCTCAGAACCAGGGTTATGACTTGGTCCACCTCAACAGCCATCCCATCTATGCTCTGCTGGCACACAGGAAGGGACCTGATCTACAGACCCAAAGCTGCAGGATCTCCACACACAGGGAAACAACAGGTTATCCAAGGAGAGTCCCAGTAAGGGCCCAGCATCACTAGTGTAGTAGAAATCAGAGGCCTCGAAGCAGACCCATTGGTGACCCATGACTCTTTGCAATAAACACTTGCAAGTAAAGATATGTGGATAAAGGGGTTTACTGCATGACTCACTGTGTTACACTGCAGCCTCCATGATGAGATTTTATTTTTTCCCCTTTTTTCTCTTAAATTTTGTTTTATTTTGGGAGGGGGTTACAGGGGCAGAGGGCAGACGCAAAAGGACAGGGAAATGAATGGGGTCAAGATACATGATGTAAAAGACATATAGAATAAATAAAAAGTGGAAAAAAATTAACCCACAAAGTAGAAACAGAAGGAGTATTACTCAATTCATTTTGTGAGATCACAGTTACATTGATACCCAAACCACACAAAGATTCAACAAAGCAAGAGAATTACAGACCAATTTCTCTCATGAACATTAATGCAAAAATATTCAATAAAGCTCTTTAAAACTGAATCCAAGAACATGTCAAAAAGATCATCCACCATAATCAACCCAGAGCTGCAGAGATGATTCAATATATAAAAATCAATAAATGTAATCCACTATATAAACAAATTGAAAAAAAACCACATGATCATCTCATTAGATGCAGAAAAGACCTTTCACAGAAATCCAACACTTCTTCAGATAAAAGTCCTGGAGTGATTAGGGATACAAGGGACATACTACAACATAATAAAGACAATTTATAGCAAGCCCATAGCCAACATCAGCTTAAATAGAGAGAAACTCTAAAACAATTCCACTAAAATCAGGAACAAGACAAGGTTGTCCACTCTCTCCATACTGTTCAATATAGTACTTCAAATCTGAGCTAGAGCAGTAAGACAACTGAAGGAGATCAAGGGGGTACAAATTGGAAAGAAAGAAGTCAAAGTATTTTTATTTGCAGATGATATGACAGCATACATAAGTGACCTTAAAAATCCCACTGGGGAACTCCTACAGCTGACAAACACCTTAAGCAAAGTAGCTGGGTACAAGATTAACTCACAGCCGGGTGGTGGTGGCACACGCCTTTAATCCCAGCACTCAGGAGGCAGAGGCAGGCAGATCTCTGTGAGTTCGAGACCAGCCTGGTCTACAAAGTGAGTTCCAGGATAGGCTCCAAAACTCCACAGAGAAACCCTGTCTCAAAACAACAACAACAACGTTAACTCACAAAAATCTGTAGCCCTCTTATATACAAATGACAAACAGACTGAAAAAGAAATCAGGAAAAAAACACCTTCTACAATAGCCTCAAATAATACAAAATATTTTGGGGTAACTCTAACCAAGCATGTGAAAGACTTGTATGATAAGACTTCAAGTCTTTGAAGAAAGAAACGGAAGATGAAAAGATATCCCATGCTTGTGTATCAGTAGGATTAATAAAGTAAAAATGCCCATCCTACCAAAAACCAGTCTAGTTTCAATGCAAGTATCCTCAAAATCACAACACAATGCTTCATAGATCTTGAAAGGACAATTCTCAGCTTCATAAGGGAAAAAAAAAAGATAGCTAAAGCAATCCTGAATAGTAAAAGAAATGAAGGGAACATCACTATACCAGATTTTAAGTAAGTACTACAAAGCTATAGTCATAAAAACAGCATGGTATTGACATAAAAACAGACACATTGATCAATGAGATCTAATTGAAGACCCACACATAAATGCACACACCTATGGATACCTGAACTTTCATTAAAAAAAAAAAAAACAGAAATACACACTGAAAAAAAAAAAAAGAAAACATCTTCAACAAATAGTGCTGGTCAAACTGGATGTCTGAATGCAGAAAAATCCAAACAGATCCAAACTAATCTCTCACAAATCCCAACTAGAAATGGATCAAAGACCTCAACATAAAACCAGATGCACTGAACCTGATAGAAGTGAAAGTGGGGAATAGCCTTGAACTCTTTGGCACAGGAGATTTTCTGAACAAAAGACCATTAGTGCAGGCACTAAGATCAACAATTAATAAATGGGACCTCATGAAACTGAAAAGCTTCTGTAAGGCAAAGGGCACTGTCATTCAGATAAAGCAGAAACCTACAAAATGGGAAAATATTTTTACCAACTCCACATCTAATAGAAGATTATATAAATTCATAAAGAACTCAAGAAACTAGATATATAAAAAATAGTCCAATTTAAAATTGGGGTATAGGTCTAAATAGAGAATTCTCAATAGAGGAAACTCAAATGGCTGCAAAACACTTAAAGCAATGTTCAACATCGTTAGTCATCAGGGAAATACAAATCAAAACTGCTTTGCGATTCCATCTACAGGCTGGAGAGATGGTTCAGTGGTTAAGAGATTTCATCTTACACCTGTCAGAATGGCTAAGATTAATAACACAAGTGACAGCTTGTGCTAGAGAGGATGTGGAATAAAGGGAGCACACGTCCGTTGCCGGTGGGAGTGCACACTTGTACAGCCACTATGGAAATCAGTATGGCAGTTCCTCAGAAAGATGGGAATTGATCCACCTCAAGATCCAGCTATACCACTCTTGGGCATATACCCAAATGATACTTCATCCTACCACAAGGACACTTACTCACCATGTTCACTGCTGTTCTATTCATAATATCCCCAAATTGGAAAGAACCTAGATGTCCCTCAACAGAAGAATGGATAAAGAAAATATGGAACATTTACACAATACAGTATTACTCAGTTGCTTTAAAAACATGACATAGTTGCAGACAAATGGGAGGAACTAGGAAAAAAATCATCCTGAGTGAGATAATCCAGACCCAGAAAGATAAGTATGGTATGTATTCATTTATATGTGGATATTAGTCATTAAATGATAACCAAGCTACAATCTGTAGACCCAGAGAGGTTAGGTATAAATATGGGGACTAGAAGGGGGCACATGTATCTCCCTGGGAGGGGGAAACAGCATAGATTAGATTAGAATAGACTAAAGCAGCGAGCACAGGGCTGACATGGGTCTGCACTGGGTCCTCTGTATATATATTACAATTTTCAAATTAGTATTTTCATGGGACTCCTGAGAATGTGAATGAGTAGGTCTCTGATTCTTATGACTTCTCTTGGAGTTCTTTTCCTTCTGTTGGTTTGCCTTGTCTACTTTGATATAATGGTTTTTGTTTTATCTTATTACATTTTATTTTGTCATGATTTGTTTTTATCTCTTAGAAGCCTGTTCTTCTCTAATGAGATGGTGAATGGGAGTGGATCTGGATGGAAAAGGAGATGGGTGTTATCTGGGAGAAGGAGGAGGAGACAATCAGGACATATTGCATGAGAAAATAATCTATTTAATAAGAGAAAGGGGGAAGAATAATTAGAAATATACTAACTTTGTAAGCTAATTTTAAAAACTAAGATAAAAGTTCTCCCCACCTCCAGTGCTGCCCCTCTTTAGCCTGGCCTTTGGGGACACCTACATTTCAAACTATAACATGTTCCTTACCCACTGACAGTCTCCCAGTAGCCCCACTGTGTGTGGCAGGTAGCTTTTAATCCCTTCATTTCATACTGATGACACATCTTAGTATCTGACTGCTCCTATCCCCTGACATAGGACTAGAACACCTAGCTTCCTGCAGGACCAAAAGGTGAAGGGCTATGATTCTGGGGGGAAAGAAACAAAGGACAAAGAGGCAAACCCCATCATCCAGGGTTTCTTGGAGACAGCTTTTGCTCTGTCCATTGTCCCACAGTGCCACCTGCTGGCACATATAGGGGACTCTCACAGTTGCTGAATTTTCATACCATTGTATTAGCTCTGCTGGGAAGTATTTACTTGGTCTGTTAAATTCCAATGTGCTGTTTGAGACTCACACACAGAAGACTTTTCATTTCGTCCGGGGGGGGGGGGGGTGTGGTGGGTGTGTGGTGGGTGTGTGTGTGGGGTGTGTGTGTGTGTGTGTGGGTGTGTGTGGGTGTGTGGTGTGTGTGGTGTGTGTGTGTGTGCATGTGTGTGTGTGTGTGTGAGTGTGTGTTCTTAGAGTTATATATACATGGGTAGTTTCTTATTTTTCTTATTTTCTTTGGCTGAAAATCTGAAGACCTTGGTTATCAGCAGACTCTTGAGTGTGATATGAGCTGAGGGCTTGTTGCAGCCTACTCTTAGCCACACTGATAGCTTTCCAGGAGCCACATCAATACATGCTGAGAGCACACACCTGTTCATCCCTCCCTTCTACAGCACCTGCTGTACACCTGCAGGGGCAGATAGGCTGTAGTAATGACAAAGGCGTCCTCTGTCACGGATGACAGTTTCTGCCTCACACTAGATTCCAAGCTCCAAAAATACACTGAAGTGCTTCAAGCCTGAAACTGTAAACTCTGAGCTTCCTTCCCTTGAGCCCAGCACTGGGTTCCCAGCTCGCTGTCCAAAGCACAGAATCTGGCTCTCCACTGCACCCTCAGCAGTGGCCTCATGGCTCCAGGCAGGCCTGGTTCCCTAGAATAGAGGCCATAGGTAAATGCATGGCCCTCCTGGGCACTATAGAGGCTCTGTCCAATCAGATGGATGGAAATTAACTATCAAGAACTACAGGAAGAAAACCCAGCATGGAGCCGGGAAGTGTGTCAGATTTGTTCAGGAAAATGCAAATAAATTACACGATAGCAGGAAGAGCCACCTGGACTTTGTGGCCAAGAGGAAGGGAGGAAGTAAAGAGTCCAACACTAAATTCATCCTAGTACACATCTGTGAAGCAGCCACTTCACAAGCAATGTATGTATCGTCATTGCCACCTGTTCCTACAGGCCCAGTGCAGACTTCCCGTGTGTCCAACTCAACCTGTGAGCGTTGTGAGTTGCAGGGCCTGGAGAACACAGTGCAGGCTCTTTCCTCACGTCTATTTCTCCCTGGGGCAGTCATAGAAACTTGAATCCTCAGTCCAGCCAGCCTTCGATCCTAGGAAATTTGCCCCTAACTTCGTCCCTCAAGACTATTCTGTGACAAGCATGTCCTCCCTGTGTCTAACCCATCAGCCTGGCCCACGAAGGTCATCACCAGCAGTGTGCCCCAGGCCTTCAGTGATGTGTCTCCACGACAATTCATTTCTTTCCTTAGACTTGGCACAGAAGCACAGCACTCCTGAATCCTCTATACTCATTTTTAAGTCTAACATCTCCTGTCCCCCCTTCCCCACAGATGATTGCACTATGCTTTTCTTTTTCTAACGTATCTCTAAGTATAAAAGTGGCAACCATGAGTCTGGTACCATGGGAGTGAGAGGAATAAACAGTCTCCTGATCCCCACATGTCCAAACCTGATGCACAGGAGGTTTCTTCTCCCTGTGTGGGTATCCCTCACCCCTTTGTCCTTCCTCTCTTCCTCACAGCAGCAGCACAGGACTCACAGGGGTTGAACTGGAGATGACCCCACTCCTTCCCTTACTCAGCACCAACACCAGTGGCCAGCACTGCCTTTGTTCTAGAACTAGAGACCATAAGTGCCATTAGACACAGCTCAGTGAGGCCAGGAGTAAATCTTTCCCTAGGAGCTAGAGGGCATCCCACACTGGATCATAAAGGAACTAAGAAAGAGGTCTAGCTTGATCTGAGGGGCAAGCTGCCCCTCCTGGAAAACACTAGCCACAGGCCTTGGGCAGGAGAGGGACTGGGTAGGCAAACCTGGGCTGAGTGGGATCCTCGAGAAAGGACAGGGATGTCTTCGTCCCAGAGCCCTAAATGGTAATTCCAGTCAGGACAGGGCTAGCACATTAACCTTGGGGTTGATGGTGATGGGAAGACAAGGAGGTGGGACACCTTCCTTTTGATGGCCCCGCAGAAGTAGGGACACACTCTTCTCAGGCCTCAGCAGTCCTTAGGTATTTGACTCCTGCAAGCTTGTATCAACAACATCAAAGAAGAACTACAGCCTCACAGGGTGGACCAGAAGCAGCTCAGTTCCCAGCTTGGTGGGACAGATAAGGAGCCAGCAGCTGCTCTTTGTCTCAAGATATTGCGGAAGGCTCATCCTGTGACACTAGATGGAAAATTGAGGCCAAGAGCCGGCAGCATTTCCACCAGGCAAGCTCCGTGCAACCTCAGAGTACTCAGTCCCTTACTTAGAACAAAGCTTGGCAAATAGTTGGACTTGCTGGGCCTGGGCAGCCATCCGTGAGGAAGGAGGATCCTGCCTGTACAAGTAGCTCCAGTCAACAAAACATTTTAGACACTGGGAAAACAGAAAAGACTCCGTTGTAATTTAGCTTTAGAAAAATATTGCTATATCTTACATGCTCTATATTTTTTTTGAGATGCCACTGAAGGCCTAGCTGTTGGATGTTACTATAAATATTTAATTATATTTAAATATTTTTGTTTTTAATTTAGAGAAAGAACATTCTGTATCTGTCTATACAGTGACAAAAATATTAAAAAATAAGGGCTCTATTAAAGTAATTTTACACAACTGAATATATCTGATAGTATTTTCTATAAAGCTTCACCTTGTGAAGGTATATGAAAGAGGAAAAGGCCCACACTACTTCTGGGATGACAAAGATGTGTCTCTGTAGGTAACTGTTTCAACTGATTATGTTATTGCTGTTGAAGTTATGCAAATGACAGAGAAAGCAATCTAGATGGACCCTGTGTCCACTTAGGTGCCACCTGAGCAGACGTCGTGTAAGAAAACAGCAGGCCATGCCATCCCTCCTTTGACTCAGTTTTTTTGCAAAATACAAGTACCCTGCCCCCTTATCCCATAAGCACACCAAAAGAAAATCTGAAACACTGCCAGGTGCCTGTATGATTTTAACAAACAGTTATAAGACAGTAATAACTGGACAAGAAGTCAGGGGTAAGGGCCCCTCACACAGTGATAGCCACAAAGCCTTCCTGGCTCTGAGCTGAACCCCCAGCCAGCTTTAAGAGCTTTCAGAGAGAATCGGCTTTGCAGAGGAAATGTGCGGCCATCTGAGTTCATCTGAAGTGGTATAGATAGAAGGCCAACAGTGGTCACAAGGCAGGGAACACATTATGCTCACTTGATTTTTTTTTCCCCTCTCTAGGAGAGTCCCCTCAGAACTGGCTGCTGGAGCCGATTCAGTTTGTTCCTCCTAGGTCACTGAAAACAATGTAGACACTGTGGGCTCTGTAGACACCCCAACCATCACTACATCCACATGTCACCAAAGCACTCAGGTGACTGCTGGTATCTGCTATAAAGCCACTCACTCTACACATAAGTGGGGTTTGCACATTAGTGAGTTGAAAACTTCACAAAGTGGTGGACAGGGAAGGACACAAGCTTCGAACCATCTTCTGGAAGAAATGCCTATGAACATTCTACCAGGAGAATGAATCTCAGGATATGGCTGGTCTGTGTCTGCCACTATGATGGGAAGGCCTAGGGTCAGGAAGGGACCACAGATCAGATGTGGGCTGAGGTCATGTGACTGAGTAAAGAGCATGAAACAGCTAGGAACTTGTATAACAGGAAGGGATGAAGATCAGAATTCAGTCCTGTAGCTAGAGTTTTCCTGCCTGGCCCACGGTCAGGACAAATCTCTCTCACCCGCCAGTCCCACAGCCACTCAGACCCAACCAAGTAAACACAGAGACTTATATTGGTTACAAACTGTATGGCCGTGGCAGGCTTCTTGCTAACTGTTCTTACAGCTTAAATTAATCCATTTCTATTAATCTATACCTTGCCACATGGCTCGTGCCTTACCGGCATCTTCACATGTGGCTTGTCATGGTGGCGGCTGGCAGTGTCTCTCCACCCAGCTTTCTGTTCTCTCAATTCTCTGTTAGTCCCGCCTATACTTCCTGCCTGGCCACTGGCCAATCAGTGATTTATTTACCAACCAATCAGAGTAACACATTTGCTATACAGAACATCCCACAGCACAGTCCTCATCTGTATGATTGATACCAGTGGGAGAAACAGAACGTTGAGCCAATGGGAAAGTGACACATGGCTGGGAAACATTTATCTGCCAACAAATAGTGATTGTGCTGAGTGGCCTGTACTGCCACAGGAGACGTGGTGACATCCAGGCCTGGGTTGCAGCTGAGGTATTATCAACAGTGACTTGCTCTCTTGGTCCTTATAGATGTTTTTGTTTGCTGAGGTAGCAAAGCTCTAAGGGACATTTCATGTACAAATCAGAACTCTGTGGTTCTATAGCAGGTCTGGGGGCTCTGAACTCTTTAACACCTTCATTCTTACAAATCGCTCCACCCCTAGGAACATCCTAATCTTAACAACACTGAAAATGGTTGGAGAGAGCCTTTCCCTGCCGCCTCATCCATCGGCTCCCCTGGTTCCCATGGGGCCAGTGGAGACATCTGTTAAAGATGCCTAAATGCTCCTCGTTGGGCCTGAAGACCTCAAACTAAACAGCTGTCAGACTCACTTGATACCATCAGTGAAGCTGTTATCATTCAGGGATGGACACATCTGCTCTGTGAGTTTCAGAGACACTAACTTTGTTAATAGAGGGAGTCTAGAAGTCACCCCTGTAAAAGAGACAGACTTTTGATGTGGTCATGGTCTGATCTGACCTTTCATGATAAACAAATTTTTACTTGTGAGTTGGGCTTGTTCTAAACCTTCAGTATTAGCTGTAACTCTGAATTTCTTTAGTGTTGCTATGGAAACGTTTCCTGCCTGGTGACTTCCACTTGATCCTACTTAGCCATTCTTCTTCTCTCCTAAGTGGCCTTCCTCCCCTCCATCTCTCCCCCCTGTCATACCCCTTTCTTTCATTACTGACACAGGATCTGTCACTTACTGTGAAGGGCTGGGCACAGGCCTCTGATCATACACTGTGGTGAGTTAAGAAAACAGAATTTGCTTAGTCACCCAGCTAGTGGGTCTTGTGTTGAGTGAGGTCTGACTGTCTGGACAGTGGTGAGTCAGTCTGCATCTGCTCCCCGGAGCAGGGCCCTGGGGCACAGGGCACAGTGAGGTGGATGAAGTGAAGGGCTAACAACGGCGCTGGGAGCTCTGAAAGCAGAGCCTCCTTCGGGTATGGAAGAGGAAGTGGGGTTTTCTGGAGGACAGATGGTGATTGGTCAGAACATCATTCAAAACAGTGCCTCGGTCTGACCTGCTGCCCCTCCTCAAGTGACGTCTGCCCAGCTCAGAAAGTCAGCTTTTCCCCAAGGAGCAGGAAAAGGCGATTGGCTGAATAACCATCACATGTCACAACTTCCCTTGCACATGACACTTCACTGAGCATCTTCCCTTATCTGTGGTATTCAACACCTTGAGTTGTAGCCATTGTACTGAATCTTCAGGTATGACATGGACACACACATACACATGCATACACCCTAGGCTTGTATCATGATGAGCAAGAGCAGGGAGTGGAGAGGCTGTGTGGACAAGAGGGATGATCCTGGGCCCATCAATAGAGGAGCAAAAAGGAGAGAAAGAAAAAGAAGAGAGGAGGGTGTGGGTCTCCTTCCTCCTTGGGGATCATTGGCCAGGGGTCCACGATGGAGGAGGGAGCAGGAGTGGGAGGCTGAGTTTGGATGGCTGTGAATATGATGGAAACAGCTTTCCAGAAGACAGTTTCAGTGTCCCAGATCAGGTTTATTCCAGAGTGAGGAGAAATATATATATGGAGACAGAGGCTGGGGCATCACCTAATCTGTGTTCGGCAGTACAGTCCTACCATTCGGCTGGAGCAGAATACCTAATTATCATATGGGCAGCCGGGGGAGAGCATCTACAGGGATCTGTGTCAAAGGTCACGCTTGAGAAGGGTCAGGTGTCCAGGCTCAGGGACAGCTTCCAAATAAAGTCAGGCAGAGAGCAGGAGGCTCTGCTGGGGTGGGGAGGGAGCTCTTGATTATGTGCCAATCTCAGAGAGCTGTCCGGACATGCTGAACTGCAACCTTAAGCATTCCCACAGAGGGAGAAGGGCTGCTGGTTGAGGGGCTTTCCCCAAGACAAGACATGGCAGGCTGGGTGGGCTTGTGCTTCAGAGGTCACGTTATGACCAGGTGACTTTTGCTGCCTCTCCCTGAACCCCAAATCTGCCTTGCAAATGGCAATTACGAGACTCTAGTCCATGGATGAAGAGCCCTTGTTTCTTACAAGTGTAACGCGACCAGTCTATTTTCTCACTTTTGTATGATCAGTTATTTCTCCTAAGATTTAGTTTGACTTTTAAAGGAGGGACATTGTCTCAGTTATTCAGATGACCCTCTTCAATGGCTAATGGAATCAGGTCCTCTATCAGAGTCTGACATCCAGGATTCTGGGCTTCGTTCAGTTTGGGTTGCTAAGCACCACTGTGCAGTCCCCCCTACTGGCCCCTTACCTCTTCTCAGAGGATCTCAGCCTACAACCACATCCTGCACAGCATGAGCTGTGGTCAGCTTGGAGTAAGGCAGGGCTTCCATGACAGTAATGCTCAATGAGCCTAGGACAGCCTCAGAAAATGCTGCTGAGAACTCTGGGGGGTTGGGGGGAATGCACACAAGCACAGACAAGTCTCACAGGACAAAAGAGTATTTATGGAAAGATCTTGTCTTCTGTGGATGCTTAAACAGTTCAATGGCAGGAATATTACCTGGAACCTCCAGGGCTAGGTGGAAAGTTGGGCCAGCTCCCTGGATGTAGACTACTGGATTCCTAACACCATAGGCCTCCCTGGTTGGCTTCATCCAGGGCTTAGAGGTCCTTCTCTTCTCTGTAAGGCTTTTTCAGCCCCTTCTTCTAAATGAGGGTCCCAATCTCACATGGTGCCCCCCTGCTTCTGCAGGGGTAGGCAGGGGTGTGGGCATAGATGGACGTCTGATCAGTTGTCTGAGTATTCATTGAATCAGTCTTAGAAGTTGAGTGACCCAACCCAAAGAGATGGGTCTATTTCTCGGCAGGTGGTTCCAGGCTCAATACCCTCATCACATCCCCAAAGCAAACCAAGTAGCATGGGGAGGGTGGGCAGAGCCCCTGGAGGCAGGTCTAGAGAAGGAGACACAGTCACCTCAGCCTCCTAGAGACACTGTGGGACTGGCCCAGATACCAGCAGAATGGAACAGCTCATATCTGCTCTATCATATGAATACTCTGCTGGAGTATCTGGGGGCTAGGGCTAGGGGCATTTGAAAACTCTAAGACCTTCTCAGGGACCCCAGCTCCCCTCTAAGTGCAACTCCATCCTTATGCTGACTGGGTTTCTCTAGCACAATAGATGGCTTGCCTATACTAGGCAGAAACCATCCTGCCTACATGGCTTGATTTAGAAGTTGGGTCAGTGACCCTCTGAGACCCGGAGTCCATTAGAGATGTTTTGTCCTCTATGGCTTAGTACTAGGAAAGCTGTTTGGGGCAGGAAAAGGGACCAGACTGCCTCTGTGTGGGTTAGGAGACCCACCACACACAGGGGTGGCTCAAACCAGTTTTCCCATCATAAAATCCAGAGGGTGTTACACTTCCCACAGAATGTAGCTCAGCCCAACGGGTACATGCCCAAGTGAGCTACAGTTGGCACAGCCATCAATGCCATAGAAGCACCATAGTGTAGGCTGGTGGATAATGAGAGACCTTTCTAGAAAAATCAGCCATGGTGATCAAACAGAAACATATGCTAGAGCCCTTTTTCCTTGAGGGTGGAGAAAATTCCACAAGATTTTCCCATAAACTCAAGGAAATCCATTCCTTCCCGTTTCTGGAAGTCATTTCAGGGCATGCCAGAAAGCAGTGTGTTTTGCTCAGCAGCTCACTCTCTGGAGATGTAATCTGGACCGGCTCAAGATGTGGTGTGGGTAGCTGCTACTCCAGAGGAAAAGGTTGGTTGCCCCATACAGGGAGGGCTGCTTCACAGAAGGGGAAACTGAGTCAAGCCAATGGGCTACTCCACTTTGAATCCAGTTATGTCTCAGAGAAGTGAGGGGCTCTCCAATCACTGCGAACAAGAGCTCTCCAGATTCCACCTGAGGCAGGCAAGGAGAGTTCATGAACAAGTGTCTTTGGAAATTACTGTCCCTGCCTGTGTGCTCCTCCAGGCGTGCTCCAGCTGAACACCACAGGAGGCCATCTTTGCTATCACAAGCCAGGGGCTCACACAGAGGCTCTATCAGAAATCTACCTCTAAGTTGTTCCTTTGTGCCTTCGGCCATCTTCTCCCACAGCAGCCTTTCCCTCTCCACATTAACCCATCTGGGAGTAAGGCAGCACCTCCCTCCCACAGGTGGGCTTGTCCAGGCAACAGGCTCAAGTCCATGAGCGTACGAGTAGCTAATCACCAGGAAAATGATTGTGGAGGGAAAATGTTCCTTAAAGCCAATTCCAGTCCAGACCTTTGAAATCAAGAGGAAGTGCATGGCTATGTGAACACTGACAGCCAAACAACAGAGAGTTTGGGTAAACTCAAGGAGGAAACATGCCTTTTAGAGACAGTTCATGACTGTGACAGAAACAGGAAAAGCAATTGATAAAAAGGTTTTATCATATGCTCCAGTCAGAATTTATTTTAATATCTGTCTAAACAACCTTAGTCTTGTTTTATAGAACCATTAAGGGTTGAATGGGTCAGTTAAATTTTTCAGCTTTGTTACTGAATTTTATGAGGAAAACTCTGGATTATGGAGTTCTAGAATACTTCCCTTGACACCAGTGATCAGTGAATGCTCTCTAATTAGCTGGGACCCTGTGCTGCCCCACAGATACAGCCACTTGGTGCCTGGGAGTGTCATAGAGCACCAGGGGTGTGCTGTCCTGTTCTGTATGCACTGGGGGTCTGATTGGCAGTGACACCAAAGGAAGGGACTCAGAAAACTCTAAGTCACTCAGGACGGTATATGACTCTGTGGTAGCTCCAAGAGTGTGCTCCAAATCCACACGATGCCAGGAAAGCACCTGTGACTCTGTTGTCTAAATTTCCTTAGCCTGTTCAATGATGCCCGGTTCCTATCGTCCTAGAGCCCATGGGTTCTGTCAGAACACCTAGAAGCAGTGGTTCCCTTCTGATCCACTGCTGGCCCCAGGTGGTTCCTCCTCAAGAGCTCCTACTAGTTCTGTTCCCCCGCCCCATCTGTGGCGAGCCACAAGAAAATGAAATAGAAAGTCTAGCTGTATATAATAAGCTATACTTTGACAGACCAAAGGTCCATCAAATGGGAAGCCATGTATCACGGAATATTTGGTGTTATGCAGCTTTAATGTTCAGCTGCGCCTTCCAATGAATTCCTTGTGCTCATAATTCCCCTAGAACGTGTGTGTGTGTGTGTGTGTGTGTGTGTGTGTGTGTGTGTGTGTGTGTATGTGTGTATGTGTGTGTGTGAACATCTGTCTCGGGCATATACACTAATAGTACTTGGATAAAGTCACATAGGCAGAACTCTGCCTCTGAGCTCCTGACTCCCATTTTTAGCATTTGAATTGGGTATCTGCCTTGTGCAAGTATTTCCTTTTAGCCACATCCAAAGATAGGGCCAGCCCAAAGCAAAGCATTGAAAGACAAGGAGGAACAGAACAGCTACTAGACCACTTGCTAGGTGACTGAAGCCCTTGAACTAGGTACAACATCCTTTCAGAGACAACCTGCCTCTCAGGCCAAGTGCCTGGCACCCTAGATGCATAACTTTGCTTCTTGTGCAAATGAAGCTCAGACCTTTCCCCTGCCTTCAGGCCTAGGGGCATGGCAGAGAGATTGACTGGAGACAATAGGGCTTTTTGCATAACCAGGTGCAGTAAGGACTGGAGCAGAATTCCACAGACAGATACAGTACCACATGGCCAGAGAAAAGAGGGAGACAGAGGTTCTGTAGAGGGTAAAGCAGATCTCTTATAAAGTTTATCAGGGCCAGGGGTAAGGAGCCAGGAAGGATAGATGGGGGATGAAGGAACAGAGGATGAAGATGAGACCAAAAGCGTAAGGGCTCAGTTATTACCAGGGCTGTGAGGGGACAGAAAATGTAGGTACAAAGAGGAACTGAGAGTCAGGACAAAACTGAAGCTGTATAGATAAGAGTTTTGTCATAAAGGAATAAAAACAGGCCAGGCAGTGGTGGCACACGCCTTTAATCCCAGCACTTGGGAGACAGAGCCAGCCTGGGCTACCAAGTGAGTTCCAGGAAAGGCACAAAGCTACACAGAGAAACCCTGTCTCAAAAAAAAAAAAAAAAAAAAAAAAAAAAAACACTAAATAAATAAATAAAGTAAATGAACAAAAGAGTGTAGTGTACATAGATTCCTGTAGATTCCTTTCCCTCAGATACCCCACACCAGATATAGCACCTTTCCCAGGACTCTGGGAGGAATTTTCTCAGGGCTGGCCTTGGGAAAATTCCATTCCATATCCCTCGGTGCCACACCAAAGAAAGCATGGCAGTAAGAATATGGTTATAAACACACCAAAGAAACTCACTATCATCCACAGCCTTCTCCTCAGAGAGAATGCACAAGGGGCTGGGAGCAGGGCGAAAGAAGGGGAGGCAGCTACAGAGATCCTGGGAGAGGCAGCATCCCCAGTGTCCACATGGTTCTGGGGCTTCGTCCTGCCAACCTAAGCAGATCTTTAGGACAATCATAATCTTCAGGGTGACAGCTGTAAGCCATGCTTTTCTTCTGACACTAGCTGTGTCCTTTGGTTAAGTAGGTGTGCCCTCTGTTTAAATGAGCATGTGACATCATGGTAGGTACCCCCTCTGTTTAACTGAGTATGACATCATGATAGGTGTGCCTTCTGGTTAAGTATGTGATGGTACGATAGGCATGCCTTATGGTCAATGGAGTATGTGACATCATGATAAATATACCCTCTGGTTAAGTGAGTATGCACAGTACAACACATTTTCTGTTCTCTGTGGGCTCATGCTAAGGCCATGTGATACAGGCTAGAAACTCTCCAACTCATATATCCTCCCACATCTCATCCGCAGGGTTCACATAAGCCCACATGTTCTAGTTGGACGTAACATGTACTAACACCAGGGCAGCTCCTTCTATGGACCTGGAAGGGGTCACAGTTTCAGACAGATTGCAATAGTAAAGAAAAATGAAATTTGCAGGTAAATGGATAAAACTAAAAAAGATGATATTGCGTGGCTTAACCTAGACCCGGAAAGACAAACATAACTCTCTCATTCATGGTTCCTAGCTTTAAGTCTTCAGATATGAGTATATAACCTGGAGTAGCTGCAGAAACCAGGAAAGTAAAAGGGAATAATGGTGGTGGAGGGGAGCAATTGAGGGTGGGCTAGCAGGGTGCAAGTGATTTGAAGGAGGAAATACAAAATTGGATGATTAATTAGGGAAGGGGCAGAAAAAGGAAGGAGGAGATGTCTGAGAAAGTCATAAGAAACCATATTATCATCTATATAAAAGTACATACAATACACACATTATTATGAATTATTATTAGCAGTAATAATAGTCATCATCACTGTCATGCATATCTGGGTTGACAATGATCCCCACAAAGAGCCACAGACTATGAAAAAAAAAACCACTAGGCAAGAGAAGCCCCTACACAGAACTTTAGAACAATCCTCAAACTCCTCAGGGTGACAGCTGTAAGCCATGCTTTTCCTTCTGGAACTTCTCAAGGCTTTTCCATAGTTAATTCACTCAACAAACAAGAACACTTTTATTGGCAAAAAAAAAAAAAGGTGGGGAGGGTTAGTGAAGCACAAATTAAAACCAGCCCATGTGTCCTCAGAAAAACTAGCTTTGGCCCAGAGCATGGCCAGCTGTTCACAGTGTCTGTGATGATACTGTCTGTTTCCATTCCACTATTCTGTTCTGCTCCTACTCCTTGGTGGAAAACAGTGACTACAGCTGGAAGCTTCAGCAAAGAGTATGTCTCCCGGGTGAAGAACAGGTTGGAGGCCAAACTTCAAGAAGACAAGGACGTGGCTCTGAGAGCAGCCTTCCTGCCTCAAGGCTAGTCTGGGAGTTCTTGTCACAGAGAAATGGAAACTTTGGAAAGAGACTGGGCTTCACACTCAGGAACTGCTCCTGCAGCTTCCTTGAGACACCATCCAAGTATTGTCTTCATGATGAGGCTCCTTCCTCCTTCCTGTCCAACACCCTTGTCCCCAAAGCAAAACTTGAATGTCTCAGCCTACATGTAAGTTGACATGGGTGTCAACTTGATGTGAGCAGGTAAGAGCATTCCCAACATAAACACCCCTTTTCATACTGTCCTCCTCTGGGCCTTGGTATAAAGAAGCAAATTCCAGCACAGTGTTGGTGGTCCCTTATAAGGGCCAGGTGTGGCCTGGCAGGGAGCCTGGCATTGTGACATCAAGCCACTAGATACAGAAGAGCCTCTGCCCTGCAGGAACAGTCAGATATCTTCCTCAGTCCCTTATGGCTCAGCATCAGATGCTTTGCTTGCAAAGGGTTCCTTGCTTTCAGTCAGCCACCTGCTCTATTCACTGTGTACCCAGGCATCTGGCATACAGCAGGCATTCACTTAGAGTCTGTGAACAACCCAAGTCCTTTTTCCAGAGTTTACCAGCTCAGGTCCAAGGTACCAAAATGCCAAGTGGAGGGAAAGGGACCCTGGCATCTACAATGGAACCTGTAGACACCTGGTGCTCAGTAGAAGACTGGCCTGAGCCATGAGCAACAACAGATAAGAAGACCCCCACACACAAAAGATACTCTTCTTAAATTTTTCTATTTCTATTTTATATATATAAATATTATATATATATTATATGTATGTATATATATTTTATATTATGGATGTTTTGCCTACATGTTTGTCTATGTACCATGTGCTTCCCTAGTCAGAAGAGGGAGTCAGATTCCTCAGCACAGGAGTGACAGATGGCTGTGAGTCCTCATGTAGGTGCTGAGAATAGAATCTAGGACCTCTGGAAGAGCAGTCAGTGCTCTTAACCACTGAGGCATCTGGCCGGCTCCCCAATATGAATGCAACTGGAAATGATCATATTAAATGAATTAAATCAGCCTCAAAAAGACAAATATTACATGTTTTATCTCATTTGTGGGCTTTAGGCTTTATAAATTCATAAAATCATATATACACAGATGATGTAAAAATATAGAGGATCAGAGGGAATTAATGGGGGAGGCTGGTAAAGGGGAGATAATGTCAGGGGGAATATGCTCAAAGTACATTACACACTTGCATGAAAATAGCCTTATATAACCCAGTATCATAATAAAAATGAAAGGAACTCTTAGCAACTATGTAGGGTATGCTCAGCTTCTAACATACCCTCACTCCTGCAGGGCCCTCTCACAAAGCCAAGGGCTGAGAGTCACTGACAGCCTCACTTCACAGGGAGTCAGCCTCCTAGTCATAACTCACTAGTATATCAAAGAGCAACTCCCAGATCCATGCTTAGCACCACAAGTGGGCTCCAGAGCCCGTCATGCTGTGCTGAAGGTAAATTGTTGTATGAATTGGATTCATCACAAAGAAGATTCCCCTGACATTTGAGAAGGACAGTCCTCACCCTCTGCTTTACAGTAACTACTCCAGTAGGCCATGCCCTCCAAGCACCCTGCATGTAACACTAAACAAGCTTGAGATACTATGGAAGCCTCAAATGCTTATAAGAGGCAAATTGTAGCACAGACCATATGTATCCAAGAGACCCTTATTTTCTTTTACCCGTAACCTTAAGAGAATACTGTACTAAACCCACATCAGGTGGCCTCACCTTGATGCTGTGTATGACACTCCTACCTGGCTTGCTTGTTTCTCATTTATCTGCAAAGGTAGAGACACGATTGTCTGGGTCCTTGTAGCACATTTCCAGCTCAGGACTCTGACCACACCACCTCCTACTGTGTGGTGAGTGTGTCTATGATGGATATCCTCCGGTGTTGCCTCAAAGACCCAGTGTGATCCCTGGAGGGGTTCTGAGCCTGCTGTGGATTTAGGTACATTGTAGCAACCAAAGACACAGCTGTGTTTAACCCGGCCCCTCCAAAGGCCCAGTTTATATGCTTAGCTGCTCCTCAAACCTCATTTCCTTCCCTCTGTCCCTTCCACTTCCTATCTCTTTCTTAAGCAAGTCCTCCCTGTCCCTCTGAGTTCCCTGTTAGTGGGCTAAGACAGCCCCAGTACTTCCCAAGGGAGCACTCCCCAGCTTAGCTTCATCCAAATCCTATAAATCAAGATGTCCATTTCTTTGGACAAAATGTTTTGCAGATCATTGGGCACACTGAGAGACCAGTAACCCCTACAAACCCAGCTCTTCTGTTAAATGGGACCTGGCCTGCTGCCACAGTTTGGTGGTTCTAGATTTTTCTAAAAAGTCAAATATTCATCCATTCCTGTTTACAAGGTTAGGCAGACCAGGATGCCTTCTGTCACAGTGTGCTAACTTCTGGTAGATTTTCTCTCACTTTGAAGAGAAGGTTGGCCTGCACATCAGAAATCTCATACAGAGGAGGGCTTTTGTCATTTCTCAACTCTCCAGACACAGGAAGCGTCACATTACTGCACAGTTTTCAGTTCAGTTTTCCCTTCCAGGCCTGACTGCTGAAACACAGCTGTAAAAGATCAGGGTTTCCTCCCACTGTTCGAGAGAACTCCAGGATCCTCTTCATCAGTGGCCAGCCCTCCAAGTTCCTCCTGCAATGAACGGCAAAGCGTGCTATTACAGCACGAGTGCCACCATCTTACCAGGTAGGACCCTGGGCATACTCTGCCATCTTGTGGAAGACCAAAGGCAGAGCAGGATCCCTTCCCAGTAAAAGAGAAGCAGAGCTACCAGGCAATCTGTGTCCCTTGTTATACGGGATGGAAATGATTGAAACTGTCACACATGACTACAGCCAAGGTTTTCTCCAGCTGAGAGTCACCGTGTTGTTGGATCCCCTAGATCTCTATCCTGTCCCACTCCATCCTGAGAGCTGTAGACGATGCATTTGGGGCTCTTGCCTCCTGTCAAGGGCTTTCTCACTGTTGGAACAGCAGGGTCTGAAGTCATAGAAATGTTGGGATTTCTTGCATCCTGATGGGAACAGCACCCAAGATGCTCCCTGCCGCCCCATCCCTACTGTCACCCTGCTTAGAACATCTACGATTTCTTTAGCTCCTGGAGCTTTACCCACACAACTTTTTTCAGAGCCCAGGTAGCACACAGGTGATCCTGAGCAAGGCCAGGCCTTGTTCAACCGTGCCCCTGGCTCAACTCTTCATTCTCTCCACCCCTGTGTCTGCTCCACAGAATAACTATGAAATGAAACCACTAACTTCTTTCTGTCTCTTTTGAAAATGTCCTCTTTCCCTGTGCTCTCTGCCTCCCTCTTCCCCAGGTGTCTGTAGATGTAACCTCTGGTGCAGGTAATGGAGAGCAGAAGAATGCTCAGAAAGCATGGTCCCTCATGCTTCCAGGCCTCTTCCCACACAAAGCCTTTCCTAGGCCTATTTCACACCCAGCAAGAAACACTTCAATAATCTCTTGGGGATAGTCTACCACCTTTTATACATCTGTCTCAGTTCTGTTCTTTCCTTGCAAACCTCCAAAGACATACACCCCGGGTACCACATCCTGGGGACTGCCCTAGCACCTGGGAGAGACCCAAGCAGCGAAGACATTGAGGAAATGAGGCCCAGGGCCCTGGCTTCTGACAAACTGCCACCCAGGCTGAAGAGAAATCACCCTACAAATAGAGTCCTATGTTAGCCAGCCTCTGTCTTAGTTAGGATTACTGTCACTGTGATGAAACACCATGACCAAAGCAACTTGGGAAGGAAAGGGTTTATTCAGCTTACACTTCCATATCACAGTTCCTCATCAAAGGAAGTCAGAACAGGAACTCAAGCAGGCAAGGAATCTGGAGCCAGGAGCTGATGCAGAGGTCATGAAGGGTGCTGCTTACTGGCTTGCCCACCGTGGTTTATTCATTCTGCTTTCTTATAGAACTCAGGACCATCAGCCCAGGGATGGCATCATCCCCAATAGATTAGGTCTTCCCTTATCAATCACTAATTAAGAAAATGCCCTACAGGCTTTCCTACAACTGGATCTAATGGAGGCATTTTCTTAATTGAGGCTTCCTCCTCTTTGATGACTCTAGCTCATATCAAGTTGACATAAAAGTAGCCAGTACAGCCTTTTGACCTATAGAGTCTCTCTTTAGCCCAGAGCTGGGGCTTGGAGCCCCTCCCCTGGATATGCTAACCCCACATTCCTTGCAATCCTGTGTGAAATGTTTCTATTCTGGAATTCTGGCCCTTGATCTGGAGAACTCCCAGTACCCATTGACTTCAGCAGGCCTCTGGTTGTCTGGCCATGGCCACTCCCATGAGTGGGAGCCCCAGGGTCAACAGAAAGGTGCCAGTTGATTCAGCTGGGCAGTAACAAGTCTAGCGGAGAGAACCATGAGGCTGCCAGCCCCAGGCTTTCCATTCTTGGTAGGTAGACTATGCACAGCCCAGAGGTGTGGCTGAGAAGCTATTTGACATTTAGTTATGGCCTTGGGAGCTTTCTTCACGAATCTAGGTTCAACAAGACACTACTGGGAACCGCATTCCAAATCTTCAAGTAAATACACACTTCACACAAGAGGCACATATTTTGAATCAATATGAAAACGACTTTTCAAGTATCTTCGGCTAACCACAGAAAAGGCAGCATACCTCCCAGGACCAAGGAGCAGGAGGATACTACATCTAAAGTGTAGTGGAACAGACAGCTCATCATGACATTTCTCCTCCCCATCTCCCAGAATCTCTACTGTGCTGAGCTCCGTGGGAAAGCTGTGCTTTGAGGGCCAGGCTGAGAGGTCCCTGGACATCAAAACATGCAGGTAATAACCATAATGGAAATCACCATAGTGAGAAACACATTCCTCTAGGTAAATCAGTACCATCTTCAAGGTTTGAAGAAGCACTCAGCCTGGAAGGATGCTAGGTCCTCCCAAATTAGCTGGGAGCCTCATTAATGCTCCCCCTACCAATACTTACCACCCCATTATTGTTCAGGAGTACCCGCTTCATCTGTGGGACAGCTGTGACCACAGTATCCCCACCTTCTTTGGCTCCCCTCCCTGGAAAGTACCACAGCAGAGACTTTGGCCCTCTAGTCCCACATGGCTCACAGGGGTTTGGAGAGGAAAACAAGAACCTTTTGTTGGAAGGAGGCTTGGGAGAGCAGGGGCCTCCCTGGCTCTGTGTTCTGGCTGCCCTGCCAGGCCACCCTGAGCTGCCTGGCCACACACTTCCCACGCTTCATGGCCTCTGTGGACACTGCACTGGGAAGAAGGGTGTTGAGGTTACCCTAAATCATTGAGTCATTCTTTAAAGATGCATTTTTTTTGTCCAAACGGGACTGCCCCCCTCACTGTACATAGGCACAGAGAGATGCATACTCATGTACAAACACACACACATATATGTATACATATATACACACACACAGAGAGAGAGATACACACAAAGATACAAATTCACACACACACATACACAAATTCACACACAAGACATACACAGTCTATACACAGAGATGCATACATATACTTGCACACGCACATACAAACACACCACATATACACATATACCATATGCATACAAATGAACATAGGCATACTTACATACACACCACAAGTATACATTTACACACACACCATACATATACAGATGCTCACAGACACTCAGACACACACATACACAAGCATATACATATACACAGAGAGACATGAAACATACAGTCACAAACATATACATATCACGTACACCTATACACACCTCACATACACTAAAATATCTACACACACACACACACGACTAATGAAGACTCTGCATTTCTCTGCCCTTAAGCCGTTAAGGCTGGGTCACTGCGCACATGGAGTTTCTCACAGGGGCGTCCATTTCTACATAACAGGAGGTTCAACTCCAACTCTGGGTCCAAGCAAGATCCCATTTCCCAAGAGACATTTGGGTCTTTTCCCAAGTCTCAGAGGCTCCAGCTGGTCCCAGGCTGAATCAGGGACCCATGTTTTCCCAGTATCCATGAGTCCCTGGGAAATGCATTCTCTTACCAACCTGGCTGATATTAAGTCACTGAAGTCCCTAGACTGTGCCCTTGCACCCAGAATCACTGGGATACATCCACATGACCATCTAGACCACCTTGCTCACACCCTAAGATACAGGTAGGGAAACTGAGAACAGCAAAGTCTACCAGTCTTGTCTAACACCTCCTGTGAAACAGCAGAGGAAGACTGTAAACCCACCGGGTGCTGGGTGTCAGCATGGAAGTCAGCTGGATAAGAATGAAGCTAAGCCAGGGAGAGGTTAGGCCAGGGGGTAGCTAAGCTAGGGAAGGATGGCTGAGCCATAGTGGGTGGCTGAGGTGGGGCGGGTAACTGGGACTTAAGAGGGTCTGCCTGGTGAGCAGCTGGGCAAAGAGGTAGCTGGACAAAGTTGCCAGAACTCAGTTCTAGATAGAACACTCCTCTCTTGCTCTAGGTGCAGACAGAAACCTCAGTTCATGGCTGGCATCCTCAGCTCCAGCCTTGTCCATTGTTAAGGTCTGTACTGTGTCCCCAAACGCATAAGCTAGGGTCAGACCCAGGACTCAAGAGTATAACTGTCCTTGGAAGTAGGAGTTTATAGAGCTGGTTATGTTGAAATGAGGCCACTCTGGCATCCAGGCCCAGGGAAACTGGAGTTCTAAGGGATCAGGACACAGACAAACACAGAGGGACAACCACATGAGAACACAGGGAGAAGATGCCTGCACAGGCCAGTGAGGGGACCTCAGGAGACCAGACATTGCCAGCATCTTCAAAACATCTGTGTAGCTTGGTTATGACAGTTTGTGTTGAGTTGGATGGAGTTGCGTGGGTCTCTCAAGTCTTCATGTGTTGACATTAATCCCTCCGTGAGATGTGAGAAGGAAGAAAATCAACCCAACTCAACCCAACTATGGGATTTAACAACTGGACCTGTGGGAAGTGTCTGTGGTTTGATAAGTTCACTAAGATAGAGCTGTCATTGAGTCATGATAGCTTTATAGGAAGAGGAAGAGTCCAGGACACACATACACACATTTCCCCCCACCTCTCTCTCTCTCTCTCTCTCTCTCTCTCTCTCTCTCTCTCTCTCTCTCTCTCTCTCTCTCATACTGCCATCTCAGCACATAATACCCTGTGGCTTCTCCTAATTGCCAGCAAGAAACCATCACCAGATGCAACCATGTGGCAGAATAAAAATAAAGCTTTTTTCTTTGCAATTCACCCATCTGTGGTATTGTGTGATTGGTAATGGAAATCAGACCACTGCCCAGCCCACGTGTATGAACACCAACATCTTTTAAAATGCTAATATGCTGTGAGGCCTGGGCAGAATCATACTTTGGTGAGAGGGCTGGGAGAGTCTGGACTCTGAAGCTTTCCCTCCAGAACTCTCAGTGGCTGGCTGATCCCCACCTAGGTTGAGGTAAACCACTTCCCACCACCTGCATGCACCAATACCTAGTCAGTCTCCAGCACCCAGAGAGCAAAGGGGCCATTACTGTGTCTCCAGCTGGTGCTGCAATATGAATAAGTGGAATTCAGTGACCCTTGTTTGCCCTGTGCACAGAAGACATTGAGGCCAGATCTGGACCTTGAGTGAGGAAAAGCACAAAGGTGGACCAGAAATGAGACTTCAACAAAGGTTTACTGAGACTCTGTACTCAGGGCACAGGGCTCAGGTCCAAAGGTTCAGAACAGAACTAACACGGACTTTCTGCTGAAAGCATCCATTCAGACAAAAATACAGACAGATTTGTGGCAGCTTTCCCTTTCCTTTCTGACACAAACTGGATTTTCAGTCTCACAGGCAGCATCTGCAAACTTGTATTTCTCAGAGACAGTGTAGATCTGTGCCTCAGATCTGGACAGAGGTGAGGATCATGTATGGAGATTCATCCACCAAAGTAACTCCATCTTGCAACAAGCCACCATTTAACTGTTCTAGCTTCCAGACTGCAGGAAAACACACTGTCCTTCTGTGCTAACTAATCTTGTCAACTTGACTATACCTGGAATCATAAAAAACCCAAGTAGCTGGAGACACTTGTGAGGGCTTTTTCTTGATTGGATCATTTGAGGTATGAAGACTCACCCTAAATCTGGGCAACACATTATAATGGCAGTCTGCATAAAAGGATATAAAAGGAAGCTTTTGCTTCTTACTTGCTTACCCTCACTCCTGCTGGCAAGTTCATCTATCCTGCTGCTGAGGCATTCCTTCAATGGTATTAGAACCTACTTCTTTGGGATTCTAATATATACTGAAGACCAGCTGAGACATCTAGCCTCATAGACTGAACAACTATCAAATTCTTGAACTTTCAGTTGTAAGCTGCCACGTGGGTACTAGGAATTGAACCTGGGTACTCTGGAAGAGCAACCAGTGATCTTAACCTCTGAAGCATCTCTCTAGCTCCCTGGATCCTTGAGCTTTCTATTAGGAGACAACCAATGTTGAACTAGCCAGAGCACAGCCTATAAGCCACTCTAATAAATTCCCTTTTAATATATATAAATTAATCCTATCAGTTCTGTTTTTCTAGAGAAACTTGACTGATACACTTTCCCAGGGCCAAACAGTGTTTGCCAAGACAGCAGAATCCCCTAGAAGGACAAGGAGTCTGGTTTTGTGTGTGCCTGGCTATCCAAGACTACAGTTACATGGCTGCCTTAATTCTAGGTGGCTGTAAGGCTAGATTTGCATCAATTTTGCTATTATTGGGAACCATAATCTCAGGCCATCCTAAGTACAGTAGTGGTCCTCTGCCTTAGATCCTCATAGAGGTGAATGGGAGCTGGACAGGAGTGCTGTGGCCACATGGAGTGAATACAATCATCCATTGTCCTCCACCACTTGCAAGGAATAACCACTTAATAGACTGCATTTATCACATCAAGCTGGATGGCTATGGGTTGTTTTCTAGATTGTTAGTGTTTTACCACTTCAGAAACAGATGGTTCATTCACAATAGATTCCTACAGATCTCCTAAATAGAAGACAAACCCAATAATCCCTGCATTCTATTTCAGCCCTTGTCTCTTCTTGCTGTCTGAAACCAACAAATAATGGCAGGAGCCTCTGCAGCTGCCATGAGGGCATGAGCAAGGGCCCATCATTATGGTGATGGACCAGCTGCCATGCTACTTATTCTAAAGCCCTGCTACACATGTCCAGATTCTTGAGGGAAAAGTACATTCCTGTCTTAATACTCAGCTGAAACAATCCATCCTTGTGTGGGAACTTGGCAACCAAATGAAGAAAACAAATCAATCAAAGGTAAAGGATTTCAGCATAGAGGCAATGTTGTAGACGATTGAGATCAGGTGACACACTGGAAGGAGGGTGCTCTTCCTGTGGTCTGTGAGGTCTTCAAAGGAAGCAAAGGCATGGTACTGGGGCCATGGATGTGATGTGTGTATTTTAACATGCAATATAAGGAACTCATCAGCCTACCACAGCCCCTCTCAATAAAGTCAACAAACCCAGAGTTGTGCATCTATTCAAAGAATGGGTCTCCCTTCCAGGAGACAGGGTTGTGAGACAAGGTTTTGAGTAGAAGAACGACATGACATGTTGACTATGTAAAGTAACTCATATTGTCCTCTAAGCATAGGAGTATCAAAGGGCTTCAAGAGAGTCAGACGGTCTTGTTCTTGGTTCTGTATACCAACACTCCTCTCATTCTGTGCAAGGTGCACAGCTGCACCGCTGGTCTCCACCTCTCACCCTGAAGATGGTAATCACAACTGACCCCAGCCATTTTCAGGATTTCCTGGTGGGTAAAATCAGCTCCAGGTGAGAAATATTGTACTGACTATTACTAAGGAAGAGCCAGGGAGTGGCACTGTGGTAGTCTAGGTGAGAGGCAGGGCCAGCTACATCAAAGTAGAAAATACCATAAGTGAACCCATGTTATATATTCTTAATAATAACCTTCCAGAACTGAATGGCCTATGAACTGTGGAGGATGGAGAGGAGCAAGGAAGCAGAAGCCGGGGTTATTGGTTCCACTAGTACATACTCCCTGCATTCATGAACCACATCTGTGAAGGATACCCCTGTGCATGAAGAAATACGAAAGTGATGCCATAGAGGGAACCCAGGCCTCCTAGCACAGTGTGGAGCAAAGTTTCTGTGAGAGCGGCCAGAGGAGAGCAGGATGACAACCCTGGAAGCCACAGAGCTGAGGGTAGCAGCAAGGCTTCCTGTATAATAGGAAGCATAGCTCGCTATCCTGCCTACGATCTGATGATTGAAGGACCAACAGATGGCTGGGATGGGAGGTGTGGAAGGGGCAACGTGAGGAGAACCCAGACATCTGTCCTGAATGTGGTGAGCCAGACATTCGAGTGGAGGCAGCAGCTGGGCCACAGTGGATGGGAAGCTCACAGGAGGCTGAGACTGGGCTAGGAAACACTTTAAAAAGTTTCCATCCTGCTGCTGCCAGGCACAGTGATACATACTTCATCTGCCTCAGTCTCTTCTAACTCTCCTGAGTTAGGTAAACACAACCTAGCAGCATAGAGGTCTAGAGCTCCCACCACGGATAGCCATGTTTCCTATGCTGCCAGTATGGCAGAATGGGCACATGACCACAGGATGGGCAGAAGTTAGTTGTACTGGTGCATGTAATGTGTGACATCTTGCTCATGGGTAGGAAGTAGTGCCTAGGTGGATCTCAGTGGTTCTGAGGTAGAAGTTCCTAGTGCCTTGTGGAAAAGCCATATCAACCACAAACTTACCGGGGAGGGGAAATCTCTCCGGATAAGAAGCAGAAGCATTTGGAAGAAATAGGCCTAAGCAGTGCCCAGTGGTTCTGTTTAATTTAGTACAAATTGCTCACACTCCTAAGAACTCAGGCTCCAGGGCATGCTAGGCCCTTTAAGAGAACAGTGGGGAGTCTTTTTTTCCTCCTGTGTGAATTATGCTCTTGATTGAACCTAGAACTTCACCCATGCTAGGTAAGAACACTACCAATGTACTACACATACTTCCAGCTCTTTTTCCTATTTTTTATTTTGATACAAGACCTTCCTAAGTTGCTCTGGATGGCCTAAAACTTGCGATCCGTCTGCCTCACCCTTTTTTTTTTAGTAGCTGGAATGACAGGTCAAAACCACGAGGCCCAGTTTTCATTCTTATTTAAAGGGTGTTATCACCAGTAGATGTACTTAGTGCCTCTCAAACATCATTGAGCACTGAAATCATAACGGTGACACACACATCCATAGTCCATGCCCAGAGTTTCTTTCCAGAGGTCAGAGTGACCAGGACCCTACATCTCAGACAAACGCTCAGATGGGGCACTGCTAGTCTTGGAATGAGCCTTGAGAAGCCCTAGCCTAAACAGAGGCCTGTCTCAGTTACTAATAAACATTTCTAATGGGAATAATTAGCAGCATTTGTTGGTCAAACAATTGGGGAAAGAAAGTCCTTCTGAGCAGACTGGATTCTCCCCAGATGTGCAGGGTGATGTCAGAGCATTCATGTTCCAGAACCAGGCAACATTATTCACATCAAGCCTCAAACTGCAGCTGATTCAATATGCTCCTTCTTTGCCATTCTTGGGGAGGCAATGTGACCCCATAAAAGAGCCAGTGGTGCAAGAGACAGGCTCAGAGTTTTGTTTACCAGGATCTAAACACAGCACTGGGGAATCCAGTCAGGAATACAAGCACACTGTCCTCCCACCCACCACCCTTCCTTCCTGCCCAACCATGCATTCAAAGGTTCTTCAAGAATCCTTAGATATTGCACACAGCACAGCCCTACTCAGAGACCCTCATTACCAGTGGTGTATACCCACCCACCTTTTTCCCTGCTTCTGCCTTGCTGAAATTTAGTCATGAGACATGGACAAAAAACAAATCTACAAGCAGAAATGACTATGGCACATGAATAAGCAAGCACCTGTAAATACATATTATACACCATTAGGGCTTATTGCATCCCTGACAGTTCCTGTGTTAGAACCTCAGTCTCCTCATCAACCACACTGAGAGGCAGGGTCTTTAAGAGAATTTGTCAGCGCTGATGGATCAAGGTCTTACAAAGGACTATGTCTGCTGTTTCAAGAAATTTGTCAGACAAGGGAACTGAACTCCCTCTTGCTTTCTCGTGATCTTTCTCTTCTACCCTCTGTGGAGATGGTGTAGTGAGAAGGCCCTTCCCAGCTGAAGCTTTGGACTTCCCAGTCTCCAGAACATCAGAAACAAATCTCTATGAATAAAAATAGATCTTTGTCAATTTACCCAATCTAAGTCCCTCTGTTATAGCTGCACAAAACAAACCAAGACTCTATATAAACATATGGGTAAAATAATTACTTATGTGGGTGTTTATGTATCTAGTCAAAGTTTCACAAATGAGCATCCTCCATGGTACATAAACACATCTCTTCCAAACCCTCCGAAGATGGGTCTGTGTTGACCTCACAGAGCATGTCTCTACCAGACTGCAGAGCAAGGGGCATACTGAAGTACTTGATCTTGGAATTGGGTTCTGCATGAAGACCAAGGTCTTGCTACATCTTTGTAATAAGCACCCTTCAGTATTTTTCCTCTTATATGACAGAACAGTTTGGCTGGTTGATTAGCAGCTGTCAGACTCCTTGTGTACCCATTTTTCTGTAGCAGCTTCCATGGAATGAAACTCAAGTTTCCTGTGATGTGAAGTCTGGTCAGGAGCAATTGCTGTCCTTCCAAAGTTCCCCAGTGGGCTGTGAAGGAAATTGCAGGGTTGGAGGTAGCAAAAGCAGCGTCAGCCCCACCATTTTCGGAGGCCTGGGTAGCTGTTAATCACATAGCCACTCCGTTAGTAGTTGAGGTAGATGCTGAGATGGAGGTGTGCCAGGCAGAGATGGACAAGTGAGTCATGGGTTTGAGTATGGCACCCTCAGAAGCTTCCTGTTCATGTTACCATCACAACCCACTCTGATTATAATGAAAGACCACAAGCAAGCAATATAATTACTCATTGGAACCTAGGCCTAAGCATAGGAACAGTGGAAGGGAGGGAGGCCTCAGACTGTTGCTCAGAGAGTAAGTGGAGCAATTTATACAGTTCATAGTGTATACACATTGTCATGAGAGAGGGGTTTCTCCCAAAGCAGACTGAAGAATGCTATGATGAAGTCCAGAGCAACTGTGCATGGAGTTTTGTGAAGTGACTCTAAGTGGGGTCATCTAAGGGTCTTTTGGTCTGTTATAGCAAGAATGAAGCTTCTCAAGACAAAGCCATGCAGGAACAGTGGCCATGATAGCTGCATTCCTTCCCCTAATGTCAATGAACTTTCTTGGAGGTGTCTGTGGCTGGCCTGAAGTCTCCTCCAGGTGTACGTAGCTGGATCAGTTACTCCCCTGAAAGCTAGGAATGTTGAAAGCAGCCAACTGACAGTATGAAGAACTGCTAAGGAATGGCCATATGGTTGACAGCTGCCCAGGCATCTGGAAATGGTGGGGCTGAAGCTACTTTTGCTACCTCCAACCCGAGTGGTTCTCTAATTCCATTCACAGCCTTGCTGACTTGGGAACTTTAGAAGGATAGCAATTGCTCCTGACCAGCATTCGAATCTGAGAGTTGAGTTTCACCCTCTGCAAACTGCCCTGGGGGAAGGGCACACAGGGAGTCTGACATTTGCTAATCAAGGAGCCAAAACACTCTGTCATATAAGAGGAAAAATACTGAGGGGTGTTTATCAGGACTTCTTGTGGTGATATTTTGTTTGTGCTCTAGCAAATAAAGCTTCCCTGGAGATCAGAGTATGGAGCTAGCCACTAGTTAACCATAGAAGCCAGGCAGTGGTGGTGCATACCTTTAATCCCAGTGCTAGGGAAGTGGAGACAGGAAGTGATATGACTGGGTGAAGAGAGGAATATAAGGTGGGAGGAGACAAGAGCTCAGCCTTTTTCAGGCTGAGGAGTTGGCGAGGTAAGAGGTGGCTGTGGCTTCCTCCTTTGTCTCTCTGATCTTTCAGCATTTACCCCGATATCTGGCTCCAGGTTTTTCTTATTAAGACCAATTAGGATTTGCACTACAACTTATTGTTTTCAGTGATTTCTAATAATGCCTGACCTCCAGCCAGGTGCACGGGGAGGGCTGGGTCTCCCTGACCTGTCCTCGGATCTTGAGGTGGGAGGCTTTGCTCTGTCACACATTCCCACCATTGTGTGCTGCATTACTACAGGCCCAAAGCTGCAGAGCAGCCAAACAAACCAGAACCTCAAAAACTGTGAGCCAAAATAAACCGTATGTCTTTGTAAGCTGAGTACCTCAGGCATTTGCTGTAGTGACAGAAAGCTGGCTGGCACACCAGAGTTTCCCTGTGCTTCTCACTTGGCTTCCACCTTCTTCTGAGCTGCTCTTAATACTCACACAGTTCTTGAGAGAGTTATGAAATAAAAAAAAAAAAAACCAACTACCAACAAGAACAAAACCACAATCTTGTGGCTTATTTGGTAAAGCATTTGCTAGGCAAGTATGAGGACCTGAGTCATATCCCCAGATTCCACACAGAAAAAGTTGAGCTTGGTGGCATAAGTTTGTAATTCAAGCACTGAAGTATGGACAGAGGCAGGAGAATTCTGGGACTTGCTGGGTTATCAGCTTACCCTATTTGGCAAGTTTCAGGTAAAAATTGAGCTATTCTGTCTCAAAAAAACAAGGTGGTGGTATGCCTAAGGGAATAATACTTCATATGCCAACACACACATCTGACATGTCTCTTACATGTGCATCATGTACACACGAGCACATACACACACATGCACAAAATACGAGGTTATTAGATAGTCAGTCACCTGCTATGTCAATGAATAAGACAGAGAAATGGAAAAGTATGTACATGATAAAATAATAGTGATGAGGTAATGAATTACAGTCACTGTGCTAAGTGTCTTTTCATGAAGTCCTGAAAAATGATCCTCAGCCTAGGGCTAAGTTTCATTATTTTAAAGATACACCAAGGTTCAGAGATGCTGAGCGGTGCCCAAGTGTCACAGAACAGCTAAGCGGCAAGTGTGGGCATCCACAACACGGCTTTCCTGCCACTGGGAACCACGTGGCTGTGCAGCCTCAAGTGCCCTCCTCTTCTTGCCAGCCCCAGAGTCTCTGGTGGGTTTGACTTTCCAAGTTTCCTCACAATGAGCTCACTTCCATCTCAAGGTTCTTCCTGAGGGTAATACTGTTGTTGATACAAAGAATGTAAACAAAAGATTGTTTTCAAAATTAGAACCAGATCTTAAGGAAGAGAGTGAACTTCTCACACCAAACTCTAGTAGAATATAATTATGTTTTAGTGAATCTGTTCTCCCTAGCTGCTGTGCTGGAGGAACCAGGGTTCTCTGTAGAGGTTGTGACCTGGGCTATTGTCCAGGCTGCAGAGAAGCCAGGTGCCCTAGATTTGGGGCAAAGACTTCTTACACCTGGTACACATTGGGAAACTTTCACGTGCCTGGCTACATGTGCCTGGAGTCCACTAAATAATCAACCCAATCCAACGTGTAGAACTAGGCCAAACATGTGTAGAGGTGGCAGCCTCTATGGCTCTTGTACCTCCTGGCACTGCACCGAATATGCTCCCATTCATTTATTCATCCATTCATCCATTCACTCTTCAGAGGGAAGCTTAACTCAAGTGAGCACTTAGGTTCAAGGCCAGTCTGGGCTACATAATAGTTCCAAGCCACCCTAGACTTCAAGCATGAAACATTGTCTCAAAAAACAAACCATGAAAAAATTTGATTCCATTAATAAAGATGCTGGACCATTCTCTTTTCACCATCCACACAGACCCACCTCTCAAAAGTCCTACCAACTCTTGGTAGACACTGGTGACTAAGCTACCAGAACATGAAAGTTCAAGGAAAACACATGTATCATTTACCTACCATAGATTTTGCATAATTTTGGAGTAAGGGACCAATTGGACAACCCAAAGTCCCCCTAGGACTGCACATAGTGAGGCAATGTTCTTAACTGTTCAACAACCAGCTCTCAGGGAAAAGCTCTGGGTTTACCATGTACCAGTGTCAAGTTCAATTATTTCAGCCACAAGAAATCCATGCTACCATGATGTCACTAGTCAGAGTCCTTGAAATGTACAGGGGACCCTCTTGAGCAGAAGCCCAGCTCAGCATCAAAGCTATTAGCCGTACATTATGACTAGAATCCAGCTGGCTTGGCAGACAAGGAATGAGTGGTCCAGGGAAGTGCTAGTTGGGATTGTAGCCTACAAGGCTACTCCATACCTAACATGGAAGCTGAGCAGAGATCTATGTCCTCACAAAGCCAAGTGGACCTGGGTACAGGCTCTAAGCCAAATGGACCTGGGTATAGGCTCTAAGATCTCTAAGGCAGCAGATTCCTTGTTGGGAAGCTGTTCCAATTGTAGATAAATGCAGAGACAATAGGTAGGAAGCACTGAGCAGGGTTTCTAGCAGGTACTTGGATCCCAGTGGATTTTAACATTTACCACTCACCTATCCCCACTCTTCTCAGTGTACAATCAGTTACCCGAATAAGGTGTGATTTTTAGGATCCACAGATGATTTCTAAGCACAATAACACTTAAGCAGCTCTGATTTCAAATGCTCACCCTAGTCTGTTAGAAGCCCAACGATCAGGGACTGATTTGAAGCCATCTCCAGGAGGACTAAGGTAGCTTTCATCCCAAGGGTGTAGGCTGAGTTTTTCTGTGTCCTGGCAGTCACTCTCAAATAATCACACAGAGACTTGTTATTAATTATAAATACTCAGCCAACAGTTTGGGCTTGTCTCCAGCCAGCTCTTACAACTTAAATTAACCCATTTCTATTAGTCTGTGTGCTGCCCCAAGGCTTGTTTACCTCATCTATGAACTCCCCAAGTTGCTTCTTCGGCATGAGGCTCATGGCTCTTTAGACTCCGCCCTTCTTCTTCCCAGCATTCTCTCTGCCACGAAAATCCTGCCCAGCTATCGGCCAATCAGTCTTTTTATTAATAATGAGAGCAACACATTTTCACAATGTACAGAAGGATTATTCCCCAGCACAAGGGTGCATCATAACCCTGGAAGGTAACACTCAAGAGTCTGTGCACTCACACATCTTCCTAGAGGGTGGGAACAGCAACCATTTCCCTTACCTGCCTTTTCCCTTGGAGATGCTGTTTCGTTTCATGGTACTCTTCAGCTGTGGGATGCCAGGTCAGAGTTTTATATCCTTCACAAGGAGAAGAAACAGCGCTCTCTCTCTCTCTCTCTCTCTCTCTCTCTCTCTCTCTCTCTCTCTCTCTCTCTCTCTCTCTCATCTGACCACTGTCAGAGAAGAGCAAAGCAACTCTCTCTGCTTAATGGCCCAGCTCAATCTCAGCTGAGTCTCTTTCCAGGCTCAGAGAGCTCATCACATTCTCCCCTAGCCCTCACGAGGAATTACAAATGCACCTGCTCAGCTCCCATCCCCACGCTTGTCTGTTCTTTCTCCTCCTCTGAATGACACACTAACCCTTGCCAAATGCCCGTGTGCCCTTGAAGGCAATACAGACTGAGTAACTGTTGGGTGTGGTGAGCCATAAGAAACAATTAGACCAAGGAAATTGCTAGTGTCTGGCAGCCTCTATTTTCTTTCTTTCCTTTTTTTTTTTTTAACTATTCTATTAATGACCACAGGTGAGGAGTGTTAAAATCCCCTGCTTTGTGAAAAGGTCTGCTTTTATATTTAACTCTCTCCACTTCTGTGCTGCATGGTGAAAAATGCACACTGTTAACTATGATGGTTTCCTGATAAACTTCTCATTATTACGGATGTCTCTCTTTTGGCCCTGGCAATATTATTGCTGCTAAATCTATTTTACCTGGCACTAAAACAGACACTCCAGCTATCAATATTCAGGGTTTATCATATCTTGATTCACCCATTAATGTTCTACCCATGTGGACCTTTAAAATGTGGGTCTGTGAAATGGCATATAGTTGAAGGTTCTTCCTTGTCTATTCACCCAATATTATTTTAATTGGTGGTGAATCTAAACCATACAATATCATCACCAACTTAGTTGGGTTTTAAAAAGCCATTTTATTAACTTTTTGTTCCTCTTTTCCCACTGTCTCTTAGCTTTTAAAATTATTATTAGCATTTCATTTCAAGTCATGTGCTGGCATTTTCTATACCTAGTGGGGTTATTTTTCAACAGCTACTCCATTGCTTAGAATATGCAACGTTTCCTGGTCTGCTTTGAAACAATAGGGCTCTATTCTGTATATACAAAGGAGCCTTCCTACTGAACACTGTGGGTATGGATTTGCTTCCCACATTCAACACAAATATAGGTCCCCAGGAGGAGAAAGGCAGTGTTTGATGCTTTCCCAAGTATTTACCAGTTCTACTTTGCTGTCTACAACCCTGAAGGTCAGAGTCTCCACCAGCCTTCTCTCTGTGTCCTCAAGAACTATCACCAACATTGTAGTTGTCCCCACTCTGCTGGTGACAGAGTCACTATGCTTTCCTTTTACTTTGTCTTCATCCCTGGTGGATATTTTTGCTGACTTCTTGGTTGTGTTCTTTTCTCTTATCACATTAAACTGTGCTGTTTTCTGGGGGAATTCTAGGGAAATATCTAATCATTTAAATATCTAATGTGTTTTTCTCCAGCTTGTTTTCAGAACTACAGTTTAAAGGATGACTAAGTGCCGAGTATTTTGATAATCACAGGACTTTCACATTTCATATTTTCAATCGAGCTCTCCCTCTCCTGTGAGAGGCAAGGGCTTCCATCTTCCACAGCATCTCCACCTCACGGTTGAGGACAATGAAAGCCAAGAAGATTGGTGCTGTTTTGAGCTCTGGCTTAAAAACTGCCTGGAGTCAATAAAAATCACATGTTATGCTGTGAGAATGGAAAACAATGAGGAACAGCGGTGACTCACCCCAATAGCTGCATTGGCTGAACAAGACCCACACAAGGGAGCAGACAGTGAACCCCCACGAGATTCCTGGAAATGCCAAAGCAAAGACTAAAGGAGGCTGTGTTTGAAAGCAATCACGACTGCAAATATCTCAACAAAGCTGGCCTATGGTTAGCAGTCTTGGCTCTGTAACCAAGGGAACCTCTGCAAATACACAGACTGCCCCTGTCTAGGTCAGAAAGACTGAGCTTGAGACTGAGACCCTCATACCCAGGCAAGTTGAGCACTCGCCACCCAACAGCTCATTCCATGAAGATTGCCCAAAGATATTTTGGCTGTGTATCTCAAATGATTATGTTTTAAAAGAAGTGTTTGTCCTCAGTATATATTTTTTTTATTTTTGAGATTATCATACAATTATACAATCTCTCCCTTCCTTTTCCTCCCTCCAAACTCTCCCATATACCCCTCCTTACTGCTGTCTTTGAAATTCATGGCCTCCTTTTCATTAATTATTGACACATGCATATATGAATATATATAAATACATATAAATTCTTAACTACAACCTGTCAGTCTGTATAATGTTATTTTTATGTATGTTTTCAGGGCTGACCATTTGGATATTGGACAACCCAACTGGTGTGCTCTTCCCTAGGGAAGACAATTTCTCAAACTCTAAGCATTCCTTAGTTGTTTGTAGTTCTTTGTTTAAGGTTGAAGGCTCATGTTCCTTCCTCCATTTAGTATATTTTTAAAAGTCAAATTTATGCCCATCTTATAACATAGATCTTTGATAATAAAATTACTGACCTCAATTTTAATAAAAGAAAATGATATGTTTTCTGAAACTTAGAAGGTATAAAGATATTTTTAATTACTCTTGAGGGAATGGTAAACAAAATAAAGCAAAAGTCTTGTATGTCCCAATTATGGTTGACATGAGTAGAATGGAATTTGAACTTTGACACAATGTGCCAAGGATTTCAGCCAAGGATTTTACCATGCCTTTCAGCTGTAATTAGTGTTGCCCTGCTGAGGACTGAGAAAAAGAAACGAGGTAGGGAGAGAGAAACAAGGAAGGAGGGAGGAAGTGGAGGAGAGACAGATCAATTTTAGGGATTAACTCAGCATGGAAAATCCTACTATAGGCTCCCCTTGCTCTCCTGGGAGCAGGGTATGGGCTCTCTGAAAAGCACACATTTAATTTCCCAAGAAACTGCACTGTCTTTCATAAAGGATGCTCACCTGCATTCCCACCAGCATGAATGAGATTCTCTTTCCTCTACACTTTTTGGCATCTGTGGTGTCAATAGTTTTCCTGCTGGACCTCAACTCAATTTCCCTTCCCACTGGTTAATAGAGTTAACAATCTGTTGATATGATTATTGCCTTCCTTCCTTATAACCCCCTAAATGGGCTATAAATCTGAACAGAAGACAGCTAATAAACACTTCAAAATGTAAATAAATACTTTGAGACTCCCTCTCACCCTATTCAAGATAGCTGTCATCAGGAAATCGAATGACAGCAAATATTGGTGAGGATGCAGGGAAAGAATACTTACTGGTGGTGGGAGAGCAAGCTGGTGCAGTAGCTATGGAATTCAATGTGGAGATTAAAGAGAAAAACCAGCCAAACACCACCGAACTAGAAATGGAGCTACACATGACCTATCTTTCTTAAATCCTCTTTGAGAACGTGAGCGTTAAAATAGCTTACCTGCTTTAGACTGAGTTGTTTGTTTCCTACTGTTGAGCTTTAAGAGATCTTGTTCTAGTTGAAGTCTCCCATTAAATATGATTTAAAGACATTTTTTCATATATCCTGTAGCTTGTCTTTTCATTTATTTAAATGTGCTTTAAAAAGTAATTTTACTTTTTTTTTTTTGAGACAGGTTCTCTCTACATAGTCCTGGCTGTTCTGGAATTCACTATGTAGACCAGGCTGGTCTTGAGTTCACAGAGAACCTTTCTCTTGCACCCCAGTACCCTAGTGCTGAGATTAAAGGTGTGCACTACCATGGCTAGTCCAGAAAAGTTTCTTAAATGCTGTTTTCTTCTAAAGTGTTACAGTCATGTGTCTTACATAAAGATCTGTGGAGACACATCTATGAACCGTCTGAGGACCTATGTGACCCAGAATCCGGAAACACGTCTCCTGGTCACTGCTCTCCCAAGGTCCTGTGAGAAGCTTGTGAGTGTGACTCTTTTTCCTCTGTTGGGTCCAGGCACATGATCCCTGTTTGCTTGTTGCTGCTGTCTCAATGCAAGGATCTAAAATACTCCCAGGAAGCTGGACTTCCATTGTGTAGACTCCATCTGGGTTCCAAATCTTCCACTCACTGTGTGACACCATTCCACACTACTGTTCAACTCAGAAACAAAGACAATGCCACGTCCCAGGTAGGTAAAGGACAAGTCTCAGGAAGATGTGTTCTGCAAGTGCTTCACTTGGGATGTTCCAGGTCCCAGTCAAGGTCTCCAGGGGCAAAGGCCATGGCCAGCTGGCTTTTTCTCCCTCCCCCTTTTCCACAGATAGAAGCTATAGGACTGACCACTCCAGAGGTACATCTTGTACAGGACCAGAAGTGAATCTGCAAGCCAAGGTAAGACAGGAAGCATCTCCATGGGGGGGGGCAGCTCTGAAGACTGTATGAGCCTTACCCAAAACACCCTGCCTTTCACCGACTAGGGTATCTGTTTCCTCACCTGCTCTTGGTGTCTTCTCAGGACTCCCTGATGCTCTGTGCTTCATCTGAACACAGATACCTGCCCCTGGTGAGGCACTCCCAGCTCCTCATGCCAGAGAACACTGTTAACAGCTCTGATCTTTGTCTGAATGGTTTAGAGCTATAGGTTACTACACCTCATGTATATATGCACGTTCTACCACTGTTTCTCTTGCTGATGATGTCAGCTTGCCATCAACATGGCCATAACAACCATAAACTGAAGACTATACCAATGAAAAGCAACCAACCAGGTGAGAGATGGAAGTTATCTGCAGACTTTTATGGGGAACTGTACACCAAAAAGAACCCTAGATGTGTACATTTTATAGTAGTAATGGGAAGACATGTTCTTGAAATTGTCAGGTAATCAACAGGAAGAATTTGGGGCCACATAGAGAGGAGTTTCCAAGGTATCCTGGATGATTCCACTCTGGCACTGACAGTACTGAAGGTAGGAACAGCCAGAATAGCAACACCCAGCTTCCAAGCACACTTACAGCCTGAAGGCCACACATCTGTAGTGTGCATGCACCTGCCAGTTACTGTGTATCATGATCCTATGACTTTCCAGCAAATAAACAAGAGGCATCTGGATGATTAGCAATGACTGGCTCATCACAGGGTCCTTACAGCGGCAGGAGGGCCTGCCTACCTACCCCTGTGGCTTAGCTGTCCAGCTCACTCATGTGTCCATTCCCACTTCCCACTCTTACTTACACAGTACTTCTCTCTATCCTCCTTCCTTCCTGGATTTCACCAGACACTGTCATGTCATCCTAACTGCTCTTCTTGCTCCAGAGGTCCTTCCTGACCTCTCCCCCATCTGTAGCAAGAGAGATGTTAAAAAAAAAAAAAAGCCCTCTGGCTGTGCAATTGTAGAGGAGCTAGCTCCTACTTTGACATGAGGCTGTGGGCAACATTGCAGTACTTCCCTGCTGCGAGCCTTCTGAGGTGTCCACTAGGGACCCAGAGGAGCCAAGTCTTTAAGGAAACCTCACCCTGCCAACGTGCTACTTCCCCACCTTGGTGCTCCCTTGCCTGGGGTGGAGACACTACTGTATTACTACCACAGCCCTTCCCTCTGCTTTTCACTAGTAGGAAGTTCTTTGGCCTCTAAGGTAAACTCCTTGGAGGTCCTGCCCCTTGCCTCACAGTTCAGCTTCCACAGCCGGCTCTTCACCAACTTCATCCCATGGTGCTGAGAGGGCAAACCAGTCTAGTCTGCAGCTAGTTCATTTTCAGCATTTTTCTAGTTTGTATCTGTTCTATATTTAGTCTACACATACGCTATTTATACCAAACCCAGACTGGTAATCTGTCTAGCCTATGTCCAGTCTGTGTGTTCCATCTACCTACTGTATGTCCAGTGAGTCTCTATATAGAACAGTCAATAGCTAGTCCATATTCTGCCTCTAGACTGTTTCTAGCCCATTTAGTCTGTATCTGGTAATCTTTACAGGGACATCTGTCTAGTCTACGTCTGTTTTAGGTGTATCTGCTCACATCTAGAGTCTAGCATGGACCCCTGGCTATGAGCTGGTTACTGTTTGCTGAGAGAGCAAGTAAAGAAGGGCTACCTAGGTGGCCAGTCATTCCTAACTTCGAACACACTTTTCAGTCCCTCTCCAAATGTAGGTAACTCTGATTCCTGTTCACGCTGACAGTCCAAATCCAGGAGGAACAGGTGCACATGTTCAGGCTTCGGTGCCCTCTACACAAGAACAAGGGCACCTTTATCTAGAGTTCACAGGATGGAGAATTCATGGATTTTTATCTAAAGGGCTAGATTTCTAATTAACATTATGGAGAGTACCACTTGACCCTCAGAACCCCAAAAGCACACAGACCAAGTTCTATCCCTCCGGGTCAGCATACAGAGCACCACGAGCCTGTTCTAGACACTGTCTCTGGCAGTAAACATACCCACACTCCTTTCTCTCCACTAGATTTATCTTGTTTAATTAAAAGAAATCTTACAAGTTAGATAGTTATAGATGAAGAAATTGAGGCCCCAGTGGATTTTATAGTCTGTGCTCCTATGGCAATTAACAGAGATGGAACTTATCCAAACCTCAAGTCTTTAGACGTGTTTGAAAGAGAGAGAGAGAGAGAGAGAGAGAGAGAGAGAGAGAGAGAGAGAGAGAGAGAGAGAGAGAGAGAGAGAGAAGGTCTCTGCTAAGATCAGCCCACAAGGCACTGAGCTTTAAAGTACAGCCACTGCCGTCAGCGGAGATTCTTTTGTTTTTAATTCTCTCATACAATACATCCCAATGGCAGCCTCTGCTCACTCCCCTCCTCCCAAACTCCCTCCTACCTCCCCTCTACCCCAGATCCACTGCTCCTCCATTTCCCTTCAGGAAACAGGCTTCTCAGTGATATCAACTGAACATGGCATAACAAGATGCAGTAAGTGTTTGGGGAGACTATGGGAGGTGTCACACCAGGAGGAGGGGGTACTGGCAAAGGAGGCCTGGGCAAGTGAAAACGGCTTGGATTCAGGGCGTAGCCTCCTAGGAACAATGTTGGCCCCTGTAGGACTTGGGCTATCAGCTCTTGGTGAGATCGAAGCAGTTC